>NC_138357.1:113618214-114264120 GCF_046562875.1 Panthera onca | reverse complement strand
CAGATTTCTAGGTTTCTGGGTTTTCCTGAGCACTTGAACATCAACGGCTTAAACAAGAAACACTTTCTCTTTCTAGAGATACAACTTCATTTTTAAAGAAAAGCTTGAGACAAGAGAGTTTTAGTCTATGGATACCACAAAAAGCTACTGTGTTACAACAAGCCAAGAAGCCCTGACTAGCAGCACATGAGCAAGGGTTACAAAAGAGCTCATAGTCTATTTCGGATTGTTAAAAATGAAAATATCACATATTATAAATAAGTGGAAACGTTAAAGTAATAAAACACTGTCATTATCACCTGTGTTAAAACAATAATTCCATTTTTCCTTATGTTCGTTCTTACCTTATTCCCCTAATGGAAGAAGCTGTAAAGTTCCATTCATGAATTTGTTTCTGTAGGTTTTAAAGACAAAAGTCAGTAGAGCTTGATTTTTTTTCCACGCAAAAAAATTTTGGGGGGTTTCATTCTCAGGTCACTTCTGCTATTTTACTTTCAATAGAGATTTATAAGTTAGAGCAATATATTTTATATAACTTGGAAGACCTGAAACACTTTCTAAGGTATCCTAAAAATTCATTTGTATCTTTAATCCAGTTTAGAGCAAATGATCTAAATTTGAAAGAGTATAAGCACAGAGTAAACACACACTGAATGGACTTTCATCTTCTGTCGACATACCAGGAAAACTTGAAAATGAGTTTGGGAACAGCCCACCTAAGTTGAGTGACCTGTGAAAATGTTTGCAGAAGCAAGACTGTGACAGACTCCAGTCAGTGTTCTCCAATCTTTCTTTCTGTCCCTGGGCACACAGCTGGAATGCACTTCCCAGCCACCCCTGCAGCTAGGTGGGGCCACAGGATGAGGTTCTGACCAACGGGGGTCTAAGGAGGAATGATGTGCTCCACCTGTGGGCCAGGCTCATTAAAAACCTCCCCAGCCATCCTCTATTCCGCTACAGGGCACGGAGACTCTGCCAACCTGGATGTGACACAAAGCACAGACAATCCTTTATCATGTTAAGACACTGATATTTGGGGGCTATGTGTTTCAGCAGATACCTTATTATCATAACTAACACAAAGACTAACTTGGATTTCAGTCTGTACGTGACAGATTTTTAAAAATAACTGTTCCCTCCCTCCACTGCCATTCCACGCACGTCATAAACTTTGCACAAAGCTAAGCCTCAAGAGAAATATCTGAAATCCTTTTCAGAAGAGCCATAGGCTACAATACCGATACATCACAACAATGGACAATCATTTAAAATAAGAAAATACATTTGGTTGGCCTGAACAATGTCATAAGTGACCAGCTCAGCCCCCAAGAGAAGTGTCAAAGCCCAATGACTGAGCATATGGCTTAGGAGAATAGCCACGAGCAGTGGGGTGACAAGTTACCTGCCATCCTGGAGGAACGACAACAGGAACAACGGGAAATATGGCCCTCAATGGGAGAAGATCCATTCAGAGGTGTTGATTAAGCACCTACTATGTGCTGGGTAAGTACTGTGGACATAACAGAAAACAAAACTCCTGCCCTCATGGAGCTTCCATTCAAGTGAGGAGAGAGGAAAAATAAATTAAGTAGTAACTTAATAGGGCAGAGGATGAAAAGCACCACAATGCCAAATAGAACCAGGAAGGACATCAAGGTGGGGCAGGAGTCATGATGTTAAACTGGACGTTCCGCGAAGGCATCTCTGATGACGTTTGAGCAGAAGGCTAAAGCAGGTGAAGGGCTGAACCATGTGGATATTTGGGGGGGGAAAGAACAGTCCCAGGCAGTGGGCACAGCAAGTGCAAAGGTCCTGAGGCAGCAGTGTACTGGCATGTTTGGGGACCAGCCAAGAGGGGAGCATGCCTGGAGCGAGTGACTGAGGGGAGTGGGTGAGAAGGCTGGAGAGCTCACGAGGAAGATCATGCAGGGCCTAGGAGACCATCATCAGGACCTCAGCTTCTACTCTATAGAAGACGGGAACCAGTGAGGGCTGTGAAAGATGAAAGCGTATGCTAATATGAAAGCCAGCACACTGGACCCAACCATGTAGAAAGACTGAGCATATTTCAGAGTTCTATTCAAAGTCACTGAAAGAAGGCAGTGGTGGAGAGCAGGAGCCCACCTTCGGATTAGGGTACAGAAACAGGAACCAGGACAGATTCAAGACAGCCTTGGGCCACCTACCTATACCTTCAAGAGGCTGCATGTGCATAAAAAGCTCAGCCACAGGGGCACCCGGGTGGCTCAGTTGGTTGAGCATCTGACTTCAGCTCCGGTCGTCATTAACAGTTCGTGAGTTCAAGCCCCCCATCAGGCTCACTGCTGTCATCGCACAGCCTGTTTCAGATCCTCTGTCCCCCTCTCCCTCTGCCCTTCCCCTGGTGGTGCGCTCTATCGCAAGCATTAAAAAAAACAACAACAACAAACCTCAGCCACAGGAGTTTTTGAAGTATTCCCAGATGGTAGGTTTACTGTGAGGTAGCTTTATGGAGCTTCTTGATTGGGGAGGAAGATTTGCTGGCTAAGAAGTAAACAACACACACTCCTCTTTCCCTTTCTATCATAACCAATGGGCATTTGAGGTACTGGCTTTGTAGATACTATGGATATAAAACATACGAGTCCTGCATGGGCTTGCAGAGCACTTGGGGAGACATTCTCAAAAACCGATCAATAAGCAACAGGAAATACTGTGTACACGATACAGGCAAGAAGGTAGCCTACAGTGAGTGAAAGGGGCGGGAGGGTGGTTAGAGACACCTCGGCAAAGTTGGAACTTAGGTCACTGGAAGAAGAAATTACACGGAATAAGGATGACGGAAGTGCACATGTGAGCCCCTGTGGGCCAGCTCAGGGGACAATGAGAGGGCGGGATTATACAGGGGCTTGACACTCAGTACGAGAGTGTGAGTTTTAATCTGGAAAGCCATGGGATCCAGTAATGGTTTGGGCCAGTACAAGTGTTTTAAAATTATTATGAAAGTTCTGAATTGAAATACACCATACATTCAGAAAAGGGCACAGTGATTGTCACAGTCCATTTCCACAAAATGAATACTTGCTGTAACCAGCATTTAAATCAAGAGACATGGGGCACTGGGTTGCTCAGTCGGTCGAGCATCTGACTCTTGATTTCAGCTCAGGTCATGATCCCAGGATCGTGGGATCGCTCCCACTGTTGGACTCCACGGTGAGCGTGAAGCCTGCTTAGGATTCTCTCTCCACCCCCCCCCCACCCCTCTGTTCCTCTGTGTGTGCTCCTCTCCTGCACACACACACACTCTCTCATGCTCTAAAAATCAATCAAGAGACAACATGAGCAGCAGCCCAGAAACTTCCGTCATAACCCCCCCATCTCTACTCATCCAAGAGTAGAAACGGCAACTTCTGCCTGTTCTGGAATATTATGTGAATGAAATTGTGAAGCCGGCACTCTCTTGGATGTACAAGTGGGGTTTTTCATGAAGCATCTGGTAGTGGAAGTCAGGGTGGCTGTGCAGTTTCTGACCCAGTGGCCTGGTGGGTCACCTGGCACAGAGTACCGTCTCCATCATGAATGCAGGGGCAGTTTTCCTCCCATCCCGAGCCTCCCGTTTCAGCAGCGTCCTCATCCTTTTGGGAGAGGGGATATTTTCCCTCTGAATCAGAGGAAATGGACTCAAGACTACAGCTTTCCATGTCGGGGTCAGAAGCTCCCAGGAAGAGTTTCCTGGGAGCAAGAGCCAGGGTGGGCTATGGAGAAACGGGCCAGGAAGCCAGAGGTGGGGACAGGCCTCCAGGGTTCCCCCCACCCCGGGCGCCTCAGCACCTGCCCTCCTACTCCCAGAACGCAGACCTCTGAGGGAGGAATCTTGGGCATCTGGGACAATTCTGTAGACTCTGGACGTGTCTGTCCTGTGGCTCTCTTACATAAGCATAAAAGGTGGCGAGGACGATGACAGAGCTTTCCCCAACAAGCAGCCCTACCCGCGTGGTCAGCGCCGGTGGCTACTATGTGCCCGGTGGTGACTCTGGGGCATGAGAGTTGCTGAGGGGGCAATGCGGCATTTGTCCCCACGCCGGGTAGCCTACTTGCACTGTTGCACTGGGTGCCACTGGTGCCAGTCTAGGAAGGCCAACCGTGCACACCTCCTTCCAACACCACGTTTGCAGACCCACTGGACGTGGCTTGAAACTGGCCACGGCGGGAGTAGTTACACCGCAGAAACCGCCAAACACCACGGGTCAGCCCTCTGCTCCCATGTCCCCTGGAGAGCTGGCTGTTAAACATTTACCAGCAGAAGTTTCTGAATCCTTGGCTAGCAAACCAGAACTGAATTTCTCTGACAGCAGTGTGGTCCGCCAGTATGCGAGAGAACACCGTGCACGTGCCTGATCTCTCCCTGCTGGGCACAGGCCACCGGGAGAAGACGCAACACCGTGGAGAAATGTCGCCCTCATTCCAGGCGAATCTGCTGGCTTTTATAGCCTGCAGAATTTCAAAAATGCAAATGCAGGCAAAAGCAAAAGCTTCCTCTCAAAGAAAAAAAGGCAATTTATATTTCCCTCAGACGTTTGTTCTGACAACTACAAGCACTTGTGCAAAACATTTCATCAGTCAGGGAAAACTAGCATTTGCTGCTTATATAGTTCTTTTCCATTTCTTATTACAGACTATATACAAAGTAAAACATTTACAACTAGGGAGACAGTATACGTACCCATGGAAATTTCCGTTAAGGGCCAGCAACCATTAGAGGATTCAAATAAAATGGGCAAAGTGTGCAGAATTCCAGGAGACCAAAAACATTTGGCTCTAAAAGTCTGAGGAGTCACTTGAATAACATTGGTTTTTTTACTCCAAGTACTTGTCAAAATAGGAGGTGTTTTGTGCGTATATCAATGGAATACTGAGGTCACAGACCAGAATTTTGAAAACCCTCTCGTCTCAGAGTGGCATCAATGACACAACGCAAACAAGCAAGGTCTGTCTCTAGTATAAGAACTCCAACATCAGAAGCGGGGTGCTTCCTGGGGGTGGGTACTGGAGGGGGGGCACAGAGGGGGCGTAAGCCAGGCTTTGGGGGTGGTGGGGTCTGATGTTCTCTTCCTTGGCCACGCTGGTTACTCAGGTGTGTTCACTAGGCAAAATCCATCAAACTGTACATTTATGACTGATGTGCTTTTCAGTGTCTATGACACTTCCATAAAAGGTTAAAAACAACCAAAGAGGCAAATTTAACAGAACATCTCCATTCTTTAAAGGAGCTCTAGCTGTTTGAACACCATGTGTATATTTTATTTTGGCTTTTTTTCTTTTGCAGTATTTAAATTAACACACAGTGGAGCAAACCAAAGAAACCAACAACCCCAAGCACATCAGAGCAGCTCATGTCCCCTAATGGCTGCTGACTCTGATGAATGAGAAGGTCGCTACACTGTTAAATCTTAGAAAAGTTACTGGCTTACATTTGTGCTGTGGACCCAATGTTTGTGCCTCCACAAATCAGCTGTCGAAACCCCAATGTGACGGCACTGGGAGGTGGGACCTAGGGGAGGCAATCAGGTCATGAGGGTGGAGCCCTCGTGATGGGATTAGTGCTCTTATTAAAGGAGACACAAGGGAGACACTTCTTCACCATGTGAGGACTCACCAAGAAGAGGGCCTTCACCAGAACCGGACCATGCGGGCACCCTGTCCTCAGACTCCCAGCCCTCAGAACTATGAGAAATATTCTTTAAGCCCTTAGCCTACAGTGTTCTGTTACAGCCGCTCAAGGGTACTAAGGCAACTTGAGATTTCGTGTCCGTTTCTTTTTTTTTTTTTTAACATCTTTACTGAGGTATAATAATAGACAAAGAAGTGCACATATTTAATGCACATAATTTGATGAGTTTGGACATATTCAAACACCATAATCAAGGTAATGTCCATGTCTAACACCTCCCGAAGTGTCCTTGTGTCCCTTGGTTTTAGTTTCGTGTGTGTGTGGGGGGGGGGGGTGGCGGATAAGGACACATAAGAATTACTCTCTTAAACCGTGAAGCACGCACAGTGCTGGATTGTTCACTCCGGGCGCCACAGCGTACAGCACACATCCGCAACTTCTGCATCCAGAAGGCGGACTTCACACCAGCCAAATGATGGGGAGGTGCCATGTCGTGACTATTTCTGATAAGGAATTTCTTACACGATTTTGAGCCTCCACTTATTCTCCCATGTTGCATTTCACTGTTGAGGATACTGTTTACTTTTACCTGATGAAGACCTAATTGCTCACGCTCTTATTTCCAGGAAAAAAATCCTTCTTTGCCTAGTTAATGGCAGAAGTCCCCCCACGCTCCATGAGAACATATACATAGTGAACAGACCCACATAATGAATGCACTTGTCAAAGGTGCTGGATCTTTTCATGACTAAAAATATTTCATTCAAGAAAAGAGCTGAAGAAGTACTTTAGACATACAGAGACAAAAATATAGCTACTACCACAAAACATCAGGCCTGGCCCAGCATTTCTGTGATCTCTTTAGCGGGCAATTAAAATGTTCCCTCTCCTATATCCTTGGTGTGAATATAAATTGAAATGGGGCAAATATGCCAGTAGCTCTCAAATTTTAAATATATGTGGTCTTTAAAACCAGCAAGTCCATTTCTGGGAATCTCTGCTCCTGAAACAATCTATAGGAGTGTGCAGGGTGACTCCGCCAGGATGTGCACCGACGCATCTATCATCAGCTAGAGTGCACAGGTGAGGCTGAAAGGTGCACTGCAGGAGACTGGGACCATAATTTACAGTTCAAGCGTACTCAGAAATGGACCACCATGATACAAGAATATGGGGAATATTCCAACCAAAAACATCAGGGGGATCATTGTGTGCTATATGGAAATAATGTCTAAGATGTGAGAATCAGGGGCGCCTGGGTGGCTCAGTCGGTTAAGCGTCCGACTTTGGCTCAGGTCATGATCTCACGGCTCGTGAGTTCGAGCCCCGCGTCGGGCTCTGTGCTGACAGCTCAGAGCCTGGAGCCTGCTTCATGTTCTATGTCTCCCTCTCACTCTGCCCCTCCCCTGCTCATGCTCTCTCTCTCTCAAAAATAAACATTAAGATGTATGAATCAGTTAAAAAAGAGTAAGATGCAAAATAATAAATATATATTGTATGATCTCACTTTAACAAAAATACTCTCTCTCTCTATATATATACACACACGCATGCACAAACATATATATAAAACGTACGCATATATAGGGGCACCTAGGTGGCTCAGTTGGCTAAGTGTCTAACTTCGGCTCATGTCATGATCTGACAGCTCGTGAGTTTGAGCCCCACATAGGGCTTTCTCCTGTCAGCGCAGAGCCCGCTTCAGTTCCTGTCTCCCTCTCTCTCTGCCCCTCCCCAGCTTGTGTTTTGTTTCAAAAATAAAACATCAAAAAAATTAAAATAATAAATATATGCACGTATACACACACTTACACATACATAAGGCAGTGCAGAGAATGGTACGGATGAATATCCACCAAGTCAGTGGGGATGGGAATAAGGACAGGGTCTAGGGGATTTGGAGGGACTTTCCCACTACTCCTTATCCACTTCCTCAGGGTGTAACTTCTTTTTTCCACAAGCCTGTATTCATTTCCATAAACATACACAGAGTCATACCCACACATGTGTACACAAAGAAACATCAAATGGAAAAACCAGCATCCTCTCTCCCATCTGTGATTATACCCTCTTGCACTCACAGATCTTACCAGTCAGGCACAGGTACCTATTCTTTCAAGTACTACAACACAGACCCTCCTACTTGAATACCAAATTTGTGATTCAATAGCACAGAGGCGAGAGACAGCTATGGAAGATTTTTTTCTTACCATTTCTGTGGGTGAGACATGCCACAGGAAAACCGTCTTCTCCTCAGCGTCACTGTTTATAGAAACATATGAAGGCTGGTAGACTTTGGTTGGTTCTATCACCAGCACCTGAAAGGACAGATTTCTGTGATGCACAGGAATATCCCAGAAAGGTCACTCTGCCCAGTGAGCAAGTGGGAAGCGGTGTACTCCACAAATACTCAAGGACCTACTGTGTGCCAATACTACTCTAGGGCCCAGGGATACCACAATCTTGACAGTAGTCCCTTCCCCACGGCGGGGGAGGAGTCTATGCTCTAACGGGGCACACAAGAAACAAACGTATAGGGGCATGGAATACGGTCACCTATACGGCTGTGAAGCAAACACGACAGAATAAAGGTGGGGCGAGCACTTTAGATGGGGTGGCCAAGGAAAGCCTGCCCAACAAGGTGGCAGAGAATAAAGAGGGAGGCTACGGTTTTTGAGAGAAATGAAGCAAACTGGATGATCTGTGAGTAGGTGCCCAAGTCTATGAAACATCCAAGGGAATGAAGAGTGAGGTGACATTCCATGAGTAATGTTTTATTGCTGGGGGAGAGGGAGAGGAAGGAGATGGGGAGGAAGGAGATGGGGAGAAAGGAGAGAGGGAGAGGGAGGGGGTGGGGGGAGAGAGACTGAATGGCTTTCCAAAGCAAATACAGCAACCTAATTAAAATCGTTAAATCTAGGTAGAGATTACACAAGTGTCTGTTATTTTTTTGTCCCTTTCAATAGGTTGGAAATATTTCATAATTAAAAGAAGATTTTAAAACGTAGTACCCAAGAACAAAATCATTATCATAATCATTTCAAACAACTTAATCTCTATTAGCAGTTTAATGAAATTCCTGAACACAGCATGTTCACAAAATCTCACGGCATAAACACAAAATACAATTATGTCAAGTTCAATGTCTAGGATGCTTACGTATCTTACTTACGACTCCTTACGATATGGTCATAAAATTGAAACAAAAACTTAATGAAAAGCTAATAGCCATTTTGCTTTGCAATAACATTTTAAAAATTAATTAGTGGTACTGGAGGCAAACCAAAGCTCAACGGGAAACAGCGTCAAATTCCAAAATTTTACTATTAGTCTTGCACTGATTTAGAACAGGGTATCTCCACCTTGGTACTGCTGACATTTGGGGCCAGACGATTTTACGTAGGGGGAGGGGCTATCCTATGCACTGTGGGATGTCTGGTGGCACCCCTGGCCTTCGCCAGGTGCCTGCTACTCTCTAGGTGCCAGTAGCAATACCTGCTTCACAGCTGTGACAACCAAAAATGTCTCCAGATATTGCCAGATGTCCCCCGGGAGACAAAATGATTCTGTCAAGAACCACTATGTTAGAGGGCAGAGCCAACTTGTTCTAGTGAGCTGATCTATCCCTGGCTGATTCTACCAAAGACTGATGGGTATCTTCACATTTTCAACAACTCTAAGGTTTTCTCCCTTTCAGAGTATTCAATAATTAGACAGCACCAATCCCCAGTTTCTTTGGCTCTATCTGAAAGAAATGGATTTAGCATGACTTACTGGAAATCTGAGTCCATTAGCAACTTCATTTGTTGCCTCAAATATTATATCTAGCCAGAAGTTAAGCCGTTCTTGCCTGGGTGAATGTTCAATAATGGGTTTCCTGAAGCGCTGAATTAGTAACAAGTTCTGAACTAATGATCGGAGGTACCTGGAAAAATCACAAGCACCAATAAATTAGATCCTTCAATAAATGGAATTCAATTCTACTCCCTTTAAAAGAGGTTCCCCAAAAGCTTAATTTACTTAAATTCACAGTGTGTAGTGAGTGCTTCTTCATCATTTGGCAGCCACACACTTAATCAAAAGAAGCCCGAACACCGGGCAAAATAAGTTGGTCCAACAAAATCATACATTATGGCTTTTTACCAACATTGGGCTAATGGTATTCCAAATGTAGACACTGGCAGACATTTTCTAACAACTACCTTAATAACAATGTAGTTTGAAATTCAAAGCAATTACAAAATGACAAAATTTCAAACTCACAGTCTTTTTTAAATCAACCTTTCTATTTTCAGGTAATTGTAGATTTACGTATACTTGTAAGAAATAATACAGAGATCCCATGTAACCTTGGGCCTGGTTTATACCAAGGATGACAGCTTATAAAATTCTAGAACAACATCACAAGCAGAATACCAACACGGACACAGTTAAGATAGAAAACATTTTCACAGTCACAAGGGTCATGCTTCCCTTCTATAGACATGCCATTTTCCTCCCATCCCTCTCTTCTCCTCCTTGACCCCAGACAATCACAAATGTGAAACTCATCGAATTTTTTTTATTAGCTCTGACCAGGCAGATTTTGAAGTTACGAGGTCTTCAATCTCCCCACTTCTTTACTGTCTTCAGGCCAACTGAGGTTTCTGAAACATAGCTGTTGGGCAGTGGTGGTCACATCACCACCGGTAGTGAATGGGGATGGAGCACTGAAGGACTGAAAGCACTGGACTACTAGGTTGCTCTTTGAGGATAAGGTCTGGGGCTGCTCCGGGAAGCCACACGGCTAGACTCTGACTGACTTGCTTGAGTACCATGCAGTGAAGGATTAATTCAGTAGGCCTGGGTCCTCCAAACTCTACACATTCCAAGGAAGGTCTGGCTCTTGACTGGCTTCTGGGACATTGCCTCTAAGCCCTTGGGACATCCAGCCTGATAAGAGTGTTTTTGTTTACCTGGGGCCTTGGGCCATGCTGTATCAGTGCCATCTCTACAGAGGCTGGGGACTCAGTGACTAAGGTCAACTACATGGGCGCTCCATGCTTACATGACTGAACCCCCATAAGACCCTGAACACCGAGACTTGGTGAGCTTCCCTGGTTGTCAATACTTTGTACATGTTGCCATACATTGTTGCTAGAAGAAGTAAGCACTGTCCATGTCACTCCACTGGGTGAGGACAACTAGAAGCTTGTACCTACTCTCTCCTGGCCTCTGTCCTACGTGCCTTTTGCCTTTGCTGATTTCAATCTGTGTAATTTTATTGTAATAAACCTTAGCCATGAGTACGACAGCCTTCCTGAGTTCTGTGAGTCTTTCTAGCGAATCATGAAGCTCAGGGTGGTCTCGGACCTACAATATCAGGTCCCAACGCTGTAAGTCAGTGTAGGTACTAATGTAATTAGAACGTATTCAAGGCTTGGCTGTCGCCTCCCTGGAGTCGGCTCTGTCTAGCTCAGGTGCAGCAATGCACTTTAAAAGTAGAATTCTGGCAACAGCAACCACTCCAGGAAGGCTGGAGACTCTGCCTGAATCCCTATTGGCTCAGCCTCAGAAAAATTTGAACAGGCTGATATAGTTTGGGGATCAAATTTAGGTCCTTCAGATTGGGAAGAAAAAGGGTCCAACTAAAAATAACTGAAGAGATTCCGACCCCTGGGAGTCCAGATTGGCTCCGTGAACTGGGAAATAACGGACAGATGAACACGGGTCATTAAAAGTAAAAAATTTTACATGATGCGTGTAATCCAAATGCATTTTAGACAGATCAGAAAAACAGAGATAAGGAAAAAAGATTAAAAACTTCTTATTAGGCTACCTCCTTGAGATCACCACTGTTGATATTTCAGGGAAAATCCATCATACATTTATTAATTACACAAATATCTAACAAGCATCTATTTTGAGACCACAGGAGTCAATGACATAGTGACGATTCTAATGGAGCTTCATGTCTATTGGCAAATCAGTTATTGCCCACCTCTCACAGACCTTGCTCTGAGTCACATACCAAACCCAGATTAATTAAAAGACCACACAGAACAGTGGTTCTCCAAGTGTGGTTCCCCAGAGGAGCAGCATCAGATTGTCATTTGTAAATACAAATTCTCAGGTCCCACCCTAGACCTTTGGAACCAGACAGCCTAAGGGCGGGCCCAGCTATCTGTGTTGTAATCAACACAGCTGATTCTGATACCTGCCGAAGTTTGAGAACCACTGAGAGAGGAAAATATACCCTGCAATGGGCTTTTCTTATCCTAGGATAAACCATGAATGCAAGTCCATGCCTCCCAGTGTTCTTTCTTGCCATTTTCATGGCGACATGTTGGGCTAAGCTAGGGCCACTGCTCTGACTCCATTTTCTTGACCATATCTTGGTCGTTTAGTTCCAGTTTTCGTGCGTGATGCACATCACTTTGTGGGTGTGCTTTTAGCTTTACTACCTGCTTTCTCACAAATACGTACTAGTGCTGAGGAAGGTTTTGTTCTTGAGGACCGAGATGACAACCTGAAGAAAGTACTAAGATTGAGAGCATCCTCTTGGAGACAGAGTGCGTAGGGACGTATTCTGTGCATGTACGTGCCCATCTGTCTGTCGTTCCCTCCTGTCACATAAAACCAAGTGAGCCTTCAGAGCTGTTCTTCGTGCCCTAACTTTGCTTTAATGAAGAAGTCAGAAGGAGAAACACGGCAATCGTTATTGTCTTTTGCATTTATCCCTCTCCTCTCTGGAGAAAACCCTTCAGAACGATATCAGATATTGAGAGAAGTGAAGGCCACACACAGACATGACTCACCAGACTGGAGGTTTCAGTTTGAACAACCTCTCTGCCGCCTGGACAGCCTTCCCGACATCATTGGCCAACATGCTGACGTTGAAGAACTGACCCACATCCCAGTAATTGTTCATTTTCTCCAAGCTCCCTTTTCTTCCCAATAAACTGTTTAGCCGGACACCTTAAGAATTTGAATTTTACATGAAGTTATGAAAAATATTTCTAGTTTCTATCACATTATGCAAGCCTTTAGCTAGAGGAAAAAGTACCCATTTTATGTTGGCTACCATCTCAGGCAGGCTATCAGAGAGTAATTGTTCCTTTTGAAACAAAATGCTAGTTATTTGAACGAAATGCTAGTAACTTTTAATGCTGAATTTGTGTTACCAAAGCACATCAACATCGGCTATCAAAAATAACTTTACCTATTTTCCTTAGTTCCATGGAAGTTTCAAATTGCTGTCCTGCAACTATCAGCAAAATTGCCAGGTTAATTCCTGAATAGAGAGATGACTGGAGCGCAAATCCTCTGCGATACCTGCCAGTACAGAACCGCCCGACTCTTATTATGGTAGAAGCAAAAAATTATAAATAATGGCACAAGCCCACCTTCTCATGAACTTTTTTTTTTGACCAACTAATTGGTTGTTTTCCAGATCCCCTCCCTCTTTACAAACAGCTACATCCAAGCACTCAAACAGCTTCTTGAAAATGGCATAATATTAACACTAAGGAGTTAAAAATTTTTCTTCATCAGTTTTATACTTTTTGATGAGAAAACCATGATCACTGTATAAAATAAGGAAATTATTTTAAAGTGCACAGAAGAAATTTAAAACCTTTTTATAACCCTATCCCCCAAAGTAGACCACAATTTGATGCCCAAATCACACTTTAAAAGTTAGACTCCATTTGTACATTGAGCATTCTTTATTAGGCGAAAATTCCATCAATTGTAGGCAATTACTCTGCAGGGTGTTTGTTTGCTTCTATCACAAAATGGAGTCATTTTTTTTCACGTACGAAGCAGTACCGGCAGGATCCTGGCCCCCAGATTGCTCCGAGAGTAGTGGCACAGCGTGACAGAAGAGCAGGGATCTGTCACCCTGGGGTAAAGAACAACATGCAAAATAGAGAGTAGCATTTTTACACCTGAAGTTTAAAGAGTGCCATTTTAATTCTCTTATTCTTTTTTTCTATACATAAAAAGCTTCTTTCCCTTCCATGAGCGAGTAGAAATATCATGGTTGGGAACAAAGAATTTGATCCACGAAGTAACAACACTAAAATGTTGTTAAGTGGCACAGTTCAAACCAAAGACTTGTAAACCAGGAGGAATTTGATCACTCGTGTGACAACAAGAGAGTTAAACACCAACAAAATACTAATTGTGGAAGGGAGAACCTATCATTTAAAGTCGATTACAATTCAGTTTTATGAACTTTGGGGCTAATAATACAAGTATGCTCTGATGAACCAGAGGACACTAAGGAAGTCATTCCAACCCTACCCAATAAAATTCCAATAAAATTGAAAAACCTTCCCCCTCCCTCATTATGTCCTATGGTATTTGATTTTTTTTTCCACTTTTACTATCAAAAGGAAGAGTGCAGGGAGGGTGACTTCTCTATGCCTCTTATCCATAAATCCAACAGGCCCAGCTTAGGGGCAGAGAAGACTTGAACTGGGAATCAGGATTGCAGTCCCAGGTTTGCCTCTTACCAGCCCCCTGCCTCCCTGTGCCCATGTTCCACATTAGTACCTGAGGCCCTGGGTAAGATAACCCCAAGGTCTCACCATACCAGAGACTAAGCTTCATTTGTTCCTATAACCACTGCCTTATGAAGTGGATGGAGAAGGGCTCCTAGGACTTTGGTGAAGGAGCCACAGGCAGTCATTTCCTTACCTGAGGGCTGAATTCTTGGCCACTGTGATGGGAACACAGCTTCCTATTTTGGCTCTACCCAATATTAGTTGCTCCTTAGCACCTTGAGCGACTCCTACCATACAGTACATCAGGTGCAATTACGAATAAAATAAGGTCCCTGCCCTCCAAGAAACTATACTATGGTAGAGGTAATAAGATCTACACACAGCTAGTGCAATTAGGGAAAACACAAACTTGAATGTGGTAAGTATCCTAAAACTACACAAACCCATGTCTACAGGGGCTCACAGAAGTGGGGCCACCCCTAGAAACTCGAGATATGGCACAAAGATGGAAAGATGTGCAATGACAGAGATTTGGAAAGGAAACCTCCAACAGAAAGAATGGCAGGAACAGAGATGAGAGTCTGCAAAACTCCTAAGAAACTTCAGTTTAGTGGGCCATGTATCAGGTAGTGGGCAATGGGGCTCAGGGTGGGTTGGAGAAAGTTTGCAGAGCACCTAGACTGGTATTCTAAGAAGTCTGAGTTTTTATTTAATAGGAAATGGAGAGCCATGGTGGGTCTTGGAGCTTTAGGAGGAATAAGGCATAGTGGTTCAATCTACAAGGATAGACTTTAGAGACACCAAGCACAGAGCCTACTTGGAATACTGTTAGAACACTCCTGGCAAGAAAGTAAAAAAAAGTGGCACTGACCACGGTGGTGGTGATGAGCAAAGACTGGCAGGAAGTGAGGCAAGATACAGAGAAGGGCTGCGATGGGGAACTGACCGTATGGGGAGGTAAATGAGTGAACATTACCAGATGTTAAAAAAAAAAAGTATGTGTAGGAGGCCGAAGAATGGTAGTGAGAAAGCAAGACGTTGGAAGCCATCCCTTGTGGAGAGGTGAGGATTTCAGCCTGGATACACTGCATCTTACATAGCGGCACCACCCCTGGGTGGGACAGATGGGCAAACGGGGGCTGACGTGGGGCCAAAGCTTAGGACGCAGGTTAGGCTGGAGATCGGCTAACGGTTCCATGGTGTGGGAGTGAGTGGGATCACCCGGGAGGACAGTGGGTAGAGAGAAGAGGGGAGATGACACAGCCGGCAACATGTATGGAAGGAGAACAAGGGAGGGGAGAGGGCAAGGGGAAGCAGTGAGAACTAGGAGTGGAGCGGCAAGAGCTCTCGCGACAGAAATGGGTGAGGTAAGCTGTTGGCTCCGCCTTGGAATTATGTCCAGGTTCTGACATCTCATTATCATCACCACCGCCTGGGCTCAAGCCACCATCAGCCCTTCCCTGATTTACTGCAGCCGTCTCCTGTTCCCCACTTCTGCTCTTGCCCCTGTGGTAGATTATTTAATAGCCACAAATCCCTCCCATCCCACGACACGTGTGCCTTTGTCACTTCTCCCATCCACAGCTGGCGTCTATTTGGGGTAACCATGTGACCTGCTTATGATGTGACCCAGGGTGTGAGGCAGAACTGACGCTGTGTGAGTTCCGGAGCCTAAGCCTCGCAGCTTCCACCTTCATTCTCTCAGAATGCCGCCCACCAAGCTGGTCTGCCAGGATGAGAACCACAAGCAGAGAATGCAGGTGAACCACCAAGACCCAACGCCAGTTGCCAAACGTGTGTGAGGCCATCTTGAACCTTCCACCCCTCCTGAGCCTCCAGCTGAGCTCATTTTTCCGAGTGAGACCAGCACTTTAGGACTGGAACCAGCAGAGTGGCTGCCTGGCCAATCCACAGAATCAGGAAAAATTATAAATCGCTGTTTTAAGCCACTAACTTTTGGATTTGTTATGCAGCCAATGATAACTGATACACCCCCTGAAACGTATTCTTTGCAAAACAGTGAGAATGCGCTGGTAAAAAAGCATGTAGGATCTCGTCACGGCTCTGCTCAGAGTGCTCTGGTATTTTATCATCTCACTCACAATAAAAAGTTCTCTCCCATTTCCTGCCACTCTCCCCTGGCTCATGCCTCACTGGCCTTGATCACGTGGAGCAAACTTCCTCCTCCTGGTCTCTGCCTCTGCTGGCCCTTCCTCCCAGAACACTTTCTCCACAGTTCTCAGCAAGGCTCATCTTACCACCCTCACAACTTTACTCACCTTCACTGATGACCCTGCCTGAAACTGCAGGTGACTCCTCCCAAGCCTCCTCAGATTCCCTGATGAACTTGTCCCTAGAGCCCTCATCAACAGGTGACATCCTATTTTTCTGTCTGTCTCTGTCTGACTTCCCTTACCAGCAATGCAAGGTCCGTGAAGGCGGGAATTCGTGTCTATGTCTGCTGCTGTGTCTTTATCCCCACCATCTAGAAAAGTTTCTGGCATACAGTAAACCCTCAATAAACTTTTGTTAAATGAACAAAGAAAAGCAGGAAGGAAGGATAAAAGGAAGGGAGGAAGAAGGAAAGAAAAAAGGAAGGCAGGAAAGAAGGAAGGAAGAAGGCAGGCAGGCAGAACTGAGAAGATAATGCGCTAGTGGCAGTGGAACACAGTTCTGGATGAAGTAGCAGGGAAGGAGCAGCTGGGGAGGAGCCTGGTGAGCCTCCTTCTTGCCCCTATAAATGAGTGAACTTGTGGGAATAATGTCACCAGTACAAAACGCAGTTTTTAATGGTCCCTTTCAGAAAAAGGAATCTGGAAAATTCCCAAACCACGTGTATGACTTTTTGTTTCTCCCCACCGTCAGTAGGCAGGCGCGCGCGCGCGCACACACACACACACACACACACACACACACACACACGGAAAAGACCTGGATCCTTAGCCTCTGCAGTTCTGTTCTTTGCAGAGATGCACACGCTACCGACTAGGATGGAGGGTTTACCACTCAATGGCGCGGTCTCGGCTGGTGCCATCTTTGCAGTCCGAATCCAAGAAGATGTCCTTGTAGATCCTCCCACACAGGCAGAACATGTCGGGGGCCGGGCGGTCACAGCTCTGCAGAACCTGGAGCATGACCTGCAGAGCCTTCTCACGGTCACCCGCACTGTTTCTCCTGAAAGATTTGTATGGTAAGATCACTCATGTCTGAAGCAAGACATGGGAGCATATGTGCGCTCGTTCTGGCAAGGGCTGGTGTAGGGATGCTGTGCTTTAGCAGGAAACAAAAGCCAAATAAGAATTCACTTTCTCATGTTCAAATGTAACAAGCGCTTCAGACCCACACCAGTAAATCTCACGCTGTCACAGTTGCTACTTGGTCCCTTCTCTCACTGAGATCCAGACTGTGGATGACAGCAGATGCAGACTGATGTGTTTGGGAAGACACACAAAATAACATGGCAGCTTCTATAGCTGGATGGACAGCAAGGATTGTGGAAGCTACGCCTGAATCATGAGAATGACGTGGTTTGACAAAAGGTTCTTTTGGAAAACTGGCAGGGCCCCCCAGTTCAGAAAGTCAAGAGAAATTTAGAAATGTGTTTTGGCATTTCTCTACCTTGCCATCCTCAAACAGGAAAAGACCCCAGCAATTCCTGTTTTCCTGTCCACTGGAAAAGAAAATTTAGAAAATTGTTTCTATATTCACAAATCACAGTCTTCTCTCTTACTAACTTATATGGTAAAAATTTCATTTCACACAAAGGTAATGGATTCCTTCGATCATTGTTAAAATAATCTTTGCCACAAAATAACCCGAGTTTGTGGTTGTGAAATATTAAGGGCTCCTGTGAAGGTTTGGAAGCAAATGCCCATCAGTTGCAGAGCCTGATTAAATCAACTCTGGCTAATGATGTTCGTATTCATATTACAATACGTTAAACATTTGTATAAACAATTTCTATGTAATACTGCTATGGAGTGATCCCTAGAATTTAGTGTTAAGACCAGAAAACAAGGCACTGAATACTGTGCACACAGTGCTACCTTTTTATTTAGGCAAAGCAGAGATGTGAATATTTACCTGTTTTTATTTGCTCAAAATGGAAGGATAAACCAAAAGGTAATAAAACTGGCTACCAACAGGTGGAGGGAGAAAACGTGCTGAAGAGGACAGGAATCCAAATTCACTTCTTGGGATGTGACTTGGAAACTGTAAGGTTTTTTTTTTTTTTTTTTTTTTTTTTTTAACAAATTATAAAAGAAAATGAGTTTTAAAAAAATTTACATTGTCCCCTAAAAACACCATTTGCCAATAAACACAATTTGAATTTGTGGCTGGAACCAAACAAATGACCCCCTGCAAGCAATTGGTGGCTTACCTACAAAAGACAAACTGGTTCACATGATTTTTAAAGCACAGCACTTTGTATTTTCCTAAGAGGATATAACTTAAGGAAAAAATATAAATGCAAAGAAATCTTAAATACTTTCTGGTAATCATATTGTTAGCAATAATACAGGAACTGGTAATGTGAAAACATCATGTAGTATAGAATACAACAAATGACGATGTTAATATCATTAGGAACCAGATTTTTCAGGGTAAGACGTACACAAAATCAAAGGAATTCAGTAAAAATCCTACAGTCCTAAATTTGAATTGAAACATCAATATAAAGTTATCCAGTGGTGTTCCTAGCTCTGTCTACCGAAAAGGACCAAAATGATGAGCAACTCAGTAGCAATGAGACCCTCCAAACCCTGACTGGGGTCTGTAAAAGCACCAAGGAACCAGGACTTCGTGGAGGAATGGCAGATTCCAGATATGTCTAAGATGGTCCTGGAACATCTTAATACAAAGACTCAAAGAAACTACTAAGTTCATATCAGAAAGACTCAGGAACTAACAAGAATCAGTTTTTGGCCAAAGAAGGGACAGTATGAGCATTAAAAAGAATAATAACTATAAAAAAGAATTGGAACATATCAACTACATTAAAATGATGATTTCATAATCGTCTGACACAACTTCAGGGGTCACCCTTGGAGAACGCTAAGGAACCGTCTCATTATTTTTGAAAATTATCAAAGCAAAAATTAAGCAGTCTCCTTTTCCCAGATGAGTTGTACACTGGGGGTAACCAAGTCATTGATGAGACGAAATGTCTCTTTAGAAAGTATTTGTGCTAGTAACTCAGGAATTAATTATAAAATTCAAGTATCACTATTTTTGTAACCCCTAATGAAACAATGGATCCAGGCAATGATCATCAACAGCCATTAACATCACAAAAAAAGAAAAAACAAATAAAGTACACAATCAACTATGAAGTATTCTTTCCAGAAAAAAAAAATGAAACCAGAATCTGAACTAAGCCTCCAAATCTAACTACCAAGCTGCAAGGAGAAAAAGGGACAGAGGAACTTAATAAATCACACCACAGGGATACTATTACAAAATCCACAACTTTGGAACTGCTATCAGACAAATGCTTCCTTACCAAGTAATTAACATGGAAAAGAAAAAATAAGATAAGGGGAAACCTATATACTAAAAAAGACTTGGGGCGCCTGTGTGGCTCAGTGAGTTGAGTGTCCGACTCTTGATTTCGGCTCAGGTTATGATCTCATGGTTTGTGGGACTGAGCACCGCGCTGGGTTCTATGCCGACAGTGTGGAGCCTGCTTGGTATTCATTCTCTCTCTCTCTCTCTCTCTCTCTCTCTCTCTCTGCCCCTCCCCCACTTGTGCACTCCCTCCCTCTCTCAAAATAAACAAATATTAAAAAATATATTAAAAAAGACTTAAGAATCATCTCAACCAAATGCCATGTATAGACCTTGTTTGGAGCATGACTCAAAAAACCCCACTCTAAACACAAAAGGTAAAGACAGAGAGGTACCTGGGAAAATCTGAGCATTGATACTGAGGAATTATTGTTTATCCTTAGGTATAACACAATCATGACCATGTTTTGTCAAACTGTCCCTCAGACAATACAGAAATATCTCTGGATAAAATGGTATGTCTTTGCTTCATAATAAATCTGGTGTTGGGGTAAGACAGAGTGGATGGGGTGAGCAGGAAACAAAAATGGCCATGCAGGGATCATTACTGAAGAGTGGAAAAGGGGTACATGGGGGTTCACTATATTATTTCCTACTTTTGACTGTGTTTGAAATTTCTATTAATACATTCAATGCAATCCCAGTCAAAACTGCACCAGCATTCTTCTCGAAGCTAGAACAAGCAATCCTAAAATTTGTGGGGAACCACAAAAGACCCCAAATAGCCAAAGTAATTTTGAAGAAGAAGACCAAAGCAGGAGGCATCACAATCCCAGACTTTAGCCTCTACTACAAAGCTGTAATCATCAAGACAGCATGGTATTGACACAAAAACAGACACATAGACCAATGGAATAGAATAGAAACCCCAGAATTAAACCCACAAAAGTATGGCCAGCTAATCTTTGACAAAGCAGGAAAGAATATCCAATGGAAAAAAAAACAAGTCTCTTTAACAAATGGTGCTGGGAGAGCTGGACAGCAACATGCAGAAGAATGAAACTAGACCACTTTCTTACACCATTCACAAAAATAAACTCAAAATGGATAAAGGACCTGAATGTGAGACAGGAAACCATCAAAAGCAGGAGAAACCAGGAAAACACCTCTCTGACCTCAGCCACAGCAATTTCCTACTTGACACATCCGCAAAGGCAAGGGAATTAAAAGCAAAAATGAACTATTGGGACCTCATGAAGATAAAAAGCTTCTGCACTGCAAAGGAAACAATCAACAAAACTAAAAGGCAACCTACGGAATGGGAAAAGATATTTGCAAATGACATATTGGACAAAGGGCTAGTATCCAAAATCTATAAAGAGCTCACCAAACTCCACACCCGAAAAACAAATAACCCAGTGAAGAAATGGGCAGAAAACATGAATAGACACTTCTCTAAAGAAGACATCCGGATGGCCAACAGGCACATGAAAAGATGCTCCACGTTGCTCCTCATCAGGGAAATACAAATCAAAACCACACTCAGATACCACCTCACGCCAGTCAGAGTGGCTAAAATAAACAAATCAGGAGACTATAGATGCTGGAGGGGATGTGGAGAAACAGGAACCCTCTTGCATTGCTGGTGGGAATGCAAACTGGTGCAGCCGCTCTGGAAAACAGTGTGGAGGTTCCTCAAAAAATTATAAATAGATCTACCTTATGACCCAGCAATAGCACTGCTAGGAATTTACCCAAGGGATATAGGAGTGCTGATGCATAGGGGCACTTGTACCCCAATGTTTATAGCAGCACTCTTGACAATAGCCAAATTATGTAAAGAGCCTAAATGTCCATCAACTGAGGAATGGATAAAGAAATTGTGGTTTATATACACAATGGAATACTACGTGGCAGTGAGAAAGAATGAAATATGGCCTTTTGTAGCAACGTGGATGGAACTGGAGAGTGTTATGCTAAGTGAAATAAGTCATACAGAGAAAGACAGACACCATGTTTTCACTCCTATGTGGATCCTGAGAAACTTAACAGAAGACCCTGGGGGAGGGGAAGAAAAAAAAAAAGGCTAGAGAGGGAGGGAGTCAAAACATAAGAGACTCTAAAAAACTGAGAACTGAGGGTTTATGGGGGGTTGGAGGGAGGGGTGGATGGGTGATGGGTACTGAGGAGGGCACCTGTTGGGATGAGCACTGGGTGTTGTATGGAAACCAATTTGATAATAAATTTCATTTAAAAAAAGAAATTTCTATTAATAAAACCAAAAAGTAAAAGGTATGCATCCTGACTCCATTCTGCTTCTATAATCTGGAAATAGAAAAACATATATATATATATATATATATATATATATATATATATATATATATATGTATATATATATACACGCACACACACACATATATATATATATATTCAAGAATTTTTGAACCAAGATGTTTATTATGGCATTGCTCCTAACAGTGAAAAACTGAAGATAACCCAAATGTCCTCTGACATATGATAAATGTCAAATGATAAAATACAGTTTGTAACAACCAAACCATGGAGTATCATGCAACCCTCAGAAAGAGGCAGGTCTGTATGTAATTATATAGAAGAATTTCCATAACAGTTCATGGAAAAAACATTGCTGAACTAAATGAATGCCATGATCCCATTCTTTGCAGTAAATATTATTTCCACTTATGTTCACATGCACAAAGTCTGGAAGGATACACATTAAACTGTTCAAAAAAATCACTGCTGGGATTTGCACAAGGTGTTCCTGTGCATGTTTTACTAATAACTATTCTAATAAATAATAAAGAGATTATTCTTTTTAATTTCTTGGCAATTCGACAACAGGCTCTTTTATGCTTTCTTTCCTGAGGACCTGTAAGTCATAAAACTCTGCATCATTCAAGACAACAGATTAGTACGTCAAACAGCTTTTCTCAATGGGGGTTCTGCTAGTGAATTAAGCTCCAGAGAAAATTATTTGATTATCTGAGTAACTATTTTCTCCATTCTCCCAAGTATGGTACATAGGTAGCCCCATTCTGGATACTTAAGAGAGTTCATTCGATTGATACAATGGATGCCTTAGGGCATTAGGGTTTAATTCTCTGTGGAACCCAACCCGGGTTGAGAAGGGCTAATCTAGACACTTGGCATTCTTCTGGAAACCTGCAGTAATTAGGCCTGTATTGCAACTTTGATTTTTCCTATTTTCCAGCCTGATCTTGTTCTCAGAGATTTGATCTGTACTCTCTTTTTCCATAGAATCCAATTATCAGCCTACAAAACAGATCTCTTAACCAACAGCCCACTCACGATTCCTTCCCATTTTAAAGAGTGAAGAGCTACCAACCCAACTCAATTTTACTACAGCATTGAAATAATTTCTACAGTCAGTGGCAGGAAAATGAAAAAAGACTAAAACTTTAATGAGGTACAACATTTTTACATCTGCTATGAGCCAACTTTTGAGGTGTGAAATTTTCAGGATTCTGAAAAGAATTTACTTAACTCTTCTAAATGCTTCATTATCGATCTGAGTTCGGGTTCATTTGGTTTTCTTTGGACCATTTACAGCAATGTTTCCCTTAAATTTTTTTCATTAACTTGAAACTTACCCTTGTTACTAAAAACAAAAGGTCTTTTGGGGATTAAAAAAAAAGAACAAAAATAAAAAATCAAATATTTGCAAAAAATGAAAAGCAAGGCGATTTTCAGCTTAAAAGCCACTTTAGGACAGGTGCTAAATAGCTAATCTCTTTAGTTGTTAATGATCAGTTTTCAGATATGCTTATCATTTTCAGATCCCAAAGTATCCACGAACAAGTCTACAGATAAAATCTCCTGTGTTTAATCAGTCTGGCAACATATGTTTCTGACGATAAGGTCATTTCACAAATTAAGAAAAAGATATGAACTAAGACAGTGGGGTCGCAACGTTGGCTTGCACATTAGAATCACCTGGGAAACTTCAAAAACCTTGGTGTTCAGGTTGCACTTGAGACCAGTTACATCAGTCTCTGGAGATGGGATCCAGGCATTAGTGTGTCTTACCCTGGATGTTCTGTAGGTCTGCATCACTGCTAAGTCCCAGTGACCGCTTCTAAGCCCTTGTCTTATCTGACCTACCAGCCGCATTTGATAGCTGAGTACTCCTTCCTCTTTGGATTACCTTCTTCATTCGGCTTGCAGGTCACCATACTCTCATTTTCCTTCTACTTGAGTCTAATTTTCTGGTTCCTATTCATCTCCCTAGTCTTTTAACACTGGAGAGTCCTTAAGCATAACCCTTGGATGTTTCTTATCTGTAACTACACTAGATCCCTTGGTATATCATCTACTGTCCTGCTTTTCCAAACATCTATATCTTGATGACTCCCAAATTACTATCTCCAGCCCAGAACTCTCCCCTGAACTCCATATCCAACTATCTTCCTAGCATCTCACTTGCATGTCTAATACCTCAAACTTGATGTGTCCAAAACTTAACTGCTGATTGTCCCATCAAAGCTATTCTTCTCCATCTTATTTAAGAATGGCCAGTCCGTTCCTCCTGTTTTTCATGCCAAAAACTTTGGAGTCATGCTTCATATCGCTAGTATCTTTCATTCGATCAAATCATTGTTAGCTTTTATTTTAAGCCACATCCAAAAATGGGCTACACCTCATGACCACCACTGCTACTACCCTGACCCAAATAACCATCATTTCCTGCTTTCACCCTCACCCTCTACAATCTATTCTCAACATGGGAGTCAGAGTGATCCTGCTAAACACTGAGTCACGTCATGTCACTCCACTACTCAAAACCGTCCATGCAAATGCCAATCATATATCTGACAAGGGGTTAATATCAAAAATATATAAAGAGTTCATACAACTCAAGAGCAAAAAAAGTCTGATTAAAAAATGGGCAGAGGACCTGAAGAAACATTTTTCCAAAGAAGGCATCAAGACGGCCAATGGTAAAGACAGCAGGCAGACACAGGAAAAGATGTTTGATACCACTCATCATCAGGAAAATGCAATTCAAAACCACAACAATCACCTCGCACCTGTCGGAATGGCTAAGATATATTAAAAAAAAAAAAAAGAAATAAGTGTTGGTGAGGATATGGATAAAAGGGAACCCTCATGCACTGTGGGTGGGATGCAAATTGATGCAGGTGCTGTGGAAAACAGTATGGAGACTCTTGAAAAAATTAAAAATGGAACTACCATATGATCCAGCAATTCCATTTTTGGGTATTTATCTAAAGGAAACAAAAACACTAACTCTAAAGGATATCTGCACTCCCATGTTCACTGCATTTACAATAGCAAAGACCTAGAAGCAACCTAAGTGTCCAACAGATAACCAGAATGTGATGTACATACACAGTGGAATATTATTCAGTCATAAAAAGGAATCTTGCCATTTGCAACCGCATGCATGGACCCTGAGGGCATTGTGCTGAATGAAACAAGTCAGAGAAAGACAAATACTGTATGATCTCACCTATACGCAGAGTCTGAAAAAAGCAACCAAACCAACCTCAACCAAGCTCACAGATACAGAAGACAGACAGACTGGTTGCTGCCAAAGGTGGGGGGTGGGATGTGGGTGAAATGGGTGAAGGGGGTCAAAAGGTATAAACTTTCAGTTACAAAATACATGCGTCTTGGGGATGTAATACATAGCATGGTGACTGCAGCCAATACTGTATTGTATATTTGAAAGTCTCTGGGGCTCCTGGGTGGCTCAGTTGGTTAAGTGTCCGATTTCAGCTCAGGTCATGATCTCACCACTCGGGAGTTTAAGCCCCACTATCATAGGGTAGTTCCCCACTCTGAGCTGTCAGCACAGAGCCTGGAGCCTGCTTCAGATTCTGTGTCTCCCTCGCTCTTTACCCCTCCCCTGCTCGTGCTCTGTCTCTCAGAAATAAATGTTAAAAAAAATTTTTTTTAACAAAAGAAATTTTAAAAAAGTTCCTAAGAGAGATCTTAAAGGTTTTCCTCACAAGAAAAATATTCACAATTATGTGTGGTGATGGATGTTAGTAAGACTTCCTGTGGTGATCATTACACAAAATGTACATACATCAAATCATGATGTTACACACCTGAAACTAATACGTTATATATCAATTATATCTCAAAACCAAAAACAACAAAACACCCTTCCAGAGGCTCCCATCGCAGAGCCATTGCCAATTTTCTTTCAGTGGCCTACAAGATTCTGTAAGACCTGGCTCCCGGTTGTTTCACAGAGTAGGGGTCCTCTGTCCCAGCTGCACAAGCATCCCTGCCGTTGCACGTGCTGATCCCTCTGGCTGGAATGTTCTTCCCCAATATATTTGCATGGTATGTTCCCTCATCTCTCATTTTTTTCCATGTCACTCTCTAGTAAGTCAAGTCTTCTCTGAGCACTCAGCTCATAATTGTAACCTGCCCCACCAACCTCCCTACCACCCTAACCTGTTTTAATAATTTTACTTAGTTTGTATGGTGTCTCCCCATTAAGAATGTAAGCTCCAAGAGGAAGGGATTTTTCTGTCTGGTTTGTTTACTGCTATGCCCCAAGGCTTAGAACTCAATCTAGCACATAAGTAGGTGCTCAATAAGTATAAGTATCTGTTAAGTTGTCTGTTAAATGGATGACAAACTGAGCAAGACTAAATGTAGTGGCATGAAAAGATCTCCATCCATTGACTGTTAAGTGAACAAAGAAAATTACAGGGGCGCCTGGGTGGCTTGGTCAGTTAAGCGTCTGAATTTGGCTCAGGTCACGATCTCACGGTTCAGGAGTTCGAGCCCTGCACTGGGCTCTCTGCTGTCAGTGCAGATCCTGCTTTGGATCCTCTGTTCTCATCTCTCTCTGCCCCTACCCCCTCTTTAAAAAGAAACTTTTTTTTTTTTTTTAATTACAGAGCATCTCCTGTATTGTAAAAACCCTGCAGTATGACATATTGAATTGAATGTAAATTCACAGAACTGAAAGGATATACACCAAACTGATGAGACAGATTACTTCTGGAACATGAGTGGGACTAGAGATTAGAATCACAAGGGACAGTTTCTTTAAACGTTTTTTTCCCCAGGTTCTTCCCAAAATATATAAGTGTATTTCTTATTTATGCAATAAAACACACAGAGTAAAAACAGAACATTGGACTGGGAATCCTATACAGCTAGATTCTGGTTATTTTTATACCATTTACTACCCATGTGAATTTTGAGCCAAGTTGCTTACCCTTTCTGGGCCTCAGTTCTTCATGTGCAAAGTATGTTCGACTTTGCTTACTTCACCAGGCAACGGGGAACTACAGGTCTGCCAGAGCTTTCATTGGTCACTAAGCATCCTGCCTGCCTGTCTTTTCTGTACTGTGTGTCTGTAAGAGAAAGCTCATAGGGTAGGAGACAGACTTCCAAAAAATCTTTTTTTCTACACAAACACTCAGAATTAACAAGCAAAATGTCTCACTTAGACCAGTGTCCTTTCTAGGACAAACTCTGTCTCAGGCTGCCCACCAAAAACCTCTGAAGACACTCATGCTTCCAATTAGGAGTAGAAGACCGTGAAAGGACTTCCACTCTCACAGTAACAATAAAAACCTAGACAATATATAAACTACTGAAGAGGAGGAAGAACTTCCTTGATTAATTCCACAGGAAAACAATGCTTTCAGAGCTGAGCAAAGAGCCATGACAGCATCCTCACTGGGGTGCCTGCTCTAGGTACTGACAAATCGAAGAGGGAGCCTTTGATAGAGAAACTGCACAGGGACAAAGAGAAAATGAGCAAAGTTGTGCACAACAGCATGGGCTGATGGGAAAGAACGGAATCTGGAAGGGTCCCCAGGCGAAAACTAATCGCTGAGTGTAAGAACTCCCTTGCAGCACACTTGCCCACTAAATTTTTCCAAGAAAGCTGTGATGAAGGGGAGGCTTAAAGTAAAAAAGAGATCACACGCATTATCATAGCACTCAGATGTGGGTCACTGTGAAAACTGAATCCAAAAATTACACAAACAGCAACTCAAAATCTTCCATGCTCAAATACTGACAAGATCAGAAAGGTAGCAGACAGACAAGAGGTGGGAGGTCAGGCTAACTGCAAGTAAACTGATTAGAATTGAGTCCAGTCCCAACCCAGCTACTCTCTAGGAGAAATATGAAAAAAATCAGTCATATATGTTAATTGCCAGACCTAAGACAGGGCTCAGATAATCAAGGTAATAAACAAAACAAACTGAAATTATACTTCAGTCTCCACTGTTTTGTTTTTTCCCCACTGTTCTTTTAGATAAAATGTCTAAAATAAAACTGAGATGTGCACAGAAGAAAATGTGACCCACGATCAAGATAAAACATAATCAATAGAACCAGACCCAGAAATTGACAGTAACTTTAAAACTATTATAAACATGGGCACCTGGGTGGCTCAGTTGGTTAAGTGTCCAACTCTTGATTTCGGCACAGGTCACAATTTCACGATTCAGGAGATTGAGCCCCACATTGGGCTCTGCGCTGGCAGTGCGGAGGCTGCTTGGGATTCTCCCTTTCCCTCCCTCTTTGCCCCTCCCCACTCACACTCTCTCTCAAAATAAACTTAAAAAAACTATTACAAAATGTTTAAATATATATATGTATACATAAAGCATGTATCTGTGAAGAAATAAGATATTTTGTGAGAGAAATGGAAACTCTCAAAAAAAAATGAATAGAAGTCCTAAAACTAAAAAGTTAAAAAAAAAAAAACAACACTGAATGAACACAGCATCAGATCTGGACACGGATAAGATTGGGTGTGTTCAGGGTGGTACGGCCATAGACCAGATTTGGGCCCTCTGAAACACAGGATCAGTGACCTGGAATATGGGCCAAATGCCATTATCCAAACGGGGCTGGATGGGTATGGGAGGAGAGTTGACAAGGACAAGGGCAAAAGGAAACTTTGTGGGATAAAACGCTGTGTCTGTTGATCGTGGTAATAGTTATATGAGACTATTTGTTTGGCTAAAGTCATCAAACTGTGCACTTTATTTTTTTTTTTTTTTTAATTTTTTTTTTTTTTTCAACGTTTATTTATTTTTGGGACAGAGAGAGACAGAGCATGAACGGGGGAGGGACAGAGAGAGAGGGAGACACAGAATCGGAAACAGGCTCCAGGCTCTGAGCCATCAGCCCAGAGCCTGACGCGGGGCTCGAACTCACGGACCGTGAGATCGTGACCTGGCTGAAGTCGGACGCTTAACCGACTGCGCCACCCAGGCGCCCCCAAACTGTGCACTTTAAATGGGTGCATTTTACTGTACGGAAGTTCTACCTTATACCTTAATAAAGCTGGCTCTAAAAATACATAGAACCCATCAATGTCTCTGAAAGGTAAGTGTCCTGCTGGGCCAATCAGTGGTCTGTTTGCCTTCAGATACACCCCTCTTTCACCTGCTCTGCTCTGCATCACAGGGGAGCAGGCTCCTCCAGGATGCTTCTGGGCTTCCTGGTCAGCTGATTACCAGCAATGAGCAGCCAGTGGAAGACGATGGTGGACAAGTATCTGGAGGAGCGGAAGAATGAAGGAGCCATAATACTTTCTCCCCTTTTTCGTCTGTGTTTCCTGTGGTGGCTCTAGAAACAACTGCATCTCTTCTATAGATCTAGCTCCCAAAAGGCTGGCGTGTAATGGTTTCAAGTGATCCTGGCTCCTAGATTCTGGTCATATCACCTCTTTCCTGTATCCATCCAGCCAAAGGAGGGATGGTAGCAGCTTCCTGTACATGTTCATTTCTGAGTGGCCTCAGTTCCGTGTTTGGCTTCTCAGCTCTTCCATCACCTGTGTAACCAATTCCATGTATTACATTTCCTCTACTTTAAATACTTAGACATTTGTTTCCTGATTGGATCTTGACAGATATACACCTGCCACAAGGAAGCAGGTGCCTTTGTCTGGCCAGATGCCTCGTATTTACATACGGAGAAGGGAACAGTTACAGGCAACCTGTGTTTGAGTGTGAACAATGCCCAGAACCAAAGAAATGCATGAACCAGAATGGTTGTTTTCTTACATCAGGGCAGAACCACTATTAAATCATCCTATCCTTGCCTCCATCATCACCACCTTTTCCAGTCCCCTGGGACCACCAAGCAACATCTATAAAGGTTGGGCTTGGGGTGCCTGGGTGACTCCGTTGGGTAAGTGTCTGTCTCTTGATTTCGGCTCAGGTCATGATCTCATGGTTCGTGAGTTTGAGCCCTGCGTCGGGCTCTGCACTGTCAGCACGGAGCCTGCTTGGGATTCTCTCTCTCTGCCCATTCCCTGCTTTCACACATGCATAGTCTCTCTCAAAATAAACATTTGTTTTAAGTTTATTTATTTTGAGGCACAGAGACAGTGTGAGTGGGGTAGGGGCAGAGAGACAGGGAGACAGAGAGTCCCAAGCAGGCTCCATGCTGTCAGTGCAGAGCCCGGTGTGGGGCTCAAACCCACGAAACCACGAGATCGTGTCCTGAGCTGAAACCAAAAGTTGGACGCTTAAATGACTGAGCCACCCAGGTGCCCCTCAAAAGAAACATTTTTAAGAAAAACATTTTTACAGTGGACTGGCAGGCCATAATTTCGAATAAGGCACTTCGAAGGCTGGCTCTCCCATTTTCACAAAGGCAACAGGAGGTGAAGAATATTCTTGCTGCACTCTTGGTTCTTCTGACAGACTCTCAGGGATCTCCACATGGATGGATCCAGTTAAACTCTTCTTGTTTACAAGCTGCAGTGGTAACTAGGATGTGTTCACTAAAACCCATTTATTATTATGGGTCTGGCCCTCAGCCAGACCACATTTCCCCACTTCTCTTGCAATTAGGTTGGCCCATGAGACTGAACTTCGGCCAATGACATATGCTAACAAGTAACAAACATCACTTCCTGACCAGGCTCATACAAAACTCCCTGGTACAGTCAAAAGTGGAAACCACCCTAATGTCCATCAACTGATAAATGAATGGATGAAACGGGGTCTATCAGTACAATGGAGTATTTTTCAGCCACAGGAAGTAATTTAGTACTGATATATGCTACAACATGAATGAACCTTGACAAAATTATGCTAAGTGAAAGAAGTCACCCAGAAAAGATCACGTATTATAGGATTCCATTTATATGAAGTGTCCAGAATAGGCAAATGCAGAGAGACAAAAAGAGATGAGTGGTTTTCTCGGGCTAGCAGCTGAGGTGGGGGAACACGGAGTGACTGCTAATGGACTGCCAAAATATAACAGTGGTTGTTTAGGGCTGGGAAGGGGAGCTAGGGGGTGGAAGGGGGATGGTGGCTGGTAATGGGTTCAGGATTTGGGGGGGACAAATGATGAAAATATTCTAAAACTGATTACTGTGACGGTTGCACAACTTTGTGAATATACTAAAAATCAATGGCTTGTACTCTTTAAATGGGTGAACTATAGAGAATGCAAATTATATCTCAATAAAGCTGTTACAACACACACACCCCACACAAAACATCCTTGGCAATTCAGCATGGTCTCTCTTATCATCTGGTGAAAGGAGAGCAGAGGATCGAAGAGAGGGCAGAGCACCAAGATGGAAGGAGACTGAATTTTCAATCACCTGGAGAAGAGATTGCCCAACCAGGATACATCCACACTGGAATGATTCGTAAGTGAAAACAAACATTCATCATGTTAAGACTGAAATTGATATGCTACTTGTTATAGCAGTTACCCTAACCCTGACCAATACACAAGCCACCACCACTAAGAAGGCACAGGTTTCCTTGGTGATAAAGACGAATTCCCCTCTGAGTCTATATCAAATCCCATTTGAACAGACACCTTGGATCCCACACCAGGAAAACTTCCATCACTGCTGACCGTGACCTGGCCTATGCAGTCCTTCACTTTTCTGGGATTCCCTGCTTTGGACCATGCCCTACTTTAAGGGTGGCATTGCCAGTAATTCTGCTTTATATTTTTCTGTGTACACTGAACACATATGACTTAGATATGTTTATTTTCACACATATAAAGTTCAACAGGTTTGCCTACTACTACACCAAGCCCTTAACTGTAGCACCCAGTTATCACCATATAGATCTTCTCCAACTGTAGGCCACAGGTGATCACTGAGTCATTCATTCATTCACCCACTCAACAAATACTTACTGAGTACTTACTCTGTGGGTGGCACAATGTTATTAGGCACAGGGGAGGCAATGGCCTAGTATACTGTGGCTCCTGCCCCCCTCAGATTTAGCCTAGTGGGAGGGAGAATAAATATTAACAAGTAAACACAGAAATGTGCGTGCTATGAAGGAAGAGAGCAGGTGCTATGAGAATGACTAACAGCAGGGACATTGTTTTTAGCTATGGTACTCTTTGCAACACCAATCATTTAGAAAGGGACATTTAACTAGACCCTGAAGGATCATCAGATTCAGTGAGGCAAGCAATGAGCATTCCAGACAGAGGAAGCACCCATGAGGAGAACAGCCTGCCTCTCTTAAGAAATGAAGGCAGGGGCGCCTGGGTGGCGCAGTCGGTTAAGCGTCCGACTTCAGCCAGGTCACGATCTCACGGTCCATGAGTTCGAGCCCCGCGTCAGGCTCTGGGCTGATGGCTCGGAGCCTGGAGCCTGTTTCTGATTCTGTGTCTCCCTCTCTCTCTGCCCCTCCCCCGTTCATGCTATGTCTCTCTCTGTCCCAAAAATAAATAAAAAACGTTGAAAAAAAAATTTAAAAAAAAAAAAAAAAGAAATGAAGGCAGGTGAGGGTGGTGACAGGGCAGTGAACCAGGAACGGGACAGGAGGCAAGGCAGGACCCAGGTCACATGGGACCATTTCCCTAACTCTTAGGCGAAGTTTCTCCATTAAGGACTCCTACTCACAAGAACTCAGAAGCTATGAACTAACTTTCACATTTTACTCCAAATGGCTTTCTAGATTTTAGCTCTTAAGAAGCCTTCCTGAAATACCATCATGGAAGATAATAGAACACTGGTGGTTGGGATTCTGTCAGGAAATAGAAGGGCAATTCACATTCACTCAGCATCTTCTATGTGCCAGGCACTGTGTGCTAAGTTTTTAAAGATATTCTTATTTAAGGGGCGCCTGGGTGGCTCAGTCAGTTGAGCGTTCAACTCTTGATTTCGGCTCAGGTCGTGATCCTAGAGTCATGGGATCCAGCCCTGTGTTGGGCTCCACACTGAGCATGGAGCCTGCTTGGGATGCTCTCTGTCTCCCTCTGCCTCTTTCCCTCTCTCTCTTAAAAAAAAAAAAAAAAAAAAAACAAATTCTAACTTAATTCTTAAAACCATCTCATTTCACATATGAGTGAAACCATATGGTATTTGTCTTTCTCTGACTTATTTCACTTGGCATTATACTCTCTACATCCATCCATGTCATTGCAAATGACAAGACTTCATTCTTTGTTGTGGCTGAATAATATTCCGTTGTACATATATACTACATTTGTTTACCCATTCATCTATCGATGGACACTTAGGCTGCTTCCGTAATTCAGCTAATGAGCAAAGAAAAAAAATGGAGAGATGACCAACTAAGAAACAGACTCTTAACTATAGGGAGCAAACTGATGGTTACCAGAGGGGAGGAGTGGAGGGATGGGCGAAACAGGTGATGGGGATTAAGGAGTGCACTTGTGATGAGGACAGGGTGATGCATGGAAGTGTCCAATCACTGTATTGTACACCTGAAACTAATATTACACTCTATGGTAACTGGAATTGAAATTTTAAAAATCCCATCTTATTAATTTCCATTATCCTCATTTTTTCCACAGCAGTGCATTCCACAGTTTCATGGGTTGTAAACAGCAGAGTGGTTTTGAAATATTTCTCAAACTGTGTGTGTGTGTGTGTGTGTGTGTGTGTGTGTGTGTAATGTATCACATGTGTGAGTGTATTTTCCATCACTTGTTAACTTTACACACCCCTCATGAGCGGTCTCCTTCTTTAGTACAAAGGCCTCCCCTGACACAGAAGTCATTAATTGGGGCGGGGGGTGAGAGGGGGACAAAAGGGAGGAAACCAAAGCAGGAACTGGACAGAAAAGGAAGATACCTTAGGCCCAAGAAGACCAGGGGGAGGACTGATGGAGGTGGTTTAAGTTCTCTGAATAAATGCTTTTCAAAAGGAAAACGTGTAGGGGGACCCGGTGGCTCAGTCAGTTAAGCACCCGACTTCAGCTCAGGTCATCATCTCACGGTTCGTGAGTTCAAGCCCTGCATCAGACTCAGGTCATGATCTTGTGGGTTTGTGAATTCCAACCCCCCACTGGGCTCTCTGCTATCAGCACAGAGCCCACTTAGGATCCTCTGTCCCCCCGCCCACCTTCCCCCACTCTCACATACTCTGCCTATCTGTCAAAAATCAACACACACACACACACACACACACACACACACAAAGGAAAACATGTATTATTGGCAAGGCCACTACTCAGAACATAAGGAGATAGTACATTTCTCAGAAAAAAAATTGCAACTGGTCTTTTGGTATAAAAAGTATGTATTAGGAAAATGGCTTCAATACTCAACTACCACCTAATGCTCTCATCACAGATGACAAAGGAGAACATATAAAAGGATGGCTCTACAGTTCAAGAGGCCCAAGGATTCTTTTGGCTATCCCTCAGGCAAACGAAAAAGAAGAGGAAGCTTTCTGGGCAGAGATTCATGGATTATGCCATGACATCATTAAACTAGTGTTCCCAGGGGTGCCTGGGTGGCTCAGTGGGTTAAGTGACCTGACTTTGGCTCAGGTCATGATCTCACAGTTTGTGGGTTCAAGCCCTGCATCGGGGCTCTGAGCCTGGAGCCTGCTTCAGATTCTGTGTCTCCCTCTCTCTCTGCCCCTCCCCTAGTCACGCTCTCTTGGTGTCTCTCAAAATTAAACAAACATTAAAAAAAAAAATCTAGTGTATCCAGAGCACTTTGCTAAACCTGGGGAGTTGTGGTCCCAGATCTCTTACTGATCAGCTGTTATATTCTGGGCCCTGGCCTTTCTTTCTTTCTTCCTCCTCTCTAAAATAAAGAGTTTGGACCAGATGACTCCTGTCAGTTCACAAGATTCATGCTTCTCTTCACTTCCAGGAAAATGATTACCACAAAGATACCCTTACCACAAAGATACCCTTATTTTGCAACATGCTTTTAGGTCATCATTTTCCTACTCTTGACAAACACCTACTAAAGAATGGCTACATAGGGGCACGTCAGTCGTTTAAGCATCTGACTCTTGATTTTGGCTCAGGTCATGATCTCACGGTTCATGAGTTCAAGCCCTGCATCAGGCTCTGTGCTGACAGTACACAGCCTGCTTGGGATCCTCTCTCCCCTTCTCTTTCTGCCCCTCTCCTGCTCACACGGTCTCTCTCTCTCTCTCTCAAATAAATAAACTTTAAAGAATGGCTATATAAATACATAAATTATTTCTGGCAAGATCGAACGGTATACATAAACAGAAGACACAAAGAAAAGGATGCTGGTGATTATGGCAGAGACAAGGAACCCACGCTGCCCTCCTGGGGACACATGTCCCTCCACCCAAGCAATAACAAAGCTGGAGTCCAGGGGCTAAAGATGAGGTGACTGCTGTAGGTTCTGGAACAAGCTTGTGGCCTCTCTGGCACAGGCTGGATTTCGTAACATCTGTTTACTATCGCCTCTGCACACATTTCCAGGCCCCACAGCGTACCTGCCTCTATCGCTCCCCTTAACTTATTTATTTATTTATTTATAGAATGATACATCAGATATTCTAATATTTATATTAGAATATCTTATTTATAGAATGATACATCAGATATTCTAATAAATGCATCAAGCATCTGGCTTCCCTTCCACTAGCTGAGGAATTCAAGGAGTTAAATTTTGCTGGAGTTAGCAGTCTTGACCCAAAGGTGCAGAAAGGAGAATATGAGAACACTCCTATTTTGTGACAGTTTTGTTGTTCTTAACCTAGTACTTTGATTCCGTTTTTCTTCTTCCAGACCATCTTTCTGCCTGCTGCTTGGAAACCTGGTCAGGTTCTTCTGACTGCATTAACATATCCAATAAAGTCCTGTCTGTAAAAACAACAACAAATAAAAATTTCCCATGAAGGATTGCAGGCCACTAAGTGGCAAGCAGTTTAACTGCTCAAAGGAAACTTGAGGCAGCTTTGAATGAGCTTCTGAACAGCTCAAGTGCAAGGGATCAGGAAGAGCTAGCTGGGTCAAGCCAGCTTTCCTAGTAACAGGGACGCCTTGCCATCTGAGGGTCAAATGTGGTTCATTACCGCCAAACTTTAGTAACTAATTCATGGCCGTGATTTGCTCCACTTCCTGAGTTAAAGGTCAACTGTAATGCAGGAATATTATTTGTCTATCACTATATTCCCCTTTATAGACACAGGGTAACGCCATAAAGTTTCTCAAAACTGTACACAGTACCAAATTCTACTGTGCATATGCTGACAGCTGGCCAAGTTCTACCCAAAGCAAAAATGTCAAATTCAGGGTCAGACTGCATATACACAGGAAACAAATACCGCAATATTACAGAAAATCCCTAGTCGGTTGGAAAAAAGGAGGTTCTTGGCTTTGAGGACCTTGCCTGGCCTATCACAAAGAACCACCAGCTAAGGTGACTAGAAAGAAAAAAGCCATCACCGGAGAGCAAGGTGGGTCAGTGGTGTGCAGTCCCAGTCACTCTGCTTCCAAACTGGAAACACATTCATTCACCCTGTGATCACTTCATCCTGCCACACCCATTTCTCTTAGGTACTGGTTTTACATTTCAAAACTCATTTTTCTCTATTAGTGCTCTCAATGGATGGCAATAAGAATATTTTGTTCTGTTTGACAGCAGTTACCTCTACTCCATCTGAGAGAAGACATGGTGGTGAGTGACTTAAATGGCCCTCTGCGTTTTTATTTAACAAACCATTTTTTCATAGCACTTACAGTGTGCCAGACATTCTTCCAGAAACTTCATCAGTGCCAGCTCATTTAATCCTTACAAATCAAGGGTTAATCAAGTATAATTAAATATGAATGAAAGTGGCACACACTACTTTGACGTAACAGAGTTACAAGACTTTTCTTTTTTTTCTGGGCTTAATGAAGATGCCCTTCCCAATACTCCCTGCCTTGGGATGCTGAGTTTAAAGACCAGTGGGGAGGGGCTCCTGGGTGGCTCGGTAGGTTAAATGTCCAATTCTTGATCTCGGCTTGATCTCACAGTTTGTGAGATCGGGCTCTGTGCTGACAGCACAGAGCCTGGTCAGGATTGTCCCTCCCTCCCCCCGTCAAAATAAATCAATAAACTTAAAAAAAAAAAAAAAGAGTAGTGGGGAGAGAGGAGGCACATTTTTCACAGAGATCATGAAATCTTCCCTCCAAAAGGAATAAAAATCCTATCACTGTTTGCCATTATCTACTCCAGCAGGACATACACGTGTGCTATATATCCAGCAGAAATGTGCCATTAATGTACAAAAACCATGCACAAGAATATTCATAGCAGCACTGTTCTTAGCACCCCAAAGTAAAAACAACCTAAAGGTTTATCAGCAATAAAACAGATAAATCAATTGTGGTATACCCACACAACAGATTATTCTCCAGCAACAAGAATCAACGAACTAAGAATACATCCAACAGCACGGATGAATCTCACAAACATGATGCCAAGTGAAGGAAACAGACACAACGGAAATACACACTGTGTCATTCCATTTATATGAAGTTCAAGGACAGGAAAAATTGATCTAGGCTGACAGATGTTACAACAGCGGTTGCATACGAAGGGGTGGGAACTGCCTGCAAAGGAGCACAAAGGAACTTTCTGAGGGGATGGAAATGTTTTATATTTTGATAAGGGTGTTGTGTACAGTCTACGTCCATTTATCAAAATTCATCCAACTGTACACTTAAGATCTATGCGTTTCACTGCATGTACATTTTACTTCAACATAAGAGAGAGACGTGATGTCACGTGGGTTCTAAGACTCCTGAAGCCATGGGCTTCTGAACACATCTGCTGTCCTGCAGATGCTGCCGGGGCAAACCCACAATGTGGAGCCTAATCCAGCTGCTGAAACCAAGCCAAGACTGAGAAACTGGACACAGGAGTCCTCTAACCCAGGTCACCTCCTATACTCACTTTATTCATTCCCCGTGGAAGATGTTGGCCATGGAAGGTTGATGAGGAGGTGCCAAAACTCTTTGGCTCTCAGGCTGAGTCTGAACACCCTCCCAGAGTCTTCTGCTTTATAATTCAATATGACCAATTTCTGGCCCCGGCAGAAGGCAGGTCCCGCAGTAAGTATATCTGGGCACGGCTCTCACCATATTCACCTAATGCTGTTCTCCTTCCTGTATCTTACCCACGGAAGAAGGGAGACTGCAGGATTAAGACATTTAGGCATCTAGGATTTTGGAGGGTTGAAATGGCAAACTTATAATTCATCCTCCAAACCCACAGTAGCCAAGTTTGAATGAGCACATGGTCGACCAGGTAGAGACTACATTTCCCAACTGCCCTTACGGCTAGATGGACTCATGTGACTATGCCCTCACCAGTGGAATGTGAGTAGAAGTGTCATGTGCAAATTCTACTTGCTTTTAAAGGAGGCTGTCCTGAGTCTCCACTGTTTCCCCCTTTGCATAGGCTGGGAAAACAGGGTAGCAGCGACCTGTCTTCAACTAGAAGAAGACAACACTTTTGCAGATTTAAGAGCTACAAAATGGTCTGAAACCAGGTCCCTAAACATTTCCTGGAGCGTGCTATGCCACTAGTCTGGCCCACTCACCACTGGACTACCATGTGAAAGAGAAATTTTGATCTTACTTCAATCATTTTATTTGAGGTGTCTTTGTTACAGCATCTGAACTAATACCCCCCAGCACACAAGCTTTTGAGGCTCATGGTCTCCAGGCAGGAGTTTCCAAGTCTCACAGACTATCTAGCTCAGTAATTTATATTCCGAAGTTCAGATCATACTAGTAAATGAAGACAGCACCTACTTTTCCTATCATACAACGTCATCCTGTTGCTTCAACTAGTCCCTCACCATCTACAAGATACTATCAACTCCTTATTCAGGTGTACAAGGTCCTTTGAAGACACAGTCCCACCCTCCACACTTAGCCTCATGGCATGTGCTTGCTTCCCGTGTGTCCCATGTTATAGTCACCCTGGATGCTCCCTGAGGGCACCCTGCACATGAAGAACACTAAGCTCCAATTTCTGTTCTGGCCAAGCAGAACGGCCTTTTCACCATCCCCATCCCACACTCTCTCCTGCCCGCAAGGTTATTCCTACTATGAATTCCAAACCCAGCCCAAAAGACCCCAGGGAAGCTTCTTAAAAACCTCCAAGCAGAGGGGCGCCTGGTGGCTCAGTCGGTTAAGCATCCAACTCTTGATTTCAGTTCAGGTCATGATCTCATGGTCATAAGATCAAACTTCGTGCTGGGCTCCACGCTGGGCATGAAGCCTACTGGACAAATTCTCTGTCTCTCTCCCTGCCCCCCACTCTGCCCCACCCAACCCCCTGCTGCCTCGCTTGTGCTCTCTCTCCCAAAGAAACAGAAAAACCTCTAAGGAGAATAACTTCCTCCCTCTGGTATGCTTCCACAGCATTTTGGGCAAACCTTCATTAAGGCATTTATTACTCTGAGCTCTTAGGGCTTTATTTACATGTCTGGCCTCACAGCTGGAACATATGCTCCAAAGACCAAATCCCCGAAGACCAAGACCATATGCCTTGCCCATTTTCATAACCTTGGCATTTAGCAAATGATCTAGCTCAGACTCAGTGAGAGGTGAATGAAAGAAGGACTGGGGGCGCCTAGGTGGCTCAGTTAAGCGTCTGACTCTTGGTACAGCTCAGGTCATGATCTCACGGCTCGTGGGTTTGAGCCCTGCATCAGGCTCTGTGCTGACAGCACGGAGCCTGCTTAGGATTCTCTCTCTCTCCCCGCCCCCTCTCAAAGATAAACCAACATAAAAAAAAAAAAAGAACGGAAGAGGAGGCAGATTTCAAAATTCTATACGTACATTATTACACTTACCTGTTCAGTGCAAATGCATAATGGAATTTAATATTATGCTGATCGGCCAAGTCACACGTAGGCAGCATTTTTAGTGTTTCTACTAGCTTCACCATAGCATCATAGTCCTGTTGGCAAGAGGTCCCACGGTGAGAAGGAGACGAAACACACAGCTCTTCACAGATTTTTCTGAACAGTTATAAACATGACTGCCTCAGCATTTAGATACAAGCTTTTCCCTACACACAGCATTTAGTGAAGCTACTTACAGCCCGTAAGAGAACAGAAATAACATTGTTTTTAAACCCAAAATGGATGAGAGAGAAGACAGACAAAAAATCCCTGCTACCAGAGGCCACAAAAAGATCAAGGGAAAGAAGTGTAAAGGCAACAAAAGCAAGCAAATGAGTCCAGCAGCCCGAAAATAGCTACCACGCTTTGAGGGCAGGCGAGTTAACACTAAGAGCACAGCTGTGGGTGAAGATGAGCGAGATAAAAACATACACAAAATCTTACGGTCACTTGCTGTGTTAAGAGAGGAAACATGCCAGGTCCTTCCTATTTTGCCAGAACTAAGTGAATTCATCTAAACCAGGGTTTCTCAACCTTGGCACCATCGACATTTTGGGGCTGGATCATTCTTTGCTGTGGGGGCTGTCCTGTGCATTCTGGGATGTTATGCAGCACCCGTGGCCTCGACCCATAAGATGTCAGTAGCACCTCCCCCTAGCCTCCAAGTTGTGAAAGCCAAACATGTCTCCAGACACTGTCACATGTCCCCTCGTTGAAAACCATAGCTCTAAACTGCATAATTACCCAGGGAAAAATTGCTACTGTGTTTGTCTCAGCTGGGTCCCCTCTGAGCAATGCCATCTGCTACCCTTCCAGCCAGGCTTTGAATCCCGGTTACTGGCCAACTTGCTGACAGTCAGCCACAGTTAGCTCAAGAGGACTTCCCACTGAAATCCCATGCCTGTCGTGTGCCTCTGCACCCTGAGGCCACTGCTCGAGAGAAGGAGACAGTGTATCCCTCTTGGGGTAAGCTTCTGGCTTACCTTTGAGCCTGAGAGTCCTACCCACGGAAGGTTATAAAAAGATGTGTGACGGCGAGGACAGAAGGAAGCCAGCAGCTCAGATGGAAGAAAGATTCAAAAAGGTCATTCCCATTCTCTTGTCCCCTAGGCCACGATCTAATCATTGTCAAAATTCCTAACAGCATCTGCTGTTAAAGTCAATTAGATGCGCCTGTTTGTCGCCAGGCAGGTGTGCCTTAGTGGTTGACCCTTCTTCCTTTGGGTCGTCAAGGGATGCCTCGCTCGTTTAGATTTAAAGACCTGTGGTCCACAACCTCCAATATGGCTTTGTAGAGTTCTGCAGGGAAGGCCCACTATCGTGTGTTCCCCCAAAGGGAAGGAAGTCAAGACATCCTTACAAATGGCTCAAAAGCATTTAACTTGGAGGGAGGAAACCATTTCTTTCATGGTACCGCATCCCATAAACTCTTTCTCAAGGACTCTCCACAAGTCTCTGATGCTTGTTTTAGAATAAGTGTCTGCATTCCCTGGGTCCTGGATGTGCCTCTGCTACTCCTGCTCTGTCACTAATGGGTGGTGGGAAACAAAGAAAGAAGCAACAAAGGCCTAAAGAGGCATAGTGGAGGAGTTAAGAGCAAGGACAATGGAGCCAGCTGCCTCAGTATAAATCGTGACTTTGCCAACTGCCGTGTGACCCTTGGACTTAACTTCTCTCTGCCTCATATTTCCTCATTGGTAAAATGGAGATAATCAGACTATACATCCCGTAAACTTGTGAAGAGAATCAAATTAATGAGTATTTGCCAAGAGCTCGAAACAGTGCCTAGCATAAAGTGCATCTAAACTGTGAAATTCTAAGTTCCTTTTATTAAGCAGTACTGTGTAGGAGATTCTGCTGGAGTGGCCATCTGATCCCACAAAACCTCCAATGTTACGACCACAACAGATATGCTAGGTGACCTATGACCTAGCCATATACCTACTTAGTCTATAAAATAGATACCTAACCATACACCTGGTGTAAGAGTACTTCATATGAGGAATTAATTCCTTATGCCAAAGAAGAACCCCCTATGTGCTAGCCTCCATTAAAGGTACTCATACCTGGATGTCTCGGTAGGATAGCAGTAAATTAATGATGATGTCTGGGGTCAGAACCTCGGTGTTGTCCATGCGGAGCTTGATCCGAGCCAGCTCCTTCGCCAGTTCATCACCCTGGTATTTCTCTCGGGCTCTCCGGATGTCGTTTAACAAGGCTTCTTTGTAATAAGCACTGGAGAGAGAAATACGAAAACCCCCAGTCGCGTCTACATGCATCTGGGACTCCGCTTCCTTCAGCAGCTCTAACTAGGTTCTCGTAGCCACGACTCAGGTTAACACACGGGGGCCTCTCCCAGACCTAAGCCTCCCTGCACCAGCAGAGAGAGGAGACTTGTCCTACTTGCTAGTCCCGTTCTGTAGCAACTAACCACTTGACATCAACATAGAAATTCAGTTCATTATGACCTTGAAAATATTTTCAAAGTTGACCCCCAGCTGTATTTGGATGACGCATAGGACTTGCTACTGAGCCCTCCCCCGAGATTTTCAAACACAAAGAGAGCAAGAGGTTACCTTACTTGAATCATTATTTCCCCCACTATTAACGCATTATCACAGAGCCAAATATAACCCCAAAACCATGCAACACGGTACATTGAGAATGTCATTCAAATCAATCTATCGGGTACCGCCCACCTACTAATCCCAAAGCTTTTTCCGGTTGGCCAAGAGCCGGAAACTGGATGTGCCCACGAGCAATCCAAGAAGCTGTGCCTGGAAGCTTATGAACAACCTCTGCCCTTCACTCCCCTGGTCATTTTCAACTGCCAGAATGCTCTTCTGATGTAAAACTAATCTTCCTTCGCGGTGGGATCTAGTCAATAATAGAGATGTATGAAAACATCTAAAGCACTTCAAATCCACACTGGAATCCCTTACCACAGCCTCTCAAAGAACCAATGCTAGTACCTGGGACTTGGTTTAGAACCTTTAAAAATTATCCAATTTGATGTACAGAAGGCCAACTTACAATGGCCATAGATTTAAATAGGTTGCCTACTTTCCAAGCAATGTTTTCATGGAGACTGGGCAATGCCAAGCAGTAATATACTCTCATCCCATTAGGTAGCTGGGAGGATTTCACCACAGAGAAAAACTAGGCCATTCATTAAAGAAAGGAGCAGGCTCAATTTAACAGTCTTGAGAAAAAGAGATACAATACATAAGAATAAGAATATTACTTATTTTTATTATAAAACTATGCCAAATAAATGTGAATAGAGTACACAGCCTAGTCCAATGCTTATAACAGGACCTCGATTAACATTTCAAGAATAAAGTGATGCCCCAGAGAAAATTAGTGCATTGTTTTTTTCTCTCTTATTTGTCTATTGCTTATCATCCTAATGAGCAAATTAGCAGATTCTACCAGTGTTTAAAATTCTGTCATTAATCTAATGAGTCATTAAGTTGGGTGACAGCCACTGTCCATTTGGTGGACCATAAAGGCATCAATGATATTAAAGTGTTATTAGTTTAGCCTTACAAATACAAAGTTATACTTGAGTTTAGTCTTGTTTTCAAGGCTAATTCTGAAAAATAGTCTCAATAAACTAAGAAACCTCAGAAAAGCCATACCTTGTAAGTAAATAAACAAAACACTGAACTGAGTATGGCTTGGGGACACCATCTATGTAATTCACATGCAGCCATTTCTGCCCGTGGTAATGAGGGAAGATGCTGCTAATCGATGTGAACCTGGCAATGGCTTCAAACCGCTTCTCAGCACAAGGCCAAGGCAGCCGTCACCAATCCATCGGAGTTGACACCTGAGCTAAAGACGTATCTGCCACCCCTCTTGTACAGGTTTTATACCAGAAGCACCATTTACCCTCTCACCAACCAACCAAGGGGTGGAAGTGACCAACAGGTATTTCAAGTCCCCTGAAATGATACTAATCAAGAGGCATTTTCCTACTGATACATACACACACTTAATGAGAAACAAACTCGGGTTGACTTCTTACGAGACCCTGCTCGTCGGGCAGACGCAAACCAGCCTATTTCCTTGTCAGACCTAAACACATGGTATTTGAGGAGCTTTCTCTCTAAACGTCACTAAAATGTTCACTGAGCAGCAAGGGGTGATCGAGTCAGGCTCTGCAGGAATGTGCCACAAAGGGACCCCATTTGCTGTCTGCGTTGGCAATTGGTCACACAGATCTGGGTTTCCAGTCTCACTGTCCCATTAAAGTGGACACAAGGAACTCTGCGTCCAAATAAGAGATGATAGGATAGAAGAAGAGAACAGAACATGAGCAAGCATGTACCTCACGCCACTGCCACAACAGTCACATGTCACAGTTTGGGGAGCTGCCACCTGAGCCACAGCGGGACATGTGGTCCTTTCCATTTCAATGTAAGTCAATTCTGCCAGGGCTTTGGATTTTCATTTGTTTTGCAAGGACAAATCCTTCTTGTGACCGAACTTACAGGAGTAAATCCTTTAAACTGGCTGCAAGCAAAATCACTAGATGCTTTGGTTTAGTGGATAATTTGTGGCCTCCCACTTCTGGAGTGAGAACATGCTAAGGCGTGGTTCCCTGAGCACGGACACTCAGACAGGTGAGCTGCCATTTGCAAGGCTGCAAAGCGCAGAATCGTCTGAGCCAGGATTCAAACCCAAACCTGCTCACCTCTGAATGAGTATTCCATACCTTCTGCGACATAAGCCTACAAAGAACACATCCCAAGACATCCTGACATCAGGATGGCTGTGGCTTGACTCAACAGATCTGACTTTATAGCACAAGAATTTATGACCTGAATGACCTTGCTGAGCCATTTTAACAACCCCAACAACTGCATGGGGTAGGGGGGAGTGAAATCATGTTCAGAAATGATCTTAAAATAAGGAATCTTAGGGTTGAAAGAGCAAGAAAAAACCAGTGACTTAACTTCCTTATTTTCTAGATGAGAAAATGGCTACAGAGACTTATCAAAGTCACATGGGGAGTTGGCGACAGATACAGGCTTGACCCTCACCTCCTAACTCCAGTTCTACTCTCTTTTGGCTACACCCCAGTGGCCCAACTTAGTGAGGTAGCAAGAAGAATAAAGGCTTCCAGAAGAACTTAGAAAGGATTAGCTAGGGTTCCCCATTCTCTGGGCATTATGATCTCCTAAGGGTCTATTGCCTCCATGAACGTGAAGGGCAATGTTTGGCAAAGCTCCCAGGGTTGAGGACGGTGAATGGGCATTACCATGAGGTCACGTGGATGTCCTTGAGGAGGCTGATAAACCTGTCCACCAGGGGCACACACAGCGGGCCCAGGATGGTGTCCCAGTTGGGCTGCATGTATTCCGAGGCACGCTTCTGGGCATCACTCTCGCAGCAGAAATAATCAGCACATGGTGTCACGATGTACGGGATGAAATAATAATTTCCACTGGATGCCTGGAAAAAAGAAACAAAACACGTTTCACAAAGTAACTGATGCAGAAGCAAAGCCGTGGATTCAGGCAGGTGGAACCTGGTAGGGCAGGGAAGGAGAAAGTACCTGAGAATGATTAACTGTGTGTGCAAAAGGACGATGCATCTATCAGGCACAAAACTGGAAACCACTCAATTCCACAAGCTTCAACACAAAAATTTGGTTTCAGAGGCTGGACTGATCTGTGGACGGCTCTGAACTTCACTGGCAGAGCTTTTAGGGTTTCAAGTCTTGGACACTACATCATTTCACTACGGGCCCCCCAAATCAGAGTGAGCTTGGGACCCACTGATGACCAAGAACTGCAATGTAAAGGCAGATACTCTTTTTTTCAGCATAGATGCAAAAGCCCCATTACTTGATAATTTAACCACAGCTGAACTATTCTAAACTTTGAGTAAAAATTGTTTTGCAGGAAGCAGGTATCAATAACTATGACTAGTCTTAGAGCTATTTTGGAAAAGGATGTTAAAAAGTTTTATATTGTCCAATACTACTCAGGTAAAACAGTAGCTTTTTTTCTAAGAAATAATTACAATTTGACTATGAATCATGATCCATTGTAAAGCATAAACACTACCTCTGAAAAGCATTAGATAATGCTCAATTTTTTAGCACATTTGAGACTAAAATACATTCTTACACGACCTTCTTCTGTCAGTCAATCTTTTGTCTACACGGTCATAAAAAGCAACTAGCTTGGGGCACCTGAATGGCTCAGTCGGTTAAGCGTCTGACTTTCGCTCAGGTCAATGATCTCACGGTTCATGAGTTCAAGCCAAACATCAGGCCCTGTGCTGACAGCTCAGAGCCTGGACCCTGCTTCAGATTCTGTCTGTCTGTCTGTCTGTCTGTCTCTCTCTCTCTGCCCCTTCACCATTCACACTCCCTCTCTCAAAAATAAAAACATAAATAAATTTAAAATTAAAAAAAAGCAACTAGCTTAAAATTCCAAACTTCCTAATTCCTATCTCTTCGCTTAGTTTTAAAGAATGTACATGATGCCAGAAATAATTCATCTGATTTTTCCTCCTTAATTTTTAAAACTAGACTAATGGAATTTTTCAAACATTTTAGAATAATACACACATAACCTTGGGAAGCACACTTTCTCCAAGAACAGGAAACCAAATAAGCAATATAGCTTCTTCTAAATGAGAAAGAAATTCATTAAATACAGAAAAAAAATGGTCAGAACACTACCATCTCAGATCAAACAGAAGCTGTGGGAAAACCTACCACATTGGGGAACTGATTTCAAATACCTACATGACTCATATTTTTAAGTCTTCCTTTTGAGTAAGATTTGCTTACACAAGAACAGGTGGATTTCTTATTTCCACCTGAACTCAAACTCTAACTCCTTGTCCTGAGACTCTCTCTCTCCTTCGTACCTTGTAGAGGGCATCTCTAAGTCCTACTCAGTCATGTTTCTAGGCCCTGAATTATTTTGTTAAGAAAAAGTTACTAGCGCTGCTTCGTTCAAACACATCTTAAGACTGAGTCAGCGAACCTGTTCTGTCAAAGGCCAGACAGTAAGGGTTTTTGATTCTGTGGGCCAGTTTCTGCTGCAGCTCCTCACCTCTGTGGCATGAAAGCAACTGTAGACGGCATAGAAACGAACATAACTATGTCCCAATAAAACTGTATTTGTGGGCACAAATCTGAATTTCGTATTCTCACGTGTCCTGGAATACTCCTCACCTTGTGACATCTTCCAAACACTTAAAAGTGGAAAAACCCTTCTTAGCTGACAGGCGACGCAAAAGCAGGTGGCAGGCCAGCCACGTTTTACGTTAAGCTCCTTGATATCCCATTATTCCTGAAAATAAGATTTTCTGAGAATGCTTACCCTGCTGCAGAACAATAGCTGAAGACTGTCCCTGTGGGCACCAGATAGTGGGGTTCAACCACTCAAAATGCAGATACCAGTGCGTTATAAACAGAGATGGCAAGAATCCAGGGTTGTGGGTGGTAACTGGGGAACAGGGAGAAGACTGCCAGCTACTTCCCAGCAATCATTGGGAAGTGCCTGCACCAGGAGAACAAAGACCCCAGTTAAGATCTTCAAATTCTCAGAGAGAGATTGGTATTGACCAGCAAAGTCAGGATGTGGTGGGTTAGACTCTGATTTCTCCCTCATCTCTAACAAAATGCCATGTTGTTGAGGTAAGCTAAAAGCCATTTATTCAGTCAGAAGCGTAAACTGGTTCTTCCACAAAGTAGCTGAGTTTATGGTAAAAAGCCTTCCGATTTCAGACAGAGGGAGAAGAGGGCTATGTGGATCAGTGAGGTCTAGAAGGTAAAACATCTGTGAGGAAGCAGAGTTGGGTTTTCCCCCCCCCAAAAGAGCTAGATGGGAAGGGGTCAGGGGGCGGTGAGAACCTTCTCAGATTATCTCCTCAGAAAAACAGCCCTAGCTGATAAAAAATTAAAAAAAAAATTTTAAGTCTTTATGAATTGTGTGAAGAGCATATACCAACGGAGAGACATTTATTCAAGAAAATCAACTAATCTTGGTAAGAACAGCGAGACTCTAGCATTTGAGCTATGACCCACTTCTCCCCTGTCCTCCAGCCCAGTGTGACAGAAATGCTGCCCTGAGTGGGTACAGCCAAGTAGACGGGGCTCCCTCTCACCCCACAACCTCTACTCTGACAGTTTCTCCTTGGGAAGGCCAGGCCGCCAGCATTCTCATCCACCCTGGCCCTGTGCTGGAAAAGCTCTATCCTGGGCAACTGCAAGAAAGAGGACCAGGGCAGGGGGAGGAGCCTGCCTCTCTCAGAACGCTCCCCTGCTTTAGCGTGGGGTACCGAGCAAGGGTGGCAGCCCCTGATCTTCTTGGCTTGGCCTATTTCACCAAGAAAACTGGGCTCTGATCGTCTTTGTCCCAGATCACATAGAACAAAGGTTCCACGTCAGGAAAGGCAAGCTGGGAAGATGAGGCGCTGCCATCCTTGCTCGGTTACCCCCCTGGAAAGCAGGGGAGCGTTCTGAGAGAGGCAGGCCGCTACCCCCCACCACCCAGCTCTGGAGCAGTGGGGCACAGGCTCTGCCTAGGACTAGAGGCATGCTGTAGGAAGGGAGAGGCCCGCAGCAACCCAGAAGTGGACTGTCAGGATGCAGAACACAGCATGGGCAAGTGCAAACTTATGAGCACTATAAAAAACAACAGAGATTTTTATGGCAGGAAATTAAGAGGAAGCTGGTAGTTCCAGGACAGCAATAGGTGAAAGGCAGACCAGCTAGTTTAACACAGACAAACAGGGAAGAGAGAGCTAAGAAGAACCTTCATAAGGTCAGAGTAAACCTTGGAGACAGGCCTTAACCACCCCCGCAAAGGTACCCAACTTTAATTATATCAGACTATGGAACACTGGTGTCTTGGGCCTCATCAAAAACACAGTAATCAGAGTATTACTCGGCAATCAAAAGAATGAAATCTTGCCATTTGCAACTACATGGATGGAACTAGAGGGTGTTATGCAAAGCGAAACTACCAGTCAGAGAAAGACAAATATCATATGACTTCACTCATATGAGGACTTTAAGATAAGAAAACAGATGAACGTAAGGGAAGGGAAGCAAAAAGAATATAAAAACGAGGAGGGGGACAGAACATAAGAGACAAATACAGAGAACAAACTGAGGGTTGCTGGAGGGGTTGTGGGTGGGGGGATGGGCTAAATGGGTAAGGGGCATTAAGGAAGACACTTGTTGGGATGAGCACTGGGTATTACACATAGGGAATCAATCACTGGCATCTACTCCTGAAATCACTATAGCAAGCACTATATGCTAACTTGGATGTAAATTAAAAGTTAAAAAAAAACCACAGTAGTCAGCTAATAATTAAGGTGTATTCTCAATACAAGAAGAACTTAAGGAAATCAGGGAGAGATATAGTCAAGGAGAGCCCAGGTATAATCACAGTCACCCCTGGCTGGGGGTGGCAAGGTCAGAGTAGCTGTGTACATGACCAAGGCTGTACCCTCCAAAGAGTCACACCGCAGGCCGCACGTTGTGGAGCAAAGAGACTTCGCTGAACTAGTCTATTCAAGTCACTAAACAAACAAACCAACCGACAAACAACAAAAATAAGCACCAGAGACAGCCGGAAAGAAAGGAGTATCCAGAGTTGCTATAATGCATTGTCTGAAATATCCAGTTTTCAACAAAAAAGAAACAAAACATGCCAACAAACAGGACAGTGTGATCCATACACAGGAAACACAGCCGGCAATAGTAGCTGCCTTTGCAAAGGCCCAGATACTGGATTTAGGAGACAAAGACTTGAAAGCAGATATTATAAAGGTATTCTAAGAACTAAAGAAACCAAGCTGAAAAGAATGAAAGAAAGGTATGATGACAATGTCTCATCTAATAGAAGATGTCAGTGAAGAGACAGAAATTACGAACAAACAAACAAAAACAAAAAACAAACCAGCAAATGGAATTTCTGGAGTTCAAAAGTACAAGGACCAAAATTAAAAATTCACTGAAGGGGCCCAACAGGAAATCTGAGGGCAAGAAAGAATCAGCAAACTTGCAGACAGATCAACAGATGATGCCGTCTGAGGAACAGAGAGAAAAAAGAATGAAATCAACAGAGCCTCACAAAAGTGTGGGACATCACCCAGTGAACCAACATACATGGCACATTGCAGGGGTCCTGGAAGGAGAGCAGAGAAAGGAGCAGAAAAATATCCAAAGAAATAATTTCTGAAAACTTCATAGATGTGATTAAATGAATCGTTCAATTTCATATCCAAGAAATTGAATGAACTTCACGGTGGATACTCAGAGATCCATACCCAGATATATCACGGCTAACATTTTCAAAGACAAAAAGAAAATCTTGAAAGGTAAGAGGATCTTGTCACGCACACGAAACTCCGCTGAAATCAACATCTGACTTTCCACTGGAAATAAGAAAGCCATAAGGCAGGAGGAGGACATATTCAAAGGGGTGAAAGAAAAAGTAAGTCAGCCAGCACCTTCTATCTAGCAAAACCAGATTTTCAGAATCAAGGGAAAGTGAAGATATTTTCAGATCAACAACAACTGAGATAATCTGTTCCTAGAAGAACCACCTTACAAAAACTACTAAAGGAAGTTCTTCAGGCTGAAAGTGAGTGACACCAGACACTAATTCTAATTCACTTGGTAAAAACAGAGCATGGCAGGAAAGGTAAACAGTTAATGATAACAGATGATATGACTGGGGGCGCCTGGGAGGCTCAGTTGGTTAAGCGCCTGACTCTTGGTTTCAGCTCAGGTCATGATCTCACAGTTCGTGGGATTGAGCCCCGTGTCCAGCTCTGCGCTGACACTGAGGAGCCTGCTTGGGATTCTCTGTCTCTCTCTGGTCCCCCACCAAAAGAAATAAATAAACTTTAAAAGAAGACTTCCTTTGCCATGCTAAGGTGAGGTGTTTGGAATTTATTTTAAAAAAAGATGATATGATTGACAATTTCTTCTTTCTTAACTAATTTAAGAGACAATCACATTGGCACACCTGGGAGGCTCAGTCAGTTGAGTGTCCAACTCTTGGTTTCAGCTCAGGTCATGATCTCACGGTCATGCAATACAGCCCGGCATCGGGCTCCGTGTTGAGCACAGAGCCTGCTTGGGATTCGCACTCTCCCCCCCTGCCCCTGTCTCCCACTCACTCTAACAATAAAAAGACAACTGCATAAAATGACATATATAATCATCTAATCTGTATGTAACATACAGAAACGGGATTTATTTGACAGTAACAGTGTAAAAGATGCAGGTGGAAATAACACAAGGTACACAGGCATGAGGAAATTGCACCATGTGTTAACTGGAATCCACAGAAACCAACAAAAAGTTACCAGGAATGGTCAACAAAAAGGTTAATGTAACTCTATAAATATATACATTTCTTTGTTTCCTTCTCTCAGCTTATTTAAAAAACATTATACAGAATAATAATTATCACAAAAATATTTACCAACTTTACAACTACATAACCCGGAGTATCCATAACAGACCTGTAACTGAAGGTGCCAGAATCCCACTTATTTGGATACAAGTATGACAGGACTTAAGGCCATTTCTAAAACAAACACTTCGCTGAAATCTTATTCATAGTCTTTCTTCAGCAAGCCCATTGCTCCCAAATAGCACAAAAGTAAACTCTGTCCCCATCCTACTCAAGTCCTCAATAATGAGGTGTGAAAAAAAATAGGACCTCGGCAAATAAACGCTACGTGCTGTTCCAGGTTATGGCTCAAGTGGGCAGAGCAAGAGAGGCGCAGGCTCATCAAGACCTGCCCACAGCCAGGCGGGATCTGATCCTTTGGGCAAACGTTCAGCCACAGAGGAAAATGAGGAGAAAGAGAGGGGATACGTGACGTCTGACAACTGAGCGAGCTGACTGAACAGGACTGTGCAGACAACGGGAATCTGGAGCCTTGGCAAAGTAAAAATACTCCCTTTGAGAAAATCTCTCGTGAAGTGTATAAAAGTTGAAGAAATTTTACAGAAAGCAATTGGGACTAATGGCTACATTTACAAAAGCGATTCATACACTTCCAAGTGAAAGCACGGGCTTTTGAGTGCAGTACTTTTGTTCTAAGGAAGAAGAATAGGCTCAAACATCTTCAAATGATGGAGCACATTCAGACTTTTGTTGGTGGGGAGAGCAGAAATTAAAAAGAAAAACACTGATTAGCATAACACATGTCCAATAGCAAACCAAGCTTGTATATTTGTAATTGTTACATTTATAAATGGAAACATCTCAAGAATCCAGCTTAGTAAAACACATTCAACAAAGGCAGCTTAGTTTCCTACAATAAAGGGGCATTAGAACCAGTATGCTAGGCACATTAACATGTAAACCCTTCCAAAAACTCTTCAAATACCTCCCAAAGGAAGATTCTCATATAGTAAGTGGGGTCAGAGAGCAGAGTAAAAGCCACTGGCCTCAGACACCGTGACATTTGGAAGTGGAGGAATCTGTCCTCTGAAAGTTTCTAGTCCCTACGTTAGCAGTGGAGATTTCTAGAACTACTGCCATGTACAGATTCATCACCATGAACAGACTGTCCTGTACCATCACTAGGTTAAAGAACAGGTGCTTTTAAAAAAGCTCTCATTATGAAAGTTTGATTATATAGTCTCAAATGCCATACTTTTTTCCTTTACCAGTCACCAATTTTATTTTTTAAGTTTTAATTTTAATTCCAGGTAGTTAAATACAGTGTTATATTAGTTTCAGGTGTACAATATAGTGATTCAACACTTCCGTACTCGAATGTCGTTTTTAGTGCCTCCCTAATATTCCACATGGTAAATATTTACCGTGTACTTAACCATTCTACTGTTTAACTTCGTTCTGAAAATTTTCTTACTGTACACAGAGATGAACACTTTTGCATCTTCACACTGTTGTCTTTTCCCAAGAATGAAATGACTAGAGGAAGTTTAAGGTTCTTGGTATGTGCTGCTGTCAAAGAGGACGGAGCAGAGGCATTTCCTTTTCATCATCTCAGCAGAGCTGGGTAGTGGGATGGATTCCCCCCAACATTTGCTAAGTCAGGTGAGAAAGAAATACCTTATTAATACTGAAATAGGAAGTATCATAGCATCTCTGCTCAAGCATAGCAAGATGGTGGAGAACTGGGATGGCCAAGGATTGAATCCCAGCTCCATTCCATACTAGATGAATGACCCCGGACAATATACTTCTCTGTCCGAATCTGAGTGTTCTCATCTTTAAAATGGAGACAATCGTACTGTCAACTTCATTAGGTGGCAGGGGCCTAAATATGGTCATGGCACATAGTGGGCATACAGTAAATATCAGCTGTGTTCAACAGTTCTAGACCAGCCCAGGAGTTGTGAACCTGAAGTCTATTAATCCTTGGGAGTCTATGAACTTGAATGAGAAGAAAATTACATCTTTGTCACCATTTACCTTTAAATGAATTGTAAAGCTGCCTTCAGTTAGGAACAGAGGTAACACATCTTAGTTTTCGCAGGACCCGGGACTTTGTCACTAATAGAAATCACAGAATTTTTCCTATCACGTTACACTTCCTGCAGAGATCTCAAAATAACCTTTATACCCATTATCAGTCCAAACTTATGATACTTTTGAGACCTGCTGTTTGATCTTATTATTTGAGACATTAATAAAGAAGCACACAGATTATAATATGCAACTTTAAAAAATATTTTAGTAGCTAGGTTTCAGTATAATTTGCCTCCTTTATAATCCTTTGTATTTACTTAAGCATTTTAAGGTATGTTCTGAGAAGGCGTCCATAGGTTCCTCCAGATTGACAACAGGGTCCCAAGGCCCTCCAAAACCTAAGAGTATCTGCTCCGGACTCCCCAGCAGATGTTTCACATAGAACATCCTACCTGCAGCCCTAAAACACAAGTGTTTCTCCAGTGGGCTTCACATGCGAAGACATTTATGGGTAACAGCGCGATTCCCACCCACAAAGAGCGGTCTGGATTCTCTAGGACAGCTCAGGAGAGCAGAGGATGCTGTGTTCTTCACCTCACGGTCTAAGGGTTTCAATAATGGCCACCAACCAAGGACACTCAGGACTTTCCCCTCAGCTGGCTCCTATGTAGCTACTCTATGCAAGAAGGCCAAGGGTTCAAGGCCACCAGGACAGAAACCCAAGGGAAGGGGCCTCACTACACCAGCACTTATTTCTATTTATGGCTAGCAGCAGGTGGCAAAATTGGTCATTAACAGCACAAGTTTTATCAATTAATTCTTTGGAGCAAATAAATGTGTAAAATCTCGTCCCAACAGACTTCCTAATGAGACTTCCAAGCTCAATGTCCTAAAGAACATTTTTTTATCACAATACAAATGTTTAATCAGTCAATAAATGACCCAGTCAGGAGAGGGGGGGGGGGGAATCTAAGGCAGATGGAAGGTGGTTTAACACTATTCAAGGTAAAAATGATTTCTGAGCACTCAGGGAAGAAGGCCTATCTTGAATGCTGGCAGAACGTAGTTACTTTGGAGCCTGAATCTTGTAACGCAAAAGGGTTGCAAATCCTTCGTGAAAACGAAAACTAGAAAAGCATGCAAAAGTGTTCCCAAGAAGATTTACAGAGCAGATGAACAAATACGGGACAGTAATTTTTCAAAAGTTATTTAACATGAGCATGCATTAAAAAGTCCATTTATTAAGAAAGAGAATCCAAGTCAGGGGCTGCTCAAAAAAAAAAAAAAAAAAAGAGGGGCACCTGGGTGGCTCAGTCGGTTAAGCGGCCGACTTCGGCTCAGGTCACGATCTCGCGGTCCATGAGTTCAAGCCCCGCGTCGGGCTCTGTGCTGACAGCTCAGAGCCTGGAGCCTGTTTCAGATTCTGTGTCTCCCTCTCTCTGACCCTCCCCAGTTCATACTCTGTCTCTCCCTGTCTCAAAAATAAATAAACGTTATAAAAAAAATTTTTTTAAATGATCACAAGGTGTTAAGCCTAATAGATACAATTCTTTGTCTAGTCAGTTACAGGAGAATTTTCAAAATCCCACACATGCACATCAGGGGAATGCAGGTGTTTTTGTTGTTGTTGTTGTTGAAGATCGATGCAAACAGCATTCCGTATTGCTACTTTTCTCTATTTGGTCAGGATAAGAACTAATAATACACAGAAGCCCAATAACAATTTCAACTGAATCATCAGGCTGTTGTGACACTTAAAAGGTAACTGAAGATCTCACTGCTGGAAACAGGCCATGCAGTGTCAAGTGAACTACTGCAATTGCTCATCTGCTTTGTTCATAAAATCCTAGAATTATTTCAGATCTGGCAGGAATGTCAGTAACCACCTGATTGATCATCTCATTTTATACAGGAGGAAACCGAGACCCAGAAAGGTTAACCGACTGGCCCACAGAGGACCACAGAGCCAGACGACCTCAGGTCCTTCCCCTTCCTCCTCAGGATTCTTGTCAGTAACTGCCATTGTGGCTTAATTTTGAAATACCCTTAATAAAGCAAGCCATGTTGCACAAAATACCCATCACAAACAGATTGGTAAATGAACTGTATGGTATATGAATTGTATCACAATTTAAAACAAATGGGTATCTTCAGACACCAAAGACTTATTCAGTTGGTAGGCAGAATTAGGTATTGCTGTTTTGGTTCTAACACTGGCCCTGTGAAATGGGACATCACTCCTGTGACATTCGAGAGGAACAGACAAAAGCTTTGTGGTTTGCACTTCCAGAATACTCCAATTTGAAAGAGATCACAAGACCACAAGCACATAGGGAAAAAACAAAAGGCATCAAGACTAGAGAAAAGAGAATTTAAGATGAGGTAGAAATACCAGGGGCGCCTGGGTGTCTCAGTTGGTTAAGCGTCTAACCAGCTCAGGTCATAATCTTGCAGTTCATTAGTTCGAGTCCCTCTTCGGCCTCCACATTGAAAGTGTGGAGCCTGCATGGGATATTCTCTCTCTCTCCCTCTCTCTCTCTCTCTCTCTCTCTGCCCCTTCCCCCACTTTCATTCTCTCTCTCAAAATAACTAAAAAAAAAAAAAGATAAGGTAGAAATACTAAAAAATAGCTATACAAGAGACAAATATTCAAAGGACACAGGTTTTCACATAAATCATATTCTATGTGCAAAATAAAATTCTGCCTCTCCATTTACTAGGAGACATACCCTTCTTGTTGGAAATTGGTTCTTCACTAATAAAAGTGGTAAAAATTCTGATCTGAATTGAGAAAACCCAGAGGATATCTAAAGGAGAAAGGAAATTTGATTGTCCTTTTACCAAAGTGTGCCTAAGCAATCTATATCATCTTTGATAATTTTGGATCCCAAGTCATGGCAAACTGAAAAGTGAGGAATGCAAGAGGGAAAGACCAAGAGAATTCTGTTACGCTGAACTTGAGTACTAAATTTGCTTGTAAGCCAAGAAAAAGACTTCCAATATTGTAGAAAATGTACCCAATATTGCCAATGTCTGTTTCTCAAAGAATTTCCAATTTACTGGGATTATAGAGATAACTATTTCAATGGGAACAATGAGTTTCTCTTAAATTTCATTGGCTTTGCAGAAAAAAAAAAAAAAAAACAAACACCTAGTCCCGAGGTCAAGAACCAGATTAGTCTTTTAATAAGGTGCTTTTTAATAACATGATCCTAGCTTAGAAATTTAACTTTCATTTTTAAAAACCAACTGTGAACTCTGCCTTTAGGACATGACAAATGAAAATACGGTCTAGTGCACTTTTAACAATTCCTTCTATAAGTACTGAGTGGAATATCTCATCCTCTCCTGGTAATTTTCCTAGGGGACAGGGCAGGTTTATGGCCTCGTGTTTCCTTCTGGCGAGGCTATGATATGTATAGCTTCTAGGTAATTACCCACAATTCAATGGAAGAAAATGATTTCTGTGCCTCTCAGCCTTAGAGATACAATCCTTCGTCGTGGGGCATACAGGATTTGCAAATTTCTCCAATAAAATGATTATAATGTGGTGAACACTCAGGCACACAGACACCACCCCCGACCATCAAGGTAGGATGTGTGGCCCCTGCTGTTAGCTCCTGCCATCCCAAACTGCCTCGGCGCAGACAGTACCTCACCCAAGGTCACACACCTTCCAGGGAGGGCTGGATGCAGGCATGTAAAGGCCTGGCCATCTCACCCCGACTCAGAAAGGCCATTCCAGCTCTAGAGCCCCCCACGGGATCAGCCAAGGCTATCGCCGAGCCTGCCTCCCAGCTTCATCTCTCTCTGCCTGGTCCTGCTTCCTTCCCTCCGCTTCCTCAGCCTTGACCCCAAGGGCACGCCTGAATAAATCTCCTGCACACTCAATTCAGTCTCAGAGTCCACTTCCAGGGGGAAATCAACCTGCAAAATATACCATGGCTTTGAAGGTATGATTATTTTTTGCAAAGGAAAATTAAAACAGTTCAAGAATACCTGTGGACTATGTACATGAGTAAAAAACTACCAGGAAGTTCCAAGGTTTAATAGATAAAGTAGTCTCTCGGGGTTGGCTAGCATTTCCACTTTTGTTCCCATAAAGGCTCAACCTTGATCTTTCATCACATCAACAGGTTTTCTGAAGTGGTAAAACGCTGAAAATGGCTCTCTTTGGTATCTGTGAAGCAGGAGGAAACAGCTTAAGGATGAAAATAATAGAGAAAAGTAACTTTTCTGGAACTTGGATCAAAAGCTGAATTACATAGAGGGATGGGCGAAAAAGGGGAAGGTGAGTAAGAGTACGCTTACTATGATGAGCACCGGGCAATGAACAGAACTGCGGCATCACTATATTGTACACCTGAAACTAATATACACAACCCTGTTAACTACACTGAAATTAAAATCACAGTTCATTTAAAAAACCGGAATTATGAGGCAGCTGGGTGGCTCCATCGGTTAAGTGTCCAACTTCAGCTCAGGTAAAGATCTCAGGGTTTGTGAGTTTGAGCCCCACGTTGGGCTCTGTGCTGATAGCACAGAGCCTTCTTGGGATTCTCCCTTTCTCTTTCCCTCTCTCTCTCTCTCTGCCCCTCTCCCACTTGTGCCCACTCTCTCAAACAAACTTAAAAAAAAAAACAGTATTTTTAACTCAAATACTGAAATAAAATGTGCTGAGCGTTGAAGATTTTTGTAAAAAGTATTTTAATATGTATATTTTAATATTTACTTAGTTTTTGAGAGAGCATGCATGCGCACCCATGAGCAGGGCAGGGGCAGAGAGCCAGGAGGACAGAGGATCGAAAGCACGCTCCCTGCTGATCTTAGGATCGTGAGTTCAAGCCCTAGGATGGGTGTAGAGCTTACTTAAAATAAATAAACTTTAAAAAAATATCCATCCTGAAAAGGAAATTAAGAAAACGATTTTAGGGGCACCTGGGTGGCTAAGTTGGCTAAGTGTCCGACTTCGGCTCAGGTCATGCTGGTAGGTTCGAGCCCCGTATCGGGCTCTGTGCTGCCAGGTCAGAGCCTGGAGCCTGCTTCGGATTCTGTACCTCCCTCTCTCTCTCTCTGCCCCTCCCCTGCTCATACTCTGGGGCTCTGTCTCTTGCTCTCAAAAATAAATAAACATTTGAAAACAAAACCTGGAATATGAGAACATGAGCATGGTCTAAAAAAGAGCTGAGTACAAAAGGTGATAATGTGTTTCCAAAGAGAAGACGGGCCCAGAATGGCTGCAGACTTGGCCCAGCCTGAAGCCTAGAAATTGGCTTCCTATCCTCCACATCACTGCAAAACAAATGTTCCTAGAAATGGAAGCAAGTGTGCCTACCTGGGATGGTTAATTCTGTGTCACCTCGACTGGCCTGGGGTACCGAGATTAAACATTAGGGCCGGGGGTGGTTATGACGGTGTTTCCGGGTGAGATTAGCAGCTGCGTCAGTGGACTCTGCCACAGTGGGTGGGCATCATCCAATCCACTGGGGCTTGAACAGAAGCTGAGAAAAAGAGGCATCTGCCCCTCTTGCTCCCTTGCTGCTTGAGATGGGACAGTCATCTCTGATCTTGGGGTTAAAATTTACACCACTGGCTCCCCTAATTCTAAGGCCTCATGACTTGGGACTTAATTACACCAACGGCTTTCCTGGATGTCCAGCTTGCGGATGGCAGATGGCGGGAATGCTCAGCCCCCATAACTATGCGAGGTGATGGCTCATAGTAAAGAACTCCCTCTCCCTGTGTCTCCTATTGGTTCTGTTTGTCTGGAGAGCCCTAAGACACCAGCCCTCTACTAAATGAAGTCGAGTTCAATACACCACTAGGCACAATCCTAGAAATATAGGATGATTCTGTGAAGGCAGAGATCTCAAAGGCTCTAGGTTTCCATCTCTCCACAAATCACTTCAAGCGTTCAGTGGCACGGAGTGTGGCATTTAATCTGTACACCTGCCTCACAGGACTTCCTGATTTACTGCCTAGGACTATGTTGTACCCTTTTTTTTTTTTTTAAAGCTGTCCAATTATTACAGACCCCAAATTTCATCAGATTCTTTCCCAAAACCTCTGCAGTCAGACAAGCCAGACCTCTGGTTCTAAGCAGCATTAACTCAATCCATATTGAGGGGACAAGCGAGTAAACCCTCCTTAAAAGTCATCTGATTTACTGTGACATTCTTTTTCAATGTTTAATCACTATTAGCTATGAGATGACCATTCTGCTGATCCCAACCTTTTTTTTTTTAATGTTTATTTATTTTGTGTGTGAGAGAGAGAGCGCATGCACATGAGTGTGGTAGGTGCAGAGAGAGCGAGAGCGAGAGCGAGAGCGAGAGAGAGAGAATCCCAAGCAGACTCCATGCTGTCAGCACAGAGTCAGACGTGGGGATCAATCCCACAAACCTGAGATCATGACCTGAGATCATGACCTGAGCCGAAATCAAGAATTAGACGCTCAACTGACTGAGCCACCCAGGCGCCCCGCAACCTTTTTTGAGTTTGCCCTACATTTCCCTGTCACCCAGAGTAGAAGTAGTAACTGTCTCCCTACTTTCCAGAAATGGAAAACATTTGAAAATGACCGTGAACAATACTTCTCAAGGTTTGTTTCCCTTCAACCTTTCCTCTTGGTGTTATCTTCCACTCTTCCAGCTGCCTCTGGTCCTTTATTTTGTTTTCCTGAATGCTCTAAATTTTCACAGCCCATGAAGCATGACAACCAGTACTGAGCACTGAATTCTAAAGTAATAGCAAATGTAGCAGAGAGATTAGTTGCCAAATCGTCTAGAGTAAGTTGATTACAAACAAACAGACGCATGCGTATATATACATATATATATATATACATATATATGTGTGTCTGTATACACGCACACACACACAAGGAGAATGGTGCCATGGTATAATCAGAATTACCAAGAATGTGAAGGGGTTCCTGGGTGTTCAGAGGAGAGAGCATGCACCAGAAAGGAGGGTATTCAGTGGAATGGTAACAGAGTGACACTAAGTCTCTTCGAGAACAAGAATATTTCTGGGCTCCAAAACACCCAGTAGTCAGGATGGAAAAAGTTTTCTTCTTTGCACTTTGCCTTAATGTGATTCCTGTCTTGAGGAATAACTGTTGCTGACACATTCCTTGCATTAAATCCAAGTTACGTCTTTTCACTTGTGCAACAAATATGGAACCACAGACTCTGAGAATTTTAAGTTATCTATGAATCAAGTGAAAGAGTTCAACCTTCTCATTCTCCTGATGAGGACACTGAGGATGGGGGCGGGGATGACTGCCCAAAGTGACTTAGAGACGAGGCTGGGGCTACAACCCGTGCCTGGCAGCCTCAGGCTCAGGCTCCTTTTACTGGACCCCCCCTATCTCCATGATGGAGGTAATTTAAGAAATCAAGATCTAGAAAGTACAAGGAAGAGCCCCATAAGTGGAGAGCAGCAGTATGTAAATGGGACAAAATGAAGTGACAGGTCTTCCCATTTCTTTTCCCAAGAACTCAAACCCACCCTGATGCCTTAATTTTATAGGTCAGCTTATGAAATCCAAGCTCCAGTGGTAACTGCATAACCTGCACCGCTTGTTTGGTTTCTAGAACTTCATTATCTGGCTTGGAGGAGGAGACTCAAGGCTTCCAACACAGAGAAGGAGCTCTGCCTGGGTTCTGGAGAAGTCTAAACCCCACAGCTGCAGGGTAGGGCCTTCTGTGGAGGGGGGAATGTCATGCAAAGTTCCTGTTCCCCTATAGAGGGCACCCCTGGGGGAGCTCTACCTCCTTGGCCCTTTATCCTTCTCCCTTCAGGAATTTCAACTGGTATAGAAAATAAGACAGGAGGCCCTTCCTTTCTCGAAGGACCAGTGTAAGCAGGCTGAGGGCAAAGGAAAGAAATGAGGGACACGTCCTCTGTCTTGGTCACGACTGGTCAGACCACAGTGCTACAGGTCTAGGAAGATGAGTGCTTCGAGGCTCATTCAAGGCACAGGGTAACCTTGGCACAATTTCCAAGAACATGAACTTATCTGAATGTCTTTCAAGTGGGGATTTCATTATACGATTCAAACCAACGTGGTGTTATCACTATGTCACTGCAGGAACTCTGGGCTAGGCCCCGTATTACCTCAAGTATACGTTCATGTTTCTCTGTTGTTAGGGAAACTTTGGTGGGAAATATGGGAGGTAATGGCTCCAATAAAAAGAATCTTGCTGGTGTCCAAGATACCAACCCAGATCAGAAGGAGATAGCCAGATGGTTCCAGCCTCAAAGTCCTAGTACACAATGAAGAGTAATAAGTCCGTTTTCCTGACCTTACCTTCTGCCCTTCACCCCAGATGGGAGTGGGGCCTAACCTAGCAGGCGGCTCGAAGGACAGGGGGTTCTAGCCATCCCCCTGAGAAACACACCAACAGGCATAATTAGAAATCACTTTGCAGGGCACCTGGGTGGCTCAGCCAGTTAAGTGTCTGACTTCAGCTTAGGTCATGATCTCATGGTTTGTGAGTTCAAGCCCCACATTGGGCTCTGTGCTGACGGTGGGGAGCCTGCCTGGGATTCTCTCTCTCCCTCTCTCCCTGCCCCTCCCCCACTCACGCTCTATCTCAAAGTAAATAAAACTTAAAAAAAAAAATCACCCTGCTATCTGTGGGATTTTCAAGCAAGCATCTTCTACATTTACCAGGTTAAAAATCTGAAAATATAATACTTACTGTGTTTTTCTGAGTTACCATATCCTGAAAAGAAAAAAATAAGATGAATACAGCTTTTTAAAAAAAAACCATTAATTTCCATAAGCACTACAAGCACTTTGCCCCCCATCATCCAGCACCCACCCTAGAGCAAGACCTATCATTTGAAACCTCCCCCACTTTCCCTGAGCAAAAAGCTTCAAATAGGGTGAGCCTCAGAGAATTGTAAAATTTATATTCTAAGGAAAACAGATCATAATTGGCTAGCTTTTAGAATGATTGAGGAACATTTACAGTTATGAAAATGCCCCATAGCAGCGGCAATGCTTTTGTCCAAACACTGTGAGATTCAGGTCTAGGGCTCTGAGCGCCCTGCACCTCACCTGTCCAGTGAACCACGGCGGTGACGGCAAGGAATGCCCAGGAAGTGCCGCGGGGTCCTCAGGTCTACAGTCGCTTCTTGCCTCAATCAGTGCTGCCCCCACCCCCGCCCCCCCGTCAGCCTTTCTACAGAAGGGGTGTTGCTGGTAGGGTTTCTGACACATCACTGTAATTGTCTAGGAACCTTCAGATTCAGCGATAGCAATTTTAGTCAGTTAACTTAGCATAATGGTTGTGCAGCCCTTGACCGTATCATTTATGCGCTGTCGGCCAACATGTGCTGCAAAAAGAAAACATAATTAAACAGCTGCCCCATAAAATGGGTTTTCTATATTCTGAGATTTCAGTTTTCTGTTGACAAGTGCAGACCGCCTCTTCCAGTGTCAGATATAACAGACTACCCATATCCATTTTAGGAAGTATTTTTCCATATTATTAAAAATTAACACTTACCTAGGTTATGAGACTTTCCAGAGGAGTCCACTAAGGCATCGTTGAGAAAAATAATGAATTGCATTGGAAAAAATACTTTGATTTCATGTTCCTCATCAAAATGTAGCGTAATAATCTATCCTTTCATATTTTCTATTTCTAAGTACTTCCAAGCACAACTTCCTTAGTGAAAACCGGTAAAAGAAAATCAGTATCTAAATATCTAAAGTAATATTTTACAGTGGCTTATAGTCTTTTGAGAAACTATTTTACAATGTAAAGTACAATAATGACCAGTTTCTTCTTTTAATGTCCTATGAATGATGTCTTAACACACAGTACTGTGCTCCAGTTACAGAGTACACATCTACGTAGAGTGTATGTGATACTGAACACATATAGGTTTCACACCTGAAGCAGGCTGTATTTCTACCAGGAAATAATCCCAATTATTACAGAACCTAGAAAAATCTGGTTAATATTAAACCCCAAGAAACACAAAAATGTTCATCCTTGCCATCACAAAATTGTGCTATTTATATGCTAGTGATTTTTAACACTAAGGGAGCTGGACATTTAAAAATGGCGTCCATGAAAGCTAACTTTAAGCCGCTAGTTCTCACCCGTGACTGTACTTCAGAGAGGTTAAAAACAAACCCCCAGAGACTGTGATGTAATTGGTCTGGGGCGTGACCTGGGGACTGGGATATTTACAAGTTGTCCAAGTAATTCTAAAGTGCAGTGAAGGTTGAGCAATACTGCTGTTAACAAACTAGTCTTTTATTCCTGAAATGATTTAATACAGACCAGGTTTTCCTAACTAGTATTAAGATATTCAACAATATTAACATTAGCTGAGTTTTGCAGTAGCTCACCCTAGACCTTCACATTTTACAAACAGGAGGATTTCTGAAGTTTTTACTTCACTTCCAGTATAGGTAACATACAGTGTCCTATTAGTTTCTGGTGTACAAGGCAGTGATTCAACACTTACGCAGGACCTCCTACTCCATTGCCATCTGGCCCTCTGTTCCAAATATGATCATTTTTAACAAGTACTATTATCCAAAAAGCACTTGTTTCATAGTTCCAAGAATACATTTTTTAAAATCTCAGTAATTACTGAGTTGGGCACAAACAGACAAGTTTTCAGTGTTCCTCTGCTTTGGATGGTGGGGGGCGGGGGTAACGGATTAAATACTGATTATATCTAGGCTAGAACTTTCTGCCCGCTATGGTAATGGTTATGTGCAGTCTTTTTTTTTTTTTTCAACGTTTTTTATTTATTTTTGGGACAGAGAGAGACAGAGCATGAACGGGGGAGGGGCAGAGAGAGAGGGAGACACAGAATCGGAAACAGGCTCCAGGCTCCGAGCCATCAGCCCAGAGCCTGACGCGGGGCTCGAACTCACGGACCGCAAGATCGTGACCTGGCTGAAGTCGGACGCTTAACCGACTGCGCCACCCAGGCGCCCCGGTTATGTGCAGTCTTATTATTGAAGTTGAGAAACTATTTTTTTAATGTGAAGGTTTGCATCACATTGCCCATTAAAGGACTCAGAGCTGTGTGTTGGCTTCCGTGGAAACTGTTTTTGCCTCCACTTCCCTAATGAGTCTGGAAACGATCAAGATGCCTACAAATGCCTCTCTGTAGTACATACGCTCACACAGTGATCAGGAAGTTGTCTGTGTGAGCAAAAACCTGTAGTAGAAAGGAAGGAATTGCACAAGCAAATCTTTATTGTTTTTCTCCAACCTCCTGTACTACACATACATTTCATTTGACCATATAATACCGTTTTCCCAAAACAAAGTATTCACAAGAAGATGAACAACATCCTTTACCTTCAATGAAAGAGCAGTGTCAGCATCGGTGTCGTGGTAAAGGATCACATTATTGGCCATGTCAAAGCTTTCTCGGACCCCGAGATGGTAAAAGAGCGAAGGCTGTCTGGAGACATCACTCATGTCCACCACGGCGACATCTGTGATGAACATGGAAAGGACACGATGTGGGAGAGAGAGGTGATCTGTGTCCTTCATCCACTTCCTGTTGGTCACCAATGGGGAACTACCACAATTTGCACTTGTAGCAACAGTCTTTTAGGCAAAGCAGAAAGTGAGGAATGATTGGATTAACATTACCCCATGAACAGTGGGAGAAAAGCAACAACAAGATAAGCCTATTCCTTCATCAAAGGACTTGGGAATGTAGCCTCACATAAAGATTACTGATGGATTTAGTTTTAGTGTTATTAGGAAACAGGCCATCTCCACAGAATATATTTAGCTTATATACAAATTATAAAGTACAGTATAATGAAATGTAAAACCATACTCCTGCCGTGCCAACCCAAGACAGAGCATTATCTATACTGTGACTCTCATGTGTCTCTTCCCAGTCACTTCTCTCCCTCCTGCACAGAGATACACCTCTGTCCTGATCTCTGGATTTCTCGGTTCCCTGCATGTATATGTGTATATGAAAAAATATATATGTACACTTATGAGTATATGCACATGTATACTATATACGTGCATGCGCAAGCTTATATGGGATTATGTATGCATGTATATATACATATTATATATGCATGTGTATGCATATTATGACGTATGAACTCCTAAACAGTATACTGTTTAGTTTTGCTGGTTTGTGAACCTTATATACATAGTAGCACACCATATATATTCTTGGACTTGCCATTGGTTGGTGATGCCACCAATCTGCATGCCCAGCTCTGGCAGATGCATTTTCACTTCAGCAGAGCATCCCACTATATGAGGACTAGATGGAAATTTCTTTATCCATCCAAAATGCACTTTTTTTTCTTTTTCCTATTTCAAACCGCTGTAATGAACATTCCTCTTCATTCACATGTCCACCATCAACTTGACAATGTAGCTGAAACACCCCTGGAGTTGTGTCCTACAGAGACCTGTTCTGAACAGTGAAGCAACCTATCACATCAATAAGGAATGTGTTTCAATGTGCCCACTAGTACTGGATACCATCTCAAAACTTGTCATTTTGGAAAGTATAAAAGCCCCAAGTTTGATTGGACCTTCCTTATCCACATGCAGAGATTTTGCAAAGAACGTCCTGCTGTGACTCACAGAGATCAGCAAAAATCCCAAGGATGTAGAGCAGAGGTGACGTGAATGGGAGCAACAATGAGAAGGTAGGCGGAAGCCACATGGGCACCGGGCAATGTTGTGCCTCTGAGTAGGAGGCAGTGGGACACCGGAGGGCAAGTGTCCACAAGCCAGGCACTGTGCTGAGTACAAGGGACAGAAGTGTGAACAAGGCCTAATCCCTTTCCTCAAAAAAATGTGTAATACAACAACAGTGACAGGAAGGAAGTGGTGGTGACAATCACCCAGAGGATGGCTAAAGTGAGGGTCATTGTGACAGAGCCCCCCCCCCCCCCAGGAGGGTACTCAACCACACTGGAGCAGAGGGCAATCAGGGAAGGCCTGCAAGAAGCGAGGTCGTCTGGGATCCAAGGGTCCAGAAGGGTCAGGAAAATTGGATGGAAGGATGAGGATGAGGTGATGGAAAGAGTGTTGCAGCAAGAGAAGAAAACCAGTGCAAAGGGCCAGGTAAGATGGGCCATTAAGTGTTCAGGCTACTGCAAATAATTTCCTAAGAAGATGAACCTGGAAGGGTTAATAGGTGCCAGGTGATTAAGGGGGCTGAAGGCCATGTGAGGAGGGCTGCAATCTACCTTAGGGCAATGAGAAACCTAAGGCAGGGTGGCGTTGTGGTTTTTACTTTTGTTGAAGAAGTGCATGAAGGACGCCAAAGATGGCCGACGGGGCTAAAGCAGACTCTGGTCTCTGGCTTCGAGACCCCTCCTCCGGGCTCTTCTTCCTTTGTTTGCTGTGTGCACGAGAACCCCCAAAGAAATGGAAGCTGATGACTATAAATTACCCTCCCCACTTGCACTCGGTGCTCAGGTCTTTGGAGAAACAGTCTCCTCTGAGCCCGCCGGCGTTAAACCAATCTCCGATCCACCAAGATCTTCGAGTGCCGCCTGGTTTTTCCGCCAGCGTTCCAGCCTGGTTCCGTAACACTTTTTATCATGGAAAATTACAAATATATATAAAAGCAGACAGAATAGTATAACAAAACCCCCACACCCGCTTCACCTCCCTCAACAATTACCAGCTCACAGCCAGCCCTGTCGCATCTCTCCCGCCACCCACACCACCCCCTTCCACATTATTCTGAAGTAAATCCCAGACATCACCCTAGCATTTCATTCCCAAATATTTCACTATGTGTTGCTAAAAGAGGAGAATGCAGAGGAAAAAAATCACTGTGGCATCAATGCCTCACCTCAAAGTTTTTAAAAAATAATCACGAGGGGTTTTACACGGGAGCCTATCCTATCCAAATTCACCCTTTGGAGGTTGTTGTTCAAGAAAGGACAAACATATACGCTGAAGACACACGACCCAGCCTGATTATTTTATCTCAGAAGGGTACCTGCTCCCAGAGACATTTGCTTGGAGTCAAAAAATCACACCGCACCTGAATGAATCAGACATTCTGCGTACAGGATTGTTCCTTAGACTCGATCAGCTGCTCATACGAAAAAGAATGTGTTGCCTAATTATGCTATTAAGAGGTGGCAACGAAGATGCTAATTCCAAAGCCATGGAGATGGCTGTAATTAGCTAACAGAGGAAAGGAAGCATCCGAAGACAAAGCAGAGTGACGGGAAAGGGCGGAAGACAGATGGACAGCAGCCCCCCAGTTATGTCGACCATTCTCGGGGGAAACCTGCAACTTGATGGACTAGCTTGTCACTGAGGAGAGCGCGTTTTAATCCAGTGACGCGAGTTCCTTCCCTCCTCGGCCTTCTCAACATTCTGTGTTGGGTCCTGTACGCTAGCCCCACCGGCCTTACCACCGCCACTAGAGAGCCCCTCCGCGGCTCCACCCAGGGTTGGGACAGAGACTTGCCGGCGCCTAATTAACACAGAGCAGATTGATACTGCTATCCAGACTCCACGTAATCCATGTTCAACAGAAAAACTGTCTCACACCCAAAGCTGACATTTTTGCCTGACATTTGTCACTCAGGCCACTACACTGAGTTTATGTTCAGGATTTACACCACAACAATATTCAACCAGCTTATTTTTACAACTCCGAAGATACTAATTTTGCAGATTTATAAATAGTAAATTTAAACACCACAATGGAATTTTTATTATAAATGAGGCATCAAGGTTTTTTTTTTCTTCCCCTAAAGAGATCATAAGTTACCTAAAAGCTTCAATCACCACAATGGTCACCTGCTTTGACATTTACGAAACAGTCCCACAAACATCTTGGTTTGAATTTCAGAACCACCCTGGCAGACTGGCAGGGTAGGTACTGGCTTTACTTCACAGATGGGGAAATGAAGCACCAAGATTGCCCCAAGGTCACACAGCGAGGGCCCGACCGAAACAGGGCTCCCAAGTGTCCACGTGAGGTCTACGACTTTCCTGACTCTGAAACACAGCCACCAGGGGTAAAACAGCTGATTGATCAAGCTAAGTCTTAGGCAAACAGACCACAGATAAAAAGAGGTAAAATTCAGATTTTCCTTTGCAAATGCAGCCTGCTCTCCGAGCAACCATCACCTTTCAGTTTCTAATGACAAAGGTCAGCTTCAGGGGAAAAGTCTGCAGAGGATAAACCATTCTCCTTGATGGGGACACACACGCCCCCTTCCCATCTTGGTTTAATAAACCTTAAGAGATAGCATAACAGGAACTTGCAAAACAGCCAGGGCTCTCCTTAAAATCTACTCTTACCAGGAGAGTGTCTGAATTTGAAATCAAAGTGCCCTTCATACAATTTCAGAATCAAGTGCAAGGATTTCACGACGTGCTAATATGAAAAGATGAATGATGCACAGGATTTTAGTTCATTAAAAACTTTTGAACACTGTCTTGAACATTATTTTTGTGAAATGTTTTATAAGAAGTAAAACTCTAATTTCCTAGTGTGGTTTAAAAGTGTCCAACTTCCAAAGCCAAGCACTTGTCAACAAAATGATACAATGGTAAATGATTTACCGTATGGTAATTCTGTGACTGGACTGGCTCATGCCAGTTTTTACATATATTCCAGGCAATCTGAAATAATGAAGATAAGGAAGATTGGCTGTATCTAAATGAACCGGATTTTAGAATAACTTTACTGCCAAAGACATTTAAAAACATCTGACTGGACCTAGGGCAACATTAGTTATCTGAAGCTACCTAAAAACAATAGCGCCCATGTTTACTGGACAGGAGGCACATTCTACTTCTATTTTAAACCCAATTTTCCAGTCTCATAAGGAGGACACAACCTACCAATTCAGTGTCAGGATGTCAACAAATCCTTACCAAATAACACAGAGGCATGGGATGGGTATCCCATTTCAACGGGCGAGGCAGGGTGCAGGAGCAACCTATATTTGGCCCCCTATCTTTTGCTTTCCAAGATCTTATTTTTTTAATGACCAAAAAAAAAAAAAATAGGGGTGCCTGTGTGGCTCAGTCAGTTAAGTGGCTGACTCACGATTTCGGCTCAGGTCATGATCTCACAGTTCATGGTTCGACCCCCGCATTAGGCTCTGTGCTGTCAGCGGAGACTGCTTGGGATTCTCTCTTTCCTCTCTTTCTACTCCTTCCCTGCTTGTGTGCACTATCAGAATAAAACAAAAATAAAAAAAGAATGACCAAAAGATAAATGTGTGTAACTTTGTAAGTGTGATTGAGATGTGCTGACTACCAGTTTTGTTCAAAGAAACATGTCAAATATAAGCAAGGTGTGAGGTGAATGGACTCACCAGGCTTCATTTAAAAACATTTTTTTAATGTTTATTTTTGAGAGAGAGAGAGAGAGAGAGAGAGAGAGAGAGAGCATGAGCAGAAGACAAGCAGAGAGAGAGAGGGAGACATGGAATCCGAAGCAGGCTCCAGGCTCTGAGCCGCCAGCGCAGAGCCCAACACGGGGCTCGAACCTACAAACCGTGAGATCATGACCTGAGCCGAAGTCTGACGCTTAAGCGACTGAGCCACCCAGGTGCCCCTACCGGGCATCATCTTAGGCCACTTGCAATGAACTATCCGTAAGAGAGAAGGCAGCATGATTTAAGTCAGTGAGCGTTCACATACTGACGTTGTTCCTCCGGCTACCAAGGACAACAACGGCACCCTACCATTCGCTCGGCACTTGAAACGGTGTGCCAGCGTCCACACCCGAGATGGTACACGTCACAGCTCCCCCTCTGGGTTCCCTGGCAGCTTTTAAACATGCCACCTAAATATTTTCATCTTCATCACCTGAATGTTCTCTGCAGCTTCCTTCAGCCCTTTTATAAAAGGACCTGCTTTAACAGAACGCTCTCTGGCAAACAGTTTTTGAGACCATTTCTTAAAAGCTTTTTCTGACCAGCAGATAATGACTTCTCCTTCTAAAAGGTCTGGGTCATTATGTCGCCTTCAAGATGTGTGCAATTTCAGAGATGAGTAGAGCCTGAAGCACAGGTACCACATGGCACACACTGTGAAGAGGGTACCGCTGAGCTTTTCTGTCAGAGTGACAAAACTGGAGGAAATGGCCGCTGCCTTCCTTAATTTGTTCTCTACTTGTCTCGCTAAAATGACCGCCAGTCAACACAGGAGGACCCGTGGCTTTTACATCCACTTCCAAGGTAACATCCCCCTTTTTCCTGACCAAATCAACTGCTCTTTCAAGATCAACCCTAGGTACCAGGGCTTCTGCCTGACCACAGATTTCACCCATTCTGTGCTCCAAGCTTCCTCAGTGGCGTCCACCTCACAGCCTACGGAGGGGAACACAGTTCATTTGGCAATGGTGATGGGAACTCACTGCTGGATATAGGGCCATTTTTCTTTGTCCTCATCCCATCTAATCCCCCCACACACATGCCAGTATCCTTTTTCCTAGGAGGTTCTTTGAGAATCCATGTCCAGAGTTCCTGGTTTGCACCAAGTATGCCTCACTAGCCACGGACTTTACAAAAATTACTTAGCAAGGACAAGTACTGTGAATGCAGGATTTTCATTTTCAGGAAAGACAACACATTTTTTTAGGGAACCCATCCAACAAGTCTTAAAACTTCAGCCTTGGGAGACCCAAGGACAATCCAAGGGTCATTCTCAACATCGAAACGGTCTTTGCTTGCGGCTCACAACCAAAATATTTGGAGGGCTACGCTGGAGACCCAACAAGAACCTTTATGATATCAACCATTTCCACCATCTCGTGTTTCACTTCTTTTGCTCCCAATCTTACCAGTCATACAGAGCCTCTCATACGGACAAAACTGGTCTGATACAACGAAGCTGGCCTTGAGGATATTTTTGCTTATTAAGTTGATCATTAAGATGCAGAGATATTACATTCTGCCTACTAAGGCTTCATGACAAAACATCTCAAAATGTAATGGTCCAAGTTTAAGTTCTGGTTCCAAGTCAGATGGAGCAGACATTCCAGCTTGTCTCTCCCTGAATGCATCTATAAAAACTAGACAGAATGGATTGAATAGGTATTTAGGAATATGAAAAGCAAGCCAACTGGAGAAGACCCAATTCCAAAGTACCACCAAACCAAAAGCAAGTGGCCCATATTCTCCCAGTCTTCCCTAGCTGGGACTAAAGGCAGCCTGAAACCCCAAAATGGGTGCTGGGTGTGGATGCAGAGAGCGCCAGGAGAGCCCTGTAGTTGTGGCTCAGAAAGCAGGAAAGGGGACTTCTAATGCTCAGAGAGAGGGAAGGCAGTTCTCCACTTTTTTCTCTGTTCCCTTGCATCCCCCAGACCCTCGCAAGCCCACAGTGATGCCAGCACAGACAGCAGGTGGCAATGGGGTCTACAGGTGCCTGGACCTCTGAGATGGGGCAATCTTCTGCTCTAACTGGAGGAGCTGTGGTCTCAAGGGGGGGGGGGGGCAGCAGTGAATCCCTGCCTTTTTCTCTCTCTGAACTCCTGGCCTCAAACATGGGCAGTGGTGGAAATGTGAGGCTGAGTGGGTTAACTAAAGCCCCAGTCTTCTGGCCACAAGACCAAAAGGGGAGTTCCAGTAAATCACAGAGTGCAAAGCCATGCAGCACTGAAAAGGCTTTGAAATCAGAAATGGAACCACAACTGAAACTGAACTTGACAGCCTAAAACCACCAGGCTGACCACCTGTTAGAGCAACAATACCAACAGACTTTACAAGATATATGCAAGGCCTAGAATCTCATGATAGGATTTCAAAAGGTTCAGGGTACAATCCAAAATCACTTGGCATTCAAAGAAGCAGAAAAGTTTCAAACTCACATAGGAACAGACAATCAATGCACTCCAATGACAAGATGACAGATATCAGAATTACCTTACAATGACTTTAAAGCAATTATTATAAAAGTTCTCCAAGAAGTTAAGGGCAGACACTTCTGAAAAGAATGGAAAAAGTAGAAAGTGTCCACATAAAGAGAAGAACCATATGGAAATCTTAGGGATGAAAAGTATAATAACCAAAATAGAAAACTTACCAGACGGGCCCACAAGAAGAATGGACATGACGGGCGGAAGGGGATGGGGGGGGGGGGTCAGTGAAATTAACAATAGTGCAGTATAAATGATCCAATATGAACAACAGACAGAAAACGAAGAGTTTGTGCCCAAACATAGAAGGTTCTAGAAATTAAGACACTCTCCCAAAGGCCCGTAAACCAATAGGTAAAAAGCACCAGGAAGGATCATGAATAAATAGCTCTCAGAAACAAGGGTGATGTGCTCAACTACACTCAGAATAAGGGAATCACAAGCTAGAACTGAGATACTATCTCTCAACTAACAAATTACCAAGAGTCAAAAGACTAGCAGACTATTTTTGCAGGTGCATTTATTCTTTAATACACAAATGCCGCTTTTGGGTACCTAACCACAAATATACTTATATTATATAGCACATATACAAAATTACCCATTGCAGCTTAGTAGCAACAACAACAACAAAAAAAAACCATATATCCAAGTATCCTTTAAAGAGGAACTGGTAGGGGCGCCTGGGTGGCGCAGTCGGTTAAGCGTCCGACTTCGGCCAGGTCACGATCTCGCGGTCCGTGAGTTCGAGCCCCGCGTCAGGCTCTGGGCTGATGGCTCGGAGCCTGGAGCCTGTTTCCGATTCTGTGTCTCCCTCTCTCTCTGCCCCTCCCCCGTTCATGCTCTGTCTCTCTCTGTCCTAAAAATAAAAATAAAAAAACGTTGAAAAAAAAAAATAAATAAAGAGGAACTGGTAAAATGCACAAGATCCATTTACCCAATCATGTACTCTCCAGCTATAAAAAAGAAGAAGGTAGGTTCCCATATTCTGATTTGGAAAGTTGTTCAGGCTCGACTGTTAATGGAAAAATACAAGGTGCATAACAGTGTATTTGGTCTGGTACCTTTTGACTAAGAAAGGGAGAATAAGAATGTACATTCATATGTGCTTATATTTACATAGCAGAAGTTGTCAAACTTTTTCCTGTAAAGGACCAGAAAGTAAATATTTTTGGCTTTGTAGCCTCACAGTCTCTACCACTGCATAGATGAATGGATGTGTTCCAATAAAGCTTTATTTACAATATGAAGGCAGCCAGCTTGCAGGTGGCAGCATGCTGACAACTGATATAAACACTATACGGATAAATAAAAAACTAAAAAAAAAAAAAAAAAAACAGGGGAAACAGTGCAGATGGGATAAAAGAAAAAAATAAACTGGACTTCATCAAAATTTAAAAAAAAATGTGCATTAGAGAACAGCACCGAGAAAGTTAAAAGATAAATCACAGAATCAGACAAAAAATTTGCAAATCACATACTTAACAAGGGATTTGTCTCCAGAACATGTATAGAATTCTTACAACTCAAGAGTAAGAGGACAAATAACTAAAAATAAGTGGGCAAACGATTTGAATAGACATATCTCCAAAGAAGGTATACAAATGGCCAACAAACACAAGAAAAGACAGTCAACATCCTTCATGATCAGGGAAATACAAATAAAAAGCCACAATGAGTTACCACTTAAAGCCCACTAGGACAGCTGTAATAAACAGACCATAACCAGTGCTAATGAGGATTCGGTGTGACTGGAACACTCGCACACTGCTGGTGGGAATGTAAAATGTATAGCGGCTTTGGAAAACAGTTGTTTTTTGAAAAGCGGTTCCTGAAAAGGTTAAATATAAGGTGGATATAACCCAAGAGCCCACTGATGGATAAAATGGATACAACAAAATAAGGCGTATCCCTACAATGGAATATTATTCAACCTGAAAAAGGAAGGAAATCCTGACACATGCTCCAATATGGATGAACCCTGCAGGCATTATGTTAAATGAAATAAGTCAATCACAAAAAACAAATACTGCAGGATTCCATTTACAAGAGGTGTCCACGGTAGTCAAGTCATACAAACAGAAAGCTGGGTGGTGGCTGCCAGGAATGGAGGGGAGGGGGAAACTCAGAGTTATTTAATGGGTGCAATTTCCATTTTACAAGATGGGAAACTTCTGGAGATTGGTTGCACAAGGTGAATGTACTGAACACTACTGAACTGTACGCTTGGAAATAGCTAAGATGGCAAATTTTATATTATGTGGCTTTTTAGCACAAAAAAAAATTTTTTTTAATGTTTACTTATTTTTGAGAGAGAGAGCGCATGCAAGCGAGGGAGGCGTCGGGGGGGGGGGGGGGGGGGGCGGGGACAGAGGATCCCAAGCGGGCTCCACGCTGACAGCAGCGAACCTGATGCAGGGCTCAAACCCACAAACCGAGAATCATGACCTGAGCCGAAGTTAGATGCTCAGTCACCCAGGGGCCTCTCACAATCAATATATATATATTTTTTAAAGAAGGTTAAATATAGAGTTACCTTATGACCCAGAAATCCCACTCCTGGGTACATACTCAAGAGAAATGCAAACAAATCTCCACACAAAAAGTTATAGTGTTATTCACAATAGCCAAAATTAGAAAACAAGCCCAATATCCATCAGGTAGATAAAAACAACATGGTCTATCCATACAGAATTTCATTCAGCAACAACAAAGGAATAAAGTCCAGATACAAGCCACAACAAGGATGAATCATGGACACATGGTAAGTGAAAAGAAGCCAGCCGCAGAAGACCACATTTTACACAATGACATCTATATGAATAAGCAAATCTAGAGAGGTAGAAAGTAATGGCCGCCTGGGGGCGTGGCTAGGTGGCTGGAGTGGGTAATGATTACTAATGGGTACAGGGTTCTTTTCGGGGGGACAAAGTGGCCTGAGATCAAGACTGCGGCGATGGCTACATGATTCCATACACACACCAACCACCACTGAACTGTACATTTGCAGTGGATGAATTACTTTTCAATAGAGCTGGGGTTTTTTTTTTAAGTGGAATATTCTTAGCAGCAATTGGAACAAACCGGAAACTACCCAAATGTTCAACAATAGAAAACATAAACTGTGGCATATCCTTACAAGGCAACAGTACGTAGAAATGAAAATGAACAAATTATTGCTGTATTAATGAGAGAGGAATCCCACAAACATAATGGTGAATGAAAGGAGCCAGACACTAAAAGGAAATTGTATTATTCCATTTATAAAAAGAGAGAGAAGCAAAGCAAGAAACACTCTTGGCTACAGAGAACACGCTGGTGGTTACGGGGGGGGGGGGGGGGGGGTAAATAGGTGACGGGGACTGAGGAGGGCACTGTTGTGAGCACCGCGTTATACGGAAGTGTTTAATCACTATACCGTGCACCTGAAACTAATATTGCACTGTATGTTAACTACACTGAAATGAAAATTAAAACTTTAAAAAGAAAAGAAAGTACAGAAACAGGAAAACTAATGTATGCTGAGACTTGGCCAGGCTGGAAAACAGAAGCAAGCTCACTCTGGGGTGCTACTGGCGTTCACTTTTTTGATCCCAGGGCAGAATTACACAGCACGTATAGCTTATGAAAGCTCACAGAGCAGTACACTTAAGAATGTGCCCTTTTCTATATAAATATTCTTTACCTCAATAAAAAGAAAAAAGAAAAAACATCAAAGCAGGGTTTTGTGCCTTTTTCTCACTTCCATTCTCGAACACAGGACCAGGAATGGAGTTAGGATTAAATCTCCAGCGTTAAAACTTTGGGAAAAAATGTGTTTTACCCAATTGCAGGAGTATAATGTGACCTTACTACATAATGATTGTCCAAAGGGTTTGATCCCTGAGTCTTTACTATTCCACAAAGCATATTTCCTTCCATAGCGAGGTTCCGGTCTATTTGTTGGTAGGAGGAAAGGGAGGCACAGGGGACTGACATTTGTTGAGCACTTACGAGACTGAGTTCAGGGCACTGTGGCTGAATCTCTACCTAGTAGAGATTTTCTTTTTAATGAGGCTCAGAGATGTTAAGTAGGTTATCCAGGGTCACACAGCCAATAAATGACACGGCAAAAATAGAAACCTGATCGGGGCGCCTGGGTGGCTCAGTCGGTTAAGCGTCCGACTTCAGCTCGGGTCACGATCTCACGGTCCGTGAGTTCGAGCCCCACGTCGGGCTCTGTGCTGACAGCTCAGAGCCTGGAGCCTGTTTCAGATTCTGTGTCTCCCTCTCTCTCTGACCCTCCCCCGTTCATGCTCTGTCTCTCTCTGTCTCAAAAATAAATAGATGTTAAAAAAAAAAATTAAAAAAAAAAAAAGAAACCTGATCTGCAAAGCCAAGGTTTTTTCCCCTCTGCCATTTGTATTAACAAGGGTAGCGGGACACAATGACGGAACACGTGTTGGTAAAGTCTCGTCACAGATCTGTATTGGTGGGGTTTATTCCAAAAAGCAGAAAGGCAATGTACCTGAAGGATCACCTGCACTTCCTACGCTCTCCTGGATGGTAAGGTGAAAGGGAGGCAGCCGTGGTTCTGGCAACTAGACTCAAAGCGCCTGGAAAATTCATCTGGGGCAAGACCCTTCTCTCAGGTGCTTGAGACAAGGTGTCAGGCATGGTCTATCACAAGTCACTTCATTTGAGATCAGTTATAGACGTCAGTGTAAAAGCTAAAACTGTCAAGCATTCAGAAGAACACATCAAAGTGTATGTGTACAACCGCAACCCGGAAGGAGACAAAGATTTCTCAGAGAGGACACAGAAGGCAACCTAAACAGAAAAATAGCCTCAATGAGACTTCATCAGAATTAAAATTCTCTGCTCATCCAAAGTCCCAAGTAGATGAATAAGCAAACCATAGTCTGGGAGCAAATGTTCACAAAATATACTTCTGACAAAGCCCTTGAATCCAGAATATATAAGGAAGTCTTCTAATTCAATAGTAAGAGGACAGCCCAATTAAATGGATAAATGGTCTCAACAGACACCCCACAAAGGAAGCTATCTGCCTGGCCAAAAAGCACATAAAAAGGTGCTCAACGTCATCAGTCATCAAAGAAAGGTGAATTAAAACCATAATGAGAAACCACTATACCCCCACTAGCAAGGCCAAAGTTGAAGAGCTCAATAATACAAAGTGTCGGCGAGGACGTTAAGCTACTACAACTCTTGTGCATCGTTGCCAGGAACATAAATAGTACAGTCAGTTGGGAGAAAGGTATGGAAGGTCCTTATACAGGTTCATATACAGCCATTCTGCTGTGGGGTATATACCCAAGAGGAATGAAAACATTTGCTCACAAAAAAGACCTACACACAAATGTTCATAGCAGTTTTATTTGTAATAGCCCCAAACTGGGAACAACCCACATGTCCTTCAACAGGAGAATAACTACACCAACTGTGGTATATCCACACAATTCAACAGTACTCAGCACGAATACGGAGCAAACGATGGGTACACGCAACAGTAAACGTCAATCTCAAAAACATCATGCTGAGCCAAGGAAGCCAGACAATGAGGAGTACTGCATGAGCCCATTTATACAAAACTCCAGAGAAGTCAAATCTACTTGGTAGTGACAGCACCTCCGTCACTCCTCGGTGCCAGGAACGGGAAGAGAGAGGGGAATGAGCAGGAAGGGACATGAGGGAACTTCCTGGACAGATGGAAATTCTATCGTGATAGGATCTATTTACAGGGATTTAGTCAGTGGAGATTTGTGTACTTTGATGCATATACATTGCACGTTAAAAATGTACAAGAGGGGGGTGCCTGGGTGGCTCAGTTAGTTAAGTGTCCGACTTCGGCTCAGGTCATGATCTCACTGTTGGTGAGTTTGAGCCCCACGGTGGGCTCTATGCTGGTGGCTTGGAGCCTGGAGCCTGCTTCACATTGTGTGTGTCTCCCTCTCTCTCTGCCCCTCCCCCACTCACATTCTGTCTCTCTCTCTCAAAAATAAACTTTAAAAAAGAAAAAAAGTTTAAGAGTAGGGGGCACCTGGGTCGCTCAGTTGGTGAAGCGTCTGACTTCAGCTCAGGTCATGATGTCACCGTTTGTGAGTTCATGCCCTGAGGCAGGCTCTCTGCTGTCAGCACAGGGTCTGCCTCTGTCCCCCTCTCTCTCTGCCCCTCCCCTGCTCATGCTCGTGTGCTCTCCCTCCCGCTCTTTCAAAAATAAACATTTTTTAAAAAAAGTCTGAGTGTAATAATCAAGTGTGGAGCAGGGGGTACATAAAGAACAAATAAAGACAGCAGAAAGTTCATCATTGTTGAAGCTGGTAACGTACATGCTTGAAATTTTCCATAATAAAAATTTAAGAAAAAATTCATCTACATCTAATGCGCCTGCTCTCTCCTACTGCCACCCCTGTCCAATTCTGCCTGGCGCCCGGGCTGCTTCCCACAGACCCAGATTCTCCAGTGAACTCTGCTTCCTGCTGAGGTCCACAGCTCAACTCCTTCCTGCGCTGCACCTCCTACCACCAATCAAGCCCCAACAACCACCAGGCATTTTGGCCAAGCCCTGTCACACCCAACAGCCCGAAAGCTGGGAAGGTATGGAGGGGGGCGGTGTTTGGGGGGGATGGAAACCAGACGTTTTCTAGCAGGCTCTTCAGGAGTTCACCCCTCCTCCACAGAGGTTATTTGAACAGGATTTAAACAGCTCCTATCTCAAAGCCTGATACACAGAGTCTCGGAACAATAGTTTATGGCTTGCATTCCAAAAATCTATTTGTAAGCTGGCTGCTGGGAACCCCAAACACCTTCTGCCCCAGTAACAGAGAGCCAGCAGTGTAGCAGGCCAGCCCAGGAGTATTTATCTACCCCAAACACACTCAAGGCTCAATCAGCACAGCTGCAAGGAAATGCTGCAGGTGCAACCTTCTTTCACTCGGCCCACGTGACTAAGCATGGAGGAAAGTTCCAGGTTCAATGCCGAGTCAGTAGCAGTAAGAGCAGCCAGAAAGGAAAGAGGCTCCGCGAATGGCCCTCGAGGGCAAGCCAGAAGCCAGGTCCAGCCGAAGACAGCCGAGGTCCAGCCAGGCACTCACGCAGCCTTGTCCTTGGGAGTAAAGCCACTGTGGTCTGGGCAAGCCACGTCACTGTCTCCAGCAGGGAGAAAAGAGGCTTCTGATAACCCCATCGTGAATCTCCCACTGCACTTGTTTAATATAAAATTATTTATATTACAAAAAATATACACTGTAGAAAATGTGGACAAATAAAAAGAACCAGTATCCCCAGAACACAATTCAAACCACTCTTTCCATTCCGGTGTCTCCAGAGTGAGTGGTTCTGGTCTCTTCTATTTGATACGTACCACTCAGGAGAAAGGTTCAGATCCAGAGGTGTGTCATTAGGATGGATCTTATTTCCTAATAAAAGTGACAACTGCACTGTATCTATGCCTGGCCACCATATTCAACATGGCTTTTACAGGAAGCCACATTCTGATTTCTTTTTGAGGGTACCAAATAAGTTGTGCTTCATCTCAACAGGAGAAACCAAGTGTCATCGGTGTCCACTGAGAGTTATTCTAAAAAAGAACCAGAGAGATATTCCTAGAAGCACTCCAAGAGTAGCAAAGAAAACCGCATCTGGCTGCCTATGGGTGACGAGTTCAAGGTCTCACAGAAGATCAATCATTAAATCAGTAATCGTTTAATCACAACTGTGTCACTCACTAGGAATGAAGACCTCGGTGTGCTCAAAGCTGACAGAGAGAGGGTAAGGGTGAGGAATCTGTCAAGGCTTCCTTGAAGAAAGGAGATGTGAAGGCTGAGGACGTAAAAGACCAAGCAAGACTGCAGGGTGGTGGAGGGTGCCAGGGGACAGTGGTGTCCAAGCAGATGACATGGGGTGGAACGCACCAAGACCGGCCCAACCTTAAGAGACCAGGGACAAAGGTGTTAACAGCACCCTGGCTGAGAGAAGATAATGCCTGTACCAAGGTGGCAGAGGCACATAGAGTGACATCCAGCAGATCCGAGAACTATTTTGGAAGCAATAGGCCGGATTCGTCCATGACCGAGAAGGTGGGGCCAAGACTGACTCCCAGTTGATGATTTCACTCATCAGTGTTTACTTAAGAGAAGGCAACAGTTTAAGGAACTACTGCCCTTATATTCTATTGGAAATCGATTTGGCCAGTCGCCTGACCAGGTAGAGATGCCACGCAAAGTACACATTCTACAACCATTAAACCCACGCCTGTCTTCCGTAGAACCTTTTGCATTTTCCACAGTGATGAGGAGAGTATGCACCTGATTACAAGAAGGCCTAAGGCATCCTCAAGGCTCTCTCTTGAGTAGAAGCCAAAACACCTGTGGACTAAGTCCACGAAAGCCGAGGGATGCATTCAGGCGTTTCTAGCACAATGCGTGGCAAACTGGATTAGTCGGGGTAACCTAGGCCAGGGTGCCACGAGACAAGTCCCCAGTTCAGTGGCTTAACAGCCATCTTGAACACATGACCTTTGAGTTTGCCATAACAGAGGCAGAGACAGACGGAGGAGGCACACTAACTTCTCTTTCGAAGTGATACGTGTTGGCGTTGTTCACATTTCACAGGCCAGTACTAACCGCAAGGGCCCAGCTGACCACAAGGGAGGTCCGGAACTGTGGAAGAGTATACAGAAGCTGGCAAGGCCTGGTCTTTATCACCAAGCTGATAAAAAAAATCCACAAGTAACATCACAGATGGAGAGGCTAGACACAACCCACACAAAGGGCAGCAAAAGGGACTACAGCTGGCTTTACGTTAAACCGTTACATATCCTATCTCAGCAGAAGCACAATATCACTGTCAGCTTCGAAAATAACAGAATCACTGCATTATCAGTTAATACAAAAGGCAAAAATAACCTGGCCTCCAAAACCAGTGAAACCAAGGAAAAAAGCCAGAACGTGTCCTCCCACCACTGGTATTAACCTGATGGTCCAAGCATCTCAATTCTATTTTCTTCACTCACGGCAGCACAGCGTGGGGCCCCACGGTCACGAACGGGGACGATCCATTACTTGAGGTGATACACAGCCGGACTTCCTCTTGGAAAGGCATACCTTGGAGACAACTTCCTAGCAGCTGGGCTAGGTATTCATAACCCAAGTTGCATTCTTACCACGGTAACAAACACCCCCCACACCAAATCTTAGTAGCCTGACCAAATAAAAGCTTCTCTCTTGCTTATGCGAACTCCTAAGTAAACATTCCAGCTCCAACAGTGATCCTTCCAAGAGTGGTTCAGGGATCTGGGGGCCTTCCATTGTGCACCGCTGCCATCGTCTACCCTGAGCCTCTAAGGTTCCCGTGGGGACCACAGGAAGGGGACACAAGGTATGGGAAGGACTACTCGCTATGCTAACACCTGGGCCCAGAAGTGACAGATGCCACTTGTAATTCCATTTCATCGGCCAGAACTAGTTACACATCCCAAGACTCAAAGGGCTGGAAAATGTAGCCCCCACTTCCCAGCAACAACTAGGAGCGTGAATCCCTGGTCACCCAACAATCTCTGCCACGCTTGGTATCCTCCAAATGACTCTGTATGAGCCAGCCAGAAAAGGGGTGTCATCCGGAAAGAGCAAAGTCAAACAGCTCGTCTGTCCTGGCCTTGGTCTTCTGAATCGATGTTCAGGAAGCGCAAAGACTTCTTGCCGTAGGTGGCAATAGCTCACAACGTGTAAAATCACCGTGAAAGTAACTGAAGACAAAATCCTCAGAAGCTGGGCCTGTGGGGCAGAAAAGTACCAACTAAATGAGGTTCAGAGAGGAGCCAAGTTAGGCAGAGCCAAACCCAACAGCAGTGGGAAGAGAACTTGTGCCCCGGGGCAGGCTCGATCAAAGGGGCTGCTGTCATTAGAGCAGTTACTAGCTAACTCACGATGGAGGCTCTAACTTAGATTGGTCATTAACCACCTGGTTTACCTGGAGAGTAAACCTCCATCAAAAATACGGTGCACTCCTAGGAGATCGATGTATTCTACTGAACCAGATCTCAGGTTAAGATCAGATACCACAGTAAGCGGATTCAACTACAGAGTCCAGGAGAATAGAATTTCCAGGTCAAAATGTGCGGGAAAGCAGGAGACAGAGTTACACAGATTTCCTTCTTGAAGGAACTCTTGGTTTCTAATATGTTCACAAGCACGGAGAACCTCCAAGAGGGAGACACAGCATGAGCCTGAGAAGGAGAAAAGGCTGCTGCGTGTAAATACACTCCACACACAAGAGAAGGACCTCAAGCCATAACTATGAATTCTGTTCAAGTAGATAAATGGGCACTTAGACAAAAGGAGTCAAGGCATATCCAGAAGGGGTTTCTTTTAGAGAAAAAAGAGAACACCTGTTTTGTTCTCCAAATACTAGAAGTAACTGAGTGATCGACCCTCAAAGAATTCAATAGTTCTACTAAATTCAAGACTCCCAACTTTGAAGATGGACGACAGATGCTCAAAAAAATAAAACAAATTAGTCCTTCTATGGACCAAAGGCACATAGGGATGACCACCACCTCCGCTCAAAGTGAACAGGATGTTTTTCAAAAAAACAAAAACTTAACCATGAAATTACCATATACCACAGAAAGTGAAAGAAGAAACGAACAAGTATTCAGACACCCACGGTCATCACAGAAATATCTAGAATACCCTAAAGGTGGAAACAACCCAAAGCCCATCTGCAGATGAGGGATTCACATAACGTGGTGTATGCAATCACTGGAGTATTCGGTAGCCTTAAAAGACGCTCTGGTATGTGCTACAGCACGGAGGAACCTTGAAGATGTTATGCTAAGTGAAATAAGCCAGACACAAAAAGACAAATACTGTATGATTCCAGTTCTATGAAATCTCTAGAACAGGCCAATTCACAGAGACAGAAAGTAGAACAGTGGTTACCAGGAGCTAGGGGGCACGGGGGAGGACAAGTTACTATTTAAGGGGAGCAGAGTTATTGTATGAGCTGGTAAAAAAGTTCTCTGTAGATGGCCGCACAAGAGCGTGAACGTACTTAATGCCAATGAAATGCACACTTAAAAATGATTAAATGGCAAATTTTATGTTACGGAGATCTTATGATTTGTTTTTTACAGTACTCATGGCCATGGCGGTGTTTTTCCCCACAGCATCACCTGTCCTTGCCTGGGATGAAGGCCTGCCTGGGGCTCTCTCATATCCCACCAAATCACCCAGGCACTGGTGATCTGGAACCTCTGATCCAGTCCCACACAGGACCACATAAAACTGCACCAGGAGTAGGAAAACCCAACCCAACCTGGTTTCGCCTTGCTATGGGAGCAAGAGGCCGGAAGTGTTCACACTTCACACCTACCAGCCTCCCTAAAAAACATCTGGGACAGCTCCATTGGTCCCCTCCCCACAAACATTTTTCTAGAACAGCACTGTCCATATGGGACCTCCTGCGATGAGGAAAATGCTCTCTTCACAGTGCCTGTTGAGCACTTGAAATACACCTGGTATCCACAAGGAACTGACTTTTACTGCATTTAAACTCATTTAAATGTAAACTGCCACCTGTGGCTAGAGGCTACCTGTTGGACAGCGTGCTTACAGAACTTCTACAAAGAAACCAAAGTGAAAGATGTGTATGATTTTTGGTGGAGATATCAAAAGTCTGAGTGGTAGAGATGAGGAAGCCAGGAGAGGTGAGTGAGGGGGCTGTCCGTTTAATCCATAAACCCACTTAGTGGAGTGGCATACATCCTTTGTCAAACCTGTAAAAAGAATTTATTGCTATATTTATATATATATTTACATGTAAGTTATATTTATATAGCTTATATGTTCTATTTACATATATTTATATAACTTATATAAATATGTTATATTCACATATATTTGTTATATATCAATGTTATATTCATATATATTTATATTTATACACAAATACGTAAGTTATATTTATAAGTTGTAATGATGTGCTGAGAAACGACTTAGTCAAGACCAAGCCAAGGTTGGGGCATCCAGGTGGCTCAGCCGGTTGAGTGTCCATCCGGCTCTTGTTTTCGGCTCAGGTCATGATCTCAGTTTGTAGGATCGAGCCCTGCGTCGGAGTCTGTACTGACATCTTGGAGCATGCTTGGGTTTCTCTCCCTCTCCCTTCCTCCCTCCGCCCCTCCCCTACTCATGCCGTCTTTGTCTCTCTCAAAATAAATAAACTTTTAAAAAAAGACAAGGAGTGGGGCGCCTGGGTGGCGCAGTCGGTTAAGCCTCCGACTTCAGCCAGGTCACGGTCTCGCGGTCCGTGAGTTCGAGCCCCGCGTCGGGCTCTGGGCCGATGGCTCGGAGCCTGGAGCCTGTTTCCGATTCTGTGTCTCCCTCTCTCTCTGCCCCTCCCCCGTTCATGCTCTGTCTCTCTCTGTCCCAAAAATAAAAAAAAAAAAAAAAAAAAAGTTGAAAAAAAAAAAAAGACAAGGAGTGCCTGGGTGGCTCGGTCGGTTGAGCATCTGACTTCGGCTCGGGTCATGATCTCACGGTTCGTGAGTTTGAGCCCCACGTCAGGCGCTGGGCTGACAGCTCGGAGCCTGGAGCCTGCTTTGGATTCTGTGTCTCCCTCTCTCTGCCCCTCCCCTGCTCATGCACTGTCTCTCTTTCTCTCTCTCAAAAATAAACACTAAAATTTTTTTTTTTTAAAAGATGAAGCCAAGGTCAACCAAAGGAAGCGCATGATGCAGAAAATTCTAGGGAATCAGGACCCGGAGCAAGAGAAGGCAATGTGCCTGTTGTGTAGATCTGGAATCGAAAGCCAAAGAGTTTCTGACTGACTTCACTTTCACACCCACCCAGAAGGGGTCCTGTTGGTAGATGAAGGCTTGTCACAGACACAGACACCCCCCCCCCCCCCCACGAATAAAGCCGCTGCACACTGATCTTCAGAGCTGGCACCAGCATGCAGGAGGCTACAGCTGTGCTGAGTGGCTAAAGGAACATTTACCCTTTCAGAGAAGAGTGTTCAAACTCCAGTTTCGGAGGAGAATGAACAGAAGCCAAGAAAACTGAGTGGTTCTGGGTGAAGTGGGCTCCTGAGCACTTTTCTAAAAAGACGTTGTGCTGAAGAGTACACTCTGAGAGGTCAGAAATGTCAAGAGAGTGTCTTCAACGGGCTCAGGGGCCACTTTATTTGAACAAGCTTGACACCCCGCCCCCTGTTCCAGACGGGGAGGATTTGCTCTGCAGAAAACGGATCCCTGTTGCCTCTGGCAGAGAATGGATGGCACTACATCTGGCTGATTGCTTCAGCGTGGTGTGGCCAGCGTCTTAAATTCTCCCTGTACCTTCCGACATGCTTTTAGGTTTAGGGTAGGCACCATTACCACCTTTTGATCAGTGAAGAAGCCAAGGCACAAGGACTCCCAGGTAATTACTGCACGATACCCAAGGCTTATTAATGTCACGCCAGTGCTTATTACAGTGAGCTCAGAGATCTAGGGCCCCATCCCAGCAACGGAGGAGACCCTGAGCCCCCAAATGCTTGTGCACCATGGGATAAAATAGATCTGTCACACACGTGGGAGAGCACAGCCCCACCGTCAAAGTGTGTTTGGGGGGCAGGAATTAGAGTACTAAAAAGAACACTGGGGCACTTCTAAGAGCACCTGTCCCTACACATATATACACACACTCAATTGTAACACACCGATTCCCCTTCTGGGCTGCAAAATGGAATCATCTGAGAAAGCATTAACAACTACCGAGGCCTCAGATTCTGGTATTCGTCTGGGATACAATCTGGGCATGGGGCGGGGTGGGGTGTAAAAGTTACCCAGGTGATTCTAATGTGTAGGTGGGGTTGGGGCCCACTCACTGCTATAAGGACAGGGCCAGAGGGAGGAAATAAAAACTGGATAACTGGTGGGGAGGAGGGCTTCACATCATCCAGTTTATGGGCTGTTTGTTGGGTTAAGGGATGTTTAAGGAGACTGTAAAATAACGAAGCTAAATGCCAGTCGCTTCTGTTTTCCTATCTGTAAAAAGATACAATGCTACCTACTCTCCCCTCCCGAAAGGCAGGGCAGGCTGGTGGTTAAGTTAGGAGAAGCGGGGCTGGTGGGGGTGGCCAGGGCCATGGCGTGTGCCAGGGTAAGAAAAGCAGGCGGCGTGGGGTAAGGGCGAAGGGGGCATCTGCCTCACCGGCGTCGTAGAAGGCGTCGAGCACAGCTGTCTCCCCGAAGTCAAGCTCCCCGAAGGGTACGGAGGTGAAGTGGGCGCCCTCGGCCTCGCAGGCCCGCAGCAAGCACAGCCGCGCCCCCGCCTCGTGGCCGCCAGCCGCGCCGCCCTGGGGGCTCTCGCTGCGCACGTATACTGTCCGCAGAGCCCGCCGCGGCGCGTCCCCGTCCTCGCCCCCGCTGCCGCTCCCAGCGCCCTCGGCCGCCCCGTCGGGCTCCGCCGTGGCCTCGGCTCCCGGCGGCAGCGGGCACCGTGGCGACTCGGTCGCCACCCCAAGCGCCCCAGCGGGGAGAGTCCCGCCGCCGCTCTCCATGTGGCCGCCCTGCGCGCCTTGATCCCACCTCCGCGCGTGCGGCTAAAGGCCGCAAGCAGTCCCGGCACCTGTTCCCGGGGGCGCGGGGCGGGACCCGGAAGAGCCCGCGCGCACCCGTGGCCCGGCGGCCCGCAGGTGAAGGCAAGGCCCCCGGGCTGCAGACGGAAGCTCCAGCCCCGCAGCCCCCAAGCGCCCTTTGAAAGCTGGGGAGAAGGAGGCGGGGGCCTGGGACGTCAGGACGAGCGGAGGGCGCGGGGTGGGGGTGGGGGGTAGTTCTGGGAAGAGCGGCGGGGCAGGAGCTGGCAGGGCGCCCCCTGCCGCCTCCCCCGGGCAGCGCCCTGAGGAGGGCGGATTCGTCAATTTTAGGATCTTGTTGTTGCCATCCCTCCAGCCTGACGGACATTAGGAGTCCCTTTTTTTTCCCCCTCAAAACAATTTGAAGCTTTTCAAGCAGAGCAAAAACTCTTTCAAAGCGCTGGCTGAAGGTAAATATTCAATTTCAAGCTAAATACAGAGGTACTTTTCACTCAGAATTGAGATGAGAAGATGCTTATTTAAAACGCTTCTGATTCTGATAGATAGGTAAATAAATAACTCAATTTTGTACTCCTTGTCCCAGTTGCCAAGAGCATGGCCCTCCCTTTAAAATTTTTTTAATGTTTATTTTTATCTTTTTATTTTTAAAAATTTTTCTTCAATGGTTAGTTGTTTTTGAGACAGAGACAGAGCATGAGCAGGGGAGGGGCAGAGAGAGAGGGAGACACAGAATCTGAAGCAAGCGCCAGGCTCTGAGCCTGATGTGGGGCTCGAACCCCTGAACGATGAGATCATGACCTGAGCTGAAGTCTCACACTTAACAGACTGAGCCACCCGGGCGCCCCTATTTTTTTTTTTTTTTTTTTTTTTTTTTTTTTTTTTTTTGAGAAGGGGGGAGGATCTGAAGCAGGCTCTAGGCTCTGAGCTGTCAGCACAGAGCCGGATGAGGGGCTCTCCACTCACCGACCCCGAGATCATGACCTGAGCCTAAGTGGGAAGCTTAACCTACGGAGTCATCCAGGCACCCCAAGAGCATGGCCCTCCTGAGCCCAGTCCTGCAGGGCTGCTCCTCCTTTCACTGTGACCTTGACAAAGCACCGGGATGCACCAGCAACAAATTTTCTATGCCCGGAAAATGGACTCCAAGTGGGATGCCTACCTGACCTATGAAATGCTGTGAACCCAAAGGGATCTTTACTCTGGACCTTCCCTGCCTCACAATTTTAGGCTCCAATATTAAATGTAGTATTACCACCACAGGTAGTACTTGTATTTAAAAGACAGGATGCCCTTGAGGCTGTCACAAGGTTTTGCGGTTTTGGTTTTTCATTTTTTTTTTAAAGTAGGCTTAATGCCCAAGGAGGGGCTTGAACTCATGACCCAGAGATCAAAGCCTGAGCTGAGATCAAGATTCCTCAGCTTAACCGACTGAGCCACCCAGGTGAAAACCCTGGGTTTTCATTTTTAATACCAGTTTTATTGACCATCCAATTCACCCATTTAAGTGGCTTTAGTATATTCACAGAGTTGAGCAGCTGTCACCACACTCAATTTTAGAACATTTTCATCACCTATCCCCCCCGCCCCACAAAACCCAGTATCCATTAGCAGTCACTCTCCACTCCCCCAACACCCTTCAGTCCTAAGCAATCACCAATCTACTTTCTCTCTCTATAGATTTACCTATTCTGGACATTTCATCTATATGGAATCATACAAAGTGTGGACAGAGGTCTTCATTTGTCTTGGATATATATCTAGGAGTGGATTTGTGGGTCATATGACAACTCCATGCTTAATTTTTGGATAAACGGTCACTATTTTCCAAAGTGGCTCCATCATTTCAATTCCCACCGACAGCATAGGAGGGTTCCGATTTCTCCACACTGTCACCAACAGTTGTTGTCTTTTTGATTACAGCCATCCCAGTGGGTGTGAGGTGGTTGTAATTTTGATCTGCATTTGCACTGTGATGTTGTATTTGCATTGTGATTTTGATTTGCATTTCCCTGATGACCAGTGACGGTTAGCATCTTGTCACGTGCTTATTCGCTATTTGTGTAACTGCTTTGGAAAAATGTCTATTCAGATCTTTTGCTCATTTTTAAATTGGGTATTTGTCTTTATTATTGAGTTAAAAAGTTCTTTATATATTGTGGATCTAGGTCCCTTATCCAGATACGTGATTTACAAATATTTTCTCCCATTCTATGACTGGTCTTTTCACTTTCTTGATGGTATCCTTTGTAGTACATCACAAGCCATCTGACAAAAGCAGGATAGGACTTACCGTACAAAATCATGGTTTGGCTTCTCTTCTTGTTTCAGTAATGGCTTCCATTACTTCCATGAATGGCTTCCATTCAGTCCATGCCTCCACCCCACCCCCAAAAGAAAGCAGAAAGTGCTGGAATAAATCTTTAAAGAAATCCTGCCTTAATTCCAGTCCTGGTAAAAATTCGGAACTTCAACAAGTGCCACCAGTGTGCACCCTCTTTTGTGGCCAGTGAATGGCAAATGGGCTCTGGGGAGATCTGTAAAAACACACAGACCAAAGTTGGGAAGAGGGAAGCTAGAGAAAACTTTCAACACCTCTGTTCTGAGCTTTTAAAAAAACATGATGGACACATTTTCCTTATAGCCTTGTAATGCATAATAATAATAATTTTCCTAATGTGCCTGTTTATCTGAAATTATTCCAATGACTGGCACAGCCTTCAGAGGAGCAAAGATGCCCACTTCACGATCACTTGCCAGTGTTTTGCTGTTGACCCCACTTTAAGCTTCCTGTGTTCTTTCCAGCTCTCACTGGGGCCCCGCTGACAGAATAAGACTCACAGGAGTTGTGAATTCTGGCTTGAATACTACCTTCCTCTAAACATAAACCCTGCTGGGTAAAGAACTTAGAATTTACCTAGCTAACAAATAACTTCCACGCAGTTGGAAGTTTCTCAGTGCACTTTCTCATTATCTCCAGTAATTTGCACACCCGAAACACGCCCCAGTCCCTTCTCCTGATGTCCTTCCTGCCTCCCACCCCCAGACACGCTGAGAAAATTACAAGATGCCGGATTAGCCTCTTCTCTTTAGTTGAACAGTTGTTCGGTTCTTACCCCCTGCCTGTTCTTTACTAGGTACATGTCTTGGAAATGACTTTGCCCTAATGCAGCGATGTCGTTTGGACTAGAACAGTGGATTGAAGAATAGAGTGGAAGCACTATAGCCAAAGAGTAAGATTAAACCTGGGCATTTTTCTCATTTCCTTTATTTATTGTAGGTTGGTTATTCATACAAACTGTGGTCTAACTAGTTAGTTCTTTGACTCAGTGTTGTCAAAAAATATTTGAGTTACCATTTGAGAGGCAGCTTCATTACTTTTTTCGTTGTACCCAAGAACCAAGAGCAGATAGTGACAAAAGACAGTCATGTTTCATAATACTATATGTATTCATTGGGAAAACTTTATTTTTTTAATATGAAGTTTATTGTCAAGGGAAAACTTTAACATATACAGTAATTCAGCAAAGATTTATTGAGCTCCTATTATGCATCAGGCACTGTCTTTGGTGCTGAGGATAGCATAGTGAACAACACGGCCAAAGTACCTGCTGTCATGTTAGATACAGATACTGAGAGATAGATATGGATATGGCTATAGACAGATACGTTTGTGTATAGATGCTATAAATATTGCATGGGCATAGATGATTGTAATCTGCCATACAATACAAAAAAAGCAAACTGGAGGGATGAAACTCATAAGTAGTATTAAGCATAGATTGTATGTAAAAAATTGCTTTATAAAATATTGGTGAAACCCATAGGATGTTTTAAGTATATGTAATGAGTAAGCAAGTAGCTTGTGAGGAAAAGGTAGACTTCATAAGATGAATTAAAAAGTGTAAGGTATTTTCCTCTAAGACGTACTACAGATGGAACGTGCTATATGATGGAACTGTTACTTATAGACAGATAGGGATGGAAAGACCAAGTCATTAGGTATGAGTATGCAATCTCTGAACTAACAGTTACATCACCCTCAAATCGACCACCCACTGGTTACACCCAGTACAGTCCCATTCTCATTCCACATGTGCCCTCCACCTTCCTGAACATATGGGATATAGTTATAGTAACTGCTTGAATGTCCTTGTCTAGTAATGCTGTCATCTGTTTTATTCCCGGATTCCTATTTCTATTGATTTTTCTCATTGTGGGTCATATTTTCTTTTCTTTGCATGCCTGGTAATTTTTTTATTAGATGCCACACGTTGTGAATTTTACTTTAATGGGTACTGCATACTTTTGTATTCCTATAAATATTCTTGAGCTTTATTCTGGGATATAGTTAAGTTACTTGGAAACAGTTTGATTCTTTTGAGGCTTGCTTTTAAGCTTCAAGTGGGATCAGAGCAGCCTTTAGGCTAAGGCTAATTAATCCTTGCTACTGAGGCAATACCCCTATGAGTACACGATGTCCTGTGAATTATGACATCTTTCAGTCTGGGCAGTGAACACAGAAACTATTCTGGCCCCATGGGACCTTCAGGGACGGTTCCCTCTAATGCATTCAGGTGGTTCTTTCCCCAGCTTCAGGTGGCTTCTTCATACACACACTTGCTGGTCAGTACGCTGCTAAAGATTCCAGATCTATGCATCTCCAGAACTCTATGTACAGCTGTCTCCTCTCCAGTACTCTAACTGTAGCCTCCTTGGCCTTCCAGGTCCATCTACCCAACTCAGGGTGATAACTGGGCTCCTCATGGGCGCTCTTTCTCTGTTCTGTGCCTGGAAACTCTCTCGAGGCAGTAAGCTGGGACAATTGTAGGGTTCACCTTGTTTACTTGTTCTTGTGTCTCTGTCCTGTGTTGTGCTGCTTATACGAATTTTGCAACCTTTTCATAAGTCTGAAATTCTTTTAAGATGAAAACATTTAAAAGTTTTAAAATTAAAAGAAAGGCACTTCTCTTCCATCTAAGCTTGGCACAGGCTGAGCATTTACAGTGTGGAGAGGAGGAGCAGCGTTGGCTTCTGTCCTCTCCTACCCTGCTAGCCACTCCTCTAAGGCGGGGGTGTATAGCAAGAGGATGTACGACAACTCCATTGATGGCTCTCTGGTGCTGGGATCACATCTGGTCCAGAGGAAACATCTACCCTTTGCCTCACAACCTCTGGGGGTGCTGGCCACTCCTATCCAGCCCCTCTCTCGCTGCCACCATTTGAGCAGCCAGCCGGCCATCTCACCTTCTAGATTTCTTAGGTATGGTTCAGACACTTGTCCTCTATGTCCTGAAAAATCTCTTGGGACATATGTAGCAAATTCTCTTTGAATCCTTTCCCTAGGCTCATGGTAAGTGATAGGCAGCCTTCCAACACACCATGGGTAGGAAGGAACTCACCAGCACACCAATCTCTCTCCGAAAAGACACTTCTAATTTCCAATTCCCTTTTCTGGGAATGTCCAGCTTCACTTTGAAACCGAGCATTTCATTACTGGTCCAAGACCTTCCAGGGCTCTCTTTTTCTCCATCATCAACTTTCTGCTACCAGTAACATTCCAGATGGTACCTGCTTCATCAGCCTAGGGTCTGGAGGATGATGATGACATGAACCCAGAGCACTCATTTGACTTACAATGGACATTGAACAAAAACTTGAATGAGGTAAGGGTGTTAGCCATGGAAATACGTGTGGAAGAGCACTGCAGGCAGAGGGAAGAGCCAGTATAAAGGCCCTAATACCAGGATACAAGAAACAGCAAGGTCAGTATCTCTAGATATTTCGAATTCCATCATCTTATATGTTAACAGCTCTAGTTTCTAGAAAGTTCTTCCATAGATTCAAATATAACCTTCCCTTGTAACTTTTACCCATTGATTCTAATTTAATTCTTCTTGCACATGGCAGCTTTCCAAGTACTGCTCTGGTGATACCCTGCCTCTCAGACGCTTCACTCATTGCTTCCACAACATGATTTCCAGGCCCTTCACCACCTTAATGATTCTCTTCTAGAAGGTTCCCTATTTGTCTCAATTGCTGTTCTGTGTGTGCAAAAGACTTTTTGAAATTAAGCATTTTTATTTTGAGGGAATTGTAGGTTCATATGCAGTTTTAAGAAATCATACAGGGAGAGCTAGTGAACCCTTTAACCAGTTTTCCCCAATGAAAACCCCCTGCTAAACCATAGTACGTTATTACAACCCAGATAGTAACGTTGATAGGATACAGAACAGTTACATCACCACCAGGATCCGTCCTATTGCCCTTTGATTCCCACATCAGTCTCTATCCTCGTGGCCCCATACCTAACTACTGGCAACCACTAATCTGTTTTCCACTTCTATAATTTTGTCACTTCAAGGATGTTATATAAATGGAACCATACAGTATGTAACCTTTTAGGATTTTTTTTCCACCTAGCTTAATTCCCTTGGGATTCATGCAAGGTGTTGCACGTATCAGTAGTCCTTTCCATTTGTTACTGAGCACTGACTGTTACATCGTGTGGGTGTGCTACAGTTTCTTTAAACATTTATCCTTTCAAAGACACCTGAGTTGTTTCTAGTTTGGGGCTATCATGAATAAAAATGCTATGGACATGCATGTACAGGTTTTTATGTGAACATAAGTTTTCATTTCTCTGGGATAAGTGCCCAGGAGTGCAAATTCTATGTCATACGACAGTTGCATGTTTAATTTTGTAAGAAACTGCCAAGTTGTTTTCCAGAGTCCCATCAGCAATGTATGAGTGATCCAGTGTCCCCACATCCTTACCAGTAATTGGTGTTGTTACTTTTATTTTAGCCATTCTGATAGGTGTGTAGTGATATCTCATATGGTTTTAACTAGCACTTTTCCAATGGATAATGATGTTGAGCATCTTTTCATTTGCTCATTTGCCAAGTGTATATCTTATGTGGTGAATATCTGTTCATATCTTGTGCCCATTTTCTAATCGGAATGTTTCACTTTTTTACTGTTGAGTTTTAAGTGTTCTATCTTGTAGATACCAGTCCTTTGTCAGACAGGCGGTTTGCAAATATCTTCTTTCAGTCTCTAGCTTGTCCTTCGTCTTCTCACTGAGGTATTTCCTAGACAGAACAAATGTCTTTAATCTCGAGAAGGCCCAATTTATCAATTTTTCTATTTATACATTGTGCTTTTAATTCCATGCTAAAAATCTCTTTGCCTAGCCCTAGGTCCCAAAGATTTCGTCTTATGTTTTTTCCTAAAAGTTTTGTAGCTTTGCATCGTACATTTCAAATCCACTTTGAGTTAATTTTTGTATAAGGTGTGAAGTTTAGATACAGGTTTCTTTTCTTTGTTCTTTTTTGCCTCTGGATGTTCAACTGCTTCAGTACCATTTTATGAGAAGACTATCTTTCCTTCATTGAATTGCCTTTACCCTTGGTCAAAAATCAGTTGGGAATATTTGTATGGGTCTATTTCTGGGTTCTCTGTTCTGTTCCACTGACCTAGGTATCTATCCCTCCACCAATCCATACTGTCTACACTGCTGAAGCTATATACTAGCCCTTAATACTGGAGAGAGTGACTCCCCTATTTTTCTCTTCCAAGACTGTTTTAGCTATATTAGGGCCTGTGTTTTTCCATATAAATTTCAGAATAAGCTTGTCTAGGTCTACAAAAAAACCTTGCTAGGATTTTGATGGGAATTACATAAACATATAGATCAATTTGGAAAGAATTAACACATATATTATGTTGAATCATCCAATCCATGAACACAGCATTACTTTCCATTTATTTAGACGACCTTATTTGATTTCTTTCATTATAATTTTCTAATTTTCAGCATCCAGATTATGTACATATTTATTAAGTTTATGCTCAAGTATTCAGTTTTTTTTTAGAGTGAGTATGTATGGCATGGTTTTTAATTTCAGGTTCCACATGTTCATTATTAGTATGTATAAATGCATGCACTGCATTTCTATTATTACATGACTCTGCTGAGCTCACTTCAGGAGGTTTGTGGGATTTTTCCTTGGGATTTTCCATGTAGACAGTCATGTAGTCTGCAAATAGAAATAGTTTTATTTCTTCTTTCCAATCGGCATGCCTTTTATTTCTTTTTCTTGCCTTGTTGCCATGGCTGGGACTTGCAGTTCTATGTTGAATAAGAGCAGTGAAAGCAGACTTCCTTGCCTTGTTCTAATCTTAGAGGGAAAGTATTCAGCCTTTCACCCTAAGTATGATGCTGGCTGTGGTTTTTTTGCAGGTTCTGTTTATCAAGCTAAGGAAGTTTCCTTCTATTTCTAGTTCACTGAGAACCATTATTGTGCATGGGTATCAGATTTTTTTCAAATGCTCTTTCTACATCAATTGATACAATCATATGATTTTTCTTCTTTAGCCTATTGATATGGTGGATTACACTAATTTTCCAGTGTTGAATTCACATGCTTGAAATAAATTCTAGTTGGTTGTGGTGTATAATTCTTTTTATACATTTCTGGATTTTACTTCCTAATACTTTATTGAGAATATCTGCATCTGGTTTCATAAAATATACTGACGTGCAGTTTTCATTTTTGGAGGTACTGTCTTTTCCTTGTCTTGATATCAGAGTAATATTAGCATCATAAAATGATTTGGGAAGTGTTCTGCATTCTTCTCTTTTATGGAAGCGATTGTGTAAAGTTGGTGCTACTTCTTTCAATGTTCGGTAGAATTCTCCAGTGAAATCATTTGGATCTGGAGATTTCCTTTTCAGTGTCTTTTAGTTACATATTTGACTTTTTTTCTAATGGTTATAGTGCTGTTAAGTTTGTCTATTTTATTTTGGTTGAGTTTCGATAGTTGGAGAGTTTGGAGGAATTGGTCCATTTCTTCTAAGATGTTGAATTTGTGATCATGAAATTGTTCACAGTATTCCTTTATTATCCTTTTGACGGCTGCAGAATCTCTAGTAGCATCCCACTTCATTCTTAACTTGGTGATTTGTGCCTTCTCTCTTTTTAGCAGTCCTGCTATTTATTCAAGTAAATATGAACATTCAAGTCTTCTGAAAAGCCCATCGAAGACATTCTTCATTTCTGTCACAGTGTTTTTAATTCCCAGCCATTTGATTCTTTCTTAGAGCTTCCATGTCTGCTGAAATTTCCTATCTGATCTTGCATGTTGTCTACTTTTGCCCCTGTAGCCTTTAAGGTAGTAATCACACTTATTTTAAATTCCTTCTCCGATCCTTCCAATAACTGTGCCATATCTAAGTTTGGTTCTGAGGATTGTTTTGTCTCTTTAGATTGCCTTTTGGCATGCCTTGTAATTTTTTTTGTTGAAAGCTAGACTTTTTATGTAAGGTATCAGATACTGTGGTAAATAAACGCTTACTGTAGGAATTTATGTTATTCTAGCCAGGAATTGGGCTGTGTTGAGGTTTGTTGTTCCTATGGACACCAGAAACTTTTAATTTGTCTCGTGATCTTTTTTTTTTTCCTCCTCTGTGTTTTGGGGTTTCCCTTTGTGCCACTTTCCAGAGAGAGCCTGTCTCTGGCAGCTCTCCCTGCTGTAATCCACTGTTGTTATTCCTGAAGGTTTGTTAGTGTGCTCGTGGGGCATAGAGGGGGGTGTTCTCTAGTAGTCGAACCCTTAATTTGAGGGGTACAGCCTTCACAAGTGCCTCTGACCTTCTTCCAGAGATAGAGCTCCCCCTGGCCAATCTTTTCCCCTAGATGCAGTCGGTATCCAACAGTGTTCTCAGTCAACAGCCTTGAGGCCTTTCTCCCTTAAGGTTAAAATTTTACTTTAGGTGAGTTGGGGGCTGAGGCTGGGTGGGATTCCCTTCCCCCAGCTGCAGTGCTATTTCACCAGTGTCCTCAGATCATTCCCCCTGCAGAATAAGCCTTTTGTTCCTTAAGTGAGAAAGGCCCGTGTAGATTTCTCAGTGGCTCCAGAGCCAGCACCTCCAGCCCGTGCCATGAATTTTCTCTGGGTTTCTCCTGGTCTTCCATCTAAGAGCCACTTGGGGTTCCTGGAGGAAAAGCCTGCAAAAGTGTGGGAACCTCTCTCCCCAGGAGCTTCATACTCTCAAACTAGTCCACACTCAGCCTCCAGCAATTTGTTCAGTTTTCTACCTTGATCTTCCTATCCACTTTTATGGCATCTGGTAGCTTCTGTCCCTGGTAAGCAAATGTTCCACTTCTGTGTCTCACTGCAAGTGCCCTTCTCTCTCCAGATTTTGAAATAGCCGTTTGCTCTGCAAGCGCAGCTCTCTTTCAATTTCTGGTCTGTCCCAATTTTTCCTTACTGCAAGCATGGAAGGACGTCTTGTAGCTCTGTGATGTCTGAGCTGAGACTGGACACCCTATCCAACAATATTTGACCTGCATAAATGGCAATTTCGTATGGTTCAACCTAATAGACTATTGTACACAGCGCACCTTGTTGTGGTGTGGCCACAATCTAATAAAAGATCTCTGGAGAAGACGACTATAGATTATTCTACACACAACTCATTGAGAATGAGATGTTCTCCCCCACCCCCCCGCCCCAGCCCATGACAGCAGCCCTCAAGCTTCAGTGTGCATCAGAAGCTCCCGGAGGACTAGTTAAAATGTGGACTGCTGGGTTCCTCTGCAGAGTTTGATTCAGTAGGTCTGGGGCAGAACCCCAAAGTTTGATTTCTACCAGGTTCCTGGTTGGTGTTGCTACCACTGCTCTTCCAGGGCACTCCAAGAGCTGTATGGCATGTGTTGGGAGGCCCAGGGCTCGCCTGCACATCCTCCTTATTCATCTGGCAGATGGCCAGCCCCGAGGGGCGACAATTAGGTGCTCCTGTGACTTCAGAGTAGTGTCAAAAGCAAAGTGCCAGGAATAGGCTCGCCTTTGAATTCATTCTTTCTCCAGAGTGAATCTAATGAAAAAAAGAATGCTCTATGTCTCAAAACAGGGGTAGCCATGGTTTTCTAATGGTGGATGATAGTCTTAGAGGTAACAGTGGGAACTGGTTTGAAAATCCATGGTAACGTAGGCACTCTTCTTAGGCTCTGGGTGTGGGTTGAGACTCACATTCAAGTAAAGTGCCTCTGAACGCTTTTTTCTTTTAAATGTTTGTTTTTGAGAGAGAGAGAGAGAAAAGAAGAGGGAGAGAGATGGGGGAGGGGTAGAGAGAGAGAGAGGAAGACAGGATTCAAAGCAGGCTCTGCACCATCAGCACAGAACCCAATGTAGGGCTGGAACTTATGAACCGTGAGATCATGATCTGAGGCGAAGTCGGATGCTTGACCGACTGAGGCACCCAGGAGCCCCTAAAGGCTTTCTTCATAACTGTTTTATGTCAGGAATCCTCCCTAATGCTACAGTTTTGCACATAGAGGGTTTTTTTTTTTTAATTTTTTAACGTTTATTTTTGAGACAGAGAGAGACAGAGCACGAATGGGGGAGGGTCAGAGAGAGGGAGACACAGAATCCGAAACAGGCTCCAGGCTCTGAGCTGTCAGCACAGAGCTCGAGGCGGGGCTCGAACTCACGGACCGCGAGATCATGACCTGAGCCGAAGTCGCACGCTCAACCGACTGAGCCACCCAGGCGCCCTAACACATAGAGTTTTTGTAAAGGCAAACTGGGCTGCTCGAATTTATGGAATAAATTCCATTTGGTATCAGTCACAATTACCAACTCACCTATTCAGTCAACATATCAGTATCAAATGCTTACTATTCACTTCGGTATGTTTTAGGTACTGGGGATACAGCAGTGAAGACAATGAAGTCGCTACCTTCATGGTGGTTTCATTCTAGGGAGGGAAGACAGAAAATAGATGTGTGTGTGCGCATGCGTGTGTGTGTGTGTCTGGGAGAGGACTGAGGCTACAGTTGCTCTTTTATTTAGTGGGTTAGGGACAGCCTCTCTGATTAGGTGACATTTGAGCAGCGACTGGCCAGGAGGAAGACATCCAGGCCTGACACCCATAGAGGTTTAGGCAAATACAACTTTAGGGGCAGTTGGATGGTTAGTCACTTTTGCATACTGACGTTAATTCAACTATGTTTATAATCGGGCAAAAATTATTCTTAAAAAAGTTGTCATATGTTTATTTTGAGAGAGAGAGAAAGCGCAAGAAGGGGAAGGGCAGAGAGAGGGAGAGAGAGGATTCCAAGCAGGCTCCATGCTGTCAGCAGGGAGCCTGATGTGGGGCTCGATCCCACGAACCGTGAGATCATAACCCGAGCTGAAATCAAGACTCAGATGCTTAACTGAATGAGCCATCCAGGTGCCCCTTCTAAAATTTTTTATAATTATTTTCTTTAATTATCAAATAATAGCAATATTAAAAGAAAACCATTTTGTAGCTCACAGTTTCACCACCTTAATGAAACAAATATTTTCATTATGTTGAATTCCTTTCCAGGGATTTGTGCATATGGCTTAATATTTTTTCCAGTTTTATTGAGATATAATTGGCATAGATCACTGTGTACATTTAAGGCATACAGCACAATGATCTGATTTATATATATTGTGAAATGATTACTGTAATGGGTTCAGCTAACATCCATCTTCCCATACAGATAACAATAAAAAGAAAGAAGAATAAAAGTAAAAAAAATTCTCTTTGGGATGAGAACTCTTGGGATTTACTCTCTTAAAAACATTCCTATATACCACACAGCAATGTTAGCTATAGTCGTCATGTTGTACATTATATCCCTAGTACTTATTTTGTCTTATAATTGGAAGTTTGTACTTTTCTACCACCTTCCTCCAAATCCGCCTCCCCACCTCTGGTAACCACAAATCTTATTTATTTTTCTATCAGTTTCTTTTTTTATATTCCAAACATAAGTGAGATCATACAGTATTTACCTTTATCTATCTGACTTCTCTCACCTAGGGTAATGCCTTCAAGGTACATCCATGTCATTACAAATGGTAGGATTTCCTCATTTTTTATGGCTGGATAATATTCCATTGTGTATAGATATACCACAACTTCTTTATCCATTCACCTATCAATGGGCACTTAGGTTGTTTCCATGCCTTGGCTATTATAACTAATGCTGTTAAGAACATGGGGTACAGACATTTTTTTGAGTTGGTGTTTTCATTACCTCTGGCTATATTCCCAGAAGTGGAATTGCTGGATCATATGGTAACTCTGTTTTTAACCTTCTGAGGACCTTCCATACTGTTTTCCAAAGTGACTGTACTACTTTACAATCCCACTGACAGCGTATGAGGGTTCCCTTTTCCCCACACCCACACCAGCATTTATCTCGTCTTTTTGACGATGGCCAGTGTAACAGGTGTGAGGTAATATCTCATTGTGATTTGGATTTGCATTTCCCTAATAGCTTGCGGTGTTGAGCATCTTTTCATGTACCTATTGGCCTTTTGTATATATACCATCTTTGGAGAAATGTTTATCGAGGTCTTTTGCCCATTTTCAAGTTGGGTTGTGTTTTTTTGCTATCGAGTTGCATGAATTCTTTGTTTTTTGATATTAACCCCTTATCAGATGTGTGGTTTGCAAATTTTTTTTCCCATTCCATAGCTTGTCATTTTGCTTTGCTGATGGTTTCTTTTGCTGTGCAAAACCTTTTTAGTTTGATATGGTCCCACTTGTTTTTGATTTTGTTGCTTGCAAAAATTATTCTTGCTAAAATCTCAGGTAACTCATATTCACACTCCACTTCTAGGAATTATCTTAAGGATAAATCAGAAATGTAAACATAGGGGTGCCTGGGTGGCTCAGCTGGTTAAGCATCTGACTTTGGCTCAGGTCATGATCTCAAGGTTCACGAGTTCAAGCCCTGCATCAGGCTCTGTGTTGACAGCTCAGAGCCTGGAGCCTGCTTCAGATTCTGTGTCTCCCTCTCTCTCTGCCCCTCCCCAGCTCACACTCTGTCCCTTTCTTTCTGTAAAAGAAGAAGAAGAAGAAGAAGAAGAAGAAGAAGAAGAAGAAGAAGAAGAAAGAACCAACCGTGGATGTAGATTTATGCCCAGAGATGTTCATCACAGCTTTAGAGTATAAAAAATGTTTTTAACCAAAAATACCCCTCTTCCTCTGTCCTCTCCACTCTCAAGGCTCCACTGGGCACCTCTCCTCTGCAGTTCTAAAGCCTCTGGACTTCTCTCTGTGGTCATGGTCTTGTTCTGGGGAAGACTTGCCTGCCTACCTGTCATCTACTTCCCTCAGTCTGAGCTTCATGAGGACAGGGGCCACATTGCACTCAGCACCTGTTATGGTGTCCAACACATCATAAACACCTGATCCATGTTTAATTTGCCCCAGCCAAGTTCTCAGTTCTCTCAGGTGGAGATTCAGACTAAGCAATAATAATGAAGCTTGGAGAGAATCCAGTCCATTTCTCCTAAGATATCTGTGTTTGTGTGTGTGTGTGTGTGTGTGTGTGTGTTTATTCCAAGGAGGAATAACCTTGGAAATGTTACTGATATTTTCCTGGCTTTTCTGTTTGGCTTCAGAATGGCCTTATCAGCTTGCTCATTTTTAAAGTTTGTTTGTAGATTCCTCTAAACTTAAAATTTTGCTTAACATTTATTTATTATTGAGAAACAGAGACAAAGCATGAGCATGGGAGGGGCAAAGAGCGGAGGAGACACAGAATCCGAAGCAGGCTCCGGGTTCTGAGCTGTCAGCACAGAGCCCGACGTGGGGCCCGGACCCACAAACTGCGAGATTATGACCTGAGCTGAAGTCGGATGCTTACCTGACTGAGCCACCCAGGTGCCCCTAAACTTTTTTTTTTTAAGGCATAAAAACTATAATAAAGCTTTGCATTTCCAGGGCGCTTTCCCATCAAAGAGCTCAAAGCTTGACAATATATCTTAGTTTCTTGGAGGAACTAGTGACATTCTATAGGGGTAAGAGGGAAGGGAAGCATTCACAACTTAAATGACAGTGCTGTATCTGCCCAATTTAAACTTGTTGCCATTTAAAGAGAAGTGCCCCCCATGAAGCTGGTTTTCCAGGAACTCAACCCTTCTTTTTTTCATTTTTTTCTCCTCAGAAAACTCTAGCTACAGCCTACTAGGTTACCTTGCTCTATGGTTCAAGTATTTCATCACCTATGGGTCTAACAAGAAAAAAGGAATAGCCCATTTTCCTGTGAACTCTAAATTCACATGATGACCACACCATGTCATTTATAGGAAAAGGCTGCCCCCAGAGCCACTCCAATTTGGGATCAGTTAAAAACCCAGGAAATGAAACCACCTCTCTGGGATCTGCATCGCCTTCACAGATTCTCATTGGCTTCAGGGGCTGCCTTCTGCTCCGTGTGTTGGGAATCAAGCCTCAGTGACCCTAGGGACAGAATTAGGAATGACACCAACTGTTTATCACCATAAGAGACAGGACCTCCCCTCTGTCCTTACACCACCGAGAAACATTTATTTCTGACCAGGAAAGAGTTTCTCTGCCTTGGCCACTGTGTTCCCTCATCAGAGCTAATTTTGGGAATGACATCTTCTTCCCCAGGCTTAAGTCATAAGCACCAAGCCTTCCTTCCCTCTGTTGGATACTGCAATGAGCCTTGTATTAAACCGAAAAGAAAAGCTTTTTTAATTTTTATTTTAATTTTTATTTTTTTTACCAAGCCCTCTTGGTGCTAAAACATCTTGACATTAATTTGTGTGAAAATAGCTAGAGAACCAAAACCTAATCTAATACAAAAAAGAGACCCGGGTGACCTCAGGTTATAATACAAAGGGCTTCGTGGGTCCTGGGGATTATTTTTAATACAGACTGTGGCAAATGTGAGCAATTGATTACACACCCTGTGGTTTTCCCATCAAAGAGCTGGTTATGAAAGGAAATAAAACTCCGCCATTAGTAACCGAAGACACACGTCATGATAGATACGGGCTATCTTTATGGGAGAGAACAAATCATGTACTTGAGTATGTTGCCTAGAGGGCTGTGTATGAATAAAAGTGGCTTTACACAGTTATTCGAATAATGATAATTTAATGATTTTTACACTAAAAAACAATGTAGAGCTAACTAGAATTTTCTGCCTAAATATGAATGTAAAATTGAACAATGTAAAACTGGATTTCACAGCCAGAGATTTTAATGGATTGTTTCTGTTCACTTGGGAAAGATTAGGTAGGGTGAGGAGTACTATATGTCTTCCAAAGACGTTTCTCTAAGAGTAATCAAATTGTGTAAAATGGAGAAAAATGGTTTGAATTCCAAGAAATAATTCCTCTTGGACCATGACAACTTCGAAGAAAAATATTTTCACAAAATTTCATTTTAATCATCTTCTTTACAAAGCACAATACTTAAGACTTTTCTAAATACAATTTTAGAAAATGAAGCAAAAAAATAATCTCCATAGATGCTGGTCGAGTCCATGCTGAATGCAAAAGAATTTCTTCAAAAACGATCCTTCCAAGCTTTTCAATATTCTTGACGGGTCCATTTTGTAAAGAGTAAAGATGGAGGCTGCTCAGGCAGTGGCTCGTCCGTTCCAAAATGTAGAATCCTCTTGCTGGTTAGCCCAAGGGGCAGTAACGACGTTAAATATGCCACCTCCTCCTTCTAGAATGACTTCTCCCTCTCCTTGTACAAAGAAAGCCAGTGGCTTCCGCGAGGGGAAGATGAGAGCTCTCTACATTCCAGGTTGCTAGTGCCCCACGAGGGCGCTCCAACCTCTCAATTTAATTATTAACAATCCTACTCTGTGTACACATCATATAAAACTATATCGTTAGGGATTTTCATGATGAGTAAAGGAGAAATCCAAACATCAAAGAATTCAATCCTCATTCTTCTATTAGGCGGTGGGAAATCTCTCAAGGCGTTAAGTTTAATGTAGAAATGCGTAGAAGAGTCAAGGGGTTCAGGAATGTTTTATGCCGCCCTTGGAAGCTTGGTGCTCCCAGCCCCCAGCACACTGCGGGCAAGGCTGCTGAAAAGGCATTATGTCCAGGCATGGGAATGGAGGATGGGAGGTTTCTTTCCCTATGTGCTCCCTTCCCTTAATTGCGCCCCCGCCCCGGAAGACCAGGGTGTGTGGGCTCCGTAGGGACAGTACTCTGGAGGAAGTCGCAGCCTCAAGCAGCAAGGATGAGTATGCCGGCAAGAGGAAGGTGGGGGAAGGGAGAGACGAAGAAAAAGACATTTATTTGTAATACTTCTGATCATCGATAACATGTGGTGATTTCTTTTTTGCATTACTCCTTCCGTGTTATCAATTCTCATTCTTTGTGGTTGTGCAAATCCATTAATGTTTAGTACTTCCACTCGAAAACTCAGGAAATAGACAAAGCAGCTTTTTTAGAAACACATGAAACGTCTTCAGGGGCCCTTAAGGGACCACCCCCCACCCCCCATCCCCAAACAATCTTGCAATACAGTATGCCCCCTTATTTTCAGCTAAGGATGAGGAAACAGTTACACAGTCTAAGGTTGAGCTGTTCATTTGCTACAGAGATAAAGCGGACAAGCAAACACCAGTTTCCTGGGGACGGAAAAAGCAATTCCATAAATGCAAGAAAGATCCAATGGCCACACTTCAACAAGAGCGTGCCCCCATTCTCTTGGACCTGAGGAAGGGGTTACAAGAGAACAAGGCAAATGACATTATGTGAGTACAGTTTCAACAACAGCACACACGGATGACCCAGTGCAGGAAATAACACAACTTCCCCCCCTTGTTTTCATTGCATTTTACGTTTATTTATTTTTGCTTTCATAATGCATATTCTGTTCACGCAAAAGGTGCAAAGGACAGGAAGCAGGGGTTTAACTTGGCTGATGAAAAATCAAGCAGGGGTGACATTTCTAGTTCCATGAACCACCTACAACTAGGAGAACTTAAACGTCACAGCTGGCACCACAGAGCACGCCCAACTTCACAGCTGTCTCCTCTTGGGACCTTTGGCTAGGTGAGAGAAGCTTTGAAGACAGTGGCCTCTAGTGGACTTTGAGAAGTGGCTTTAAAAAAATGTGGGTTTTTTTTTTTGTTGTTGTTGTGTTTTTTTGTTTTTTTTTTTGTTTTTTTTTCGTTTTTTGGTTTTTTTGTTTTGTTTTGTTTTGTTTTTTGAATCATGGTAGCTGCATCACAAAAGCTCCAATCAAGAGGGTGGTAAAAAGAAGGCACAGATCATTGCAAATACCAGGTTTTCTCTTTCTCTTTTTGTAAATATACCATCATATATAAGCTAAAATTTATCTTAGGGTGGCGGGTTGGCTGGCAGGGGAAGGGACGGGTCGGACCTAAAATTGCATATGTAATAGAATCTAGAGGGGACACAAAGCGAGGCAGCTTTCTGCCCAAAGCAAAAGAATGGAACGCTTGCTCTGGACGATGTGGAATACAAACACTGGGGGAATCTGTGACAAAACACGATTAAAAAAATCATAAAATTATAAAGCTTGTAAACGAATAATCTGAAATTACATTTTATTAATGGAAAATATCATCAAAATAGTACCACTATGGACTAAACTGCCTGAGTTTTCGTTTCGCATGAGATCTCAGAGTAAAAAAAGCCTTTAGCACAATTTGCTCTAAGTCACAACCAGTGCCATGCCCAGGATTATACCATGGGGAAGAGTCTCCTCTTGGATGGAATTTGTGTTGTGCTATCAAGACTTTTGTGCTAATCTTGCAAACAGGGACATGTTGAGGCAAACCTTTAATCTTTTGGCACAAGGTTATTTTGGCTGGGGCGGAAAATTTGAGTCTTGGACTCAGGATGAATAATGTGACATTTCATTTATCAAGTATTCATTTTGATTGAAGAGCTTTCTTTATGTCATTAACTTCCATCTATAAAGGAAAAACAAGAGCCGAACAAAATCATAATGAATCCGCCGGTGTGAGAGAAGCTCAGAGATAATCAACCCGGTCGACAAAGAAAATAATCAACGTGACACTTTTAAAGGTGAAACGGGTAAAATGACCTCTGAATGACGAGTTGACGACGATGCCAGAAATGACATAAACCTAGGGAGCAGGCGCACAGATGCGGTGCGCTAGCAAACGGTGGATGTTTTCATTCTTGGGCTACCAGGAACCACCACTTGTCAGAAGCGGCAGTAACTGCAGTGTCCTGGCCGGAGGGCGGAGCAGGCTGTCCAGACGTGCTGGACCACCTAGCAGTGTTGGAAGGCAGCTCCGGTTGGGCCCGGGGGCAGGGGGGGGGGGGGCGGGGAGACTGTCTGAGAAGCAGTTCCCTAGCGTTTCTTTAAGTAGCCTGGGTCCCAGTGACCACCAAGGACACCAACTGGACGAAAGCTGAAAGTCTGCCTCTGGCCTTTTGCAACCCTCTGCCACTTGGTAACGGCTGAGTTGGCTCGGAGGGTGAAGGGGGCCCTGGCAGGACTGACACGGCCGTCGGTGAGAGGTAAAGAGGTGAAAGCAAGTTCTGAGCGCGGACAGCTGTGGTCTTTGGAGTTCCAATGACAGAAGCCCGCTGGCAGTGGGGTCCCCCCAGCCCCATGCCCTCTGGCAGTTACTCTAATGAGGCCTTTGGAAATTGGAGGGAGCTTTTCACGGAGACGTTTCAGATAAGCCCCAGACGAGAAACCCAACTAGGGGCACATTTAGTAAATGCCTCCCTTCCCCAAGACTTCCTGGATCGCAGGAGAGGATGAGAACATGAGCCTGTACAATTCCAAGAAAATCGCCACAGGATTTGATTGCACATCTAAATCTGCAGAGAACTAAAAATCATTTACTTTCAAAATGAAGCCCCGATGCTGCCCCCAACCCGAACTGAGCCTCTCAAGAGGGAGCAGGACCCCGAGGGACCCACCTGCAACCGAAGCCGGATTTTCTTCTCTTCATCCAACTCTGACAGTAACTGCTTAATCTCTCGTCTGAAAAACAAATGGCCACGAAATGAAACAAAAGCCCAGACTTCCTCAATAAGAGATAAGAAGCCTCTTACCATTACAAAGTCCATCTGAGCCTTTTACAAACAAAACGTGGACACAACATTGTGTTTCCTTTGCATTGTTATTGCTTGATATTTACCGCAGACAGAAAGGCTTGCTATTATTTCTGGGCTCCCCAAATGTGTAGCCGTCCAACAGGAGGTCTGAAATGACCTCTGAGATCCCTTAGTCCAAGCTTCTCCTACGAGGAAAAGACAGGGAAGGCGAGGCCAGAGAGGTGGACGGACTCGCCCGAGGCCTTAGACTCCGGGTATCCAGGCTGAGATTCTGTCGCCTTCCCTCTAACGATCCCTTGGTTATGGAATCACTGGTCTTTAAGTGTATTTACATAATGATTTTCACTGCAGACATTTCTGTCACTCCCCACATACTTATTTTTCACAGAGTTTTAAAGTAATAAAAGGCTACTGCCTATGTTTCCAATGAGTCTCACAAAACCTTACAAATAGTAATACCTGGGATCTTGGGGTTAAAGTAGATGAACTGACGATATGGTAATCACGTCATCGAGAAAGTAGACATGAGTTAGGACACGCAGTCTAACGCCTTTTACAACATGAAAGAATGAAGTGGGACACAATTAATCATCTTGCAAATTCAAGACTCTGTATTTCGGACACTGCAACCATCACCGCTCTGGTCAGAGAACTGTACTCCATTTTAAGGGATCAAACATTCCATCTAACACGTATGTTTTTACAAACTGGATTGGGAAATCAAAAACCAAGGACTGCAGAAACAGCATAATAAATAAGGTATAAGCTACACTGCATGTTCTCACTTCAAGTGATGGTCCCTATACTTGGTCGGTGTCCCGGCCCTGCCGCCGACACACCGGGTTCTCTGACATTAACCAGTTGTGACTCGTTACTGTGTTTGCTCAAGCACGCGCTATGCACCTCTAGCTCAGCGGGCACTACTCAGAGCTTAGGAAAGAAGTAGCGGTGATCCTAAGCAGACAGCGCGACTCCAGGAAGACGACGGCAGGCAAAGCCTGGAGTCCGGCAGATCGGAGGAGTTGGTTGGGGGAGCCAGTGCAAAGAAAGGCACTGAGTCTTGAACCAGTAAACGGGGGCCCGAGTCCACAAAGAGGAAGGGAGATCGGGAGATTGATGGGGAAGGGTCGGCGCTGGAGCAGGGACGTAAGAACCAGCATGTTGGGGGATGAGGGGAGTCGGCACAGACTTCAGCTGAAGGCTGAAAGGGACACGTGGAACGAAGACAGGAGATTTTAGGGGCCCGATGGCCGTGGGCACGGAGGCCAGGCTGACGACGGCTGACAGAGACGGGCATTGGAGAGCGGTCTCTGTGACCCGCTGATTCGACAAGATATTGGCCAGGGAAGGACAATACTGGGCAACTGGGCCCGGGCCTCACGGCGGGGAGGGACATGGGGCGGGCTGGGGGGAGGGGGAGGCCCTGAAGCGCTGACAGATCTTCACTGTGAGGCAGGCGCAGGCCATTTCTGATGCTCCAGGCCCCAATCAGCGGCCCCAAGGGCTGAAGCCCTGGATCCAGGCCAGCCTGACTCAGTGATGGTCCTCTTCAGAAGGCTGAGGACCAGCGCTCTGGGATGTACTGGGGCCGTGGGGTCCCTGTCTAGGCAGGAGACACACGTCACCCGGACACGGACGGGGCTGGTGGTTGGTTACCTAAACCTGTAACCCACAGAATCGGATAGGAGATAGGGACTTGACAGAACTGGAGGCAGCCCGGCTGGCCCTGAGACACCCTCTCTAGATCCAGCCGGTTGAGTCGGCAGAGTTATTTGATGGATATCTTCCAGGGAAGGGGGTAAGACCGGGGGACCCCAATGTCATACGACACCTCCCAGCTGGAGCGGAACAGAACCTGAACGGAGCCGCAACGCTCCGAGTAAGTCCCTCGTAACCCTTGTCCTAGAGTGCTCTAGAGAAAAGGGGTTCTGAGATTAGGTACGTTTCAGAAAACTAGCACACCATCCTCTCCGTCTTCCTGATGTCCAGCAAAGGCTGGGAGTAGTCCTTTAGAGAAGCAATCACTGTGTTTAACCCCAAATCCCCCAAGTATCTGGCCACAACACACATCAGGGCCATCTGGCACGCCAGGCTTCTGCCAGCTGCAGAAGTGCCCCCGGGGCATGACCGTGGGTCTCCGGGCCACCGCCCGCCACTGCCCTGGCACCTCCCACCCAGAAGGCCAGGCGCCCGCAGGGATGCGCCGACTCGCCAGCCACCAGGCTGCTCCGTGTGCCCGCGAGCCCACCCGTGCTGCTCTGTCCGCTGGACTGCTCTGCTCTTGGTGACCCTAGATCGTCTTTCAAAAGCCCATTCAGGGGCGCCTGGGTGGCTCGGTTGGTGAAGCGCCCGACTCCGGCTCAGATCATGATCTCAGGGTTCGTGAGTTCAAGCCCTGAGTTGGGCTCTCTGGTGAGAGATTCTCTCCCTCGCCCTCTCTCTCTGCCCCTCCCCTGCTTGCACTCTATCTCAAAATAAATTCTGAAAATATAAAAAAAAATTATTTTTAAAAACTCCTCTTTGGGAAACACCTCCATAGATGCCCCCCGCTGCCCCATTTCCCCCAAGAAAGAGCTAAGAGATCCCTAAACTCCGAGCGTCAGTTTACGCAGGTAAGGACCTCGCGGCGTCTAACCTCTTTACTGTCTTTGTCACCGCATACAGCGCCCTGGGTAATGTTTATGTGTGCAATTTGTTTTCGCTTATGGGCCTTTCTCCGCATCTAAGTGCTCCGTGAGGACCAGGGGTGCGGAGAGTGTGTGTAGGCACGCGCGGAGAGAGCCCCGAGTCTCACAAGCAGAACATCTTGTGAAGCGTAAGGTCTTGGGTCTAAAGATCCCCCACATCTCTGTCATCCATTACAGCCCCTAAACGCAAGCCGATTACTTCGTCAGACAGCTCACTGAAGAAATGGCCAGTTTTCTGGTGCTAGAAGAAAAGCTGGCTGTTGGGCTTGTTACAAAGCGGTACACGTGCATACTTCATCTCGTGGGGATTTAAAGATCTTCCTTTTCAGCGGCCCGCCGTCCCTGCGTGCAGCGGATCCGGTTTATACAAGAAGCTGAGGGAAGCGAAGCCTCTCAGGTTCAAACCCAACTCACCCCTGCTGCCACCACCCTGGGGAAGCGGGCTGCGTGCCGAGGCAGGCGGGGACCCAGGCTTGCGGAACGAGGCCGTGGCCCAGCAGAGAACAACCTGCGGGGTGGCCAGAGAAGGGCCCGACACTCACTTCTGCTGGTCCTTCATAGTCTCGATGATGCTCCTCAGCTCGCGGACCTGCGTCCTTAGCTCCTCCACAGCCGCCTGGCTGCTGGCCGCAGGCTCCGTCTTTGGTTTTCCTTCCGAGCCAAACAGAGACGGGGAGTTGGCTCTGTGTCCGGCTGTTCCCAAAGAGGATGACAGGGGGGAGGATGTTGCCGAGGACAGAGAGGCTGGCCCGCCACCACCACCTGCAGCCATGGTCCCTGGCTTGGGCGGCAGGGACGCTTTGTTGTCTGACACCTATGACAAGGGAAGGCAGAGAGGATTCAGGCGGGGGATTCGTGCTGAGTAAAGTCCCCCCCCCCCCACAGCCCCGTCCCCACCGCCCAAGACACACTCGTCACACCCCGTCATCCACAAGACCCCAAGGGCCCACTTGGCACAGGCATCCCCCCTTCACGTGCCTCCCCCTGTGTGCTTTAACTTCGACCACCCTTCTGGACAGGTAGTTCCTAACCGGTTTAGCGTGCAAGTCCGGAGGCCCGCCTGCTTGCTAGGCTCTGCGAACTCCGAAGCGAGCAAGACACGTTCCTAGCTCCCGAGAGCTCAAAACACAGCACAGTGCAGACAGACAAGCCGACACACTGCAGATGCGGGGGAGTCCGCACACAGGGAGGTAAGACGCAGAGCTGCGCAAGTACGCCAAAGGGACCGACCATTCGGGAGGGAAGGTATCGGGGAGCTGCTGACGGCCCCATCCTGGAGGAGGAGGACTAGGAGGCGGCCAGAAGAGGAAGGGTGACTGGAGAGAAAGGTTCTAGGAGGAGGGAATGGGCTCGGCAAAGGCACAGAGACCGGGGAGTGAGACACATTCACGGCAAGCGGTCACTCGGCAGCCAGGATGGCGCTGGGGACGGGGCTCAGGCCGGGGAGGTAGAGCGGGCCGGCGGAGGGGGTTAAAAACATCCCGCACAGAGCTAACGATGACAATGGCTGTAGAAAGGCCTAGAGGTTGGCAGGTCAGGAGGGCGAAGGCACGGCTGGGAGAGTCACATACAACGAAAGCTAGGAACGGGGAGGGGGAGGGTTGACAGACAGCGGCCAAGGGAAAAGAGAGAGGACAGCTCTGAGAGATGCAGCGGAGGCAGGCTCAACCAACCAAGAGATACAGCGCCCGGCCTCAGGGAGTAGATGCGCCGTGGGCGGCTGTGGTTCCGGATCAGCTACAGGGTCACGGGTGGGGACGGAGGAAGCACGCATGGAGGCTGTACCCTTTGTGGCAGGAGGAACAGCGTGAAGGCCCAGAAAAGTTTCACTTCTGACACACTGAGTTTCAGGAGCCCGATGGATAGCCAAGGGGACATGCCCAGTGGGCAGAGGAAGGCATGAAAAAGTGAGCTGGGCCAGAGAAATCACCTGAGGAAGTGGTGCCATGGGGGTGAATAGCACAGAATTAGGAGAGAAGAGGCCCGATGATGGGGCCTGGGGACTCCCTAACGTGAAGAGGTGGGGAGAGAAAGGACACCCCTTGGGGACTGGGGCAGAGCGGTGAGCGATGGGACAAAGCAAGACCAGAAGAGAGGCGTGGGTTATGGAGGTCCCCTGAGGGGTTTCCAGAAGGAAAAAGGGTTGGATAAGTGCATCAAAGGTGCTGAGAGGAAAACAGGGGTTGGAGGGCATTTGGTGGAACAAAGGAGACTGAAGACTGATCATGGCGGGTCAGCACCTGAACAGGAGGTGAGGGGTGTGGCCTGCAAGTGTAGAACCCTCTTTCCAGAAACCCGCCTGAAGATGGAAGGTGGGAGAAAGAGAAAGTGTTCAATGGAGAAGCCTCAGGAGGAGACGGAATGATGTAACGGTTCTGTTTGCTTTCAAAGAAGGGGGGGGATGCTGAGCCGGATAATATCCTAAGGAAAAGACCAATGGCGGGCCAAGCCGAAGACAGTGGAGACAGACCGGGCCGGCCTGATGGAGGGGTGCCCCGAGGAGGAGGCCGGGAGGGCACAGGCAGTGGGACAGTCATGGGCCGGAGAGCAAAGGGGCATCGGGCCACCCAGGGGAGGAAGCGGAAGCGAGGGAAAGTGAGATCCTGAGGCCCAAGGCAGGTTGGGGGGAGGGCAAGCAGCAGACAGGGTGCTGGGAGGCGAGGGGGTGAGTGACGGGGAAGTTGAGGCCGGTGGTAAAGCTTGGCAACGCAGCTGGGACTCTTCCAGCAGCAGGTGCCCAGGGCAAGAGCCAAGAAGGGGCCTGGCTGGCACGGTGAGGAGGGAGAGCGTGGATCCCGGCTGTGCTAGAGAGAGAGACTGGGCAGAGCGAGCCAGAAGCAGATGGGCCATCATTCCCAGCCTCCCCGCCCGCCTTTTCTCTGCCAAGTTACCATTGAGGAAAAGCGCTTTCTGCTGCCAGGGAGAGCGATCTGCCATCCCGTGCTTACTGCTGTAGGAGTTAGAGTAAGAGGGAAGAGGGACTGACATTTATGCAGCACTGGTCACGTGCCGGACGTCGCTAGATAATGGAAACGAGGATCAGTTGGCACCCACTTTCGACTGAGCAGGAAACGGAAGCTTAGGGACGTGGTTGAGAAATCCCCCAAGCTCATAGCTAATAACGGGCAGAACCGGGCTTCAATCCTCTCCTCTGCCGGCTGGACCCTCAAGCCCCGTACCATGACTGCCTGAGCCTGAAGATTCACGCTCTCCTGTCATTATTTTCTTTGCTTCTTTCCTATTCCCGGGTTCATGCTTTTCCCCACTTCCCGCTCTGCATTGTCACATACCTCCTCCAACCTACCGATGTCCTCACAGACTGACTTTCAGGCAACTCTTCAAGCGATGCTTCTTTTAGTATTTCCTACGTAACTTTCCCTCCCAGCCCAGTGCAGCCGGCAAATAGCCTTTCAGGCTCTGACAAGAGTTTTGGCCACTATGCACCCTGACCAAGGTAGTTCACGTATAGAAGCAATAAACAACGTGACCCGACAACCCCCAGGAAGGGACAGGGGCTAATGGGGTGGGACCCTGTAAACCAGAAACATGAAGAGCCGCTGCCCACCAGTAGATGTCACTACAGAGACACCCCGGGGATGTCAGCCAGAGCGCAGCTATGGGAAAAAGCGGGTCTAAATCCAGTTTCTGCAAATGGAATCCTTTCATAAAGGAAGACTGCTTTAGTTTTGTGACTAACTACAATTGATGTGTTTTATAGGATCATATTTTTGCTTACTAGACCAGGTTTTTAAGAAAATCTAGACGTATGTGTAAATTCTTAAATCTGTGAGAAGGAAAAGCCTACATACCCTGTGATTTCTTTGTGTTCGTTCCTGCTTAAAAAAGTGCCTTAAAAAAGCGGGTGTAGTGTTCTGCTGTTAGAAAGCAGTTGCTAATGTTTATAGAAAATAATTCCAACTGACTGGGTTCTCTTAGCACGAGAAAACACATTCTTAGGCTGAACAGGACTAGTACAGGGTATCCTTCAAAAGCCGCACGCAGTAGCTGAACATTGCTATTCCGTTCCTTGGGCATGCAGTGAAACTAAAAGGTTTTTAGACTATCAATTGATCGTAATAAATGAATCCAAATCAGCTTTTCTTTAAGAGACTCGCTTTAGTTCTTGAAAGCCACGTGCTGCCAAACATAACCTGTGATATCATCGGTTTTGAACACAAAAGCCAAGATGTGTGGGCAGAGCGCACGGCACTGAATGTACCTCATGCGTTCTTTGCCACACCGCTGGGCTCCTGAAGCTGCTTTGGCAGTGGTGGTGGTGGTGGTGGTGGTGGGGACGGTGACAGCGGCAATGGCGCGTGAGGGCGTGTGCTTGTGTGTGGCTGACGGTATGCCGAGGAGATCAAACCGCAAGAGAAAACATGAAAAAGCCACAACTAATCTTGCATCTCAGACATTCCGCCCAGTTTGTGGGACTTTTTAAAAACACGCGTCTGGGATTTTGATGACTAAAGTAATAACTGTTACTGAAGAATGACAAAAACTCGCATGGTCTGTGGCAACGGACTAAATGTTTGTGTCCTGCACGCCCCACCCCTGCCACTCGTATGGGGAAATCCTAGCCCTGAGTTGGGATATTAGGAGGCAGGGCCTCGGGAAGTGTGAAGGTCATAAGCGTGGTGCCTCAGGAATGCAATTAGTGCCCTTAGAAAAAAGACCTCAGACAGCTCCTCACCCTAGTTTCTACCACGTGAGGAGACAACGAGAAGTCAGCTGTCTGCAACCCACCGTCACCGGAACCGGCCACGCCGGCACCTGATCTCGGAATGCCGGCCTCCAGAACTGAGACCTAACTGCCTGCCGCTTCTGAGCCCCCCATCGATGCCACTCTGTTACAGCAGTCCAAACGGACTAAGACTCCCGTTTATCCTCGTCTGGGTTATAACTCCTCGTCAGAGCGTACACGGAAAGGCAGGGATCCCTTGCCATGGCTGGTCACTCACTTGGGATATGGTAACAGTCTTTGAAGTTTTCTTTGATGCTTCCACTCCTCTGTGTGCAAGTGAAACGTGTTCCTCTTTATCTTCTTCGGGACTTGGGGAGTCAAAGATATCAGGGCTTGAAAGGGAAGACTGGATAAAGCCAAAAGAAAATGCTTTTGTCAGAATTACACCTTAGCTGACATAGCTTTTGTTCACATAACGTTGTATGCTTTTCAAAGCGCTCGACACTTCTACTTTGTTTCTCTCCTCATTATAACCTCGAGAGGCAGAGAGTGTGCTGTATCTGGTGCACTAGAGACAGTGGCAGAACTGGGACTAAGAAGCAAGATTTCCTACAGCAGGGATCTTTCCATGGGATCTTTCCACTGATGGCCGCCGGTCATTTCACCCGTGCGGGCCTGCATCACCGTCCTTTCCGGCTCCCTCCATCCTTCAAAGCCTCCCTTCTTTCTGTAAACATCTGCTACTGTGTGCTGAGCACTGAGCTGGATACCGAACTTAGGTGACGTGCCCGACACGGTCCCTGCTCTCACAAGGCTGACAGTCCAGTGCAAAGGGACACACAAGTCAAGAGGAGGCTGCCTCGAAGCTGCCTCTCCTTCACTCCCTCTGGATCCTTTTCCAGGACCACAAAATCTGAGGCGAAGTGAAGTGCCTACAAGAACTTTTCCGAGAGGAAACTGTTTCAGGGAGCAAGAGGTCACAGGCCCGGGGGCCAGCGAGTGACATTTCCGCAGCCCCAGAGCACAGCCCTGCCTGCAAGGGGTGGGGGTGTGGGGGAAGCTCACCTCTAATGTGACGTCTACTGCTAAATCTCCACCCTCATTGCCAGGGACAATCAACATCCGTGGTGGATTCTATGTTTGCTAAGGTGCATTTACAGAATGGCGGCATCTTTTGGTAAAACACGGGGATAATACTCCTACCCTTTCTGCCTCACTGTGAAGGTCAAAAAGCTGGATGAATGTGAACCAATTCACTGGAGTGCACGTGGACAGAAATGATTACTGTGCTAGAATTTCCCAATTTTAGGACCAAACAAATGAAACTAAGCGTTCCTGTGGCAAGGAATCTTTCTAAACAACGAATCTTCCAGAGATCTCTTTGGGTGTGCTCATACTTAGCATAGAAGTGTGGCTAAGTGTGGGAAAACAGTCCTATTTAGAATCATCACTGGTGTCATTATTGAAAAATCATGCCTACATCATGCCATATTTATCTTCTTCTGTTGACTATTTTCTAAGGCAGAAAACTAATATATTTAGGGATTTATAAGCAAAGTTTGAAAATGAAAAGGTCTTACTTGTTAATCTTTGTTTCCTCTGAAAATCCAAGTACCTAGAATAACACCCCGAACTAAGCTTTCTTATTAATCTAAGCTTAACTGCTTAACCACCTTGCAATGCCTATATCCTTTCATTCTGAGATTTTATTCAAAAAGCCAGTTTCGGGGCGCCTGGGTGGCTCAGTCGGTTGAGCGACTGACTTCGGCTCAGGTCATGATCTCACGGTTTGTGAGTTCGAGCCCCACGTCGGGCTCTGTGCTGACAGCTCAGAGCCTGGAGCCTCTTCAGATTCTGTGTCTTTCTGTCTCTCTCTCGGCCCCTCCCCTGCTCACACTCTGTCTCTCTCTCTCTGTCTCAGAAATAAATAAACATTAAAAATAAAAATAATAAAAAAAAGCCAGTTTCCTCCTCTGTAACCTAGAGTTCATGAGCTATCAGCCCAAGCTTGCTCTTTGAATGCAATAAACATAAATCAGCTCAGAGCAGGGTGAGAGGCCCTGGGCTGGGGAATCCTGACTGGTGCATTTCCCCAATCATTCCTTCCAACGGCCTGTTAGGAATATGTCCATACCCACGATCCCATTTTGCTATGAAAAACCTACAGGTACTAAGCGGAAGAAGAGCAAATACGAATTCAAAGTACGCATCTACGTGGCGATGGATGGGAACGAAGGAAGAGAGTGATTGTACTTCTTTAAAGCATAAATGTATCCTGTTATTTCAAGCCTTCAAATAAAATTGTCCCATATAAAAATGCCCAACTCTGAGTCACTGTGCCATAAGCTTCCCATGGGCAGGGCCCATGTGTGTCTCGCTCGCAGTCGCAGCCTTGGTACCCGGCTCAGAGCGGAGTCCCCATGAGATAAATGCCTATAAATATTTGTTGAATGAGCGAATGAACGAAGGTGGTGGCTAAAAGCGGAGTGAAGATGAGGTGCCTTTACCCAGTCCCCCAAATATACATGAACCTCCAGGCATGCGATGTATGAACCAAGGGTGGGGTGTGGATGATAAACTGACTTTCTCTGTATTTGATTCTGGATGCCTCAAGGCCCTCTAGACCTTGAAAAGTGGGGAAGAATTTGTAGGAAAAAACAAAACTGAAGAAGGATTTATAGAGAAGCTGTGGGAGGTAGGATCAAAACTCTGAGATACTAAGAAGCAATTAAATAGGTCGTGTGTATATGAGGCACATTGGGGAGGGTGTGGAGAGAGTCAAGATGGTAGTGACACAGTACTCTATACACCTAAAGAGTGAAAAAGTAAGCCACTGTGTCAAGTCTTTCTCCCAAAAAGATGTCAATACATAGTTAGGTTTGTTTCATTCAAAGAGGCAAAATAGCATGACTCAAACCACACCTCCCAAACTCAACAGATACGAGAGAAGAGGTTCAAAGGAAGTGGCATTCTTTTTCTTCTAAGTGAGTACCTCGGTGGGATCAGTGACGAGGCGAAAGTAGAAAGTGTTCTGGAAAGCCTGCAAAAGGTTAATTCCTTGGCGTATCTGGGTGAAGGTCATAAGGTCTTAGACCTGCATTCCCAGCAAGGACAAGACAATGTGATATACAGAGGTAGAGAGAGAGAGAGAGAGAGAGAGAGAGAGAGAGAGAGAGAGAGAGAAAGAAAGAAAGAAAGAAAGAAAGAAAGAAAGAAAGAAAGAAAGAAAGAGAAAGAGAAGGAAAGAAAGAAGATAGATGGGTAGGTAGATATACACACGCACATCGCTTGTGGAAGCATCAAGATATTTTCTCCAATGACATTCACTTCAGTGTTTATAATGCAGAAGTGGAAACAACATAAATGTCCAATAATCGTGCATGGACTAGACAAACTCATATATTCACAGGTTGGAACACTAGGCAGCCATTAAATGTGATGTCATGGTAGAATGGGTAATGACTGGGGAGAAGGGTACACCATATAAGGGGGGAGAGCAAGTTCCAAAAAACCATGTGCTGTGTGATCCCATTCTGAAGACATAAGGTTAGATGTACAGACAGAAGTTTAAATAAAAACTACAGATATACACTAAGCGGTTAACGGTTCTTAGCTCTGGAAAGCAGGTTACAGGTATCTTACTTTCTTCTTTATGCATTTCATTGTCAAAATTTGGTACAACAACTGTGTTACAGGTTTCCAGTAAGAAAAGAAGTTATTCAAAATGACCCAAACAAAAAACATCTGTAGGTTATCTGGAACGTTCTAACTGGTCTCTACTACATGACCAGGTGCCTCGTATGTTTACAAAACACCCTCCTAAAGGTGTGTGTGCGGTTCCGTGAAGGGGTGCCAATAATGGGGCTTTGGGAGAAAAAAGTTTGGCCGCTGCCGAGCGTCGGACAGCGGCAGGTCGCTCTTTAGCAAGGTTCTGTTTACAGACCAGAACAGTCTCACTCTCCTCTTCCACCCCAAAACAGGACATTTTCTTTCTTACCAATTGCATTTCAGGTTCAAAGAGAGATCAACCCGGAAGGAGAGAAAAGGAGAGTGGGACTAGGCAGTGCCCACCTCAGTGGCAGATATGCGAAGAACAAGGAGAAAGGAATACTGCTTGATTCCAGAAGACGCTCAAATCACTTTTGCTCAGCGGTGTATCTCATGACCTCCCTCTCCTGGCTTGTCCTCCTATCAGCCACTTGCGGGAGTCCTTGGCCGGAGTCTCTAACCTGACCTGCTTTGTAGCCATAGAAGAAGCAAGGAGACACTTACGGATGTGAGGGATTGAGACGGAGGCCGCCTCCCCGTAGCTTTTGGTCTGCTTGTGGTTGGGTGACTGAGTTTCTCAGTAGATGATACCACAGAGTCAAAACCTTCTAGGTCTAAAACAAAAGGAAAACAGAGTTTTAAGAGCAATAATAGGAGTGAGGGTAGGTTCTCATAACAGGCCACAAGCACCTCTTCTCCTTAATACTCATCCTTTCCATCTGGAATGCACCTCACCATTTATGAAGACGATTTCCATCCTCTTGTCATCCAATAAATGTGGTAGGTCTTTAAAAGCTACAGAAAGAAAGGCAAAGGAGGAATCCTCTTTCCTCCACTAATGTAAGTTCATTTTGGTAGATAAAACAGTCTCGTAGCCTTAACACAAAAGGCAGTTAGCACAAGGTACAATACCCATGGACAGGTGAACGCTCATCATTGATTCCCCAAGAGGAGAGAGGGCAGGCTCCCGTTCTGGTTGTACTACCACAGCCCGGCCATCAGCTTCCACCCTGACGTTACTACAAACTCCCTGGAGGTAGACAGCAAGCTTCTGCTTCTCCAGACAACTCCCAGAGCCCGGCACCATTCTGCTTCAAGAGGCATCACTCAATGGAGACACGATCTTCAGTCATCGGTCTGCTCATTCACTCACTCCATTATGACTGAGCGGTTACTCTGTGCCACACGTGGGGCTAGATACCAGGCTATGCCAGTGAGCGTGGCAGAAAGGACCCTGCCCTCAGGGAGCTTACATCTCGCTGATGGAGGTCTCGGAGAAATACAGAATCATTTCAGCCAGATTATAACTGCATCTGGCAGGTGTCCAAAGGAAGGCCTTTGCCGTCTTCAACAAATTGGGCTAAGGGATCACACATTCTATCTAGTTCTGGGGGGTTTACAGATCAAGTGGAGATGCGTGTTATGTGATTGCACAAAGGAATGGCTGGCAGAAAGGGGCCGACACTGAGGCCCGTTATCGCTTGTGACTGGGGCAACGCCACCCCTGCCGCCAAGTAGATTGTGTTTCACATGCCATGCCAGGCACTGCCTTCCCAAACCATTCTTCATTCTCCTTTTAGTGGAGCCCCGGCTTTGTTTCGGGACAATGTGCTCAGCTCCTGAGCTGAACCATGTTTGGTCTATGCCAATGATGGCAACCCTGCTCCTTTTTGCCTGTGATTGGTCCAGAGGCTGCCACGTACCCCAATTTTGATCACTGAGGAATAAAGGGAGGTCTGCTGACAGTGTCTGGGAAAGACAATTTCTCTCTGTTGGGAGAGGCAAATGAGGAGAAGGCCATTCGTATCGTTGCCCTTTCTTCTTTCCTGCTTGGAGTGCTACTGTGCATGGATAGGATGCCTGGAGCTGTGACAGCCATCTTACGGCCATGAGGGAAGCAGGGCCAACGCTCTTGATCTTGAGGATGGCAGAGCAGAAGAACAGAGAAATGTTGGATGACTGGCAACCCTGATGAGCCACCCACCAATCCTGGAATCATCGAGTCCCTGGACTTCTTGCTATGTGAAATTAATAACCCTCTGTTCTACCAGCCAACTTCATTTTTTTATTTTTGTTTTTCAAAAATTTTTAATGTTTATTTATTTTTGAGAGAGAGAGAAACAGAGCATGGGTCAGGGAGGGGCAGAGAGAAAGGGAGACAGAGAATATGAAACAGGCTCCAGGCTCTGAGCTGTCAGCAATGAGCCCGACGCGGGGCTCGAACTTAGTAATGGCAAGATCATGACCTGAGCTGAAGTCAGATGCTTAAATGACCAAGCCACCCAGGTGCACCTATTTCAGCCAATTTTATTTATTATTATGTTTTAATGTTGGTTTATTTTTGAGAGAGAAAGAAACAGAGTGTGAGCAGAGAGCGAGGGAGACACAGAATCTGAAGCAGGCTCCAGGCTCCGAGATGTCAGCACAGAGCCCGACGTGGGGCTCGAACCCACGAACCGTGAGATCATGACCCGAGCCAACGTCAGATGCCCAACCGACTGAGCCACCCAGGCGCCCCATATTCTAGCCAATTTTAATTAGATATTCTTTATTCTCGGCTGAAAGCACCCTAACTACTGTAACTGCAAATATGCTGGCTCAGAACAGAAAAGATAAAAATTACGTGTGGGTTTTTTTCCTCCTTATTTCGGGGAGAGCTCTTTTGTTGATAGTTGATAGCTCTTTTGTTGATAATAAGCGGTCTGGGGAGCCTGGGTGGCTCAGTCGTTTAAGCGTCGGAACTCTGGATTTCAGCTCAGCTCACCATCTCACAGTTCATGGCATCAAGCTCCACATCAGGCTCTGTGCTGACAGTGCAGAGCCTGCTTGGGACTCTCTCTCTCCCCCCCTCTCTCTCTGCTCCCCACCTCTCAAAAATAAAATAAACTTAAAAAAAAATAAGGTGTCTGGCTGTGTGATGGTCAGCTTTATTCTATTAATGAACGGGCAGGTGCTGTATGCAATCTGCTTCCTTGAGTGGAATATGCAAAACCAAGCACAAATCACTGCTTGGGACATACCATTGCATGACACCTGGGATCACAGTAAGTGACTTCATTCTAGCACCGGGTAAATGAATAATTATTCAACGAACTCATCAGGGCAAGGTAAGTATAACCAAAGGTTAACTATCTGCAGAGACAGAACAAAGAAAAGCGTCAGTGGTGTTCGGAGACGATGGGGAGCCGATCAGCACCCAGTGTCAGTACAGGGCTCCCAAATGGCACCCCCCCTGCCGGCTGGCTCAGCACAGCCTGGGCACAGGCCAACATCCCCACAGTTAGGTGGGCCTCTTGAGTGCCACATCACTGGCCTGACCCTCTGGGGGGCCTTCCCTCTAAGAGAATCTTATTTTCCTTAAAGGTTCCCCTCCTGGTCATACCCCGGGACTTGCCTCCACCAGCTCCATACTGTCTGACATCAAAATTCCCCATGATGCACTTAAATCGATGCCCAAAGTCATCATCCGATATTACTATCTCCCTAATTAATTTTTAAATCGCTGTTTCTCTATGAAAAAAGTGGTACATGCTCAATGTACACTTATTTTAAGAGAAACATAAAATTATAACACAAGAAAGTCGACTACAATCTTGCCACACTGAGACAAGCACTATCAAAAACAGACCTAGTCCACACTGTATGTGGTACTGCCTTGTGCTTATTTCCTTTAACATCATCCGCCAGGACTCTAAAAACTCCTCATGATATCTTGATTGTCTTATACTCTTCCGTTGCACTGCGATTCATGATTTATTGAATCAGACCCCGTATCAGCAGATAATTAGTTTCCAAATCATTCCCCCTCTTTGATTTCTGTTCACAGGAAAGTGCCGCGCAGATATTCTGGCACGCATGCGAAACACAACGAGTCCGGCAGGTTCTCTATGTGGCTTCCCGGCGGGGAGAAGGGAATAAGGCCCAGGACAGGGAGGGCCGCTGGAGGGTGGGGGCTGGTGGTGGGGAACGGGAGGCACATGAGCTCAGGGGAGCCTGGGGCAGAGGACACAAGACTGAGGAACAGACACTGAACGGGCAGCCAGGGGAGGCGGTGAAGGAGAAGGCCATTAAAGGTTCCAACAATTGAGTGGGCCTTGGCTGGGCGCTACCAGGGGCTGACAGGGTCCACCTACGTCATGACTCCGTCCTGGAAACTGAAACCAGCTCTGGGGCCCAAACCTGAGCAGGGCGAAGCAGTGAGAAAAAAATTAGAGGCTAATTCACTCTGGTTCTCCAGAGTTTATTCCTTGGCTGCACAGTGACATCACCGGACAATTAAAAAAACAAGAGGACTCATGCCTGGGTCCCTCTCTGGAGACTGACTGAATTTGTCCGGGGTGCAGCCTGGGCATGGTGGCTTTTCAGTGTCCCTAGGTGACATTAGTATGCTGCCACGTAGAGAAGCAGTGCTCTAGCAGAGGCTGGGGGCTCGGGGGAGGGAGGGATAAGTAAGGACTTGACTGAGCTGATGGGAGAGGGCACTGGGGTGCCGCCACCACGTGAGGGATAGGGTGTTCCAGGGCCCACCGAGTGGATGGCCTGCCCAGGGGAGCCGTCAGGAGTAAGGCTCGTCAGGAGAGCCCCTCCAGGGCCAGGCTGGGCGGTGCTGACCTGGTGTGTGGGGCAACACGGGTGCCGGAGCAGCAGATCAAAGCGGCGACCGAAGGCTTGGGTGATCGCTGACGGGTCAGAAACACCGCAGTGGGAGTGAGGAGGAGGACGTGAGGTGACCCAGCATGCAGAGCGGGGTGAAAGAAGGATGTGGGGAGCAAGGGGAGCGGATGGGCCAGCCTCAGGCCCGCCCTGGGATGGACTCAGCATGGTGTGTAGGGACAGACAAGGTCACACCCGGGAAACTTCTGCAGGGCTCCAGGGAGGACTCCACCTTGGCTCCGCACCCGTGCACCGGGGCCACTAAAATAATTAAATCCACCCGGGAGTTGAGGGTTCGACAACACATGAGCTTGTCTGTAATGGATCACACTTTCAAAACGATTCAGAGGTGTGGTGTGAATCTCACGCGCTTCGGCCGTGAGCCCCAGGAGGACAGGAACTCGTCTTTGTCCTCTCAAAGTCTAGCATGTTCCCGGGAAAATCGTGCTTAATATCCTGTGAATGAAAGAACAAGCGAACAAACGAACTCGCCAACAAATGACTAAACCATCCCAAGAAAAACTCTATTTCCAGGAGTGTAGCTTACAGAGGTTTCTACTAACAGGACGTGAGGCGGCAGCTCGAGGGTGGAGGGCAACGCTCTGTGCCGTGGCTGCAGGGGAAGCTTGGCTGGCCCATTTTGTTTTACTGGCTGAAGTCTACGCTCCAAACACCCGTACACGTTGAAGCCTGGCCACACTTAGCCAGCGTCAACTCAACAGAATGACAGATGGCCGAGAAGACTGCCTCATCCTTGTCACTCAAGAGTAAGAGGATGGCCGGAATCCTGCGGGGGGAGCCACTCTTTTTAACCTCTTCATGCATATTCAGCTATGTTTAACTTCCTATACTTTAAGATGATAAAAAGCACTTTTCGGGAAACAATAGCAAAAGTCAACTTCCAGAAAGAAAAAGACACACCAAGTAGGAGGCCGCTTGCTGAAAAGGAAAGCACGGAGCCCACACTGCGACACACTTCTGCTTTCTGCCAGTGGAGGGGGAAACTCTTCAGTACTGTAACCTAAACTTTCAGGGGCACAAAGCATGCTCTCGTGACTGTGGCTATGGTAGCTGACATTAAGGCAGAGTTTCCATGACTAACTCATTGTGGTGTGAAGAAAATGTCCCAATTTTCACGATGGTTTTTGAAATGAATCAGGCTGAAACTTGATATAAGCTTTCTCAGCCTGGCTAGGAATTTTTCCTCTTAGTAAGAAATGGTTTTAATGCTCATAAGCCAATCCAAAACTATTGAACTGGCAAATGTTGGGTATTTTTTAAAAGTTAGTTTCAGAAGGATGAGAGGTTCTTGGCTTTTCTCATACTTGAAAGACGAGCCCTCTGCAGACATACGGGGATCATTTATGTTGGACACGGATCCAGCCTGGAAAGGGCCCTTGACTCTCCATGGCACACATAGTTGCCCATTTTCCATCAATTTCAGTCATACCCTATTTAGTTCAATTAGAAAATGCGGCCTTATTTTCCATGGATGGGAGGGATTGTACCAGTGACCACAGGTGACCCAAAATGCGTCCACTGACACCACAGGAGAGAAACAGTTAAAAGTCTGAGACAGGCCAGCTGTCACCAAAGCAACCGTCTGCAAACTCTTAAATGGCTATTTATTCATCGGAGCTCACTGCTCTGGACTTGCGAAGGAGCCCTAGAGTGGAAGTTTCCTACAGTTGAAGCGTGGCAATGTCACTACCTCCCGGTATCTCTGGAAGCCGTCCCTTCTCCTCCATGTCACTGTCAAGGATCATCACGGCTGGCGGGGCTCCTTGTGGACCACAGGCCCAGCAGGACTGTAATGGCTTTCTCCCTCCCAATCCAGTACCACTCCATGGGCTTCCCCCAGAGAGACGTGTGACACGAAGCTCTGAGTATGTCCCCATTCTCTGCTTCAAATCCTTCCCAAGTTCCCAGGAAATCCTGGTGACTTAGCATGGCCAAGGCCCTGGTGGTATGGCTGGTGACAACCTCTGTCTCTGTCCCTTGCATGACTTTCTTTCCTTCCTTTCCCTTCCCTCCCTTCCTCACGCCTGGGGCTATCGAGACTTGGCTTAGGGATGAAGACCTCTTCCAAGAAGCCAGACTGCACCCCAAAGCCTGGCTTGGATGTTCCCCTACTCATCCACCACTCTGATCTCAGCATTTAGCACCCTGACATTCCTTGCTGACTTATCTCTCTCCCCAACAGCCAGGAAAGAGCCTATGCCTTTTCTCTCTGTTTTGCCCCAGTGTGACATCATTTCTGGCTTGCAGTGTGTGTGCAATCGATGATTATTGAATAAATGAACAAACAACCTTTCTGGGCTTCAGTTTTTCCACCAGAAAAAAAAGGGGAGAATTATCTGAGCTATAAGCTTTGTAGAATTGTTCTTTTATAAATGGGAAATTGTATGAAAACTCTTTCAAATCACGCAGGTAGAATTTTGTTTTCATATATCATTGATGGAGCTATGGGATTTGGGAACAGAGATCTAAGAGCAAGGCTAAATTTATAAAAAAGCACACACGTGGTTTTTTTTTTTTTTTTTCTTTTTAAATGAGAGAACTCTAAACCCACAGGGCTGTTGGTGCCTTCTCCACAGTGAAGAAGCATCTCCAGGCAGTCTGGACAGGAAGTCTTACCCTGCATGTAAATCATGTGACCGGTGTGGAAAATCTGTGCCGACTACAGAGATGAGCCCATTATGAGGGGTCAAACGAACACCTGCGTTAGCTGCATCACTGACTGAAAAATTCTCATTTGACCAACGATTAGATTTTATGGGAAAATAAGTCCTCCAAAATGTGGACGGATAGAGCATATTAGCTGCTGCATTTTCATTTATAATCCGGGGGTGGAGTCTGTAAGACACAAGTACTGAGCTAAACAGGTTTGCGCTACTGTTTGCCCACCTACGACTCCCCCCTTCACACACGCACACTCATTTAACACAAAACCCATGCTGTGTAGGCTGCTCTTCTCCATAAAGGGAGATAGAGGGTCAGAGGTTAGACAACTTGGTCAAGGTCACAACCGGAAAGTGACAGGGCCGACAACCAGATTCATGTCTGTGGAATTCTTTCCACTACAGACCACTGAACAGACACCAAGAACATTTCACCTTACGTCTCACGTATCCCACAGTGAACTCTCCGAACTGTTTCTATATCAAGAATAAGAAAAGACACTCAGAATGTCATCTGGTGTGTGTGAAGAAACCCATTTATGCTCTGATGACAAGCTGTCTTTGTTCCGGTTTATTCCAACGTGTTTTTAAATGGACAGAAAAAGGAACTGGCTTCCTTCAGGGAATCTCTGGCAAGAAATGTAAGGTGTTAGGCAAGGTAAACCAGGCTTTTTAGCTATTCAGTACAAAATAACTTTCACATGGGAACTTATAGCTGAAGAATAAGAGAGGAAGATAGAGTTTACTTGCTCCTTCACTTAATCGAATATTTATTAAGTATCTACTGTGTGCCAGGCAGAGCTATCTCAATGAGAATGAAAGTGGCATCACTTTGTCAGCACTACCCATCAAACTTGCTGTGATGACGGAAACCTGCTATATCTGTACCGTCCAATATGGTAGCCACTAGCCTCATGTGGCTACCTAGCACAGTCATACGGCTAAGTGTGATTATTTAAAATAAATTAAATTTAAATAGCTACATGCGACTTGCAGCAATGAAGATCTCTACCAGACCCTGCATCATGGTATTTCTTCTCATGTCTGCTTAGTCCATTCCTTCCATACATATTTACTAAGTGAGTACTACAATCCAGGCTCTGGGCCAGGCACCGGGGGATCGGGGGGGGGGGGGCGGTGAACAAAATAGCCATGGCCCCTGCCTCACGGAGCTTAGAGCCTCCAAAAGAAATGGACTTATATATAAATTATATATATTATATATAATATGTATTATATATAATATATAATGTAATATAATATATAATAATATAATATTAATATATATACTTATAAGTACATATATGTATTACATATATATATCAGTATATATATATTATATATAATTATACATTTTGCTAGCTACTATGAAAGAAAGGTAAAAGATGAAATTAGCAATGATAGCATGGGGACCTAATTTAGATCTGGAGAAGGGGTACGGGAAGTGGGAGGCATGCCTTACTGAAGTCTAGCACCAAAGAGAGGTAGAATGCTTCATGGGGATTGATAACAGGCAACGTCAAATGGGGAAAGTAACTTTTCACACTTGCATTCCTTTAAAAGTTGCTTACTACAGACCCGAAAGTGTTATGCCAAATGATTTAGTAAATAATGTATTTACTGGAAATAGTGGTTATGCTATTATTACAGGAATGTAAATTGGCAGAGCCTTTTTGTAATGCCATTTGTTAATACCTATCATGAAATGTAAATGCATACACTTTCAGATATTTCACTTCTAGAAACGGATCCAGAGAAATGTTTATGTAAGCCTAGAACGATATATTTATAAGGCCAGTGGTCTTAAAGCTGTTTTTCCAGAGTGTCTCCTAAAATAATTTTGAAAACCCACGTGCTCCTTTACACATCTTAAGGTGACATCTAAAATTTTTCGTAAGTTATTGTCACAAAAGATATCATTTCTGCTATATTCTCAATATTGATATTTTAAAATGTGACTATTATATTACTCTCTTAAACACATTCAACATCTATTTGAATGCCACAGTAACCTAACAAACATTGCCGTCCGTATTAAAAAATCAGGAATAAGCTGGGGCGCCTGGGTGGCTCAGTCGGTTAAGCGTCCGACTTTGGCTCAGGTCAAGATCTCACAGTTCATGAGTTTGAGCCCCGTGTCCAGCTTTGTGCTGACAGCTCAGAGCCTGGAGCCTGCTTTGGATTCTGTGTCCACCTCTCTCTCTGTTCCTCCCCGACTCGTGCTCTGTCTCTCCCTCTCAAAAATAAATAAACATTGAAAAAAAATTAAAAAAAAAATCAGGACTAAGCTTTTCTTTAACACTTGGAAAGTCTGCACCACCCTTTTCCCTCTCTGAATTCATATTTCCATCATAATGCTGGGTTTTACTCTAATGTAACCTAGTTTTACGATTTTGTTAACTTTGCCTTCTGTTAATTATCTTTTTGTTATAAAAACACGTATACAAATTGAAATTTATGATTTCTGAATTTCCTGAAATCATAAGGTTCTAAGGGGAAAAATTATTTTTCTCCTGGAAGGAGTTACCATGACAATTATTAGTAGCAAATGATCAAAACACATGTAAGCACACATGCCACACATTTTAATAATCTGTGAGCATAAAAGAGTAGAATCTTATCGGGCTTTCCCCCCAGATAACTTCATGCACATGTGCATGATTATAACTTACCATAAGAATGACATGGTTTGGTATCGATTCTATTCCTATCTTTTATTTTATAGACCTAAGTGCCAAAAAACTCTGTTCCCACAAACAGAAGTATATGGGAACGGAAAGAATTTTGTTATCACCATGTCCCTCAATTCTTTGAACTCTTTCCAAGGTATGTGGCAAAAATCAGACGGTGGTCTAGCATCACCAAGAACTATTTTTAACAATCTATCAGTGAACAACTCAGTGGGTGCCTCCTTCAATTTTGTTGACACAAAGAATTAGAAACCAACCAACTTGTCAATGGATTTTTTGTCCGGTCAATGAAGTCACTCAATTTCTCAAGTCCGACACCCATCTTGGAAGTGTCTCTCAGTCAGCACCAGGGGTTGTACACCCACGGAGTGGGCAAGAGATTGGCTAGGCTGTGTAAGGTGGGAGCAGGTGACTGGGGAAGGGGGAAGAGAGGGAGGAGCAGCATCCAGCGGGGCTCCTAGGAGAGGAGTTTGAAGAAAGAGCACCTATGAAATGAGACACTATCCATCGCCTCCTGGGAGGCCCAGGAGTCTCCGTGGCCTCCCAAGGTGCAGCGAGCCCTGTCTATAGATCACTGTCCTAGGCTGCTCTTTGCAGCACTGCTCTGGCTGAACTGGCTATGGTAGAATCATACCATGGAATATCACATCGCTGTTAAAAGTCTATGGTTGACCTATGTGACTTCTGTGGTGAGATATCAAACATACATTATTTGTTACAAAAAAACAACTGTAGACCAGAACAGCACATACAACATGCTCACGTTTGAAAAAGTCCGTCCATCTACCCATTAATGGAAAGACTTCCAAAAGCGTGTACAACAAATTAAGAGTGGTCATCTCAAAGAGAGGCTGAGACACAAAGGTGACTTTCACTTTCTAACTTCCTGCGTTCTTCCCCGCCCCCCTTTTTTTAAGTACCTATTCCCTTTGCAATTGGGGGTGGGGAGAGCTCTTGAAAATAAAAATACAACCGAGTGGATCATGTATGAAGTGATTTCAGATGCGGCTATGGAAATTTCAGTCAGCTGATCTACGTTATGGGTTCAAGAACTTTCCTCCTTTCTAATAGCAGCAGTCATGGTGAGAACGCAGGTCGAGGCCTCGTTCTTTGCCGCTCTCTGAACTACCGCTACACCACCTACCCCTGAAACAGCGCCTGTTTTGTGTCCGCCACTCCACACCACTAGGTCTCGATGGTACAACAACCCTCTGAGGCAGGTGGGCTTTACTAACCCTGTCAGGAAGAAGAGGAGAGAGGAGCTAGAATCCAAATCCAAGTGTGCCTAGCTGAGAACCCTTGATTTCTCGGACACACCCCACGCTTTCCTCAGTAACTCTGTGCGATTACCTCGTCTCTACATAAGGCTTGACTCTGTGACTCAAACTTATTTGGGATGGCAAACACCCTACCCCCATTTACATTTTCCTGTAAGATCTGGGTGACAAAAATCATGATGCGTTTTTAAGAAGTGAATACTTTTAAAACCTTTATAAAAAGTAATGCCGTAACTGTTATGCCCACAATTGTTAATTACTTAAACTTCTACTTGGCCAGCAAATCTTTTATAAGCAAAAATCTTCAGGCCAAAGAAAACCCTAGGTTAGACCTCAGAAAGGGCCAAATCAGCAATTCTAGGTTAAAGGAACAAATAGAATGGAAGGAATTGTGGTAAAGAGACAAATTAAAGAATAAGCTATTTTATTTATTTATTTATTTATTTAGAGAGAAAATGCAAGTGGGGGAGGGGCAGAGAGAGAGGAGGAGAGAGAATCCCAAGCAGGCTCCTCGCTGGCTGATGCGGGGCTCGATCCCACAAACTGGGAGATCATGATCTGAGCCCAAATCAAGAGCTGGACACTTAACCGACTGAGCTACCCAGGTGCCCCAGAAGAACAAGCCATTCAATCTTAGGGACGATTCAGAGGTTACCAAAGGAGCAGTTTTCTTTCTCTATGTCCCAAAAACTCAGCTAAAAGAAATGGAGCCAGAGAGACAAGCCTGTGAGACCGAACGGGGCCCCTTTGATCATTTCCTCCAAGCCCCTGGTTTAAAGATGGAAACGGGATCCACACCTGAAGCTAATGTAATATTGTGTTAACTACACCCAAATAAAAATTAAAAAAAAAAAACACACAACAACCACCCAAACCTCAGGACCCAAAGGCCAGAGGGCCTGTTGCAATGGGGCGTGCGTTCAGAGGGCACGTTTCCTTTTAGGAAGCAGAGGAACAGGGCGTTTCATCTTATTCAACGGCACCTTACTTAGAGAAAAGAGCTCTCGACACTCATAAAGGAAACATTTTGTGTGTGAAATAACATCCGAATGCCTGGAGTTACACGGAATCTAAAATTAAGCGCCGAGTAAAAAACTCGAAGAGGAAAGAAAAGACCCATCCGAAACACAGGGATCCTCTTACCATAGTGGGAGAGACAGGCGTCCCTCTAGAACTGGAGGCCCCCTTTCTCCAGCCTTGGGGGAAGGAAGAGGAGAGAGGCACAAAGCATTTAAAGTGCCCTTTTATTTTAAAAAATTCCATGAGTGATTAAAAAAAAAAATCACAAGTAACGGTATCTCTATAAAAAAATTAATCTGCTAATCGTACATTTCTGAGCCAGTGAGTTTTCACCCACGCTTCAACACCTGCCTCTTTCTGCAGTCTTCCGTTTGCCCTCGACATTTCTCCTCTCCCCTGACCCTCTTCTCTGCACATATGTGCTGGATTTGGGATTTTCAGAAGGCGCCCAGGAGGCGGTGCCCACCCATGACAAGGCTATCGCCGGTCTATAAGGTGCCAACAAAAAGAAGGTCAACATTGTGAGTCTCCCAGGAAGCTAAATTTATCCAATTTTTAAACTCAGAGATTATTTCTACCAGGCGATGATGGCATTTGCTTTTTAAAATGTCCTTAATTAGTAAAATAAAAGTCAGCAGTCCCTCGAATTAAAAGCCTTTTCTGTGTGTGTGAGTCTGAATTCCAAAATATGAACAACCTCAGGGAGAGATGACTCAGGCCTGGGGAGGTGGGGAGCGCGGCTGCAGGTCACCGCAAAGCTAAATAAAGAGGCTCCTCCGGCTCTAAATCAGGGCTCCCTGTTCACTGACACCTCATCCTTAGCTTGTCACCACCAGATCCGATTACCCTCTAACAGGGCCCACAACCTCACCCCGAAGCACTCATCACTTTTCTCATTTAATGAATCCAAGGTAGTGGGAGGCCAAGTGGGCTGAGATGTCCACATCATGCCTTAACAAGGACCTATGGCGAAGAGAAGGAGTGTGAGAACTCAACTTTCCTCCTTAATAAGGTGTAGTTTGTCTCTAATGCTTCTAGCGTAAGGGGTACTTGAACCTGGTTTTCCGGCAGGTCGCATATCCCTCCGGATATTTACAAGTCGAACGGAAGCCATAACCAGGCTCTGCCAATCTGTGAGCCCATGGCCCGCGGGAGGAGGGCACTGCAGGCCAAATAAATGCCATGTGCAATCTGAGACTGGACGTCACCTGTTCCTTCTTGCTTCCACATTCACTCACAGCACAGAGGCCTCAGTTGAGCACACTGCGGAAGTGGCAAATGTTAGTGTGTGAGTCTCTTTGCTGAGTATAGACTACTTTGGACCCATGGGTGCCCCTCTGCATTTGCATTCTTAAACCTGCAAATAGTCTCCGCATGTCACAAAAGTGGAGACACTCAAGCCATCGGGGTGAAGGAAGGCCGCAGGGGCCCTGAAGATGGAGGAAAGCGACCAAAATACCAGGGCTGTTCATGCTGCCTCTGTGCACAGGTGAGCTTCTGGGGCTGGTCACAGGTCACACAGGTAGCAGCACTGTGACCCTCTCCAAGCCAAGAGTCATTTGAACACGCTTGTTAAGCACCCAAACGTCCCTCTGCTCATCTCACCCATCAGTTACTTTCCCTGCTGCGGGCCGATGGCTGTACGTGGCTCGGGCAGGAAGGCACTGCTTTCTCACTCTGTGTTTTAGAATCATTCACACCACAAAACACGTCACTCCCATGAAGTTAAGCCACAATTTATCATCATCCCCCCGCTTTGATTTGTTTAACCTCCACCTGTTTCTATAGCATTCATGAGCCTTCTCCTGGCACTGTGAATGTTTATCGCTTTTGTGTTTCTTGGATGTGATGGAGTAAAAGAGGTTTGTGGAATTTAAGAAACAAAGCAGATGAACGCACGGCAGGCAGAGGAGAGAGGGAAACATACCACAAGAGCCTCTTAACAATAGAGAACTGAGGTTTGATGGAGGGAGGTGAGTAGGATGATGGGCTAACTAGGTAATGGGTATTAAGGATGAGCACCGGGTGTTGTATGTAAGTGATAAATCACTGAATTCTACTCCTGAAGCCAACATTGTGCTGTATGTTAACTGAAGTTTAAATTAAAAAAAAACAGGGAAAAAAAGAGATTTGTGGAACGCCTCAAAACGAAGCATGAACGCAGCCAACCCGACAGACTACCAAAGGCCAGGACTGCCCTGATGGGGGCTGAATAGGCACAGGCAAGCGCCTGGGTTTGGGTGTGGCCTTATGTTTATAACTGTGAACATCTGTCAGCAGACATCCTCAGTTTACATCTGGGACCGGACTCTTGGAAGTGCCGAGAAGGACAAGGCTTTGCCATCAGGCCACCTCCTGTAAGACTGTGAAATGATTTTGAAACCCGTGCTGACTGCCAGCTTGACTGCGTTTGCTCAGCGCAAACCTAGGCTGTGAGCCCTAAGAGTCTTAGGTGAGAGGTGGGGAGCACTGCACGGAGATGTCCAGCATACAGCCTCTCCTGAATGAACGGGAGTCAACGCCGAGCATCCCAAAGTGTGGGGAGGACACCGAAACTGCTCAGGGGACTGACTAGGTTCAAGATCCATCCACCCGAAGCTCCAGATGTTTCACCTCCTTGGTATAAAGCACGTGACTCTACTAAGCCCAATCTCTTCTGCTTTTTGTCATCACACCGGAGACGTGCATATTGCTTCTCACACAGCTCTGGTATAAACTGGCACGCAAGTGTGACCCGTGTCCCTGGACAGGAGCCAGAGCTGCTTTTAACACCTTTGTTGAGGTACCATTTGCGTCCCATAGAATTCACCCATGTTAAGCATACAACTTAATTTTGAGGCAGTTTACGGAGTTGTGTAACCATCACCACAATCCAGTTTCAGAACCTTGCCAGCATCCCAAATCAACTAGCACCTAACAGCATTCCCAGGGTGTCAGCAGGGAAGTGCTTCTGCATTCCCTGGTCCAAATGACCCACACGCCAGGAGGCATCCGAGAGGGATCGGAGGACAAGAGGAAGTTGGACTCCTACCTTCCAAACCAGTTCCTTGTCCTGAGTCCATCAGCTTTAAAGCTAGCAACACGTGGCCCCCAAGTGGACTGCGACGTCAAGTGTGTCTGTGGATCGGGCTGAAAAGACGGGGGGGCAAGTCCCAGCTCCCCGATGTGAAGAGGGGGTGACGAGATAGACGTGGGACAAGCGTAATGAGATTCAAACAGAATGGAGAACAATGGTCAACGAAGGCAAGTGACAGAGGAGAAATGAGAAGGGCTGTTTCTAAGTCAATTAGTTGGAACTAGATGGCTTAGTTCCTAGGTTGCTTCCCACCTGGGGGCCCGTTGCTACGTGCTTTAGTGGGAAAGAGACGGAAAATCTCCACAGTACCACAGTGTAATAATAACTCCTGCCATGCCATGGGAACTACCACACACGGCATAATAAAAGTAAATGTTAGGGCACTTGACTTCGCGGCCTATAATCTCCCATTCGATCGGAACAGAGACTCTCCCGTCAGCAAGAGAAAAGTGGACAATTTAATTTTCATTTCTATTCATGCACAGGCCTGCATTGGAGCTCATCCACATTTCCTATTATGTTACTTGAAATACGGCCGTGTAGTCTGATACACAATATCTGACTGACATCAACAACTTCGTTTTGGACCAACTGATTTCATTCTAAATTATTATGGGCTGACAGATGCTGGTGGCTGCCCACGCAAGATCTGAAAAAGTCATGTTCTCTAATTCAATATTATAATAATTTAAAATTATAGCTTTATTAAGAGGAAACAGATTTATTTATAGCTAACACTGATGATTTCTAATGCCTTTCAGGGCTGTATTTGGCTATTCACTGCAGCCCACGTTTGGACAGCTTCAATTGTTTGAGTGACTAACAAAACATTCTGGTACCAATAATTTCCTTCTCGATTCAAAGCAACGAACAAATGCTACAAAAGCAGAGCTACAAAGCGGCCCTGAAAGGAGCCGGCCCCTCTGCAATGTCCTCTTCTCCTTGACCGACCCACCTGCAAGAGCATTTGCGCATTTGGGCCTAAAGACATTCTGCTTAAAATCCTCTCCTCCCTTGGCCTCCGGGATGTTGCCAGATGTGCTTTTCCCTTAGATGTGGACTTTGTGCGGGGTTTGGTCTTCAAGCTCTAGGTCCCTCTTCCTCTTTTCTCATGCTAAGGACATCCTCTTCCTGACTTAACTATCCCTTCTCAGCAGACGACAGCATCACTGATAAGCATTTCTATCATTATGCAGCCCACCAAGTGATTTTACAGAACTCGGGAGGACAAGGCGAGGAAGCTAGGAGAGATGTTAGTTTTCTTCACAAATAAAGAAGCTGAAGCTCAGAGAGTCTGAAGGAAATCATGGAAGGTTTCCCAGCCCGGAGGCAGCGCTGTGCACTCTGTGTTCCGTCCCCAGGAAGGCCCTAATCTCTACCCGCAATCCCGGCTGGCCTCTGCAGCCTCGGCCCTCCCCGGCCTCGGCCCTCCAGCTTCCGCCTCCTCCAGCACCCACATGGGGACGTCCGACCAAATCTCAGAGTTAACACGCTTAAATAAATCCACATTTCCCCCCAAACCGGTTCCTCCTCCGGACGTGCTTATTTCTACCCAAGTCATTTGTCCCCCAACCCTACAACCTCACAGCTGACAAACTATTCTCTCCTCCTCCCTGCTCCCAAATCCAATCTGTCACTGAGGCCTGGCAATAATTCTTTTGCACTGCTGCTTCCACATCTTTGCCTTCTTTCACAATCCTGTTGCGCAGCTCGGCTCGGGCTCTCTTAACTGCCTCCCCCCCAAACTATCAAATACCCTGACTCCTTGACTGCAGTCTTTCCTTCATTGGATTGGTCCCACAGAGCTCCATCAGTTATTATCTGAAGGCTTAGACCTGATCATGCCACTTCAGTGTCAACCCACTGCCTACAGATGAAATTACAAATCCATCCCTGTCCAACTGGATCCCGCCCAGACCTCCTTCCCCAGGGCAGCCCCCCTCCATGCCAGCACAGAGCCTCTACTGCGGCCAGGCTGATCCGTGCTCGGGTGTCGGCAGTCCCCACAGGATCCCCTGCCTGCCTCGGCCTCTGTCTCAGTGAATTCACCTTCTAGATCCAGATAAGTCTGTCCCCCTCACGGAGCCTGGGCACCAAGGAGCACCCATAACTCTGATCGGCATTACTTTCTACCACTCAGTGGTCAGTCAGACCGTCGGTGTCGCCTCACTTTCCATCTGCCGTCCTGGTGGCCCAAACAGACCCAAAGCTGCTGGAAGGCGGGGCTTGTGTGTGAGGGCCTCGGTATCCATTCAGCCTTGCCCTTGAGTATTTAGTGGCTAATTATGTGGCCGCCAACCACGGTTTCTTGCAATGCAAATAATACATGCATTACCTTATGTGCTGGAGGAATCACATTCCTCTGGGATTAAGGTCTTCTTGGTAAAATGAGAGCAAACTAAACCTCAGCATCTCTCTCTGGGCTCCGAAATAGACACAACTTGCGCTCAGCTTCCACGTATGAAGAGCTTTCATAGATCAGCCCACTTTGATCAATTTCCCAACATTTCCAAAATAGCTTGTCAGACTGAGAAATCCAAAACTCATATTTTGGTGATAGCCATCTGAGTCATCGCCAGACCCCAAGAAAACAAGGGCCAAAGGCCAAGGCTCTTCACAAGCAAGGCACAGCCTTGGAGGACGGAGAACACCTCTCTTCCTGTGGGAGGACCCCCACGATCTTCTCTGCCTCTTCACCAACTGGCCATCCTGCCTTAAAATGGGGCCCAAATGCTAAACCACAGGGACAAGACCAGAACTTTCGTCAGGCTCAGTCTGAGGATCCCTTCTCATTCACAGCCAATCGCTGCTCTGCTCTGCCCTTTAACCAGGTCGAAAGCTCCGGCAGTCCAGCATTTCTATTATTACTCCATCCGCCCAAGCTGTCAGAAGCCCTTGGTCATGCCTTCTGACTGGGCTTCTCAAAGGCTCAGGATGGGAAACGGTCTCTGGAGACAGAGCAAGTATTTTTGGTGTTTATGGTCACAACGACACATCCTACCGCCAAGCCTTTCCAAGATCTGACCATAGACCACAAGCCGGCAGTTGCAAAGATGCAACGCTATTAGCAGGTTTGGAAGAAAACAGTACCCCGAAGAGGAGTGACCCCGGGTGACGACAATGTTCACGACAGGCACTCCAGGGCCTCTTACGAGGCCGGCCAAGAGTCACACACTTGTTTCTAAATTGAGCAGCCAATTGAAAAGATGCTGGAAGTCGTTCATGTCAAATCTGTCCCTGAGAGCGGCTGCCAAGGGTTAGGGAAGGGGTGGGGGCAGGAGGGAGGTGGGTGTGGTCATAAAAGGGTGACACGGGGGATCCTGGTAGTGATGGAATGTTCTGTATCTTGACCGTATGGTAGATACACAAACCTACACACGTGACAAAACCGCAAAGAACTAAAAACACACAAGCACTAGTAAGCCCGCAGAACCCGGGGGACGTGTCAGTGTCAATATCCTGGCTGTGATCTTGCGCTACAGTTTCATTATGATGTTACCCTTGAGAGAAAACGGGTAGAGGGTATGCGATTGTCTCTGTATTACTTCTTAGGACTGCACAGAAACCTAGAATCATTTCCAAATAAAAGAGTTTAATTAAAAAAGGCAAATTCCAAAATACAGTCCTATTCTGTTGAATACTGTGGCCATGATAGGTGCAAAGACAAGATGTAAAGTTAAAAAAAAAAAATTAGTCCCTGAATCTAGACTTCTCAAAAGGGCTGTCACCCAAGTCAGACCAACGGTGGCCTCAACCAGCACACATGCAACCTCACACCATCCATGCACGCACATCCCCAACAGACCCTCCGACTCGCTTACCCACAGAGACTCTAGCTACCTTGCCCTCTATCACACAGTGGTACCTCGACCTTTGGAGAACTCACTCGTGTTTTTAACTAAGTGGCCATTATGACACCAAAGCTCATCTGAAATTCAAATTCAAAACATTTAGTGTTGTGACTACAATGAACTCTGCCATTCTGCATTTTCACCCATTCGCCTTTATACATTAAACACATAAACCACCAGAGAGTACGAATAAAAGTGCGAATGCCCACTTTTACAAAAGGTCTCTTCGTCACTTCTTTTCCATCATCGCTTCCCCTTCTTTATAAACCTGGAACATCTAAAACCAGCCGAGGGCTATGAGCCTTCCATTGAAACAGCTGTGTTAGTCCTCAGGCTGCCTGAAGGGGCAAGTCGCACTCCGCAGCTCTTTTACAATTGTGCAAACAGAAGCCAGAACGCTCTCCTTACTCACCAATGTCATTGCTGCGGTCCGAGAGATCCTTGTCCAGGATGCCGGATATCGAACTGCCCACCAAGTCAATCTTTGGACCGTCACCCCTACATTAAAAACACAAGTCCAGGCATTTAATCATTGGTGTGTGTCCTTGTTGTTTTGTCAGCTTTCTTGCTGCACATGCGTTAAGGAGCATGCCGTGCGTGGGGCAGGTGGCTCTGTCGCCTATGGGGGAGCCAGTGGGAGTCAACGAGCTATCCAAACACATGGGCCTTGGTGAAACCGGCCGACAGACTAGATGCCCACCTCTCCGGCACACATTTTCAGAGGTGGCTATTTTAATAATGACTGTTCAGCAATATACCTTCAGCCACAAACCCTCCCGCTGGTACACAGGGTACAACGTAGGGCCTGCTCCCGCCCCGTGGCCAAATAAGCACCAGCAAATGATAACTGGGAGCTTCCCTTTTAAGGAGTAAGGAATTTAGCCAATGCTGCTAGTCAAAGGTCGGCTACTTTTAACCTTGAGAAAAAGGTTTTCTGGCCTGAGGCTGAGGCGTCAGCCAAGCTGTTGACAGGCACAGGGGGTTGAGTTAAAGATCTGGCAGCTGCAAGCTGGCAATGGGGCACAGGCCTGTAAAATTAGACAGCTCTTGGGTGGGTGCCCCCGTGCCCATTGGGACACGAGTGACTTCCTTCTGTATCTGGGCTAGGAACAGCCCTTAGGAACGGGAAGACGCCTGTAAGAGGATGAGAGAGATAGCCTACTCGTGCATGAACAGAAGGTTCCTCCAACTTCCTCCAAAAGGGCAGTTCTCTAGACCCTTTCAGGGGGATGAGCCCTGAATGAGATTACCCAAGGTCTGTGATGGCAGTGAAACGGGGAAAGATCCTCACCCATAAAATGAGGGGGAGAAGCCAAGCAGTTGTTCTGGGAAACTAACAGAAATGGGCCATCTCATGGCTCTTGGCAGTCATCATGGCCTGAAGCCAAACCACACGATGAGTAACAGACTTACTCAAGGAGCGCTTGTCAAATACCTATCATGCACGGGGTATTGAGAGGGCCAAGCCAGGTGGTTCCTACTCTGGAGGGGCTCACAGTCCAAATGGGAGAGAGAGGCGGACACATGAGCACAGGCCCACATGGCACAGGCTATGAAAGTGACAGGCACACCACAGTCCCGTGAGAAGAAAGGACTGGGTCAGAGCAGGGGACTGCATGGTGGGGCCAGCGGCACACAGAGGAGGTGGCATTCCAGCTGGGCCTTGGAGGAAAAAGGAGAGAGAACATATCAGTAAGAGGCAGGATGAAGCAAGGACCCCAGGGTAGGTGGGAGTGTCCAGTGTGGCCAGAGGACCCAGGGCTAAAGCCTGAGGTCCCCAAAGCAGTGAGAGCAGAAAGGTTGGAAAGGGTCATGTTGCTGGGCTGAGTACTAGAGGGTTCTGTCCATCCTGGAGGCAATGGGGGATAGAAGGACCGCTGAGGCAGGGGACCTATAAACCTGGGGGCAAGGATGGGACTTGACAGGCCTGATGCCTGGGTTTCTTCACTCAAGAAGGGGCTGTGGTAGTAGCTAGCATTCAGCATGACCCACGTATCCTCGTGATGGTGGAGAAGGCCCAGCAGAAGGAGGTAAGCCCCCGTCAGTTCCCGAACGAACAAGACTGACTCACAACCTCAAGTGTAACCTCAAGCATCCTCAAGGGCAGACCAGCATAGGTACGAACTCCAGGGAAACAAGGCTGAGCCAAGTGGCCTGGCCTCCCCCAAGAGAAAACACAGCTCTAAAACCGTGTGTGTGCATTTTGAGACTTTCTGGGCTTCTCAGGGCTCGGCCGAAGTAAAAGTTCAAGGAGAGCATGGACTACTGTACTTGGAAGGAGGAAGCAGCTTGAGCTGCACAGCACAGCCTTCATTGCCCACCTCAGCCCTACCTCCTAGGACTGTGGGGGCCCCAAGGGCAGGTATCCATAGCAGACTTCCTCTCCATCCCCCACCCCCCTCACCAAAGCTCAGGCCCCACAGGGCACATTCTCTCTGACAGGCCCCAAGCCAACAGGAGTGCTGAGATTGAGGGAATTTCCCTTGTTTTATTTGAGAGAGAGACAGAGAGCCCTTGAGCAGCAGGGAGGGGCAGAGGGAGAGGAAGAGAGAATCTTAAGCCGGTTCTACGCCCAGCACGGAGCCCAACGTAGGCTGGATCTCACCACCAACCTGGGCCCAAATGAAGACCAACCCGAGCTAAAATCAAGACTCAGATGCTTTAACCAACTAAGCCACCCAGGTGCCCTGAGGAAATTTACTGCAAAACATTTTATTGGCAGGGCCCCAGTGGCTTCTAATTGGAATGTAATCTTCTGAAGGAAATGTTTTGGCAATGCAGCATTATTAATAGGAAAGAATTTTCTTCTTTTCTTTAAAGTTCATTTATTTATTTTGAGAGAGAAAGAGTATGTGCACTCGAGGAGGGAGAGAGAGAATCCCAGGCAGGCTCCACTCAGCATGGGGATCACAACCTGAGCGGATATCAAGAGTCAGACGCTTAGCCGACTGAGCCACCCAGGAGCCCTAGCGGGAAAGCGTTTTCATTTGTTAAAGTTCTTAAGGGCTCCTAATCTCACTGCTTCATAGCTATGGAGCCAGAATGATTTGGTGCTGTCACTCTCCAAACTAGCACAACTCAAACTGTACTCAGAGCCAGACACTCCTGTCCTTTTGGGAACACGCCGAGGACCTAAACCTACGAGAACACATGTTCTGTCCAGGGAGAAAGGTCACACAGGCAACAAAAGTCCAGTTAATTCCACTGGGACTTTTTTTTTTTTTTTTTTTTTGCATTAAGGGAAAAGATGGTTTGAGGTGACACACCCTGGCAGGTGGCTGGGGAGAGAATTCGAGGCGGTGTTGGTGGTAGAAGGAACTTTATACAGCAGTTAATGATCTGTACCTCTGAACAGCTCAGCTCAGCTGCTTCTGAACATGTGGTTTATTTGTACATTTTGGGAACTATGAATCTTGAAGCAGCCACTTCCCTCTTTGACATCTCGAAGCTTCCAGTCGAATGTGAGCCTATCTTGAGGACTGTAGAGAACCCTACTGCTCATTACTGTGCTCGTCTTATCTGGGGCTCTATTACTTTTCTACCTTTATTTTCCCCCTTACTGTCACTCTCAACTATTTTATTCTTGTATATGTATTTTGGACAGTTACCACAAAGCCTTTCGGAAATGATTCAGGGTAAAAAGGAGTAATTTCTAAGAATAGGGTATATATCAATAGCATTTAAAATGATCATCTGCTTTGGGCCAGTTCTGGGAGGCTATGCTAAAGAAATGGTGTGAAACACCCAAGTGGGTTTTGCAGATCAATATGTTTACCGCAGTGTTATTTGTAACAAAGAAAAACTGCAACCTGGCGCTTTCATCAAGAGGGGAACAGGTGAGTAACCTATATTTGATGGCCATGAAAATTACATTTATAAACCTTTATGACAAGAAGGACAAATACTGATGCTATGATGGCAAAGGACAGAAGCCAGTTACAAATGACCTACCCCTCCATGCACATACACACACACACACACACACACACGCACACACACACCCTTCTTATGTATCAGGAAGAGGGATTATTTCTTTTAAGATTGGAAGATTATTTGCAGTGATTATTCCTGGGTAGTGTGATGGGTGATTTCTAGCACCCAGCTCAGCACCTGGTATATGGCAGGGGCTCAAAAACACTTGTGGAATTAATGAACATCTGCCTTTGTTCTGAAATGGGAATGCATTATGTATTTGCACAATAGATGCAATTTTTCCCCCAACGCTGTATGACATTCAGCATGATCCTAACTATGTAAAACCGATGAAAAACACACCAAATCATACATAGGGAAAAAGATGGGAGAGAAACAGCAGTCGCTGTTAAGAGCAGTCGCTGGGATAAGACTAGAGGTCAATTTTCCCTTTTAAGGTTTATGTGTTTTTAAAGTTCACTTTTAATAACAGAGACTCCTACAAGTCAGGCAGCTTATGTTCTCTCTCCTTTCTCCCCAACAGTAATGTCAAGGTAAAAGGTGACGTTGCCTGACCCTTGCCTGCAAACTCTCCTTTAAGGACCTCCCTGACCACAGGTGCCCCTGTGATCACCTGTGACCACACCTGGAACTCATCTGTGACGTCACAAATCCGAGACTGAGAGGTCCAAGCCATGACACACCACCTGAAGAAAGAGGAGCCACCAGCCGTGAGCGACCTGTCCCCAGATGTTAATGCGCCAGCTGTATTCGGACAGGAAGCTTAGCATCCCCTCATCTCTCTGAGCCCCGGTCATGCATGCCAAGAGCCAGACACAGGCTTTCGGCTGAAATTATCTTCTATACAGGGCCAGAAGCAAGCCTATTTTGAAAACACAGTAGGTGTCATTTAAAAAAGGTTCTGCTCCTTCCAAGTAGGGAAGCTGCAGCTGGTGTTTTGACAGTGTTCAGACTGTGGGTGTGGAAGCGTTTTACAATGTCTATTTGTAAATGCTTTTCACTGTATTTATAGACTCTTACAACAATGCTAATGAATTTCAGTTCTGAAAAATACCAGGATTTCTGAAATTCTCCAAAGCACATGTTTGGAGTGGCTGATGCCCAATGAGGCCGCAGCCCTTGATGGTCTCTGTTCTCCAGTCCGCCCAACACATGGGTACCATTTTGGCAAAAAGGATGCAACGAAATGCAACAAAAAAAGAAACATCCAATCCTTTTGGAATTTACTAGCTCCTGAGAGGATTTATGTATGGTGAGCTTCTATGCCCACAGCTGCTGAATAAAAGGAGAAAATAAAAGAAAGCAAGCATATCACCCTATGTCCAAAGATACCAGAGCAAGGCTGCCCTTACTCATTTCTGATTTTTAAATCCAAATGATGCTACTGTCTTGTATTTTTCTGAGCAATTTTGGTTAGGGACACTTGAAACACGAGACCTGGATAGGTAACTGGCAGGGAAGTCTCCTTGCTTTCCTGGACAGGGAGCCTAAATTGCAGACAATGGGTTGACTAGCTCAAGGACACCCGCAGGCCTAAGTGGAACCCACGATCCCACAGAGGCAGCAGCAGCAGCTACTGCATACTGACGGCCTGTCACAAGCCAGGCACTAGGGTCAGCTCCTTCCATCCGTATTCAATTGTCACAACCACTCCTGGAAAGATCTGCTCGGTATGGTGGACAGGGAGCCCCCTCTGGTGAAGGGCTGGATGCCCCTGCCGCTGGGGGCGCCGTTGGCCCCTCCGGGGACCACCTCAGTTGCTGAGCGCCTCCTTAGCCAAGGCACATCCTTTTCAGGGCGGCCCACGCTCCACAGTATAAAAACCTTGCCCAGTTCAGGCCAACACAGACAACTCTGAGGAGCCACCTCAGCCCCTCTCCGTGGAGTCGGCCGAGGCTTTCGCGAGCCAGTATCACAACTCAACTTCTCCCTCTGCCCAACGCTGCTTCTTTCCCCCTTCCATGGGCACTGACCCCAAAAACATAGCTCGCATACTAAGCGCTGCCTCAGGGCCTACTTCCTGGAGAACCCCACCTGTGATGCCCTTTATTTTCATCATATAGATCAGGAAACTGAGGCTCAGTGACATTAAGTCACTTGCTAACAAGAGGTCATAAAAGTAGTAGGATACCAGGGTCTGGATTTGAACCCAGTAACTTTGACTCCAGAGCCCAAGCTCTCGACCACTTCTCAAAGCTGCTTCACGCCGCCTCCTGGTCACGGGGACAGTGAGTCACTGAGGACGCCGGGCAGCCTGCGTCATCACTGCTCACCGCCAGAGCCGAGTAAATCGCCTTTGCTCCCAAGTTAAAAAAGTACTACTAATAAACAACAATCACACACCAACCAGCCCAGGTGCCTGCTCTTCCCACTCAGACCCAAGACAAGAGAAGGGGCGCGTACAGTAGGAAAAGTGGAAGATGTGCCACGTGCATCCCTTGAGAACAGGAGCTCGGCCAGTGGCATGGCCCAATTCAGCCCACGGTGGGACAGTTAAGCCAAGACATGTGGCCTGGAAAAGGTGTTGAAGTGCAGAGGAAGCCGAGGCGAGCAAACCAGTAAATACATAAATGAACAGCAGCAATCAAACGCCACCCAAAAGGACCACAACCCTTTTGGAGGTGAGGGGGGACGAAGGGGAAAAGAGTGACTCCATAGATTCCTACTGAACAAAAGATCCCAAGTCCAGGTGAGGACTCTTTTTTGGGAGACCTCCTGCCCACTCTCAGAAGCCTCTATTCCCATAATGTAAATGTTTGGGCTTTACCTAAAATTTGTTACGGGGTGGGGGGAAGAAAAAAAGCCGAGAAGGAAAGGAAAGGAAAGGAAAAGAAATAGAAATGGTTTCCCGTGCTCATGCTCAGGAAACCAAGGCGCAACCCTGCAAATCCTCTATTTTTTTCCAGCTTTCATCCCACTCCGGAGGTGTCAACACATATGGACGACGGCAGATGTCAACGTGAAGATCCCAGAGAAATGACGTGAGTTACCCTCTCTTCTTTCTTGTTCCCACTCTGCTATGTTTTATTGCCCCTTCTAATGTAAAACTACCCCGTCTGATTGTATACCTGTCTTGTCCTGGTCCCAGTGTGCAGCAAGAAAGCGAGGCCAAAGGAAGTGAATGCTCCCTGCCTGCTTTCCTGCCTGCCTGCTCGTAACATTGCACACTCAGGCTCTGACCACTGAAATTGGTCAAGGGTCTTTGCTCCAAGGATGGGAGTTAATGTGCCCAAGGCCATGCGGCCAATTAGTGGCAGAAGTGAAACCAGATGGAAGCTTCCTGATGCCCAGTCCACCCTATCTTTGCCCACCACACCTGGGATGACAATAATCAAAATGAGTACCCACATTCACATGCTTTATGCTTCTAGAGAATTTTTCCTCTCTCAAATAAGCAACTATAAGAAGACTCCACCCATCTGTGAAGGCAGCAGGTGGGAAGCCGGTCCTTCAGAAGGGCTCTGCCCTGGGATGTCACCGCCCAGGGAGGTAGAATCCTTCCGTCAGTAAAGGACAAAATTGTAACAGCGGTGAGTCCAGGTTCCTTTGCTTGCCAGCAGGAGGGCAGGAGAAGTCTCCTTCCTTTTCCTGAGAAATAAGGGTCCAAAGGTCCAGCTGGTATCTGTGGAGTCCCTACATACCCACCTGGTGGCCAAAAATGTCCCAGGGATCGCAGGTACTTTTGACCGAGAACTTCCCACTTAACTGTGGCCAAACGAGGCCAGGGGAGAAAGAAGCTGGAACCAGAGCAGTTTTCCTGGCAGCTGTCCCTTGTACCGCGTCCTTGTTTGGACGAGCACAAACAAGCTTGGCTATTTATAGCTGGTGAAGACACGGTGGAAGGTGATGGGACACTGCCCACTCAATTCCCCTCCAAATTTCTGTTCTTTGTGCAGACTCTGCGAGCGTGTGTGGGAAGAAGCCTCTCTCCAAAGCCCATCCAGGGCACAAACCCACAACCCCCTAAGACAAAAGGAGGTTGACATCACACCCCTCATCTGCAAACCCACAGTTGGGCATCTCAGAGGGGCAAGGGGCTTTAAAGATGCCAAGAAGAGGGGGCAGTCATCATCATGCAACTCTGAGAAAAGTTTGTGAGGTGCCATTTGAGAAAAGAATGTTCAAAGAAAGAGTCCGTGGAAAAAGCGTTGTATGACCCAACAAGCACCGTGCACGTGTGAGGTGTTTAGTCCCCCACTGGTCCCTTGCCTGGTTCGGACGATCCCTGGCAGGATAATCGGTGTGCCTCAGTCTGGGCTGGGGCTAAACCCTGTCACTACTGTTGGTTCTCGCTGCAGGAAATAAAATGCATTCTAGGGGCGGCTGGAAGAAGAGAGAAGGGTATTTATACAAATGAAATGAGGTCAGCAAACAACGCAGACATCCCTGCAAGGTGACAAGGTATTTTCCCCTGTGCCCTGTGGGGTCGCTATGCTCCAGAAATGAACTTCCCTCCCTCAGTCACGGCCTTCCATGAGCCCTGACTTCCTCTGAATCTCTAGCTGCTTCTGAGGGAGGTGCTTCAAGCTTCCACCCCCTCAAGGTCTCCTGACGTGCTGTCTCAGAGTGTCCATGTTTCCCCACTCCCTCAGGGCTACAGCGCATGGCATGCTTCTCGCCATGTGGAAACCCCTCTCCCACCGAGGTCACCACTGAGCAACCGCATGGCAGGAAAAGAAGCATGCGTGGATTTGCCAAGTGCCTCTCAGGTGCCAGGCAGAGGGTCAGGGGCTTGAGGTACAGCAGCTGGTTTCAATCAGCACACCCGAGCAAGGTAGGCCTCAATCTACCATTCCGCAGAGGCAGAAGCAGAGACTCGGGGAGGTGCACACCTTGCCCAAGGTCACCGGCTGAGGAAGGAGAGGGCTGGGGTTTTGGCCCTGGTGTACCTGGCTCCAAAGCAATAGGTGGGCAGGAACCATCATGTCTGGCCTGGTTACCACAGTTTACTACCCAGAACAGGGCTGGGCCCAAACATAAGCGCGCGTGCATGTGCACACACACACACACACACACACACACACACACACACTCCTCTCTCATCACTGTACCCATCTGTAAGCCCCCATTTTCCATCTTTTTTCCAAGTTTCTCACAAGACAAGCCCACACAAGCTTGGCCACCTGCCCATTCTCTCCAATTCATGCCAAGCCTGTCTCTAGCCACCAACCATTGCACAGAACTCCTGGACTGGGATCACCAAGGGCCAATACTAGTGACCAAAGCCTGTGGATGCCCTTCAGCCTCCCTGGTGCACACTGTGGTGGGGTTCTCGGAGCATGTTCAGCTAACCAGTGGCGGCAGGAGCAGTACTGGGAGCTTGCTCGAAATGCAAGTTCTCAGGCCTTCCCACAGATCCAGTGAGTTAGAAACTCTGGGGAGCGGCAATGTATGTGGTAATCAGTTTCCCACCAATCTGTAGTTGTTCCACATTCCTTTCTTCTGGCTTCCTTGACATCACACCCCATCCACCCTTTCTGAGGGCGCCTAGTCCTTCCTCTACCCTATAAATAACAATTTCCCCCACTGCTGGCTCCACTCTCTCCTCTTCTCTACTCTAATCTCCCGGAGGGCTCATAGCCATTCCATGCTTGGAATTACCATCCATGAGCCAGTGACACCCACCTCTGTAACATCTAGCCAAGATCTCTCTCCCGAATTCTCCAAAGACATGGCTGGTTCCTGATTTGGGGAAGAGAAGGGAAACGCTCCAACACTACATGATGCACCACTGGGACTCTTTGAAAAGACCTCTCAAACACTCGAGTAATCCAAAGTCCAAATGAGGGCCTAAACACCCAAGTGCACAATTTACGCACCTGCTCGGGAAGCATTTGCACGCACCAGTGATCTTTCTCTTCCTCTTGTTTGATTAATTGACTGATTGGTTTATACCTTGTAAGAGCAAAGAGGTCTTTTTAAATGCTTCCTTGTGGTAGGCATGGGGGCCAGACCCCTCACAGAGTGATCAGGACCTGGAAGCTGATTTCCTGTTCATCTATAACCCCAGGGGCTTGAGCAGCCGGGCTGCCCGTGTAAATCTAAAGAAAAAGGAACTTCCATGTGGGTAAATTGGTCTCAAGAGAGACATCTGCCCTTCCCTAAGCACTGAGTTGATGTTTGGCATATAAATGTTTACTTAATCTTTGCCTCAAGCTCAAATGTCTCAGAGCTCAACAGCGTCTTATCTCCCAGTGTTCCTGTGAAATCCTGGCCCCATCTTCATTACAAGTAGAAACCTTGCAATTCCACTGCCGTCCCCACTGGAACCGGTGTTTCATCTTCATAGTAGGGCCTCCAGCCTTTCACAGGAAAAGTACCTCATGGGTTTACATTTAAAGCAACAGCCATCTCTGGGCGGCACAGGTCTGGGAAGTCACCGGGTCTCCTGCCCACAGCCTGGTGTCCAAGACCGAGATGCCCACCTTCTCACTGAGATCCCTCCTCCGACACAGGCTTCCACATCTGAAGTCAGGTGTGCCCTCTGGGATGCGTGAGCCACGGTACCAACTCCCCCACATCTGAGGTCTCCTCTCTGAATGGCTTGGTACCAGCCTGACCGTGGAATCTTTCTTATCACTGAATGTCTTCAACTGCCAGAACACACTAACATCCATGGGGGAGGGCACTGGCTTCTAGAACATCAGCCTCCCCTCACTTTGGCTCTTGCCATCTTCCTGAGCCTATGACAGCCACATGGGCAATCCATCCCCAATGCCAGCCCCTCCTTCCCCCGGTCCCTTCAGTTCTTATGACCTTCATTCATCTTCAGTCACCCAGATTCACGGCCCCTCTCTCTGTGGATAGGTTCATCTTCAGACCTACTCCACCTGTGAAGTGATGAGCACACGCCTCCCCTCTCTGACCAGCATCTGCCGTTCTCCTAGCCATCGGTTCTTCTCACTCTATGCTTGCTCACCTCACCTCCTCCTTATGCCTTTCAGCTTCACTTCCTTCCTCTCCACCCGGGCCCCCTGTCTACCACTCACGGCCCCTGGAACACCGGCCTCGCTGTCCCCGCCCTGCCAGTCACCTGCCCCGTCTACATGGAGAGCACACGCTGCTCTGTGCTGGATGTGCTGTAGCAGACAACGGGCAGGATTCCCCTGCAACTCAGAACAAAGGTCCTGCTCCAGCTTCCCCACTCTTTGGGAAGAAAATGAAAAAATACCACAAATTAGGGTATCTATGTTTGCAAGGATTAACAAACCTGTTCTAGCCTGCTTCTACCTCTTTCCCTGTTGGGTTTATTTACTTTTGAAGGCACACACCTGCCCTGCCCCTCAGGTTTCTGGCGTGCTGCCTCTGCTGCACAGAATAATCACTTGAGCTCAGAGCAACCTGCTTTTCTCCAGCATTTCCTTGGATTTGTCCTGTATTTTCTTTTGGACCCTTCTCCCAAGTTCCAGCACCTCCTTTCACAGAGGTTTCTGAACCCACATTTGGTACATCGGTAATACATGTTACGGGACATACAGTGTGACAGGTTCGTGTGTATGTGTACACACACATACAAAAAGGTTTGGGTATATTCTGTCAACTGAATTCTTTTTATGATAAAATATCAAAACAAGTGAGTAGGCTCTATACTCTTGAGCCTCCGTCTTCTCAAGTGTGAAAATGTGGCGGACAGAATGTTCGTTGCCCACCGCCCCCCACATTAGATACATGGTGGGCTGGGTAAGACCAGCAGACTCTGTCTTCGCACACTGTGAAATAATAACGAAGGCACCCCCAAGGCACAGACTTTCAAACAAAGGAGGCACTTAGGGCCTAGTAGAATCTCTTATCATTCAATTTTTAAATCAACTCTGGTACTAAATTTTATTTTTTGGAAAAAAGTCTTTTTTTTCCCCCCCCCTGTTAAAATTCCATCTTCACTTACTTCCCGGAAATTGGAAGAATATTCTTACCAATGGGTAAGTACCTTAATGGCATGCTTCCACTTGCTCAGACTGGACACAAAACTGTGCCCGGGTGTCACTCTAGTTCTCCTAGATGTGATTCCCGGAAACTGATCTATAGCTGAGCCCCAGCATCACTGAGATCCAGAACAGCGCCTTGCACGCAGGGGCCCCTCAATACATTGCTGTTACGCGAATGTATCTAAAAATGACTCCCCTCTTCCTAAACTTATGTATTCCTTTATCCTGAAAGATACTACTTCCTGTTTAAATGGAAAGAAACCAATCTCTTCTGGAAGCCACATTTGGCAGCAAGCTTTCTGGCTGGTGAGAGCAAGTGTGAGCCCAGACACTCCAGCGAGAGGGGCAATGCCTAGCTCCCTATAAGGATGGCAAATGATGACTGTGTGTCCGTGTGTTCACCTTTCTGTCCATCCATGTAGTCAGGGAAATCCTAGAGAGGATTTGGGTTTACACAGCAGACAGTGCCTTTTCTCCAGAGGATCACTGACACAAAACAGTTTGAACGGTGTTGACATTCCTACCTCAACTAATCGGGCAGAACAAAACAAGTTCATAAACCAACATAAGGGTTGGTTGTCCAATGTACCTGCTTAGCAAAAAATATGAAGTGCACGAGGTACTGAGAGACAATAAGCCTTTCTTTGATCTTCTTAAATTGCTTAAAGCTGAAATCCATGGCACACTGGGTGACTCAGAACATGAGACACACACACCACAGAGCTTGTACAGGGCCTGGGAAGGATGACGGGAGAGGCAAAAGTGAACAAAATGTAAGCACTGGCACGTCCCTCCCTTTGTGGGAACCGTGGCATTCAACAAGTGTGTTAGATGAGCCACTACCATATGCTCAACCCTGTAAAGCATGTGGAGATGACAAAACACACTCTTGATCTGCTTTAAATCTGGTAAAGGAGTCCGCGGGTGTGAGCATCCCAAGTGCACAGCATGGGGCCCCACACTAGGCGAAACATGGGGTGTCAGGCATTTGGGAGACAGAGCAATCACGAGAAATAAGGGAAGGCTTCCAGAAGCTGGGTGTGCTAACTGGGCTCTGAATTCGGGGAGCGTTAACAGGTGCATGAGAGGTAGCCAGGAAAGGGTAGGGAACTGTCAAAAACGTGGGAGAATCTAGAGGAGGGATTCTCACAGGGTGAATGAATGTGGGCCAGAAGCTTGCAGATTACGACCTGGGAGCTTGTTGAAAATGTAAATTCCCAGGCCCACCCCAGACCTACCAAGTCAGCGACCATGGGGGTGGGGCCCAGCGATCTGTTGGAACAAGGTCTCCAGGTGACTCTGACCCATGCTCAAATTTGAGAATCGCCAAGTTAGGGCAGGCACTGTCCTCACTTCAACTGGCTGAGCAAGAGGCCAAAGCAGGTACTGGCTCCCCAAACGTTCCCAGCCTTGCCTCGATCTGCCATTTCCTAGGACTGTCAGGCAGGAAGCCAGGGGCTCTCCTCCCTTGTCCTCTTTCTGCAGACCCAGTGCCCTGGGGGCTGGGCCATCACAGGGTGAGTGGAGGTCGCAGATGTGAACAGTTACATTTCCCACTGGCTTCTGTACGGAGCCCTCCTCACGCATCTTCCCTGGCGATCCGTACTTCTAATGGACAAGCAGAAGACGCGCGAGCTGGAGGCAGAGAAGAGCGAGGGAGAGGCAAGAAGCGAGGGGGGCTTCTGTGAGCCCAGAAGGTCAGCAGTTATAATTTGCTTCTCCCTTGCATTCAGGTCCATGGCGGAACTAACAGAACCAGGTCTAATTGATGGCTCACAAAGCCTGCACCTATCCCACAACGAGACGGGTGACGGCAACCTTCCAAGGCAAAGAAGCCATTGGAATTGTCCTTCTCTTCAGATCAGATCATGAGAGAGAACAGCAAGAATATTATGGAAATTGTTACTGACCTCAGGGAAATGTGTGTAGTCCCTGGCAGACTAAGAGAGTTTGGCAGAACGTGCCCTCTTTTCCCCTTTCACCCGCCACAAAGCGATGTACAACCTTTGCTCTCCATTCCCTGTTTGCATAGCCTGTATTCTCTTCAGAAGCACTTAGGTTTACACAACATTTTTCTTCTGGAGTGCTGGCTTCTGGGCCAACCATGCTACTGAAGAGGCCCAAGCTAAGGTCACTGAGGCTGTCAAGTGGCCCCGTCGTGCACATGTGCAAACAGCCTTCTATCAGTCAGGAGAAGAGGGCACAACAGGTAAGGCCTGACCAACTCAATGGTGGCCCTGGTCTCATCGGTTTCCCCACGGGCCACCCTATAGTGGCAGTTGTTTGGACCTTGGGAGATGCCTGCCGAACAACACAGGGGAAGCAGCTGCCACTCCGAGAGGCTCGCCCGCACTGAGATGACTGGCTGTGTGTTCACACCGCACCGCAGGTGCGCTTACGTGCATCCACCATGGCCGGCAGGGATTCTGACATTTCTCAACCACTCACATGGCTACCCGCCTCTGTACTGGGGCAATATATTGTTGTTCTTATTAAGAGTAAATGAGTCATGCTACCACATGGATGAACCTTGGGGCCATCAGGCTAAGTGAAATAAGCCAGTCACAGAAAGACAAATGCTCTAGGATTCCACTTACATGAGGCATCTAGAGGAGTCAAATCCACAGAGATAGAAAATACAGTTGACTCTTGAACAACACTGGTTTAAACTGGGTGGAGCCACTGACACGTGGATTTTTTTCAATGAATGCAGGCCAGTACTATGAATGTATTTTCTCTTCCTTATGATTTACTTAATGTTTTCTTTTCTCTAGCTTACTTTATTGTAAGAATAAAGTCTATAATACAAAACATATAAACTATGTGTTAATCGACTCTTTACATTATTGGTAAAGCTTCCAGTCAACAGTAGGCTACTAGTGGTTATGTTTTTGTAGAGTCAAAAATTATACTTTTCAACTACATGGGGGTTAGTGCCCCTACCCTGTGTGTTCAAAGGTCTACTGTACAATGGTGGTCGGCAGGGGCTGGGGGAGGAGGAAGGGGAGTTAGCATTTAATGGGTCCAGAGTTTCAGTTTGGTAAGATGAAAAGAGGTCTACGAATGGATGACAGTGGTTGCACAACAATGTGATGTCCTTAATGTCACAAATGGTTATGACGATAAATTTTATGTTATGTGTATTTACCATAATTAAAAATTTTTTTACTAAGAAGTAAATGAGCGGGGTGCCTGGGTGGCTCAGTCGGTTAAGCACCCGACTTCGGCTCAGGTCATGACTTCGCAGTTCGTGAGTTCGAGCCCCGCGTCAGGCTCTGTGCTGACAGCTCAGGGCCTGGGGCCTGCTTCTAATTCTGTGTGTGTCTCTCTCTCTGCCTCTCCGCCTCTCTCTCTCAAAAATAAATAAACATTAAAAATTTAAAGAAGGTAAATTAGCTGTTCTTGTGTCACTGCATTTATACACCCAGTTCGACATGCAATAATAAGAATGACAACAAGGGCCACTTGGCTGGCTCAATCAGTGGAGCGTGTGACTCTTGATCTTCGGGTTGTCAGTTTGAGTCCCATGTTGGGTAAAGAGATGACTTAATAAAACCTTAAAAAAATAAGCATGACAATGAAACTAACACTGAGATACAAGGATGGGGCCACACACTTGGAAATTATCTTGGTCCATCCTTTTGGGTGCATCCCATTATCCTCCTCAATTTACAGATGGAAAAGTGAGGTGAGCGGGGCAGTGACATGCTGAGGCTCACATGCCTATGAGGTGAGGTGAGATGCAAACCTGGAGGCCTGCATGACTCCAAGGCAAGGGCGCTGAGGCCCCATGTGGCTCTCACCATGCAAACTTAACTCAAAAGAACAAAACCTGTGTGCTGACAGGTAAGACCTCCAGGCCGCGAGCTTGCTCGGGTATAGGACACCAACACATAAAATACACATGTAATAGTGGAAAGTTCCGGCAACTAACTTGTGCAGAGAACACGACGCTTCTTTGCTCTGTGGTGAGCATCTCAGGTCTGGAAGAACAAAGTCCAACTGTGACTCCTCATCACTGACATGTGCGTCCCGCCAGCCAGTGAACAAATTTGAGTTGTGCCAGGCATATCTCGGAACTCAGGCCTGAACGACACGTGTGCCTTGCCTTTGATGGTCTCATAGTTTGGAGACACGTACACTAAGACAATATTTGCCAGGCCGGGTCCTTGGTTCCACAAAAGGGCTGTGCAGTCAAAGGCAGAGGGAGCCTGGGGATGTGGAAAGAGGCACCAGAGAGCAGGGAGAGGGTCAGGGGACGGAGCCCCCAGTGAGATATGCACACCTGAGGCCAGCGGGACATCCAGTCTGAAGGGCAGCTGGCTTGCTCTAAAGAAGCACAGGGAAGGGGCACCTGGGTGGCTCAGTCAGTTAAGCGTCCGACTCTTGATTTCAACTCAGGTCATGATCTCATGATTTGTGGGTTCGAGCCCCATGCTTGGGATTCTCTCTCTCTCTCTCTTTCTCTCTCTCTCTGCTTCTCCCCTGCTCGTTCTCTCTCTCTCTCAAAATGAGTAACAAAACTAAAAAAAAAAAGATCTCTCTAAAGAAAGAAAAGAAGAAGAACAGGGAAAAATCCCTGCATTTGAGCAGGGCCTGCCTGCCAGATACCTGATTCCCCACCTGCGAACCCTAAAACCCACGCTGTGTGTCCCGGCCTCACACCCACTGCTGCCCAAGCACAGGAGCAAGGACAGAAGTAGCCGGAGTTTGCAGATGGCTTTGCTACAGGGTGGGCAGCTTTATCCCCCCCTCCCTCAGCTGGCCACACTCAAGGCCCCTCTCCTGGGTCCCGCCGCCAACCCTCACCTGCCCCCTCACCCGCCCCCAGCGGCAAGAGCGGAGCAGTACCTGCTGTGGGTCAGGGGACCCACTGGTCGTTCAGGCCTCCTGGGGGGCAGTGCACCCGGTCTGCTGAGAGAATTGGTCTTGGGTGGCCGGGGCTTTTTTGGCGGGATGGCAGGAACGGAAGGCTTCTGTAAATCCAGTTTTGGCTCTCTCTCTGGTCTTTCTTTAAGTCATCGTTTAAAAAGCATAAAGAAGACAGAGAGACCTAGCGTAAGTGACAGTACATAGGGGCAGATTGTGCGTTTCCCTCTCTAAAAAAAAAAAAAAAAAAAAAAAAAAACAACCACCGATGCTACTTGTGAAGGTAGAAGGTGAAAGAGCATCTTTTAAAATTTTTTAAATTTATTTACTTATTTTTAGAGCATCATTTATTCTCTGTCATGTGAGAAAAAGCCCCGTGCAGCTGCAGCCCACAGATCACCTTTGCTCACGCTGGCCTCTGCCTGGAGGGCCCTTCTGGCCACTGCCCACCCGCGGTGAGGTCCTACTCATCCTTCCGCAGGCCCACTCATCAGGCCTGGGCTCCCTTCTCGGCAGCAGAACCCACCCTCAGAGGCAGACTTCCCTGCTCCCTCACCTGAGCCCAGCAAGGCAGACTGCTCAGCAAATGGTTGGTGAGTTTGGTAAAACTCAGGACCTGCTGGGTGTGGGGAGGGAAGAGGCCCGACGCCTCTCAGGTCAGTCTGTGTAAAGGACCATGAGCCAATAAAATGGGGGGCATTTCCAGGAACAAGGAACTAATTCCGGATCCTTTTTGTGCACGGTTCAAACTTGGAAGGTAAACTGGGGTTTTATGGAGGGTTTTTGGAGTCAGAGCTACTAAAATGAAGTTAAAGTCAGATGTGGCGGCCAAGCGAGTACAGCATGACGGACGAGCTTCGTGTCCCCAGTTAGCCTTGCCCTGTGTGTGGTGTAAGAAGCACGCATCCGGGTGCCTGGGCAGCTCAGTCATTAAGCATCTGACTTTGGCTCAGGTCATGATCTCACGGTTTGTGAGTCTGAGTCCCGCATCGGGTGAGCACGAGCCCCGCTTAGGGTAAAACACGAGCCCCGCTTCTGGTGAGCCCAGCTTCTCTCTCTCTCCCTCCCTCTCTCTCTGTTCCTTGTGGGATTCTCTCTCTCTTTCTCTGCCCCTAGCTCACTTGTGCACCCCCCTCAAAAAAAAAAAACACAACTAAAAATAAAAAGCACGCATCCATATTCTTCCTTATAAAGATGGAACTTCAGAGGGCCACCCACTGGAGGACAGGCAGGTTCCCTATGTTCGCTGCTAAGTGGCAAGCCTGAACACGTTTTCCATGCAAACACAAACTCATACTGTTCTGGTGCCCAGTCTGATTGGCAAAGCTTTAAAAAGCCCACCAGCTACTCCACACGTATCACTGTGCTCATCCCCACACGTTAGTAGGGGACTATGCTCTGTCCCCAAATGCTGTGAACTCATTTACTGCCCGTGGGGACCAGAGGAAGAAGGGCCTGGTTGAAATGCAAAGGAGGGGGGATTCCTCCTGCTGGGGGGGGGGCAGGGGGGCCTCCAGCAGCCTGCAGAACAAATGGGAGGGGTGGTTTGTGCCCACCTAACAGGAAGTCCAAGCCTCAGGGTGGGGCTGGCTCTCTGGCTTCCCTGTTGCTTTTGACCAGGGTTTCTGCCTTCCTGACTCACCGTGGCACGGAACAAGGAACCATAGGAGTGGAAGGAACCAGAAGTGTGTGGCCACTTGGCCAGCCAACTAGGGCAGTTTTTCACATGTAAGCCAAGTCCTTAAGGTGGTCAGCGTGGAACAGAGCAGGAAGTGTCCTTGTCACAGAGCCAGAAACTCATCACGTGCCCATGGGGATGGACGGGGGGGGGGGGGGGGGGGGCAGTGTCTGGTTACGTCACAGCACACACTTTGACCAAAGGGCTATTCATGTGATACACACACAGGGCTGTTTTTTCACTGATCTGGGACACAGACCTGGCCTTCACAATGAGGTTTCACAACTCAAATTTCAAGTGTTCCCTGTGAAAGAAGGAGGTGTAACTTCTTAAGGGCTGTCACTGTTGGTAAAGCTTCTGGCAGACTGATATAAAATATTAAATTTCACAATAAAATTTTGTGAGGCCACCCAGGAACACCTCCAAATAATCACGTTCATTAATTCAGCATCGCTCTTGTGACTTACAAACAGCTGCTTTTTAAAATGGAATTTGCTCCACCTCCTGCTCATAACAGCACAGCACTTTTCCCATAAAATGTGTGATCAATCACATCGCGGACACCTAACAAAACGAGCCCCCCACAGTGTGCAGATTTCTTTGGGAGACACACTGAGAACGGCAGGAGTCAAACACATGTGTAAAACCGTGTGAGGCGGGTGAAGCTACTTCCCTTCAAAGGACAGTCCTGACCGCCTTCAGGGGACTGTGGGCACTGCGCTGCTGCTCCCCGTTTGCCGTGCCCCCCACCGCCAGCATTCTTGACCGAGGACACGTGTCTGTGACACAGTAGCAAGAGTCAAAGGTCCAGCAGTGATGGGGGGATGACAGCTTTCGTTTGTCTGGATGGGAGTTTCTCCTGGGGCACTAGGCCTGGAGACAGCGGGATGGAAACTGGCTGATACATCCAGGCGCTCAAGAAACTTCCAGTCAGCACCTTGACTTCAGGATGCTGCTGGTGTAGGGAGGGCGGTGACGGCAGAAAGACCGGGATGGAAACAGCCCAATATGTCCAGTGACCGGGCTGGTTGTTTTTCATTTGACGAGGAATTCTGGCCCAAAGGAGCACCACATAACCCTCTCTCCTATTCCCTCAGAGATGGGGTATTTAAAAGCAACCAGAATAAAACCATAATCACCATATTCCCCCCCAAAAAACAAACTCTGTGGGTAATCTGGACTAGCCCAGGACCGACAGCTTTGGCTCTCGCTGTTCTATCGGTGCCAACGAAGACTTGATTTCCTACCTTTTTCTTCGGTTCTGTTTGGAAGTGTTTCTGGTCTTTCAGGAGGTATTTTTTTAATTTCATGTTTTCTCTCAGTGGTACCTAAGGGGGAAAGGATTGCAGTGATCAGAGCATGTTTTCTCTATCCATTTATTAGACACACCAGCATTTTAAATATTTATCAGGTAGAGCAAAGTCAATAGACTTTTTCCCCCTAAGAGGAGAGCTGGTGTTACCTGGCAAACACAAGCTGCTTAGAGACGGCAGAAGCCATTTCCGGCCTGTGTAATTAAGTTTGCCTGCCTACTGGGTGTTGTACGGAAACCAACTTGACAATAAATTATATTTAATAAAAAAAAAAGTTTGCTTGCGTATACATCCTTAATTTACAAGAACACCATGAATATTTTCTGATATTTAAATGTGACTTCCGTAGGCATCAAAACAGTCACAGGAAATCACGGGGTGTGGGTGGAAAATGTGTATAAACAAGTCATCCATCAAAATATGCAAATGATGGGTCAATGGCTTTTGCTCTACAAATAAAAAGAAGTTTCACAGGGACCTGGATTCCACGTGATAGCAGTTTTAAAACATGGCCTCGAATCGTCTGCCACTCCTCCCATTAAGAGGTGAGGCCTGTGTCCCCTTATCTGGGATGTGGGTAGGCTTGTGACTGCTCCAACCAGTGGCCGATACGATACCATGTAATTTCCAAGTCTGTGTTACAAAAGACCATGTAGCTCATTCGCCGGACTGCTGAACCTCCATGTGAGAAGTCAACAACCCCGAGGCCCGCTGAAGAAGCCATGTGTGGACACTCTGGCCTACAGCCCCCACTGAGCCCAGCCCTCCAGCTACTCCTGCCGAGGGGAGCCACACATGAGAGTGAACCAGCCATCTCCAAAGTGGGTCCTCCAGCCGCAGCTGGCCCAGCATTCCCAGCTGAGGTCCCAAACGTCAAGGAGCAGAGAGACGAGATGTCCCGGTCGTGTCCTGTTCAAATTCCTGACCCCAGAGTCCTCGGACATAAGAAGATCGTCGTCTTCTGCCAGCAGATTTGGGACGGTTCGCTATGCAGCAACAGAACTAGAGCACATTTTCAAGTGGAGGCATGTGCAGAGAAGATACGCGATTCTCCCTCAGTCCTTTCTATCTGTGCCTGAATCCCTCAAATATTACATATTACATTTCCCCAAGCGCACGCATGTGGCCATGCAGACTCCAGCTGTTCCCGCGCCTGGGGTCTTGAGCAGTGCCTGTGGCCTCAGGTGCATAAGAACACTTGGAAAATAGCTAAAGAGATCCAGCATAACCTTTGGTAAAACTGCTTTAAAAGGAAAAGAATTTGCCTATCATGCTACAATCTAGGCTTCTAATGAGAACGAAGAAGTTTATTATCATTCCTAGAGACACAGGAGGAACGGACAATCCCACTACCACGAAGAATCCAATCCTGGTTACATTCTAGGCTGCTTGAGCCTTGGGCCACTCAGCTCATCTCCTTGGTCTGTACTGCATCACCAAGGCCTCTAGGAGAAGGGTCTTTAGAGAAAAGCAAATCAACAGCCAGCTTTAATTTCAAAACAAAAAAAAATATTGATCCGGTGTGAACCACTAGGTGGCAAAATTAAACTGCTCAATGCAAACGAGGATGGGGGCGGAGCAGGAGATATAATTAACACCTCATTTCAGGGCTTAATCTCTGTAATTCTCAACTATGCTAAAGGAATGGGAAAGGAATTTGGGGTCAAGCTGATCCCCCCTCCCACCACCAACTGGGTAGACCAAAAGAACTTGAAAAAAATCACTCCTTAATAAATCTGTGAATAAACCAACCTGGAAATTTATTCATACTTCAAATGCTATAGAAATATCACAGTTATTAATGTGCAGAACTAAAAATACCCCTACTCTTCCTCTGTTTTAGTTGTTAATTTTTTTAAATGCCACTTAACTAGTTATTCATGGAGGGATTTCTCCCCATAATTAGTTCTTAATAATTATAAAGAGGAGTTCTGTTGGGAAATATGAATGATCACTTTTATGTATGAGAACCCTGTGTGCAACGAGTTATCAAATGTCCAACAACATCACGTCTTCCTATATTATTCAACCTTAGTATCTGAATTACACAGAAAAAGTGAATTGGACTCTTTTCAAGACTAAAGAAGAATTATGAGGAAAAGCATTTATTGCTAGAATAACATTTTTCCTGAGGCTGGGTAAGTGAAGTAAGTACTGACTATGCTTAACCACATGGGACATGCATGGTGAGGCTACGACCCGTGGGAAGCAATCCTCCCTAAGCTGATCCTCGAGATCAGGAGGGCACGGGCAAAGCAGGACAATTAAGTTTTTATTTCGTCAAAAGCAGCTGATTAGGATGCCTGGGTGGCTCAGTGAGTTAAGTGTCCGACTCCCGATTTCGGCTCAGGTCATGATCTCAGGGTTCATGAGTTCGAGCCCCTCATTGGGCTCTGTGCTGACAGCACAGAGCCTACTTGGGATTCTCTGTCTCCCTCTCTCTCTCCCTCTACCTCTCTCTTTCAAAAACAAATTAAAAAAAAAACATTAAAAAAAGCAGTTGATTAGAAATACAAAGAAATAAAAAAAAATGGTTTACACCAAAATAAAGTCTTCCTGGTGATTCTCTTTGGGAGGCTGCATTTTTTCACTGTACCGGGGATGCATTTTTAAAGATGTTTCTTTTTTTAGGAAAAACGGCAGCATATTTCAAATCTGCCCATTGAGACCAACTGGCAACTTCCCAGTTTGGTAATCTGTAGCATTTGAAACTAAGAATCTTGAGCTCTACCAAGGGCGCTGTAAATACACACAGACAGACACACGTGTCGACAGAACGGAAGTACATTACCTGCCCCTTGCTTGATGACAGGAGCGGATGGAGGAGGTGGCTTCTTGGGTCTCTGAAAAATCAATCAAAATGATAACACATAAGATTGTCGGCAAGCCTGGCCTGTCACATAAGGACCTCAGACATTGTTTTCTAGATGCAGTTTGGACAGACCAGAGAAGCTCTCCAAAAAATTGAGCCATTTTCTCTCCAGGGATGTCAGGTTTTGGCACCTTTAAACCAACACTAAAATAAATTCGGTCTGCAAAACAAAACTCTGATGGACAAATGAAATACCATTTCCCCCTTTCTAAATTTGTAACAGCCTTCTGGAAAAGCACGGCTCAGCAAAAATGGCCTGAAACCAGCAAGCACAATGGTCCTCCTACGCTGAAACCGCATTTGCAATTAAGATTTAATCTGCTGAATAACCAAGTGATTCAGAGGAGTCACTGGGACAGCTCGAAATCAGATCTGCTCCGGATGTGGGACCTTCAGCAAATGCAGGCCGAGGGGCTGGGTACGGTTCTAAACCTTCAGTGCCTTCTGACCCCAAAGCTGGCAGGCCTTTTGAGAGGCCCCCCCCCCCCAGAACAGATGTACCCTGGAAACTGGAATGGAGCTTTTTTTTTTTTGGCTGCGATTTGTTTTTCTCTCACAACCTGTCACTCTGTAGGTGACGAGGCAGCAATGCAATCAGTGGCATCCATCCCTGAACCCCTTCCAGGGCATCTCCTCGCTCACCCAGGATCGACTGTAGGAGAAAGATGGTCAGGCTGGACTTGGCAAATGATTCAGGGGCCAAGAATTCATCTAGGGCACAATTCTTGGACACCATTCTTAGGGGATCCAGAGGCGAGAAGAGAACCATTTCAACATCGACTTCATTAAGAAAAGATGGAAACAGGGAAGATTTGAGAATATGATCCAAGCTGCTGCTGATGCTTCTACAGACCCTCTCTGGGCATCACATATCAATGATTTTTTAAACAGTTCCAACAAACTCTCTCCTGCACTCTGAAAATATACCACTGTGATATCACTGCAGGGACCAGTAAAAGCCCCCATCAGTCCCGGGCCCCTACCTACCGGTGCCCATCAGTGCCTGCTATTGTACTAGGGCACCAGAAAAAAAAATGATGTCAAGTAAAACCTGGGGAATATGAGACCAATAAGGAACTTTTTCAGGAGGCATCATAGCATGTAGGCTCCGGATTCCGTGACATTTCACCTCTGCTCTTTAGTAGCTGGGTGACTCAGCCAAGTTACTTCTAGTACGTAGCGTAGCATGGTGGCTGAGGGGTGGGGCTTCAGAGCCCGACTGATTACAAATCCTGGCTCTTTCAATTCTTAGCCGTGGACACCGGGCAAGTGAACTCACCTAGCTAAACCTTCTCATCTGTAAAATGACAATAATACTACCTCCCTCCTGAGAGGAGGTGGTTTCATAAACAGAGGGCATCAGTAAGCACTGCCCTGTTGAATCTTTTTGACAACTCTGTAAGTAGTGGTATTATTATGCCCATTTTGCAGATGAAATAATTGAGGCTTAAAGAGATGAAGCCGCTTCCCAAAGTCACCAGGCTTTTAAACAAGTGGGGGGCTGGGGGAGTAGCCCCATGCTGTCTGACCCACAGGCGTGCTCTTAACCACTGTGAGGGACCCGCCTTGCCAGAGCGCATCCACTAGACAAAGCACCACATGGCCAAATACCGGACACGGTGTGTAAGAAAAAGCAAAGGGAACTGTAGTATGTGAAAGTTGGAAACAAACAAGTACCAAACTGCAGCCATAGTATGAGCGCAAATCAACTATGTTACAAAATGGACAGAAAGAGAAAAAGACTGCAAAGGAATAAATTAATCACGTGGTATCTGACTAGTGTAGGATTACGGGAGTGTGGGTGCGTGCGTGTTTCCTTCTTAATATTTTTTGGTACTGTCTATATGAGTACAGACAAACTTCCTTATAAAAAAAGAGAAAGAAAGATGCTCTAAGGGCCACCTCCCCCCGCATACAGGCCAGGCTGTCTGCCAACAGAAGGCCCTTTCCCGTCTGTCTGCCCAGCTCTCCACCCCAATTTCTTCCTTTTTCTGCCTCCCTTCTCTGCGCTTGTATAAATTAGACTGGGGACAGATGTGTGTTTATCTAATGAAGTTATTGTTGAAACTCTACCAACTAACCTTCCTCTACCTCAGGATCAGAGTAATTTCTTATTCACAGAACGGCCAACACCCTGTGGCCTAGTTCTTTCCAGCCAAGCCCCAAAGATGCCTACCCAGTGGATGTCTTGCTCACTTCCTGCTCGTTTGAAAATTTTTATAACCAAGTTCACATGAGCCTCCTCTTGCCGAGGCTGTTCCCCCAGCGACCTTGCCTCAGACCACAGGGCCCCAAATAAAAAAAAACAATCACAAGTGATCATGTTTTCCAAGATTACTGTGCAAAAAAAAAAAAAAAATCCCTTAGTGTTGTGTCAGATTTGGCATGGAGCAGACACATGAAGCGTGACAGGGCAGAGCAGAGGGGCACGGAGAGAGAGGACGGGATGTGTCAGGCTAACAGACAGCGTGTGACAAGTGTGGTCATGGTAAGTGTGTGCTTGACGGTAGCAGAGGAAGGAGGCTGAGGTGTGAGGTTTTGTGAGGAGCCCCTGGCACTAGTGGAGGCAGGCGGGGGCAGTTTGGAAAGGACGTAACAGTCTGTGACTGTCTTGCATCCCCCAGGCTTGAGCAGCGCTGGCCGGGGGCCAGCTTTGCTTATTAGCGGCGTGGGTCTACAGGCTATCTGGTTTTTTTCCTTTTGACTTGACTTCACTCTCTGATTCCATCAAACTTAGCCTTCCTGCCTTCTGAGATGAGAAATGATGCCACGTTTTCAAATACGAGGTCTTTTAAGGTAATTCGAAACCAAAACCAGGGCCAGGGTTCCATGTAGCTCTGGGCTGCCCCCCCCCCCCCAAATGATTAAAAGAAGATTGCACGTGAGCCTACAGTGAATTTCCGCTTTAAATGCAACACAAGACACGGCAGTGAGAACCGAGAAGGCAGACTGGGGAAAAGCTGTAGCAAAATGTGACAGTGAAAACCTGAGCACAGGCACTCCTGATTCTCAGATAAAAAGACGTAAGCACATCACTCAGTTGGTTTTCCCCCAAATGTCGGATCATGACTGGATGAAGGACACAGGACGGAAGGGGCCTCCAGGTTAAGCAGAAGGCCGATGCTTTCTCCGTCGTGCTCACCAGCACCAATTAGCGCCGCACGTGTGTGCTCAGAGACACCCTTTCAACTCGGGCGAGTATTTTGAGTCATGAATTTTTAGAGGCACTTGTTCTATTTCTTCTCTTTATCCCTCCCTCCGTAGTGAAAATAGAACACTCCAGATCCAAATTCAGGTGGCTTCAGCCTGCTCAATTTGCAGATGGATGCTAAAAACAGAGGATGTTAGCGCTGTGAGTGATCCCAGGGTCCCCTCCAGAGCTGAAAAAACTGAGGCCTACAGGGGCCGTGTCAACAGCCAGGTGATGGCCAAAGAAGGTCCAGAACTCACACCTCTCAATGTCCAGACTGAGGCAATTCATCACTGAACCACCATTTTGTGATTTCTAGGAGAGCAGAATGCTTTCCACGGTCTTCACATATGCGGGGCGTCCAGGCCTGCGTGTGCCTGTGTGTGCGTCTGCCCGTGTAGAGTCTCTGGCTTGGACACGGAAGCAAACACCATCCTTCAAAGGATGCATTAACTAGATCTGATCGCTTACCATTATCGCCAGGAAGGAAATAGATCTGAATGTTCTGGAGTGAAGACAGCAGGAAGGCAAGTTTTACTTCCTGCTGATGGATTTCAGAGCTGACTCTGCCCTCTGTTTGGCAAGCCTGGCCAGTCCCAGGCGAAGAGCTCATCAGCTCAACTGGCCCCACCCCTCCGGCAGGAATTTTGATTTGCCACTTGGCCTCTTGCCTTCAGAGCTCTGGCCCCACACATGTGGTTTGTTGAAAATAACCAGAGAAGCGTACTCTTGATGGCTGGGTGCCCTTTAGGGGGGGCTTTTTTAGATGAATATGGTAAGATCCTGGAAGCAAATCTTAGCTTGATTTTGAGCCTTGGGAAGCCCTCTTCCAGGCATCCAGCTAAATTCTCTAGAAGTGTCTGTGTGAGGCTAGAGAGGGGACAAAAATGGACAGTTCCTGACCAGGGCATTACTCATGGGTTTAAAAATGGTCAAAGGCCTCCACTCTGCCCTTTCCTCCCCCGTCCCTGATAGATTTGGCAACATCTTTGAAGAGTGCAGCTGGGGCTGTGCTCAGAGGAGTGCCCCTCTGCACCTTAAAGAGTCCCTAGCACAGGAGCTCTGCAGGAGCCACCATGAAAACCTGTTCTTGGCAGTGTCTCTCTTGACTTTCCTCTACTTAACCTCTGGTCTGGTGGCCTGCATCCCTCGTCTCCTGGCCTGCATCTCTTGGCTGGGCCCAGCTGGACTGCCAGCCTATTGGGTAGTCACCCAGGCTTCGGTATTTGGCTTCTCCCCAAGATGCTCGCATAGTTTACCCCCATGGCTCATGCCTTTGCTCCCTCTACCCACTGTAAAAGTGATGCCTCAAGCCCATAGCCAGACCTCACACCCAGATAGAAAGACCTGAGTTCCCCTATGTCTGGAAAGAGGAATCGGACAAGGGACCTGGCTTCTCCCTGCCCCTCCTCCTCTCTCATACTAGTACAGGAGAGGGCAGGAAGTAGAAGGGGAGAGACTGAAGGAAGGGAAGGTACACCTGGTCACCAAATGACCAAAGGACAAGTGATTCCTGAGAGCCAACCATATACCAAGCATGCTGCTATGGACTGAATGTTCATCCACTGAATGGACCCCCTATTCATATGGTGAAACCTAATCCCCAAGGTAGTGGTGTTTTGAGGTGTTGCCTTTGGGGGCTGATTGGGTCATGAGCATGGTGCCCTCATAAATGGAATTAGCGTCCTTGTAGAAGAGACCCCAGTGAATTCCCTTACCTTTTCTGCCGTATGAGGTCACAACAAGAACAGCCATCTATGAAATAAGAAGTGGACCTACACTAGATGTTAAATCTGCTGGCACCTTGATGTTAGACTTCCCAGCATCCAGACTGTGAGGAATAAGTTTCTGTTTATAAACCACCCAGTCTATGGCATTCTGTCATAGCAGACTGAACTAAGACACACACTTTCGGGCCCATGAAGGAGAAGCTTGAGACATGGGCTCTGCCTCAAAGAGATGACATTTCAGATCAAATGATGACAGAGAATCATCTCAGGCAAAAATACACTGAATGAGGCTCTCAGCTGAGAGAGTATGGGCGGTAAGTACCAGCAGAGAAGGGAGAAGGCGTGCCATCCAGCCCACGTGATCAAAGCTCAGTTAGGGCACCATCATTAGGTCCTACTTGGGTGACACTATGCCTTGACAATCCTCATCTCTGCAAGTGAAATTACCCAGGAAACTACATATACAGACAAGGCTGTAGGTGAATTTTTTTTTTTACAATGCTGTTTGTTAGAAGCACATATTTGTTTCTTTTTGGAAGACTATTTGGGGGAAATATCATCGGACATCTTTAGAAACTAGAAATAGTGGTTCTCAAAAGCTGAAGGACATGACTAGGAACAAAGAAAATTTGGGCTGAGACAGTTTTATAAACTGGGTTGTCAGATGATGGGGGCTAAAGTCAGGGGCCTCCGAAGAACTTGGTAAAGAGAATGTAGTCACAGTTACACTGGCAAAATCCACTTATAGTGGATTAGTCATTGTCGAAACGAAGGAAGAGTCCTCCTTTCGTCTAAAAGTTTGGACCCTACGCAGCTGCTGAGTAATCTAGAACAATCTTAAGGTTGGTACTCAACTGTGATTGGGAATGTGGGAAACCTACTTGATTGTACCACAATGTGTCTGCAGACTGACAATGAACAAGAAGGGGCCGGTCAGCTGTGAGAACAGAAAAGAACGGAAAGCTGCTGAGGCCAAAGGTGCAGTGCACTAGCAGAGAGCATCTGGGCTCAGCTGAATTCAGCACACAGCTGCCTGGGCACCCCCTTCCCTCTGGCACGTGAGGGGGCCTCAAGCTATGCCTGCAAACGACTGGCTCCTCCTGCTTTCCTTCCTTGCTCTCCCAGAAAGCACCAAGTACATGTGGTTTCCTGTACAATCTGGCTTCGAAAAAGCCAGGCCCAGTGGGAGCAAATGCCCAGGGCAGGCGGGCCCATGCGTTCCAGACTGGCTGACATTTCCGTTCTTGTTGCAATTAGTAAGCTGGCAGTCGGCTCACTGGGTAAGTCTCTGTGAGTTGGCAAAGGTGAGCCTGCATCACAGCCACAGGCATCTTTAGAAATCTTTGACGGAAGGTTTCTGCGGTCCTGAGAGGCAGACCCTCCGCTGCAGAACATTCGCTGTGGAAATGCCTCTGGGAACCTTCGCAGCACTCTGGTTCTTGACACGGTATATACTCAGAAGAGTCCTCCACGGCAACATATACTAGCACAGTAACATTTTCTTTGGGTGATTTGAACAGCTTCTGTTGAAGTGCTGCAGCCTGAGACTTCTTCTTAAAAAGCAATCTTTCAGAAACATCTTTCAGACTATCTATTCTATTTTTTTAATGACAGTAGAAGTTCTCTGTTCTTGAGAGCCCAAGTTCCCCGTTTTCCTTCAATGATGATGACAGAGCACGTACGTTGATTGCTTCAATAGAGCTCTCAGCATATTTAATCTTTCCATTTTGATATTCAATTTTACTGTCAAGTCTCAAAATAAACAGACAGCCATTGAATCTAGGTTCTCTCATAAATAGCTTACATAATTGCTCTAAAATATGCACCAAGAGATCAGCGGGTGCTCCCCCCACAGGGAATAGTTTGAGAGAAAGCCCCAAAGCGTTTGTCACCCGGTGAGAGAGAATCTGCCGAGCGCTCTCTGAAAGAAAGCCCTCCAGGAAATTCCAGAAGGCTCTGTGGTAACCACCTGGGTCCACACCGCCGCAGCAACGGGCCAGCCTCGTCAGAATGCTTCCGCGATGCCTACTGATTCAGGAGGTCGGCTGCCGAAGAGATGGGGTTTGCTGCCGTCTACCCTAATCATCCCAGACCGTCCTCTTTTCTGGGTGAATGGTTGCAACCCCAGCCACTGGCAAGACAAGATGACATGTGCTGAAACCGGTGGCAGAATGTTTCAGACTCTGTCATTCACACGGCGCATTTGTGTTAATGATTCCAATCATCTTCACACGGCTCGGCTCGGCAAACAACACCCCCAGCTCCCGACACGCTGTCACCAGCTCACCAGTACTCTGCGTGTGGCAATAAAGGCTGGTGTAACGGCCAGTGCACAGCAGGTTGGCTGGTTTTATAGGCCGGAGGGGATAAAGAGTATGTAAGACTTTACATTTTCTAAAAGCTAAATGCCACATCACACAATCACTTCTCAGCTGCACGTATTACTTTGTCTGACAGGTACGACCATTGCTCCCCCCAACTGAGTTTTCTGCTTCTTAGGGACAAGGTTAAAAGACCTATCAAAGAGACGGTGGCTGCTTGTCTGAGGTTGGTGAGATGCCCATGGGGCCGCAAAGAGCGTGCATGCCTCAACGAGCAAGCTGAGTCTACTCCTCACCAACAACTTCACTCTCTCGGTAGAAGTCTTCCCTTAATACCTTATGTAACAGAGCAGAGCTTCTAGAAGAGTATGCCATGGAATCTCTCTCACCTGGTGTATTTGCTGCCTCACTAAAATAGGACCGGGAACTGTAAGGCAAGGTGCCACAATGCAGGCAACCACAGGCTTTGCCCACTTGTTAAAAGAATTATCCAGATTTTACCTTAGCCTTCAAAATCATACTATATCAATCAGAACCAAGAAGGTCATAAATAACCAGTAGGGCGGCATGCTTGCTAAGGTTCCTTGGCCACAGGGAGAGGAGTCACCACGAAGGACATGGCATCCAAATGCTTCAGGACACGAACACCTTTTACCAGGCTTGTAAAGATGGGTGAGAAGGGTCAAACAGGCAGTCAGGACAGCCCTCTCCCCTCCACTCCTTGGAAGAGGCCCACCCTCAGTGTCCTTTTGGAAAGGTCTGGCAGGTCTCTGTGGCCCTGAACATCAGATCCGTTGCCAGACCCTAAGCCCACAAAGGCAGGAAGTGTGTGTACACACATCAACCAGCAAGATGGTCAGGCCAAGAGAAGGGACCCAATAAACACATGGTGGATGAATGAATAAACAAAACATAACAGCCAGGGAGCAGATCCTGAAAAAAGATGAGAAATTACATGAAGATTATGCCATTCTGTGCCCGCTTGTCTCTACGACTATATTTTATAAAGCATTAGATTTCCTTTTAAAGGCTATCATCAAAGTTCTCAGATGCATTTGGATTCCCAGGGAAGCTCATAAAGACATCAAGATAACTGCGTTGATTTGACAGCCGAAGCAAGATGAACCAGAGTCAGGCTTCCATCATTACAGCACAGTTTGAGCTGGAGCCTTCCCACACTTGCGATAACAGAGCGATAATTACACAAAGACCCTAACAGTTAACATATATGGGACGTTTACCAAGCACCACGTAGCTATGCTAAAGCTTTCCTATCTTTTCAACAGTTCAGCAAGGTAGGTACGATTATTCTCACAATTTTACAGATGAAAATACTGAGGCTTAGACACATTCAGTGAGATGACCTGGAACGGAACAAGTAATGGACGGGGCCATGATTCAAGCCCAGGTCTGTCCGATGCTGTAGCCTGGAGTCACAACCATTACACTCTGTAAATGTCTGTCAAACCTCAACCCTGTGTCCTGTTGTTTCAAACCATTTACGATCCAGTCATTACTAAACGTTAGCATCTGTTTTTCTCAGGGATGGATTCTGTCAACTGATAACCCACCACTGCGACCATCTAGCAAAAATGGCTCAAGTGATTTTGCTTGCTAGAATTTTTTTGTTTCTTGAATGGTGAGCTCTTCTCTGTTCTGAGAATTTATTCCTCTCCTAAAATACCGTGGGGAACTGGAAGGTGGGGTTGTCATGACTTTGAAACAGTACTTCCCAAATTATAATGTGTCACGTGTAACACGTCAACGGGTCACCTGAGGACCTTGTTCAAACGTTAGGTTCTGATGCGCCAGGTCTAGAGCGGAGTCTGAACATTCTAACAAGCTCCAGGTAATGCTGATAAAGTGTGGCACGTGGACCAGCAGTTAAGTGTCAGGGATATAGAAAACACCAGGTGTGGGGAATGAGCCTAGGAATTCCCTGAGCTTATTTCCAACAACTAGGAATCGGAATCCAGATTCTCTGAACCCCAAACTCAGTTCCAAGAGAGCACAACATGTGCGGAACAGAGCATTCTTCAGCTAAATAATACAAGAAAGTGACCTGTGCAAAAGCATAGAAGGTGTGGCCCTAGGAAGAAAACCAATCTAAAGATCTATGGGGCATAACCTTGGTGGGTACCAGTACCATGCAGCTTCTCGAACAATCACGTGTGTTCATCTAAGCAGTACACACACCATTGACACGGTTTTGTATTCTTACCAACCAATCCACCAGTATGTAGCTATCCTTCATAAACGTCAGCTCCCTGGGAATGGTCATGGGTCCAAGTCAGGTTCATGGTCCAGTAGCAGAGCCCCAATGGGCACAAAGAGAAACCAGTCCAGAAAGGCAGACGGAAGTCAAGTGAAAGCCTGAGCCAAGAGCCCTGAGGTGCAGGACAGAATGGAAAAGACCAAGGTGCTGCCCCCTTATAATGTAAAGTGCTTCTAACTTGTCATCATCTCTTGTTACATCTCATCGGAGAAACAATACACCCGCAGTGAGGCAAAGATGGACTCTGGTTCATTTAAACAACGGCAGTGGAAAATGGGTCCCCGTAAAGAGAGAACAGGTCAGGGGTGTATACGTATATACACACAGTGTAGGAACATTACTGGCTTCGCTCTGCGTCCTCAGCTTCACGATGTGCTTTTCAGCCACTTCCACGATACTGGGCACTTCACTACCGCCAAGGACATACGACACAGGATGCAGGCGGTCCACTTAAATGGAGCACCCAAGAGGTCTTGTCATGTGGGTGCTTCTATGTTCTAGGTACTGTACCAAGCGCTTTGTACACGAGAATAAGGATCACTGTCACTAGCTGTCATATGAGGAAACTGATGCTTGTGGAAGGTAATGAACTCATTCACACTCTCACCCAGCGTACAGAACAGCCGAAGGCTCAGAAACCAGGTCCATCGAACTAAAATGTCAGTGCTCTTCAATGGTCCACTAAACTCCCCTCACCCCGAGACCCATCAGGGAAGCCACCACTCTGACAGCGTGCGGAGCGCTGACATCCAAGCCAGGAACACTTACATTCCCCTCCTTTTCAAAGTCAGGTGGAAGTAACTTCACGAAGTTATCGGGGAACACTCCTCGTCTGCCGTTGAGCTCTCCTTCCCACCAGCCCACGTCGATGCAGTCCTAGGAAACAGGAGAGCAGAGAGTGAGAAACGGGACAAGCACCCTCCAGGGAGGTCTGACACCCTGTTAGAGGGGATGGAGGCCCTTTCCTGGAGGCCACTGTCAACCCATCCACCGTGGTTACTGAGACCAGGTCAGCATCAACCTCAAAGTCAGACGGGAGAAGGAGAGCACAAGTGTGCTAGAGCTGCTCAGACTCAAAACCCAGTGTGGCTGCCGGATGCCCTGAATCTAGAAGATTTTTTTTTTTTTTTAAAGATGGGAGGATATGTACCTTCTTCGTCTTAATTTTACTGAAATAAAATTATTTCATTAACAGCAAACATGCTTTAGAGAGTATCACATGCACAAAGGTTCTCTTTGGCCTGTCACAAAGCTTGCAGAAATGAAAAAAGGGCTTTGTGTTGAGAGTCAGCCAAGCCTGAGAAAAATCCACTTTTGGCAAGCTCGTGAACGCCCTGCTCTTCTTCACCTTCTCCTTTCGGTGGTGATGGGGCACGGGTGTCATCATGAGAAGCCCTTCCCCCACCTTACAGAATTCCATGTTTGCTTACTAAATGAATGAACAAAATCTATTCATTCTTCTAGATCAAACCTGTTTCCCTTTAAGTAATCCCTATTCTGTTCACTCACTCATCAAATGTTTACTGAGTGCCTATTTTGTGCCAGGTATCAGGCAGACAGTGAGAGCTCGGCCTGTGCCAAGCTTCCGTCCTGAGCCTAATGGCCTCATAGTTCTCCTGGATGCTTAACCTCATGCCATAAACCACTTCCATTTTGCCTCATATCCAATTGGTTGGAAGGCAAGTTTGTTCTGGTTTCACAATGTATCTCACATTTGTCCCCCGGCTCTAATTCCACTTGAACCACCCTAATCCAAGACTCACCTGGCCTACTGCAAACCTCCTCACTTGGGCACTTTTTCCGGCCCAGCTTATGGACAATGTACACACAGTGCTGTTAATTACACGCCCTTGAGTAAAAATCCAGTTCTCAGATTGTGATCGATAACTTCCTGCTAGAGCCGAAAACGAGCAAAGGCTTTCCAAAAAGTGCTAGTCACACATAGGACTTTCAAAGTTGCGCCTGAAGCAGGAGATGTTCAGCAAAGTGAGGAGATCATGCCCAGGGCCCATGGAGAGACACTCATGGTCCTCTACAAAACCAGTGGGCCAGGATGGCTCAAGCAGCAGATGTGCAGCTGGCCCAGGGTCCTGCTGCAGACCCCCGGAGGGCCACAGCTTATGTGACTCACAGGTGCCTTGCTCCATCATACATCTTAGCAAGGTGAAGAACACATCTGGCTTTGTCACCATTATGCCCCCAGCCCACCGCACAATGTCCAATGTAATAAATATTTATGGAGTCAATGAAGACTCTTTCTAACCCTAAGTCCTATGATCTCCTGCAGTCAGGACAAGGTAGCCTCCATCTACCTTAACTCATGATGACTGTATGTAAGAGAGGGCCCACGTCAGGTGAGAAGTAAATGAGCACCACCCTCCCTTCCAATAGTGGTAACTGTTTACAAAGATAAACTAACCCTTTAGAAGAGGATGTGGATTTTAGAAATGGGCCCTTAATCACAGATGGCAAATTCTAGTCCAGACCAACGCCAAAAAACAGACACTTGAAACATCAAGTTCAGACTTACCCAGGACAAATTGGAGTTCAAAAGACAACATGAGAGAATGCTTATCTTTCTTGAAAAATAACAAAGAGAAGCCCAGATAAGTATTCTGGCCCCACTCATGTCACATCACTCCCTAAACAATCTAGCATCAGTCCCCACAGAAAGGATTCACGGACAGGGATGGCGGTGGCAGAGTAGGATAGCTTCTGCCGTTCTCCCAAACCTGAGAAGACATCATCATCCACAACCCCAGAAAATCTTGGGAAGGCCTAGGGTGTGACATTTCTATACTCTCAATCCTTAGGAATGAAATCTTTCAATCCAGAAGGCTCTGCTTTTGAGGAAATGCTTGGCACCTTTCTCTCCTCTTTTTCCGGACAAGTCCCTCTTCTTTTCAAAACTTGAAACTCACCTTCAGTAAAGTGATACTGATGAACGCTTTAGCTTTTCTCTAACACTCGCAACTGTGTTAATTTGCACTTCACGATATTCAATTCAACAAACATCTATTAAATGCAAAGTACATTTAAGTTCTTTCTGTAGGCACCAAACATTAAACCTGCAAAGAACATGATCCCTAACTCCAGGGAGATTAGAGATTTATGTGAAAGACCCCCACACAATATTACACAAGGCCCTCTTGGATAACAGGTATCAACCAAGAGGTCTGGTACGAAAGAGGAACAATCATTAACAGTTTTTCAAATAATCTTAAATCTTTTCATGTGTGAAGGGTTTGCTTATGTGATGACTGAACTTCCCTGCACATTCAATTCAGAGCATCTGATACAGAATTACATCCACAAAAGGCACTTAAATACTGTTCAGTGCTACATTTCTTTTAAAAAGCTTCTTTCCGACTTTCTGACTGGTGCAAATCCATGCCTCACCTTAGTCTCATGCAAGCAGTAACCCAAGAATCATTGCGATGAAGCCTCTTCCTTCATATGTAAGAAAAACAATGAGGAAAATTTTAATAAGCAGAAGCATATCCAGAATAACTTTAGAACTCATACATGCCTACGGGGGAAAACAGTGCATATGACATATTTATTATATCTCCCATCAGTGGTGAATGAATGGCTTGGATGGCTCGTCTATACTCTGCTTTTGAAGGATAACATTAACAGTACTAATCATTGTGTAATTCAAGGTAAGAGAGGGAAAGCGTGAAGGTAGAACACAATCTGTCTTACTGTTCTGATTGGTATAAAGACAAATTCAGGGCTCATGGATGAGATAAGTGCATTCCAAAAAGAAAACAGCCAGTGTGCCTTAGTGTGCCAAAGTGTGCCAAAGGAAAGCAGAAGAGGGAACCTGCTGCAGGACAGAAACCAGCCCAGGGTCAAGGTACCTGGAGGGGGCAGAGACAGGTAGAGAATCGGGGCGCTTCTTACCCCCTAGCAAAAGAAGCTAATCTAATGGGAACAGGAACAATTCTGACAGCAAAATGAGAAGTGAAAAAACATCTTCTTCAACAAACCAGGCAAAAGAACTAGCCTTTTGATGGCGGAAATGAAGAGACAGTTATTCGTAGGAGGGCTGTGCTTCTGGAAGTATAAGAGAACAGCAAATTCAATTTATTTGCTAAGGACTGAAAACATGCAGGATAGCAGAGGCATTCAGGGGTAAACAGAAAATCATAATGTCCTTACAGGACTCCCAAGCTCAGAGGCTAGAGGGAGAGGCAGACGCAGTGGATCAATATGACGCAGAAATGCCGGCAGGAGTGCTAAGCCAGGTTTAAAAACAAGTGGGACCTAGACAAACCGGGTAGCCTGAAAAGAGAATGAGGGCATGAACCAAAGTAATGAGAAAGGTCAAAGGCAGGATCACCAAGCATGAAGGAAGGGAAGAGGGAGAGTGGGAAGCTGGGGTCATGGAAGAGAATATTCAAGAACTGGTGCTTAGAGTGAAGGCAGTGTCTGGCTCCCAGAGGGCTCCCAGCCAACATCGACTTACCAGCGATGCGAGGCATGAGGCAAGATGGCACCCGTGAGAGGCAGGAGCAGGATGAAGGGACAGCGGGTCAGTGATCTGTGAGGCCAGAATATCATCAGAGTGGAGTAGATGTCCCCAGGGAGGATGGCAGAAGGCGAGTGAAAGCAGGACAATGAGACAGTGAGGAGAGAGGAAGTATGGCCAAAATACTGGAAGATGTAAGGGTGACCATGTCATTTCTTTTCAAACCTGGGACATTATTAATAATCACACCGGGACCAAAGATGTAACCCAAGATGATGATCACCCTAGCAGATTTTAAGATTCCAATAAGGATGAGGAAAACAGAGCAGCTTCTGAATGAGTCAGGAGTTTGCAGCGGGAGAGAGTAAAAAATCAGCACATAGATGAAAGAAAGCTTCCAGAACAACGATCATTAGAAATAAGCTCCAGTGGCACAGGAAAGGAGAGGAAAGGAGACCTGGACTTGATCAAGAGTTGAGGGTATGGAAAGAATGACATTTCTGACACAGAACGTTCACTCTTCTATGACCAAGTCCTCAAAAATGGTTTCTCTATGCCTCATCACCAGGCAGATATCAGAGTAAAATATGGTATTTTTCCTTATAAATTACAAACCACGGTTTTCCTTTTAAGGAATGAATAAACAGAGCCTCAGTTGTGCCGTGCTCCCACCTCTATGCTCCGACCTATCTCAGGGTGTCTGAGGTATCGCAGGGAGAGGGGGAAGACAGGCAATGTGGGCTGTCTGAGAATTAAGTGGTCCACAAGTTATCAAAACTCTGGGTCTCGGTTTCTTGATACACAGGACAATTTGGATGGGGTGTGAAGAGCGACACGACCTTGGTGGTCATCATTACTGTGATTCTATGGACTGGTCCCAAAGACCTGGAGGGACAGTGCGCCAGGAAAGCTTCCGGCCACACCCTGACGTACAACTTGGCAGAGTCACCAAGCGCGCTCTGATGTGTCTGCCTCTAGTCTCGGCGCCACAGATGTTTAGAAAAGACAAACTTGTCTTTTGGTTGAATTGTAAATTTGTGAAAAGATCTAGCCAAAACCTCATCCTGGGCTCCCTTTTGTCAACAATGCAAAGTAACCTAATAGTTCACGGTTTCTCAAAGCTGGCTGCACACTGAGAATCACCTGGGGAGTTTTTACAATTCCCAGGGCTGGGGCTACACCCCACACCAATTTCTAGGGGGTCGGACCAGGAAATCAGCACTTTTTAGAGGTTCCTTGGTCCTTAATATGCAGGCTGACAATCAATGATTTGGACTCACGCTTGCCAAATTTTAATGCACATAATATCCACTTCGGCATCTTGTGAAAATGCCAACTTGGATTCAGTAGGTCTAGGGCGGGTCCGAGATTCAGCATTTCTAACAGGTCCCTGGGTGATGCGTATGCTGCTGGTCCATGCACCACACTTTGAATAGTAACATTCTCAAAAATGGTCAGGTCCTTGAAAATAAGGATCTTGTCTTCACACTTTTGTATCCACCAAATACCTAGAGCATTGCTTGGCAAATATCAATCCTGAATAAGGGCTGGCTGAATGGATGAAATGATGGATGGCCCAACCTTCCCTCAGACTACTGATCTACTTCTCTCAATTTTCAAACACCAGAAGTGAGGTCGAGTTGAATCAGGGAGAGGCAGGTATAGATTAGCTATTCAAGAAAGCTTCACCTCTGTGATCTGGCTTACCTATTGATCTTTACTGAATTATTTGTTTATAATTGTGGAAACAACTTCAAAATACCTCCAGAACGTAAGCCACATTTTCTCAGACATCGTAAGTGCCCTGTTTGACTTCAGACGGGAATGTGTAGCTTACAAACGGACCTATCGAACCAAAAAATGAAACGATGAAAATGGGTTCGCCAGCTGGTCCAAGCAAAAAAGAAAAGCACTACGCTCAGCCACTGCTCTTGGTGGCCAGCTGTGCCCACATGCCCTAGTCCCAGTTTCCCAGAAGTTATCCAGCGTGGCTGTTTTTCACAGTCTCCTCTGATGACTGAGACACCACTCCAGGAGAAAGGGAGTGTTGTACACTTTCAGCGTCCCACCAGCAGTACAGAAAGCGCTGTTTAATATTTACTAATGAACGTCTTCTGCGTGGAGCTTCAGGGGGGCTATTGAGAGACAGATCCACAGAAGCCAGAGCCCAGGAGCACTCAGCTTTGCCTCTGCTTGTTAACGCCTCCCCAAGAGATGCAATTATTCCGCATGACTGGGATTTCTGCTCACAATTTCCAACATCCCCATAAGTCAGTTATTAAAGCAGGCTCATCAACATCATGGTTTATGAGGGAAGAGGGAAAAAGGAAAACTACAGGCTATCTCAACGTTAGAAGAAATGCCTGGCAGACCACAGCTAATGAGAGAAGCCAAGGAGACAGCCTCAGAGACAAACTCACTCAAGAAAATGTCACATTCCAGATTAAAAAAACCCCCAGTAGAGCAGGTCAATGAAACCAGGAACTGGTTCTTTAAAAGGATAAACGGAACTGATAAACTTTTAGCCAGACTCATCAAGAAAAAAAGAAAGATAACTCAAATAAATAAAACCAGAAATGAAGGAAGAGAAATAATAGCTGGCACCACAGGAATACAAAGGACCATAAGAGAATGTTATGAAAAATTCTATGGACAACCTAGAGGAAATGGACAAATTCCTAGAAACATAAAACCTTCCAACACCGAGTCGGGAAGAAATAGAAAATCTCAACAGACTGATTACCAACAATGAACGGAATCAGTAATCAAAAAATTCTCCCAAAACAAAAGTCAGGACCAGATGGCTCCTCAGGGGAATTCTACCTAACACTCAGAGAAGAGTTAATACCTATTCTTCTCAAACTATCCCAAAAAACAGAGGAGGAAGGAAACCTTTCAAATTCATTCTATGAGGCCAGCATTACCCTCACATTAAAACCAGAGAAAGACACTACAAAAGAGAGAGAGAGAGAGAGAGACAGAGAGAGAGAGAGAGAGAGAGAGAACTACAGGTCCAATATCTCTGATGAATACACATGCAAAAGTCCCTAACAAAATATTAGCAAACGAAATCCAACAATACATTAAAAAAAAATCCTTCACCACAATCAAGTGAGACTTATTCCCGGGTTGCCCCAGGGGTTTGATATTCACAAATCAATGTGATATATCACATTAACAAGAGAAAGGATAAAAACCATACAATCCTCTCAACAGACACAGAAAAAGCATTTCACAAAGTACAACATCCACTCATAATAAAAACTCTCAAGTTTTAGAGAGTAGGTCTAGAGGGAATATACTTCAACATAATAAAGACCTTATATGAAAAACCCACAGTTAACATCATCCTCAGTGGGGGAGGAACTGAAAGCCTTTCCCCTAAAGGCAGGACCAAGACAAGAATGTCCACTCTCACCACTATAATTCAACACAGTACTGGAAGTTCTAGCCACAGCAACCAGACAACAAAAAGAAAAAAAAGGCAACCAAATTGGTAAGGAAGCTGTAAAATTTCACTATTTACAGATGACATGATACTATATATAGAAAATCCTAAAGATTCCACCAAAAAACTATGAGAGGTGATAAATGAATTCAGTAAAGTCACAGGATACAAAATTAATACACAGAAATCTTTTGCATTTCGTTACACTAACAACGAAGTAACAGAAAGAGAATTTTTTTAAATGTTTATGGGGGGGGGGGCGTGTGTACATGTGCATCCGTGTACATGCATGAGCAGCGGAGGGGCAGAGAGAGACAGACGGAGAAAGACGATCCCAAGCAGGCTCTGTGCTATCAGTGTGGAGCCTGATGCGGGGCTTGATTCCACCAACTGTGAGATCATGACCTGAGCCGAAATCAAGAATTGGACACCTACCCGACTGAGCCACCCAGGCGCCCCAGCGAAGAGAAATTAAGAAAAGCAATTCCACTCACAGTTACACCAAAAATAATATAATACTTTGGAATAAACATAACCAAGGAGTTAAAAGACCCGTAGTATGAAAACTATAAAACACTGATGAAAGAATTAAAGAAAAAAAAAAGGAAAATGTCCCATTACAAAAGCCAACATCCTAGGATCGTCAAGGCTTAGGGAGTCATTCACTGTTTTGCGACACTGGGAACTCATGACCTCAAAGAGTTCATCTAACTTGTAAAAAATCCTGACTTTTTATTGGGCAATAACTTATAGGCTTTGCAATACTAACTTCTGATTCTTTCATTTCACATAATATATAACTGGTAATAAAAAATCGAATGAGGAACACACAAAGAGCAGTAACCAAGCCTCCACTTGGCCATGCCAATATGAATCGAAGCATGTGTAGATGCCTGAAAACTACTCAGAAATGCCCCATGTCTTCTGTAAGCCACCCACATCGTACCTCACATTTTCTTGCTTCTTCATATGTACAGTAATTTGTGACTGTATGCTCTCAACAACTGTGCAAACTACGTCGTTGAGACTGGGTTTTGAGGCCTTCCTTGTAACCGTGTTGAGTTTTTGTTACGGTGTGCAAGTTACGTGCAGATCAGCTTGATCCATCAAAGCTTGGTTTTAGGCTTTGTTAGGGTGGGTTAGGGAGGGGCTGTTCCTGTGGCTGCCTCTCCTGGGTTCTCAATTAGATGCCAGGTATGTTCAGCACAGTTTTTCTACCCTGCTTGGCCAGAATTCTAACACGTCTCATCACTGGTGACTTCTGGGATGTTCACTCAGCTCACAGCCCACCCACTCCCCCGTGCTGATTTTCTTCCGGGCCTGGTGGGATCTTGCCCTAGTGATGCACACTTTAGCATTTGGCAAAACCTTCTGGAGCTCTTTCTTTGCACAGCTCACTCCTCTGCAATTGCCTGCCCTGAGAAGTCCAGTCACCTGGGCAGCCCTGAATTATAATCTCTGTTTCCTCTATCTGATGAGTCCTCTGCTTTCTGTTGGGGCTCCAGTGCCCTATGCTGCAATTTAGAAAGCGCCCCCGGGGTTGATGTGGAACACTTCTCTCAAGGATTACATCTCCATGCTTTGTATTACCCAATGCCTAAAAACAGTGGGTTCATGTATTTTGTCCAATTTTAACGTTGTCTATGGCAGGAGGGTAAGGCTAACACCTTTGATTCCATCATGGCTACAACCAGAAGTTGTATACTCACTTAAAAAGGCTGTTTCTTTAATTAGAATTTATTTGATTCTAGATTTAATCGAACTTTAAGCTCTATCTTTAAAAGTCTGAGCTATTTCAAGGTCTAATTCCCAAAAGAAGTCCTAGAGAAAGAATTTCTGAAATGAAAAGACATACAAGAGTTTTTAATTACCCTGGAGTCTCCTCTGCTAGTCATAGACACCTTTCGCTAACAGGAAGGTGGAATATTCCCTAAGGAAAAGTAGAGTCGGTGTTAAACATCATTATATGCAAAAGTGAAATATAGGCAGTAGGTCAGTGTCCCCCAACCTTTTCCAGATAATGGCACGCATATAAAATGATAATATTTTGATGGCATACTGCTGGAGGCCAAATGTTAAAGGCCAACGACCCAGAAGGGGGTTCCGGCTACCTAAGGCCCTTTCCATCCACCCGGAGAGCTGAGGGGATCACTACCCTATACTCCTATAACCCACTCATAGCACATGGGTTAGGAAATGCTACAGAAGTAACCCTTGAATCTGGATGTCAGCAAGAACTGCGCAAAAAGCTGAAATCAAATCTCAGTCCCCAGAAAGAGAACAGAACTTCCACAGACATTATGAGAGGCAGGCAGGCAGGCAGGCAGGCAGGAGGAAAGCCCGAAGGGATTTTATAGGAGACAAGCCAGAGCAGAAGCCCCACAGGCCTGGTTACTCACAGCCTGTTTCCCTCTTAGAAAAAGATGCTTCTCTCTGGAGCCTCTTCAGAGAACAGCACCCAACAGATAATTCCCTAACAGTCCAGCTCCAGGATCACCATTCATACTGCGCAAGTCCTGGAGTCCCGGGGCGCGGCCGTATCGCTTGCCCACAACAAATACACAGGAATAGCTTACTGATTTCATTATTTTATTTTTAGGTTATATAACCTCAAGTTTCAGGAAATATTTAGGCTTTTAGTCTTTTTTCTAGTATCAGAGTGAAAGACCCTCTACCCCCATAAATCTATTTAAAAAAACAGTCATCATGTGAAAAGGAGATATTTGCAAGAGAGGACCTTTCCTGTGTACTCATGATCGGGCTTTATGCGCCATAGGAACCATTAACATATGAAGGCACGTGAACAATTACACACAAAACACAACTCATTAAGGAAGCACTTTCACATTTCTTTGGTCCATTTAAACATAATCAAGTATGCAAAGTTATACATCAGTATTTTTTTCATAGAAATTTCCCCTTTTCTACTTGTTAAGTCATTTACATTGAGATGAACACTTAAGGCTCAATTGTGAAAACGGTTTCTAATGGGACCTTCGGCTCATCCGAAGCACATGGCTAAGAATACGTTTACCTCTCAAGGATGTGCATCCTACAGCTGAGCTCTCATGTGCATTTGTGTTTAGAAAACCGTATATTCTGCATCCCAACACATGCTTTTCTTCCATTAAAAGGGGAGCAGATATAATAAAAATCATTTTGCTTCTTTGACAAAGAGTGGCATTTATAAAGCATCTTTCATTATGCTTTAAGAGATTTTCTGAGCTCCTGCACCACCTCCAAGAGAAACAAAGAAAGCTGTTAGGGATGAGGGTTGGGGAGTGCCTTCATTTTACAGATAAGGACCAGGAAGGAATATGAGGTGAAAGACATAGCCATAATCATTATGAACGTCAAGATCGGCCAAGCCAGCTGCAGCAGCTATTGGTAAATTCATAAATTCCTACCTTCTATTTCTATTCTTCACCAGACAAATCTACATTTCAGTTTTTCTATTAGGAAAACTTATTCCTTGGCATAAAAATTCGTTTGGTGATGTTTTTCTCTACACGCAGCAAATTTAGCTTACAGACCTTGGGCAGGGAATGAAAAACACAATTCCCAGTCGGATCCAGGCCCTCGGGCTGCTCAGCTGAGTCCAGGCCTGCCTGGTAGGTAGAGTGGGGCTACATCTGTTTGCCACCTTGGGGGAAAAGCTCCGATACAGGAGATTTATGGTCTTGTATTACAAAGGATATTCTCGGGAAGACCGAGAACAAAACCAAGGTCCTTGAAATTCATGCAATCACGTATCAGGAAGTTATTTACTAAATATTGGGGCTCCGATGGTCTTGTAAGAACAAAAGACCAAACAACATTCTCTTAAGGGTATCTTTGCAGAGCCAAGGTTTTTAATTTTGCCAAAATCCAATTTGGCAGTGTTTTCTTTCAGGGACTGTGCTTTTGGTGTCGTGTCTAACAACTCTTTCTCCTATGTTTTCATAAACAACATTTTCTGCTTTTTGTTTTACATGTAGATCTACGGTCCATTTTGAGTTAATGTATGTATTAGGTCTAGGTCAGGGTATTTTTGTTTTTGTTTTGCTTATGGATTACCAATTGTGCCAATACCATTTCTGAAAAAGATTATCCTTTCTTTGTCAAAGTTTCCTTGCTCCTTTGCTGAAAATTAATTGCTGTATTTTGGGGGTCTGTTTCTAGACATTCTATCTCAGGGGGCAGCAAACTACAGCCCATGGGCCAAATCTGGCCTGCTACCTATTTCTGTTCATTCCACTAAGAACAGTCGAAACATTTTTAAATGGTTTAAAAAAACCAAAAGAAGAACATTTCAAGGAATGTGAAAATTACACAAAATTCAAATCTGAGTGTCCAAAAATAAAGTTTTATTGGAACTCAGCCACATCCATTCATTTAGTTCTCTGACCGCTTTTGCATAGCTGCGACAGAGACCATAAAGCCTAAAATATTTACTCTCTGGCCCTTTACAGAAAAAGTTGGCCAAGCTCTGATCTAGAATATGAGGATCCATATATATATATATATATATATATATATATATATATATATATCCATGCAGAACCTCAGGGCCTCTCTGAATGCCACTGTAAAAAAAAAATGCTTGTAAGGAGAGAAGCTTTAAATAGAACCTCTGAAAGCCCTGAGGAAGGCAGAAAAGGAAGGCATTTAATAGCCAGCTACTCTTTCCAACTAGGGCAAAAATATAAAGGCCTTAAGTAAAACTGTTCTTAAAAGGATGAATTGTACTGCACTATATAGTTAACCATAAAATGGAAAAAATTTAAGTCCAAAAGATATTTATTTTTAATGATGTTTTTCTTAAATAGCCCCAGGAGTCATAAATGAAGAAAAAACACTTGTAAATGTGAAAGATGACAGGTTAATGTCATGTGTGTAAGGTGTTTTTATAAAAATCAATTCGAAAATGACACATAAAATTTTTAACTTGAGTAATCATTTTAAAAAATGCACACTCCGATCAGATTAGCAGAGATTAAAAAGAATGATAATATCCAGGGATGACAAGGATAGGAAAACATATTCTCACACACTCCTGTGGGGAGACTAATTGGCACAATCTTTCATAACATCACTTAAATAGCTTTAAAAGGAACTGAGGCAGCATTACACTTAGCGAGTTATCATCAGGAAATAATAACAACAGTTAACATTGATAGATCACTTCCTCTAAGTGAGGCATTCTAAGTGCTTTACCTACTTAAACTCAGTTCATCTTTGCGACACCAGGAGGTGGGTACTGTCATCACCCCCATTTCACAGATGTGAAAACTGAGGCACACAGATCGCGCAACCTTCCCAAGGTTACACAAGTAGTAGAAAGTGGCAGCACTAATTACGTGCACAAGAATTTACAGAGCGATGACTGCACTCAACATGGTCTAAAATAAGGAAAACCCAGAAACAAGCTAAATATAAAAGAGAACTGTGGCACTTCATATATTAGGATGCTAAGGAACCATTTAGCCATGCTGCCAAAGACAGGCATGATATATTTTTTAAAAAGAGGCTTACAAAATAGTGTGTATGATACGATCTTATTTTTATTTTGAACTATAATGTGTGCGTGTCTCTGTGTAGAACATCTGGAAGGACATCGCTCAAATACTGAGAGGTATCCGAAGGTGGTGAGGTCACAGGTGATTTTGACTTTTCTTTGTATTTATCTATTTATCTGTTTTTTTCTCATTTTTCCTCAAGAGAAAGTATTTACATGATTTTAAAGTATTATTTAAAAGTGCATCCCATGCCACTTTCCATCTCAGAAAAGCCTATTTTAATAAAATGCAAATGTGAATGCAAAGATCTTTGAGATACTTTAATAAGACGGAGGCTATACAACTAGAATAAATTACTTTTATCCTAAGAAAAGTCAAAAAAGAAATAATAAAGGGGAATTTCAGGGAAAGTACTGAACTAAATTTCAGGACAGTTCAATATATTAAGGAAACTTCCAGTCACTGGGAATTTGTTTTTCTTCTTCCCATAATAACTTATCAGAGCCGTAACTATAATTCAACTTTTAGATTTCTAAAGCCTTTTCAGCCACAACATCTCCTCTGATTCTCACAAAAGCCTTGTCAGGGTAATGCCAACAGAAAGGTTAGAAATAGAAAGAGTTTCTCTAATTCCTTAAGACACCTGTAGGTTTTTCTGGGTGTTGTAGGAGAAAAGTATCCAAGATGGTGTTGCACGGATTACTAAGGCCCTGCCACTGAAGCACAGCTCTCTGGACAGAGATGATCATGACGCCGAATGAACACTAGGGTCCCTTTCAACAGTTTCACATAACTTGTGGACGCATACACGGCTGGAGATTCTCATCAACTGCGAAGAACTCATCTATGGAAAATCTGCAATCATGGCCAGCAAAATTTTGGAGTGTTATTATTGTGTTGACTATCTACTGGTAAACTAAAGAGAGATTTTCTACCACCTCAAGTCCTATGTTCGCCAGCCTCATCTAATTTAACGCTGTGTTTATGATAATAAACAAGCTCAGGGAGGAAGAGTTTTGATCAAATGCACTTATGGTATCAGGATTCTTCTCAACGGTCCCCGTGTCCTGGTTATGTTACAGAGGAAGCAAAACAGCAGTCAACTGTATGTATTCCTTGGGATTTCTAATGCTCTGAGGAGACGATATATTGTGACTAAGGACATATGCAGTCTAACAAGACAGGCCATACTGCAAAAAAACAAAACAAAACAAAAAAAACAAACAACAACAACAACAAAACACATCCCATGACATAAATGACTTATTTGCTAAACACTGACATTCTTCAAATGTATGTAAACCCAGATGATCCCAGACCTGTGCTTAACTTCTTCGTTCACTCATAAAGCATGTCCTTCTAATGGGTCTGTCAGCGTGTCATCATTTTCAGGGTGACACGTGCTAATTTACTCCTCACCCTTGAAACCACATTTAATCCTAACGCTTAGCTCTGCTAAAAGCTTCGGCAGTGCAGAGAGAAAGGGTCAAGGCCAGCAATCTATTTAGCTGATGGACTTACTTAAGCCAAGCTGAGAACCCTTCTTGAGATTCCTACAGCCACTTCTCTTTGAGGAAACATCCTTACTTCCTGTGGGGCCGGAAGCAAGGAAGTGTGAAAACATTCTTCTCGTGAATAAATGTTTCAATTAATGAATTAATCAGAGGAAGCAGGAAGGGAAAATACACATTAGAACAAACAAAAGAACTTATAATCACAGAATGACTTAAGAAGCTCAAGACTCCTGTCTTTCCCTTTCTCTGTCTCTCTCTCTCCCCCTCTCCCTCTCCCTCTCTCTCGCTCTTTCTCTCTCTCTTTTTTCATACTAAAAGCAAACAGAAAACTAAGTGGTACCCAGGCCCAGAAGAAAAGAGGAAGGTAAAATATGCTGGACATGGGCAGAAAGCAGAAGGAGGATGGGGGAGAAGAGGGCTTCAGGCACAAAAAGAACAACATTAGCCCTGAGCCGAGGTCATCATTTCCTCTGCACTGATTATCTTTCATTTCCGGAGAGGTGACAATGGAATCATAAAGGCATGGATGGTCCTGAACCTAAGCGATCACAATCATGGGCACCAAAATGCAAGTGGGTGGGGGCAATGGCATGGTAATATCACTTTCCTGATTAAATAATGATGATTTCATTAAATTAGAAAGAAAATTTGATAGGCACTTGCCCTAGATAGCCAGAAACAGAGTGTGACTCGGTGAAAAGACAAGTCACCAGTGGAAGTGACAACCCCGCCTTCCACAAGCGTCCGACAGCCCCACGGACAGCCCAGGCAGCACAACCATGCCCCGGCTCTGCCACGTGGGGACCCTTGGGAGGACCACCTCCACGCTCTGGGCCTCGGTTCCTCCTTTGCAACGTGCACAGGACACCCGCGGTCCCACCTAACTTCCAGGACTGCCATGAGGGAAAGGAATGGCGACGAGGGGCCCTGGGCTCTTGGTGCCAGCCACCCGGAAGCATCCTACACTGGGAAATCATGCTGGCGCGTGTAAATTGGCCTGTTATTAAGTTAGGTGGTCAAGAGCTGTCTAGAAAGGAGGAAGGTAGAGATGAAGGAGGCCGGGTTAGTTAGTATTCAGTCCTAACTCCGCCTTCACAGCAGGTCAAGTTCCAAATATTGAAGGGTCCCTGGTCTGACATACTCTGAGGAGAAGGTGAAACTCCCCCTGTATTTTTTCTATAGTAGCTACTTTATATTTCTACCTTTATCTAATCTTTTGGCTTCTCTCTTTCTTTAGGGTGCATCTATCAGTTTCTTTTCCCGTATGTCAATACTGGTTTACATTGCTTCTCCCCTTCCCTCCATCTCCACTGCCACATGATTTTTATCAGTAATATTATCTTCCTTAATGTTCACCTTCACGTTACCAAATAGGCTTATGCCTATGAAGAAACGGCGGTGGTGGGGAGGCGGTTGTGTCTGCTTTATTAGGGGGTCAAAGACATGGTCACTCAGGGGAGCTTTTTAATAAGAAATACATAGAGTTCCTTATTTACAAAGGGGTCACATGGGAAGCCCTTCCTTCCAAGTTAGGGGGGCCGAGGCCAGGAGACAGTGGGCAAGGAAGGCCAACGGCGGGAACATCGGCCCTCTCCACAGTCGGGCTCCCTCTCCCCCATGTGACAGCGGCCAGGGCGAGGAGCGCCATTTCGATGGCGGCCACCATCACTGCTGAAGCCTGGCCTCGCCTGTACCGGGCTGCTGTCAGCCTTTCTCCAAGGAGCTCCCTGGTTGGAAACCAGACCCAGAGGCTTCTGAACCCTTTCAACCATGCTCTGAGCACAAATCACGAAGGCAGGGATGGGGGCGGCAGGAACACAGATGAAGGAGCTATTTTTGAGTGACTGGAAATAAAAGCTAAACACAGGTGTGTTCTGTGCAAGTGGAAATGTTCCTAAATCCATAAGAATTCTTTATAAATAAACTAAAAAACAAACCATTTGGGTTGCCACATTTCATCCTAGTTTCCAGGGACACACACAAATAGTTCAGGTCTTTGCATATTATTTCAGGAATCATGGAGGGCTCACAGGCACCCACTAAGGGTGTCTGACTCATTTTCTAGAAAGCTGCACGAAATGACAATCGAGGGCTAAAAATGAGGGCAACGCCCGCCCTGTGACTCCTGCCACAGCACAGAAAAGCAGGGCAAAAGGAAACCACCTCAGCCGACTCTCAAAGAAAAATACCGGTGGAATTTGGGGTACACTGAGAACCTCTAACAGCAAAAGCAGTTGAATTTAGAGAACAACAATTCAGGTCTTTCCTCTCAACTCATATGTACAAAAAGGAAGCATATCAAAATACACATTAAACAAATCATAGTGAAGCTCTTCTCTTTATAATGTCCATGGCACATACTCATCTAAACAAATTTCTAGGTGATCCTTTAACTCAGAGGAAAATTAAGAGTTTTCTGTAATGTCAGCAGGGTTTGACAGACACAGATCCATTTTCTCCACTTTTCAGCAAGCAAAATACTTAGGACGTATTTTTTTTTCTCAAAATTCTTGCTGAAATCTCACCCATTGTGAATTCTGAGCTATTTTCGGGCAGATTTTCCACCACTGCTACCCACCTCATATCAAGGTGTTCCTCTTCCAGCAGCAAACTGGGCCCAGTCACGAGAGCCCTTCTTCCCACGTCCGAGGTCAGAGAAAGAGCAACCAAAGGTGAAGCAACAAATCATGTATACACAGCACCTTAGCAAATCCTCACGGCAGCCCTGTGAGGTCCGCTTTCTGGCTGAGGAAACTGAGGCTCAGAGGGATTAAGTGACACGCCCAAAGACATATAGCCGTGAATGGCATTGCTGGAATTCAAACCCTGGTTTCTCAGAGCTGGTAATCTACATGGCACTTGTCATTTTAACATACTTCCAAACAACTGGAACGCTAGGTCAAGGCTGGCAGATACTTCATGGGAATAAAAGTCAAAATCTGCACAAGGACAGGATATCAAGAGACCTGATTTCGCGGACCATAAAAAACAATAATAAAAGCAGGGGGCACCTGGGTGGTTCAGTCGGTTAAGTGTCCGACTTCGGCTCAGGTCATAAATGATCTCACGGTTTGGGTTCGAGCCCCACATCGGGCTCTGTGCTGACAGCTTGGAGCCTGGCCCTGCTTCAGAATCTATGTCTCCCTCTCTCTCTGCCCCTCCGCTGCTTATGCCCCCTCCCTGCTTCCCTCCCTCTTTTTCTCTCTCTCCCTCTCTCTCAAAAATAAATAAGTAGACATTAAAAAAAGTAATTTGAAAAAATAATAAAAACAAAATTGATAATACACAGGGGACATTTTTAAGTTACAAGCGAAAAATGGGCCCAGGTAGGTACATGACACAGCATGAGTTAAGACTGGCTGTATTATTAGCTATTGAAAAAGCAGCTAAGTGGGTAGGCAGAGGGCATCCCGGGGGGCAGGAACATGGTCTGGGTCAGGTTAGGGAGGGTACATGAGTAAGACAGGGCCATCTCAGGAGAGCTTGTTGTAGAACGGTGATGTGGCCCAAGGCCAAAAAGCCAGATTAAGACCAGAGCGCCTGGGCAAATGAGTGCAAGGAGAATCAAGCTGGATTTGACAACAAAGGTGAAGAAAGTTGCTAAAGACTTTCATTGGAGCAAAGGGGTCACATGAGCAAAGCACCATTACAGGATGATAAATAGAGGGGCCTGGGGTGGCCACCCTGGGGTTCTCCTCCAGAGCAGGTGCTGTGGAGGGTGCTGGGAGAGGGAGGAGGTGAGGCTCTCTGCTCAGCCGGCCCGGAGAGGTGTGGACTCCAGCGTGGGCCTGGCTGCCCCACGGACAGGAAGTGGCAGGAACACAGGAAGGCAGAATCCCCAGGCTCCGGCGCTGCTGGGCTCGAGAGTGGGGGCAGGGCCGAGCGAGGGGGAGGAAGTGTCAGAATGACACAGCACCCTGGGCCTGAGGAGCAGGAGCAGGGTATAAGCCAGGTCAAGGGACTGAGTGTATGGCAAGGATAACAAGGTCACGTTTCGCAAGCATCTATAAGCTGCTTCAGTCTCTAAACTGCTTCTACAGGCATGAGGATAGGAAAGTGAGGAAGTGTGGTACAGCTCCCGGACACTCCCGACAGCAGCCTTCCACATCCGCCCATGCCCTTCTCCCTGCCGTGCGGATGGAGGACGGAACCAGGAGAGGGTCCCTTTCTGACTAAGCTCTTTAGAAAAATTCAATTCCTCTTATCACACTGGATCTCGAGCTGGTAGGAACAAAACCATCAAGATGAATGTGTTCTCATCATATGTAATCAAATGACAAGGACGGGAATATAATATATTGAGGTAGAAACAGATGTATTCAGATAAGAGACCATCCATGGTAGTTTTTTTCTTTTCTCCAAACCTTATTAAATATTATTGATACATCTGGTTCTCAGTTAAAAAGAGGCTTCCCCCTCCAAAGAAAAAGAAAAAAACAGTAACATGCACCCCTGCTTTGCAAAGAATGGGTTATTCGACTCTCGGGTTGCTTTATAGTCACAGGGGAAAGTAATCTATCCCTTTCCCTGTAGGATTAAAACCAAGGATCTGTGCTAATTAGCAAAGTATCTGTATTGTGCTTTATGCCTATTTAACAACTTCTTTATTCCAAGTATTTGATTAAGGGTGTTGTTCAAAATAGGAAACGCACCATGCAGACACAGGCCGAAGGAGGCACCACTTAAGGACGAGGGGAAGGGTGGTAAGGAAAGAGAACCGCTTCCGCCTCCTTGGCAGAAAGAGCAAGAAGGGCAGTGTTTTACCCTCCTGCCATGTAAAACACTTACAGAGATACGCTAAAACAAATGCAGGGAGAACAGTTTACAGATAAAGCAATGAGCACATTCCTGGCCCATCAGTAGAGCTGGGGATCGTCTACTATTCCAGAAAAGCAGTCTTAGCAGTGTCTTCCATTCCACTGTCATATGAAAGAGGCCAGCGTTCTCCCTACAATACTTTGATCTTTGGTGAGCTGCTTAGCCTCTGGGGTCATTAGTGCCCTGGTATCTTTTGGTTCCGGCTCTTAAAACACACAACTTCTACAGCCATTTCTTAAAGGTAACCGTCCTGGACTATAAAAGGTAAATCGTACCCATCACTTTATGGACACACGTGGGGGCGGCGGGGGGGTGGGCTGGCGACACTGGGAGCCCCTCCCTCTCAGTAACGGCCACAGGAGCAAGACCCGGGGCCTAGCTCCCCCACCCTAACCCCTGCTCTCTCTCACCTTTCCCTGCACTCTGCACCCTGCCAATAGCATTCTAGCCCTGCATGAGCGCAGGCAGCCATTAGGATCCCCAAGTCATGCTTGTACCAACAGCGCCACACATTCCCTGCCACTCACCCGGAACCAAGAATGAAGCACCCAACACATCTTAAACATGGCTCAGCTTTTCGCTGCACTCAACCATCATGAGAACCCTATTATCTCAGACAAAAGGCTGTATATTCTAGGAATCATTTAAATAATACATCTTTCAACAACCTACTGGGTGAGTACCATTGCATGAGAGCATAAATAGTACACGGTTCAGGCCCTGTTAAGCTGCATCAATTCACACAGATTTTACAGGTCTCTGTATGTTTACAGGGCTCTGCCTGTAATGGTAATGAAATCATACAACCTTCTTAGCCCAAACAAGACAAGCAAAATTCTCTCAGGCATGCTACCTGTCTTTGATGTGAACAGCAAACATTCTCTAAGCGTTTTCTGCCTGAGAGGCATGACACAGCTTTGCAGCTGGGGCTGCTGCAGAGGGCGGGCTCTCCAGCCAAGCAGGCGGCCTTCTGGGTTAGGCCTTCTGGGATGGAGTTTTCTGCAGGGCCATGCAAAACTGCAGCTGGCTCCAAGACAAACAGAATCTATTGGATTTTCAAGTTCATTCATTCACCTGGATATATTGGGCGTAGCCTGATCAAGAGGAAAGAGGCAAGATTCTCCCCCAGGAGAGGACAAAAGGAAAATCAAGTGTTTCAAGGGCTAAACCAACATCTTGTACCGTCCAGTCAACACCTCAAAGCGGTTCACGGTTTGAAAGGCAGGAGGAAACTTTTGTTTACCTTATTGATGAGAGTGACTATATCTCCTTCTTTGATTGTCAATTCATCGTCATTCTGGGCCTCATATGGAAATATTACTTTGCAGTAATCCTTGGCTGTAAGAAGAAAAAAAACACAATCTTTAAAATGCTTTATCTAATGAGCTGGTCCAGGAAAAGATGCCCTCTCTCACAGTAACTTCAGAGAAAAGCACACTTAACAGACAGGATGTAACGACTGCATAAAGAAAGGGTCACCCTCAGGAAACTGCCTAAGATTGCTCATTTGGGGCTCACGATTATTTTTTCTCTTCATTTGCTCCCCTCACAAATCATGTAATGTCACAAAAAGGCACTGTTTTGTGTCTCTCAGGCAGAAAAGCAGAAAAGTTTCTTCGTTCTCAGGTATCTATTTTATATACTCTTTAGTTTATATGCCATTTTATATACTCTTTGGGTGCATGCATAAGCAAACGTAATCTAAAAGAACAAAAAGCTTAAATTCCGCCCTAAGAGCCTTTGTCCACACATCACTAAGTCGGAAACAGGGTATCTGTGTATGTTACGAAGCAGACACAGTACTCCAAACAATAAAAAAGACTGCATTATGATATATTCCCAGAGAAAGATATTTGTACGTGAATATGTGTCAATCACAAATAGCCAACGAATACCGACTAAATGTTCCTTATACGTATGTGTATGTCGGTGATGGGGGGGGGGCAAACTTGTTCAAATATGTCCCATGGAGTCTCTGTGGGAACCTGCCTACTTAGGTGTGGCTGTTCATCAGCAAGGATATGTACCAGCCCTCACAAAAGAGAGAAAAACACTAAGGCCACCGAAAATCAGTTCAAATATGTCCTCAATTATATACTTTTGAAAGTCCATCCGATGTTAGGGGCATCTGGCTGGCTCAGTCAGAAGAGTGTGTGGCTCTTGATTCGAGCCCCACAGTGGATGCACAGATCACATAAATAAATAAATAAACAAACTTAGAAAAAGAGAAAGTCTATCTGATGTTAAATTATCTCTATTTACACAAAAGCACCAGCTTAGAAGAGAGCAAAAACATTTGTCAGGTAGCCAGGAAATTAAGACTTGGAAAGCTGGGTTCAATGACTTAGGACAGAAGGTAGAAAGAAAAATTCAAGAGAATTACTATCTACTGGGACAGGCATTTATTATTCTGCAGCAAAGTCAACAATCCTAATGGCTTTGAATGACCTTAGATATTTTCTAAGGATCAGGCCAGTTCGTGCAGACAGATCATAACCTAAAGCTATATACACAAATATCAATTATATTGTCCCTAGTACGATTTATATGACTGAAATGTGGGGGTTTTATTATGGTTAATGTCATATCAATCAAAGAGAGTGATGTATGAAATAAAGGCAAGAAAAAATCTGTAATACGGACACGCCGTGGTCTAGGGTTGTTTCTGACATGACAGGAGAACAGAGCAGAGAGAGGGAGGGAGGGAGAGAGGGAAAGAGGGAGAGAGGGACTCACTTTCTGTGCAAATGTTTTTGCTTTCTGTCCAATGGACAGAATATATCAGTTACATCCCCTGTTCTAGCATGGGAAACCATCTGTCTTCGTTACTCTGGGCCCCCGATGTGTCTTGTTCATTAAGCCGTGCTGAGGGGCACTCGTTCTAGATCCCATCAATACTACTCTGCCTAAAGATTCCTAGGTCCACATAGTTACCAACATTCCATCTTTCTTTAATTAGTAATAGCAAACCTCCCAAATTCTGAATTGGCCAAATATTCTAAAAGGAGGGAAAAAGTTAAGCATCTTTAAATTGGATAATGACAGCTCTTTGCCAATTTTCCTACTGACTGTGCTAGTGAAATATGACTATCCAACCTCAAAACTTACAATACTGAAACAAATACAGCACTACTTTAGAACTGCCTGCAGAGTCCCAGCTTGAAGAATAATTCATTAGATCGAAATCATGGAAATATCTTACAAAAAAGATAAGACACTCATGGTCAACAAAGAAAAAAGAACAAGCATTGTTTCTATTCTTTTCCATCAAAAAAAAGTTAATTAACTGTGTGGTAGACATTGGTTCACAGTTCCCATTCCCCATCCCCTTCCCAGTTCATATAATCTTGCTGCCTTCAGGTATTACATTAGGAAATGGGGAACCACCCACAGCCTTAGGGATGAGTAAGCTATGTCTAGGCAAATGTTGCTCTCGTTCCCCTTTGTCAGTGATTCGTTTAGGGGTGAGCATGTGATCTACTTTTGGCCAATGAAGTGCTAGAGGAGTTCTACTGGGAGGTGGGAGGCTGTTAGATTTTGCTCCCTGATTAAAAAAAAAAAGAGTGGAGAGGAAAATAGTTGCCTCTGCCTTTTGGCTTTTAACACTGACATCCTTGTTGGAAGACAGCACAACGTTTGGCACTATTGCAGTCATATTTCAACCATGAGAGGAAAGCCAAGAAAATCACAGAGGAGGGGGGTCTGAGTCTTGACACTGTTGAGATGTCTGTCGAATTAGCCAACTTCAGGGGGCCTGTCTGGATAGCTCATTACCAAACTCCATAAAACTGTATTGGTTACCACTACTTTGTGGCTGCATAGGTATTTATCACTCAAAGCAGAAGGCACCCGGACATGAAGGAACTTGGTGGAAGAAAGAGGACACTTCCAGTTACCTCCTCTGAAACACTTGGCTATCATCTGCCTCTTCCTATGCCTCTGTGTTACTTTCTACCCCCCAATCTCTTCCCTTCATCTACCTCAGGACCTGACCCATAGGAGGGGGTCAATAAATGACTGTGGAATTGACTTATAACCAACATAAGGAAGAAATATTTATAAGAAAGTACTAGCATGCCTTTAAAATGTTTCATGGAGCCATTTTGCTTTCCACCCAGTTTCCCTAATATTTAAGGAGGGCAGGTATCCCCCTGCCTTTCTTTTTTAACATCTTTAATGACATATAATTTTTATGCCATAGAATTCACCCATTTTAATTGTATGGTTTGAATAGTTTTAATAAATGTATATAGTTGTACGACAATCAACATAACCCAGTTTTATTTTTTAATGTTTTATTTATTTTGAGAGACAGAGAGAGAGACAGAGCGAGGGCGAGCACAAAGAGGGGGAAGGGCAGAGAGAGAAGGGGACAGAGGATCCAAAGTGGGCCTTGCGCTGGCAGACTGACAGCAGTAAGCTCAATGTGGGACTCGAACTCACAAACCGTGAGATCATGACCTGAGCTGAAGCTGGACACTCAACCAACTGAGCTACCCAGGAGCTCCAACATAACCTAGCTTTAAAACATTTCCACCAAGTATACTGTTTTGTATGTGAGGCACTGGATATAGAATTATCTGGAAAACACCAATTTAGCTAAAAGTAGGAGATACAGGTGCCAGTAGCTACTGTCAACTACCACTGGCTATGAAGCAGGCTTCAATATCACACTTGCCCTTTTTTATATCCCTACAACCAGACACAGCTCCCACTCAATGCTGCTTGACCCCCTAGTGATACCCACAAAGTGGAGGAAATTTTGAGAGACAGTTAAACAGGAGGTGAGGGTTATGGGCCAGGAGTCAGGACAGTCAAGACTAGGTTCAATCTTGGCTGGGCTGTCCTCAGCACAAAATCTGAGGCAACCGTGCAATAGCTCTGGACATCAGTGTCCTTAGATGTAAAAGGAGAGGCTGGCCGAGGAGGGACGGGAGGAGGATCTGGTTAACTTCAGTCGAACACTCTAAGCAAATTTCAACTTATTCTAAAATTGCAATATACAACAACTAAAACCAAGGTTTCTCTGGTTAAATTAGAGAGTGGGGCTCGCCCATCTTCCACCCAGGTCCCCAAAATAATCTCAGTAAAGTTCTGGAGGCTCCAAAAAATCACACTGGACCAGGCCTGAGTTCTAGCCCACTCTGACACGTCACGGCTCTCGTCACAGGCACTGTAGCTCCGAAGACCCCTGATCAAACAAGGCCACCACAGCCTCACATTTTAAATTATTATGATATATTTGAAAAGAAGAATTTGTTTTTACTACTGAGGCATTTGGGCCCTAATTCAGCAGTACTGGAAAATAAAAACATGCTGCTAGTTTGGATACACCAATGGTTTTAAGATATAAATAAATGTATAAGCAAAAAGAATGGATTAACTGAGACTATGATTTTAATTTTACATCATATGGAATGAAGATGTTCTCTACTTTAATTCAAACACTTATTGAGGCACTACCAGGAAAGAGACATTGTCAGTTCTTGGGCCTGTGACATGCAAGTCAGTCCAACCAGCCATCCCACCCTCGCAAGGAAGTGACAAATTGATGCCTGGGGAAAGGCAAGGGTAAAGGATGACAAATTCACAAATGTGTGAATAAGCGTAGACTCACTCTGACGGGATACAGCTGGGGTGATGCAGAGGAAGGCAGGATTACATTCAGGAGGGAGTTTACAAAGGAGGAGGCATTTGATATATCTTGAAAGAAAAATATAATTCCAAATCCTTTTTGGACGTGGGAAGATTACAAATTTTAAATGAGTAGCAGACAGAGATGAAGAGGAAGGGAATGAAATTAATTTGGGGGGCAGGCATTTTCCATCTATTCATCAATTAGATGGATTTAATTAGTCCAAGATCAGGTAGAAATGAATGCACACATGCACATAAAAAAAATAAAGGCACAACTTATCCAGTGATTGAGATGAATTTGTCTCTATTTTTTGGAAAGATTTTTTAAAAGCTAATGAATTAGCCTAAGACTGAAGTCCTAAGTCAATTCTTTAGCTTTCTGTCTTTTTAAAAATGTTTATGTATTTATTTTTAAGTAATCTCTGCACCCAGTGTGGGGCCCAATCTCACAACCCTGAAAGCAAGAGTTGCATGCTCCTCTGAATGAGCCAGACAGGTACCCCTTAAGCCCTTTTGTCTTAGAGTCCTTGAAGAATCTGATTAAAAAAAAAAAAAAAAAAAAAAAAAAAAAAAAAAAAAACAAACAGTGATTTCCTATTTCCAAAAGTAGGAAAAAAAGACACATTCAAAGGTGCAGAGAAAATGTCGCGTACAAAAGGTTCGAGGACCCTGACACCAAATCAACATCCCTTACAGTAATTATTGACTGGCATTCCAATTTTAAGGAACTTGTTCTATTAAAACTCCCCAAGAAGTCCAGTCATGATTCACATCTCCCTCACCAAAAAAAACCACATTATATTTCAATCTCTAAACTTCTAGAAGTTTATATAAGATTAAAAACAGACTGTTTAAGAAATTGAACTCACATGCACACAGCCCATGACTCCCTTCAGATGATTTTATAATCTACTCATATAAAAAACAAACCAACTTAAAAAATGCCCTCAGCTTAAAAAACAAATCAAAGCAGAACAAACAGAATAAACATATCAGCAAGCAGTACATAACACACACACACACACACACACACACACACACACACACACACACCAAGGAAATAACATTAAATCCAGGATGATTCTCTGGACTCCATTTTAGGTCACGTAGATTAAAACCCCATGTGTCACAGAGTCTGGTAGAAAGCCTTCTAGAACTTCCAACAGTGGTAGAAAGTACCAGGTAACCCTTATAACTGTTGTCCTTTGGGATTCCAGAACAAAAGTATCGAGCCCAGGGTTGTCTACTTTCACCAACATCAAAATCTAAGGTTCTTTCATTAAAGTGACAAATATCTGATGCACTACTGGTTCATAATCACTTATCCAAAAGCCCCGAGGATGGAATTTTTCAGGTTTTTGGAAAAGAAATTTATTACACATACCACACAACAGATAACATCCTCAGCTGGGGTCTGGGGCTGTACCCAACCATCAAATACATTAAAATTCTGCAGCAAATGCATGATTTGTCACCCCAAGTAGGATAAAGACTATACATAAATGCCTATTAGTCCAGGACAAGGTTTATATCACCCCAAAGTAATAAAACCTTTTAGTTTTCTAGCTTTTTGTATTTTGGAAATGCAATAAGGGTATGGACTTCTGTTACATTCTGGGGGGAAAGAGACTAAGTTAAGTGAGACTGGTACCTGGTTCTCAAGGAGCTTATAACCAAGAAGAGGAAATGAGGCACGTAAACAGAGTTCTTGACGAGGCAACAGTGAGGGAAAGGTAAGACTGATGTCTTCAGGTTAAAGCACCAGAGTATCATGAATGGGGAATCATTTCCCAAAGGAAGGATTTAGGCTCCCTTCTTGGAGGGGTAAAATGGCACCGGGCTCTGTACAATGTTTGAGGACTTTGACCGGAGGAGTAGGAGTTGGCAGGGGTGGGGGAGAGTTTTCCCCAACCATTCCTGTGACAGGTGGGGCACCCGCTCCTTCTATGCCTTCCCAGATTCCCTTCTCTGGGGGTCCCCGTCAACAGGTCTGAGGTTGGACGAGCAACCCACAAGCACCCTGGTGATTCTCATCAATAGGGAAGCTCAAGGAACAGTCTACATCAGTGGTTCTCACACACGAGGGGGCATCGGCGCCAGATGCAAGACTTGTGAAAACAGAAGCCCCGAGGTTCCTGATTCTCCAGGGCTGCGCAAGGCCCGGGGATCTTCATCCCTGACAGGTTCCCAGGTGATGCCGATGCTGCTGGGCCAGGGACCGCGCCGTGAGATCCGCTGATCCAGCCATGGGTATTAGCAAATATTCAATGCTAGCCAAAAGCGAAACAATGGTGGGGACCTGGAGGGAGGGCCAGTGTGGTGGTGGTGCCACAGCTGGGCGTGCCAGATCACAGATGTAGAGGGGACATCCAGTCCTGAGTCAGTCTGAGGAGCTGGGGCTAGTGAGGAGGGCCGGAATGAATACTACGCTTGTCATTTGGTCAGTAAATGTTAACTAAGTGCCCACTGTGTACCTAGCAGCAGAGAGGCAGCAGTGCCCTCGTAGAGCTTACTACAGTCTGCACCAGCCGTTCACAGATAGGGCCGGTTTGCTCCCCAGGGGACACAGCATTGCCTGGAGACATTTGTGGCCGCTGCAGCAGGAGGGGTGGTAAGGAGGTAATGGAGGCTAGAGATGGTAACCATCCAATACTGGGCACAGAACCGGCCTCACAACAAAGGGAGACCTGGTCCAAATGTTCATAGTGCCAAGGTGGGAAAACCCTGATCTACACTTAAATTCAGACGGGGGGAGACAAAACCTAAGGCGTACGTCACTATGTTGTGAACTCCAGCCCAATGCCGGCCTCCACGAAAAAGGGGACAGCAACCCCAGATCACAATGACCGCCTCTAGTCCTGGATGCTGCTGGGAATTTGACTTTCAAATTATTTCACTATTGTGAATTATGACACTTTTTAATCTCTTGCTGTAAAAGGAAGATTTAAAAAAAAAAAAAAAGGAAAATAACCTGACGAGCAAAGCCTTTCTGTTCCCTAGTACAGCGCACATCACGGCCCCTCCAACGACACTTTCTCCTGCTCAGATGACAAGCTCCGAGTCTTTGGGAGAAAGGAGATCCACAAGGATAACACAAAAGGAGTTAGCTTTTATCCTCCAAGAGGGCTGTACCCAAATCTGGGTGTTCAGCAGCATGGGCAGGCCGGGCACCCTCACAGGGAGACCCCCACTCTGAATCGGGACAGCAAGGTCTGTGTTGGAAGCACTTGAGGAAATCCTGAGACACCGAGCCTGGGGACTCTAAGGCACATCGAGTGTGCGAGGCACCAAAGCGCAGAGTAGGAAACTTGTTTCAAACTGGATGCGCCCAAATATGAGTTTTGGGGATACAAGTGAGCAAAAACGCCTTCCCTGGAAAGGTAGCATAAAAGAGCTCCCAGGTGAGGCCGGGAAAAAAACCAACATAAGGGAATCGACCCCTTTTTCTGCTACTTAAACATGTGGTGAGAAAGCAAAAAACTAGCTCAGACATGGAAAGTAAGAAGCTGCCTAGCCATCCATCAGGCTGCGGTCCCACAGCCAGCTGCAAAGCCAACAGGAAATAGTATCTCTCCCAAGCACATGCTGCAGCTGGAAAGGGTCCTAACAACCCCTTCTCTGAGGACCACTGCTTTCTTACTCCCAGAGAAAGCCTGTCCTCTCAAAGCACAGACAACCAGAAACTTTGCTTTTTCTATATCATATCAGTCAGAATGAAACATTCCACTCTTGACCGAAGGAACGAAAGTCACTGTGACACAGAAAAGCAGCCGCGATCCCCCACGCAAGTGCAGAGCCTCGCGTAAAGAGTTCTGAACACAGCACTGCACACTTATCTTAACTCGGTGGTTCCCAAAGAAATAGGACCTGGGTGCACCTCGCAGTCCACTCCTGATGCTGACCCCTTAACAGCCCTGCGTTGCTTGCAACCTGTCAAAACACTGCTTCATTTACATTTCACTGCATTCCCCCTTCCTCCGAACTGGTAACCACTCTCTTTTCTTTTGTCTGGTGTGATGGGGCCGCACGGGTTCTCCTACCAAGTGTCCTCAGTGCGATGAACCAATAAACCTTTGTCAGGCAAGGGTTTATCTTGGTGCTGTTGGGCTGAACGGTCTAGAGCAGGGACTGGAAAGAATGAAGGGTCTGTCAAGCCCCACGGAACACTGGCAACCACTACTAATCCCTAGAAACCCAAAGTAAGTTCAGGGGTCTTAGGTGATCAAATGTGTCATTTTCCAGCTAGTGACTGTGAACTTCAGAAAGAGGACTCATGGCTACTATGCCACTTTCACAAGACTCTGTCCAGTACAGAACCTGTTTAAATTTTAAGTCATTTATAAGTCTCCATTTGCTCAACTACCACTTGTCACGTGCCCAGTGAGTCTATGACACTCTTCTGGGCTATATAATGGGGCTATCGAATAGAAAGACACAGGCTCTGCCTCAAGGGACCCACGGTAGCCACAAGCCACCATGTGTCACCATCACAGGGGACAACTCCCAGGAAGTGAGTCAATGAACAAAGCTACCAGGAAGGTGGTACAAGCGTCCAGGGATGGAGTGAGGAGAGGTTAGGCAGGGCAAGTTTAGCTTTTGCCCCACTGTCATCATTTATTCAGAAGCCTCACCTGCCTTTGTCCAAATTTTGTCAAGGATCATTCTTTTTCCTAACCCTCCTGCTCAACTGGTGCTCTGAATCTCTAAGACTTTAATTCTTTGTTCAGAAAGATGCGAAATAGCCCATTTCTCTGGGTTACTTTTTCTGTCCCACCAAGGCTACAAATCTGTATCAACTGTAGTAAGAAAGAGGGAAATTCCAGATGTGGTGAGCTGGAGGAATCTCAGGGTACTTCATTTATGAATATTTAGACAGTGTCTCTCTTGTTATGAAAGTCCTGGCAATCTGTTCCCCAGCATGCATTTCAGATGAGTTTCAATATCATGAAAGCTTTACTGGGGGGAGAGGAGGTGATGTTAGTTGTTTAAATAAATCCTAATCAGCTGAGTTTCACTTTCCCCCAGAAAATACCAATCCACATGAACATTTTTTGAATCATCATAACTCTTAATCCTCACGGGAGCTTGTATGTTAGCCTGCCGAGGACAGAGATGTGAGGAAGGGGCTTCTCTCCTCTCTACTGCTGGGCGGTTTTTGTTATAGATCTGTCCACTGACCAGAAAGGAGGGCCACCCCACTCTCAAGCTCAGGGAACACAGGAGTCACATCACAATCTGAAAGCGATGCAAGGGGCTTTTTGGTGGACTTAGGTGCCTCGTGGAGATCCTGGAAGAACGTGCCCTTTACAGTGAAAGCCAGAAAGCAGGTAGGGGAAATTAGCTGCAGAAATTCTTTCTTTGGCCCATGAAAAACATCTGTCAATAAACATCCTTCAAGCCTTCACTGACACTGAGAATTCTCCTTCTGACCTCCTGCACACTTACAGGTATACTTACACCTATACCCGATGACCTCTCACGTTCCCACTAAACTGTCCCCATCTTCTTTTTGTCTCTCCCCTCTGGCTGCTCAGTTCTTTGAATGCAGAAATGTTTTACTCTGAATCGTTGAGCTTTTGGAACCGCATCAGAGGATGAAGATGCTGGGAGAGACCACAGGGGTTGTCTCTAGAGCAACCCTCGGACTTCACAGACAATGCAGACAATGAAGAGCAAGGCAGAGAAATAAAATTATTCATCCAAGGTCACACGGCTAGCGAATAACAAGCTGGTCCTAGAATGCACACCTCCGACTTTGGGCGAAAACACACCACCCAGCCTCTGTTAACAACACTCTTTGTTAACAACCCATCCTGGGGTGCCTGGGTGGCTCAGTTGGGTGTCTGACTTCGGCTCAGGTCATGATCTCACGGTTTGTGAGTTCGAGCACCACGTCGGGCTCTGTGCTGACAGCTCAGAGCCTGGAGCCTGCTTTGGATTCTGTGTCTCCCCCTCTCTCTGTCCCTCCCCTGCTCATGCTCTGTCTCTATCTTTCAATAATGAATAAATGTTAATTAAAAAAAAAAACCATCCCCCCACCGTGATGCTTCCAGAGAGCCAGGTGGATGGACATAATTAATAGATACTTATAGGACGGAACAAGGTTTGGGCTAGAGCCTAGATCCTCCCACATGCTTGAAGGAGCTGAGTATTCGGATCTGTGTTAATACCCAGGCCCAGAAAGCCCATCTTAGATCCGAGAATTCCTCTCAAACAGCCATGTCCAATACTGTGGCCACTAGGCACACGTAGCTATTGAGCACTTGGTTTGTGGCTGCTCCAAGTTGAGCTGTGCCGTGCACGTAAAAGACACACTGGACTGTGAAGACTCATATAGATAAAGAATAAAAATATCTCATTTGATAATTTTATACAGGTTACATGTTAAAGAGATACTATTGGGGATACACTGAGTGAAATAAAATACATTTACATATTTAATTTAGTAAGCTCACTTGTTTCTTCTTTCTTTTTTAAAAATGTGGCTGCTAGAAATTGTAAAATCACGTATGTGACTCACATAATATTTCTATTAGCCAGCTCTAAAACACAGCTACCCTCCCCACCCCTGCCCAGCTAATCTTTCCAAAAAGACTGGAATCTCCTGCCTGCAGACATGGCAGAGGGTGAAAAGAAAGCATCAGGAACAGGATCTTATCCGAGGGCTAGTTCTGAAGACCTGAGGATTAGTCACTGCAGCACGCCCTGCAGACTGTCCAATGTGCCACATCCTTACAAGTGACCCTCGGGTCCCTGCTGCTCAGAATCCTCCCAAGAGCAACCCACAAAGTCACCCAAGGAGGACCAAGGTCCTTTTTATTCTGGACAGAGGTGCACCATCTACAGGGAATTCTGACTTTACTTCTATTGAAAGTCTTTCCCTTAAAACAAAACCTCTGTTCCCCAGATTACTACTTGTGCAGACACAAATCAGGTTGGTCAAGACCACTGGTTGTCTCATGTCACGAGGACAGCCTACCCTGGGGACCACATTCCCATCACCTTTGAGGCTTGATGTGTCTTCCCCTTTTTCTTCTCCTGCCTATTCCCCATTCTGGTCGTCCAAGCAACATTGCTAATAACAGGGATCATTTAGAAACCTGTCAATTGCCGTAACTACAGAATAAGCAGTTGAATGAAGGAAGAACAGGCTACTGCCCAACAAGAGAAATGTTTGCAGAATGGTTTAAATATTCAATTCTTGAAAATTCTTCAGTGCCTAGAGGCACCTGGGTGTCTCAGCTGGCTGAGCATCCAACTTGAGTTTGGCTCAGGTCATGATCCAAGGGCTGTGGGATCGAGCCCTGCCATTGAGCTCTGCAATGAGTTTGGAGCCTGCTTAAGACTCTCTCTCTCTCCCTCTGCCCCTCTCTCCCCTGCTTGTTCTCTGTCTCCAAATTAAAGTTAAAAAGAAAGAAAGAAAGAAAGAAAGAAAGAAAGAAAGAAAGAAAGAAAATTCTTTAGTGCCTAAAGGTAGGTTTGGCATAAAAGTGTATAACCTGCATGAATAAACGCAGGGCCAGGTTGTCCTGAGGAATATTGATGAGTTCCAAACAGTGGTTCTGGAAGTGTGGGCCCTAAACCAGGCGCAGCAGCAGCACCTGGGAATTCCTTAGAAAAGCAAAGTTCCAGGTCCCACTGGACTAATGACTCAGAAATTGTGGAGGCGGGGCCCAGCAACCTGGGGGGTGGGGCCCAGCTCTCCAGGTGATTCTGGGGTCCACTCAAGTGTGAGAACCCCTGCATTAGAGTATTAGACAAGAGGGCTTTCTGCCTCTGACCAGGAGTCGGACAACAGCATTACCACATGGAAGGCACCAGACCTCATCTGAACCTTCCACACCAAGGCACAGCTACAGCACCTGCATCCGTATCTTCCATGAACTTGTTTATCAAAACCACCATTTCTGGTTTGGCAAATCCCACAAATTCATTTTCCTAAGTCTAAGGCAGTACCCCTCATTTGCTTTTGAATGGTATATTATTTCTCAATTAAAAGGATAAAGCTGTGCTTGCTCTTATATTAATCATAATTATATATGTGTGATTTATGTTCTCTCAATCTTTGGCTTTCCAAACTATATTAGCAGTCTGTCCACATTATGCTCATAAGAAAATCTGAAGCTGGAAAAAAAATAATAAAATCCCTAGAAGGAACTGAAGTAATTGTTTCTGACCAGAGCCTGTCCAGAATGCCCTAGTTACTGAAAGGATAGCTAAAGGGATTGGAGGCTTGCCAGATTAACAACTACAAATTCAGGACGCCCAGGTATATTTGCATTTCAGATAAACAACAAAGAGTACGGGGGACATACTTATAACCAAAAAATTATTCACTGTTTATCTGAAATGCAAATGTACTGAGCATCCTGTATTTTATCTGGCAACCATCCAGAACAGGAAATAGGACCTTTAGGAAGGCGTTAGGGAGACAACTATCCTCATACACTTAAAGGGCTGTTAGGAGAAAAATGGGCTAATATCATTGTAGACCCAGAGACTAAAATTCGTGGGTAAAAATTCCAGGAAGAGCGTATGTGGCTCAATGGAAGAAAGACATCTGCGTGTAGAGAGATTTTAGTCGAGACGCACTGAGGATGCTGGCTGGCAGGCAGGCAGGCAGGCAGGCAGGCAAGGGCTGGGAGTGCTGGCTGAGTGCTGAGGCAAGAAGGTAGGGCCTCCCTGACTTAAAGGCCTATGAATCCCCCAACTGCTTGAATTGCCATTCTCTACAGCCTTTCTGCCTCCTGAATGATGCAAAGTGATTGGGTATATATGGATAAGCCCCAGCTCTGATACAGGCGGCAGGAAAGAACCACATTCCATAAAGAAGAAAACCCCCCAAGAGTGCCAAATCTAACTTGTGCCCACCCACTGGTAGGACCCAGTGGAACACATTTGGGTATATTTTTTCTGATGTATTTTAAAACGCCATTAAGGTGAAGGGGATTAAAGAGTACACTTATCATGATGGGCCCTGAGTAATGTACAGAATTGTTGAGTCGTGATATTGTATACCTGAAACTAATATAACACTGTATGTTAACCATACTGAAATTTAAAAGACTTAATTTAAAAAGTTAAACAGCCATTAGGATCATGTGAGGATTTTTCAAAAGCACGTCCATGACTGAAAAACCCTTAACTGCTTCCAAATGTAAAATATGGATAAATAAGGAAACTCACTCTTTGTCCTGCTGTCCATTTCTGGTTTTGACGAGTCTGGAGTTGCCGTCGTTGGAGGTAACTTCTTTCCAATTGTCTGAGGAGGAAAGAGATCATTTTACTTAACTAGATGATTCCCTCCATTAAGCAAAGAAAGAAAATCAAGTTCATGATGACAAAATGTTCACAACTGTTTCTAAAAACCACACCCTCGAGGCGTGGCTACTCCGAGCAGGGGCTGCCATTCTTTGACAGGTCAGAGCCTCGATAACAAGCATAACAAGCACCTGAGAGAACCAGGGAGAAAGGGTTTCATCCTTGTAGGCGCTCCAAACCTTTTATTCCCATTCTTCCTTGATGCTCTTACTAAAAGGCTGATGATTTTCAGCAAAGTAGACAGGTACCTTTCCCCTCACTTGATGAGAAGCTGACTATATCCGTGGAGGCACAGCACCTGGCCCAGAGGAGGCACTCAAGAGTGTGTGCAGAGTGGAAGAATGATAGTAAGAAGAAAAGGATAAAAAGACAGAAAGACGGGAAGGATAAAGGGAGGGAGGGCCAGAAGGACAAGTGGATGGGCAGGTGGAAGGACAGGCAGAAGCAAGAATGTCCAGGGCAGGTGTGCCTTATCGCATGCCCCAGCCGTGGAAAATGCACCGTGCCTCGTGGGGTGGGAGCGAACACGCCCACGTCCTCTAGCACAGGTCTATCTGCCCTAAAAGTGGAACGAGGGGAGCCCGCAGCGCTCTTCCTTCCAGCCTTTTAACCTTCCAGGGCTTTAAGAAAGGCCTGTGCCACAGACCCTGGGTGTCTATTTACTAGTAAAAAAAAAAAAAAATGATGAGTTTGTGTGGAGTTCATTTTCTTCCCTTCGTTCCAGGCTAATTCTATTATCATTCATTATTAATAAACCATCCACAGAAAAGACTGATACTGTCACTGACTAAAGATGTTTCTGAAAACACAAGTGACTCAGAGGCTCAAAGGCACCAAAAATGAAAAAACAGACAGTAAACAAAATGCTGCTTCCAAAGGCAAGGTCCCTTCCCACTCTTCTCCTTTGCCACCACATTTGTGTGATAATGATTAATGCCCGAGGAAATGGTCTATTGATACCTGGGAAATGGCTGTCAACATCAAGTAGCTGGGGCAATTCAACCTCCCCAACAACGAAGGGTTTCCCTAGCGAGAATTCCAGCCACTGGGAAAGCCAAACATAGCTGCACCTTGAACACGTGAACAGGAATGAATTGGCATGGCGGAATGTTTCTTCAAATAAGACTGATTCACCACAGTTTTTAATTTGAAAAAGTCCTTGATGCTTCAAATGTTGAAACTAACATTAAATATGAATAAATCACAGAAAGAGGAAAAGATAAATCAAATCCTCAGCCCTTTATGAATTTTTAAAAACATTTGTGACAGAAAGCTTTTACATTTTACACAGTGACATTTTTATTTAGTGCCACAGGGCTTTCTAAATTGGATAAAAAATGAAATCCAAAATATTATGCCACCCCTCCACTGCTGCTAAGTACTCCAACTAAATAATATTTTGTGATTCCAAGGAAACATCAAGGAGGAAAAAAGTGTGTTGTTATTCGGCCATAAGGTCAAATTTGATGAGAAACCGTTCTTAGACTTATCTTCAAAAACCAGGAACTGACAGGAAAAGTAGGCACTGTCAAAGTGTCATTCACATTCCTGTTCACACTTCCAAAAGCATCGCCATCAATCTCTGTTTTTCCCTTTTGGACCAGACTAAAGTATCACTGCCATTAACTCATTAGGAAGAAGAAAAGAAAAACCACTGGCACGTCAGTTTTCACTGACAGTGGAGAGAAGAAATCAGGAATATGCAGAAGGAAACACTATGCTCAATCCTGACTTGGGTTCCTTTCTGGGAAAAAAAAATGAAGCTTCCAGTGGTTTGGGCGTTAAACCAGGTGCCTTCCTTTAGAGACCTTCATAGGTTGTATGCTCGGACAACTCCCCCTTATTTAGTAACAAAAGGAAGCACTGCCCGTGGTCCCTGATGCCCTGGTTCACAGGACAGTGCAAGCTAACAGACATCAAGAAGATCCACCGGTTAAATACACTTACTTCTATACAGAAAAACACGTAAAGAACAGCTTACTCTGTTCTGTTTTCTTGCTATTTCAGAAAATACAGCACGCTGGCCTTTGCATGGATCCCAGCAACAGGGGTGATGGTGTGGCTGAAAATGCACTCACCTTCCAGGGGTGCTGGGCTTATTAGCTCCTCCTTCCTTCCTCTTGGGCCATGATTGAAGGTCAAGAGTAAGTCAAGATCCTCCCCTCTCAGCTTGGTCTCCCAGGCGTCCCAGAGATGGGAAGTATTCAGGAGTTGCTCTCTTCTCTAAGAGCTAGAGAAGTATGGTTCCCAGGCGAGTGGCACGGGTATCACCGGGAACTTGTTAGTAAAGCAAATTCCCGGGCCCCACCCCAGGCTTTCTCAATCAGAAACTCTGGGGATGGTTCCTGGCAGTCTCTGTCTGAACACACCCTCCAGGGGACGCTGATGCACACTCGAGATTGAGAAGCACTGACCCAGAGGTAGGAGGGATTCCATTAGCACTAGCCAAATACCTTTCAAGGATTAACAACTCAGGTGCCTATTCTCATATCTATATGAATCATAAGCTGTCTTTTTCACTCTTCTTCCTCTTCTCTCTCTCTTTCCAGAAGGCTTTGTTGCCTTCTACTTTCTCTATTCTCAGCTGGCATAACAAATGGTCATTCCTACTAAATCAGTCAGTGCAGAGAGGAATGAGAGTTTAGGAGAGCCAACAGGGTGACAATGTCACTGAGGGGAAAGAATGGGGACATAGGTGGCCATGAGATTCTTCACCAAAGAAGCCCTAGAAGGATGGATGGGACAGATGGACGAATGGATGGAAAGATGGTTTTGTACCAACAACGGAAGACCATACCTAGCCTCATACTACCATGAAGGTCAAGTGGGCAGATCTGCATGATTGTAGTGACCTCCAGGGAGAGCCACGTCCTGCTGCTCCTCCACAGTGTTTCCCTCTATGGGCATGTTAGGTGGGACATCGCTTCATTGTAGGAGACTGTCTCACACTAAAGGACATTAGGTGACCTTTGCTCCTGCCCACTAATAGCCTTCAGTGCTCCTCCGTCAATGCATCCACCCCAAATGCCCTACGCCTTTCTAAATGCCCCCTTTGAGAACCTCTGTCCTCCGCCCTTCCTCTAAATCCAACAACAAAGACAAGGAGTAATGAATTACTGCTTTCCCACCCGGCTTTCAGCTTCCCCTACACCTCTGAAAACATCTTTGGTCCAGTGGGCTAAAAGTGAACAGAACCCGAACTTGCAAAGGGCAATGCCTAGGGGCGCCTGGGTGGCTGAGTCAGTTAAGTGTCCAACTCTAGATTTTGGCTCAGGTCATGATCTCACGGTCCTGAGATCGAGCCCTGAGTTGGGCTCCACGCTGAATGTGGAGCCTGCTTGAGATTCTCTCTCTCTGTCTCTCTGTCTCTCTCTCTCTCTTCCTCCCTCCCCTTCAAAATAAATAAACATTTAAAAAAAACTTTAAAGGGCAATGCCTAGCTCCAGTACACACATAGGTCAGATATAATTGAAGGCCAGGCCTAAGGAGACAGAAAAATCAGGAAATCACATCCAGACATCTCTCATCCACTTTAAGGCAGTGACGAAGGACGTTAGGCTTATAGCAGCTGTGGAAGAGGATTCAGCATCTCCATTCCTTGCTTCCTCGGCAGGGTTCCAAGATCTTGCCCTCTGGGTGCCCTAAGAAGATGGCTTATCCAGGACAAGCACCGGCCATGCACTTGGGGGCTGTGTGGACTCAGCTCAGGACCCGGCTCTTTCACTCCTAAGAGATGTGCAAACAGGCCCATTTTACCATCTGCCTTGTGAAGGAACAGCTGAGCGCTTCCTCTTCTCCGTGCTGTGGTCTAAAGACCTCTTAGTGGCCACATCTGTGCTACTCTGCTCTGCTTGCCCCCCAGCTTGGAAGCCACTGCTTGGTCTCGGAAGACATGTACATATGGACGGCTGCATAAAGGTGAAAGCTCTACAAATCGACAACTATTGGTTGCCACTGACAATGAGCTACTATTGCTATTGATCTACTTCAACAAACAGTAATCACCAGGCTGCCATCAACTTTTGCCTCTCCTACCACATCCTAATGTCCATTTTAAAAAATGACTTTTAAAAATAAACAATTAAAAAAAGCGTTCCTTCGAATATTTAAGACCAGAAGCCTTTCTCCTACTAGCTTTCTCGACATAACCCTACATAAAGTTTCTGGGCGATTTTGTGTGTAGTAAGTAGGAGCGATCATATATATTCCTAGCTCTACAAGATCTGGTAATACAGCATCAAGAAAGATAACCCCCATATGATTTCAGTTACTGGAGCAAGTAATTTTTTTCCCCTCTTCTGTGCCAAAATGAAGAAACTAACGCTTGTAGGAAAGACAATCCCTGGATGTGAGCCCAGTAGAATCCAGTTCCCTAATGACTAATAGATCTGTTTCTCTTTGTGACCGCTGGAGCGTGAGACCAGGGTCCTGCTCAAACCAAGTCACTCCTGTGACTTTATTCTAATTCAGATGCAAACTCCTTTGAATGTATAAAATTTTCTAATTATAGGACAATGCTAAGGAGAAGGAAGTTTAAGTCCCATCTCTGAAAGTCTCCTCTCAGAATACTACGCATAACTCTTAATCACAGAGGCAATCAGGTTCAGTGGGTAGGGAGGAAAGAGAGAGAGAGAGAGAGAGAGCGCCCTATATTCAATCAGTGAAGTCTCTCTGTTGGTAGACCAGGCTTTCGGATACCTATTCCAGAAGAGGGTGATTTTCTGAGAAGCTATATGTAGACATTACTCAAGTGTTCACATAAAGCCAAACACAAGAGATGACTTTTCAAACAGCTGGTAAAATACAAGATAAAAGATGGTTCTTTCAAGGCATTCCTTTTACTACCTTCGTGTTTAACGCTACTCCTTCCCTTTATGCTCAGCACAGATTTATTAAGTGCCTGCTCAACGTGAGGCAGGGAAGCAGACGAAAAGGCAGGAGGATGTTTCACATTATCACCAACACTGAAACAGCAATTCATTGGGTTCTCCAGAGTAGTGTGTTGACGAGTGTCCAACCATTTGGCATGGTTCTCCCAAATGTGAGTCATATACAAGATATGGAGAGGTAAAGGCTATGGGAGATAGTGACAGGAGAAAAGAGAAACAGGATCTATATATAACCCTATCCACAACCTTTTAGCTTTCATTTACCATCGTAACTCAGAAAGATACACAAACTATTAAAACTCACTGTCAACTTTTAATATTTATTTTTACACATTCCTTTCATGAACACCTCTAATCGATGGTATTAGGAAAAGTCTGCTTGGTGCTCAGCAGAGAACGGTAGGAGCAGAGCCTAAGCCCTGTGAGCCAGCTCATGTCAGAGCCAGAAGAGAACAAGCACAAAGGAGCGTCTTCACAATGGGGGCCTGTGAGCTTCTAATGGGAGCCTTTTCTACTCGCTGGGAAATTTACATTAGCAACTGTCAATTCGTCCGCCTTTGGCTGGCTCAGCTTAAACTATTTGATACCAACAGGACATACGCCGGAATAAAATACAACTCAAAATTCTAAAGATAAAATACATGGTCCAGTAAAAGAAAAAATATATTTGTAGCTCCATTCTAGGGTCAGAGGTCATCTTTAAAACACCTCAGATACCACTGTGTCATTTCTGACACCTCCGAGAGGCATGCTTCAGCCTATTTTTAAACACCGCTATAAGAAAAAAACTTCTTAAGTAATCTCCTGATTTTAAAATTGAGCTTCAGACTTACGGTTACCCATATAATGTTTATTTCCCCAGTTGTCTTGAAAAGTTAGCAAAAGTTCAAATTACGTTAAACCTCTTTGCCCAATCATAGTCAAAGACCCGGTCAGATCCATAGCTCCTTTAGAAGCATTTGTTAGCTGTATTACGCTTAGAAAGTTTAACTGCTTTTCTCTCCTTTTCTCTTCAGAAATAGTGGCCTCCTTGAGAGCAGGACCTAGATGTAAATTATTCTCTCTACAAAGTAAAGGGTTAGTAAGTGTTGAACAGAGCAGGGAGTTTGAGGATGCCACGGATGCATGTGTTACCCTAGCATTAACAACCTCCCAAGACAACTGGTGAATGAGTGGAGAGTTCCTTCTTGACAAACGAGACTAGGAGGGCCCACTGTTTGTCACTGTCCTGTATCAGCTCTTTGCAGCATAATCTCTGGTGACAGCATATTTTCCAGGATTACTTCCTAGACCTCTGTCACCCCTGGCTTACTCTCTTGTTCCCAGGCGCACACCCCCAACCTCCTATTAATTACTGGTCACCATAAAGAAGAATCCAATCTCAGCCATGTTCCTGGTAGACAGCTCTCTGCCTGTGACTTCCAACTCTTCATCCTAGCCTGTTCCCTCGCGTTCTCTCAAGTTCCTACCTATTATGATCAAAAAACCCTCATGTGGAGGATTTATTATCATCCAGGTATGTGTACATACATGCGCACCCACGTGCATGCACGTGCGCGCGCGCACACACACACACACACACACACACACACACACACACCCCATTCTCTTGTGCTGAAATAATTTTCCAAAGTATGCTCCCAAGATGTCGTACCAACTAGCAAGTGCCAAAACACCGAATCCCACAATCTGGTAAATATGGAAAACATAGAACACTCGATCTAATCCTTGCATAATAGCAAATTAAAAGCTCTGAGAAGTCCTGTAGTTACCGTTTAACCTTAGCATTATCTAAGTGTCTTCTAAGCTCAACCAGTACTTCTTGTGCTACTTATGAACACATCACAAGAATGAGTAGTGTATGGAAGAGCTGGATGAACATCACTGCCTCTACTTCCTGAAGTCTCCTGGCTCATCCTCTTTGTTTCCTAGACTCACGACTTGGAATCCACCCTTGATTACACTCTTACTGCATGTTCTCCTGTCAAATCCACCACCAAAGCTCTGTTTTCAGATTTGCCCCTTCTTCTCTGACCCCAGCCTAGAGCCCTGTTACTATCACAGAGACCATTTCACTAGTTTTCTAGACAAGGATCCTATTCCCCAATTCAGGCTACTGCCTCTGATCTCCCATGAGACTCAACTTTTAGTCAACCTCCACTATCACCCCTTACTATCTCCCTTAAAACACTCTGAATATATACTGCTTCTTAATGGCCGTTCACAGAAAGTCCCAAAGCCCTGAAGACATTTACTTCCAATTGCTGCAACCTGCTATATCTCTCAGTGGCTGGTACCTTTCCCTGTACTCTTAAGACTATTAGCAACCTTTTTCTGAATATAAAACACAGATGCCCATCTTTGATGCCTCCATTAGGCCTTCCAGGCTTTACTCTTTCAATCTGTACAATAAAAACTTTAGTATCTATCATTCTACTGAACATGTATATATGGAGTCTGCTTTACATTAGTATATTTCTCTCTCTTCCTGAGACACATGTGTGCATTTGTGTGTATCAGTCGAAAGATGTATCCGAGAATTGGAGCCAATTCTACCATTTATCACGCACTTTATCTTCTGCCAAGATTTGCTCATTTGGGTCATTTGTTTGCATTTTCAATAGCTCTAGAGACCATGCCCTAAAAAGACTGGCAAGATCCATAGAACACATTCACAGGTAGGATTTTCTCTTTGTCAAAACAAAATAACTTATTGAATGTTTAGTAGGGGCTTCACTCATGCTGGGGAAATGCAGTGTTGAAGAACAAATCAAAACCTACTTAAGTGCTCAATGAGGTGGAGAATGTACATTCAGACAACATTAAAATCATAGAAGGCAGCTCTCCAAACATCTGACGGTATATGAAAATACTGCTTATATTTTACCTCCACTGTGCCCAAGAGAGAAGCCTGCATCCTATTTTGTTGTAAGATCATCTTTTTCACAGAGGATGAACAGGCCAAAGTAAATTTCCATTTCATATACCACTTTGACAAAATACAATTCGCCATTATGCCCTAAAAGACTATTTTCCACCGCTATGACAGATAAAAGGAAAACATAACCCTTCTTTCTACTAGAGGATTACTTTTATCTTTTGCTTAACAATGCTCCCTTTTTAGATGCATCTGGAGAATTTAAAGAGTATGGTTAAAGGAGACAGAAGGATGTTATGGCAGGAGTACATACCATGGGCCTGGTCTGAGTGTCGTTCATCCAGGGCTTTCACATGACACTTGCTGTACTTTTGTGGACCGAGTCCTAATTTTTCTATAAAGTAGCTGTATGAATTCAATTAACATACAAAGATGCTCTCCGGATTTAAAATATTTTGATTTATTTAATCATAACATAGTCTAGGCTATTTCCCTTGCCGGGGATAGCACCTCCTCCCCCAGTGTATTTGAATCCCATCTCACTTTTAAGGTTCAAGGGAAGTCCAACTGGCTAAATCAAGGTTTCAGTAATGTTTCTACTGACACGCAGCCCACGATGGATCACGGCAGTTTCATGGCATACTTGAGGGCAAAACCACACTTAGTAGTTTTCCTTTATACCTCAGAAATATAGAATGTTGGCCTGCCCCCTCCCTTCCTTCCTTCCTTCCTTCCTTCCTTCCTTCCTTCCGCACTCTTTTCCAGAACTACCATGAGCCATGATCTATGCCGCAGGCTAGGTTAACAAAGATGGGATGGGCAGAGTCCTGGATCTTTACCAAGTTCAAAATTTAACAGTCCGTCTCAGACTCGTTAACAGAGCATCATAGTACAAAGAGATAAACACTACAACAAAGGTGTAGAGAAAACAGGAGCTATTAATAGTTCCACATTGGAAAATAAGACAGCAACGATGAAGCATGAGGCAGCTTCTGAAGAGTGAGCAGAAACTTGCTGGGTAGAGAATGATGGAAAGGGTATTCTACCTGAAGAAAAGCAGGAGCGTAGGCGAGAATGTTTGTGGGGAAGGGGGCGGTGCAGTCACGGGTGGAGGAAGGGAGAGCTTCCTGGGTCAGGAGGCCAGCAAGGTAAGTTGGGGCCCATGGTAAGTTTGCGCATTATCTTAAAGGCAACCAGCAGCAAGCAGAGGTGTGGTGTGGTCAAATTACTGACTTTAAGACCAATGATCCAGTGGCATTGGAAGGAATGAAGAAGAAAGGAAAGACATGCACAAGTCAAGGAGGTGAAGAGGAGGATGATGGAGTGATCCAACTGAGGCAGTGAGGGTGAAAGTGTAAAAGAGAGGTTCGAGAAGTATTTAGACCACCTACCTCTCTCTACTCCATGGTCACCACGGGGAGAAATCGGTGATCGTGAACTGGTTTGGATATACATGGACAAAACCCAAGCTCTGTTACGTCCTTAAGTCTACATATATGCATTCTACGTGGGTACAGAGTGCCAATGACATGCCAAGAACAACATTAAGTTCAGATCCTGATTACAAGAAGCAAAACAGGCCCAACACAGAGACTCGGGGATGCATTTCGGAGAATCTATCCTAATGTGAAGAATCACAGTGAATGTGTTCTCAGTGCTCTGAGGCTGGCGTGGTGACGTTTTGTAGAAAAAGTAGGCCTGTGATAGCTGTGAACAGTCAGCTTACTGTTAAAACACCAATCAATCTACTATTTGAAAATGAAAATATGAAAAAAAGATTTTTTGAATGTTTTATTTATTTTTGAGAGAGAGAGAGAAAGAAAGAGAGACAGAGTACAAGAAGGGGAGGGGCAGAGATAGAGAGGGAGACCCAGAATCAGAAGCAGGCTCCAGGCTCCAAGCTGTCAGCACAGAGCCTGGTGCAGGGCCCAAACTCATGAACTGCAAGATTATGACCTGAGCCAAAGTTGGACGCTTAACCGACTGAACCACGTAGGTGCCCCCAAAAATGAAAATATTTTTTTTAAAAAACAGAGATACCTAAGAAGTTCTTGACACAAATGAAAAAGCATCTTTCTAATCTGACAAGTGTAAAGTAAATAGTTGAGCCAACTAAGTCTCCCAAAATGTCTTTGCTAGAGATGAAAGTGGGAAATTTGTTTCCCCAAAAGAAATTTCCAGAGAAGATTTTATGTCCTTCAGAGCAAGAAAGGGAAATGAAATTGTTTCAGTCACAGAGGAGGTAATATTTGGAACGATGTTTTATTGTTTTGTTTTCGATCAAACCGCTATTTATAAGGCTAGGGCATACAATGGAATATCAGTCAGCCTTCAAAAAGAAGGAAATCCTGAAACATGGTACAACATGGACGAACCTTGAAAACATTATACTAAGTGAAATAAGCCTGTCACAGAAAGACAGATACTGTATGATTCCACTCACACGAGACACCTAGAGTAGTCAGATTCATGGAGACAGAAAGCAGAAGGGTTGTTTTCAAGGGCTGAGGGGAGGGGGAATGGGGAGTTAGTGTTTATGGGGGACAGAGTTTCAGTTCTGCAGGGTGAAACGATTTCTGGAGACAGTGGTGACGGCTGCACAACAACGTAAATGGACTTACTGTCACGGAAGTGTGCACTCACAAATTATTAAAATGGTAAATTTTATATTAGGTATATTTTATCACAACTTCTTAAAAGGCTAAGAGTATACCTCTCTTTCCCTACAAGCCTCTCTCTAAGTATGAATGTTAACTAGAAAGGCAAGAAACTGCTCATGACCCTCTGGTATCCTATCCTGATACTTAATATTTAACCATAAAATAATCAGGGGCGCAGACAGCATCAAACAAGGTGAGCTGGAGAACAAACTCATCTTTGTCCAGAAGCTCATTTCAGTCTTAAGGGAAACACTCCTTCCATCGAGACGATCTCTCAATCTGGCTCCTGCTATACGGCTCTGACTTTAATGCTGCAGGACTCATTCTTCACTTTCATTGCTTGCTCCAGACTCCCAAAGAACAACACTTACTCCTTTTTTATAAAAATCATCCGGTCTCCCCGATTTTATAGAAGAAGGCAAGAGAAAACTGCATCAAAACTTTAAGACTCAATCACACTCACTTTACATTTTCTTTCACTGCAAAGAACAAGTTCACATCACATACTTTTTCAAAACAGGAACTTCCTAAATATACCCAGAGGTCAGGTACACACTGGTTATATCTTCTATGACAGAGAGTGAAATTCTTAGAAAGGGCACCCTGAGGCGCTTCAACAACGGAGATCCTCAAAGAGAGATCAAATTAATCTCAGGGCATTCTAGGTATTAATGACTACAACATGCTCACTCGTCAATGAGGAGTGAACACAAAATCTGTGCCGTCCATGAAAACATCCTACATGTCAACCACTGGAACTTTCTCACCCTCTCCACGGTCCTACTGTGGTTGCTTGGAGTCTCGTGAACAGCACTGACTACACTCTCTGCTTTGTATTTATGGCTACTTATGTCTGTGTCTGTTTGACTAGAACGTAAGGGGGGGGGGGCGAGAACTGTGTCCTGCTAATCTCTGTATTCATTGGAGACACTAAACACTCAGAGTTTCCTCCAGTCGATAATAAATTCAACATTCATCAAAAATATTTAGATCTATGGAGAAAGTTCTATGTACAATGTGTTTTCTAGGTGCTGGTGATAGAAGAACGGAACAAGTAAAGCTGCCCCCCCCCCCCCCCCGCTTTCATGATAGCATCTGGCAAGAGGAGCGAATTAGTATTAAGTAGGATTCCTCTCTAAGAGCAAAGACTATGCGATCTTGGGCAGGTCACTTCACGTCTCTATACCTCTGTCTCCTTGTCTGAAATGGAGATGATAACACGTACCTTATAGATTTTCTAGGATTACAAGGAAAAAATGCATATGAAGTACTTAGCCATTACTGCCGTTGTTGAATTTTACTGAATAAAAAAATCAATCACTATAATGCTTCTTTATGAATCTAGTTACAAAGACTGACTGTTTTGATTACGGCAGCTTTTCAAAACGGCAGGTTAAACTGCCCCATTCCTTTGCTTGGGGAATGGAGAGCATGAAGCGACTTTTACAAGACGGTCACGCAGCAGAGACGAGCTTGGAGCAAAGCGATAATTCTGAAAAATGAGCAAGGAAGAAAAGCAATAGCAATCACCATAGAGTCACCGCCTGGGAGGAAAAGCAGACAACACAAAGAAACTCGGAGAAACAACTAAGGCCAGAGCCGACAACCCACAGAGCTTTCAGGTCAATAAAGCTTCAGTTAAGGTGGCGCCCTGCAGTGAGTGGCCAGAAGACTGTTCCAGAAGCCCCTCAAATACAGGCCCGTGCCAACTGCTTCTGGCTGCATCCAAACTGTTATCTACTGTTAACGATGGAAAAACAAGGCGTGTGTCTGGGAAAAATGGCCTGTTGTCAGAGAACAGAAAGCCTTTTATTGAGAATTTTGAGCCTTAGGAGCAAACACACCACCATAGAAAATCACTCCGAGCCATCTTTTACAAAGCTTGGCATCCATTCAATAAGAGATGAAGAAATCCTAAATCGTTAGGCCAAACAGATACCCCTCCCGAGGCAGTTAAGAAACATGGGCCAAATGAGACCATAAACTCATGTGGTACAGATTTCTACAGCCACCAGTAGAAATTACCGACAGACCCTTAGACGTGCAAAGCTGAAGTCACAGTCCTCTACCTGGAAGTGGACAGGCCTCCTGCCAAAGGCTGCTTTCTTAAAGGCTTCATTCAGTATCCGCAAGGAGAAGACAAGTGGAATTCTGTTCAGATCCAACAGGTAGTATATCAAATTCCACAAACCTTTGTGGAGTGCCCACCACGACCCAGCCCACAAGCCAACACTGCTTTCCTACGTTGGTTTTTTTTGTATGTTTTCAAGAAGCTGCTACGTTTTCAGCTATAATATAATATAATATAATATGGATTCACACATAATGTTGACAGGAGTCAATGCAACCACCAAATTCCAGTTCTCCCACATCCTCGAGGTACCTAGAGCCTTACAACTAAACACTCCACAGCCTTTTTTAGAGAGATGTTTCACGAAGTTTGTAATGTTTCACTAAGTTTGTAATGACGTGGGAAATTTTATATAAGGCTAAGTGGAAAAGATGCACGAGTATGTGTGTGAAGAAAATTATGTGTGTGGTATGATCTCAACCGGTTAAAAATGTATGGCAAGAAAGGCTGAAAGTAAATACCAAAAACAAAACAAAACAAAAAAGTCAACAGTGTTTGCCCCAGAGCGATTAAATGAGAGTGCTTTTTACTTTGTTTTCTATTACTCTACTTTCCAGTGTTTCTACAAACCGGTTATTACTTTTATAATGCAAAAAATAAAGTTTTAAGAAAATAACATACACTAACATAACTAGAAAGGATGGCCTACCTCTCCACGTTACTGATTTCTTTCCATGAGGCCTGATTTGATTTGCAACACCTCCTAACTAGAAATCACAGGCAGCTTTTATTAGAGGGTCATTCTATTTCCTTCTCGAAGTCATTAGGAAGGATGTTAAGAACATCAGATGTAAAATGAGTCACGGCGGTAATTCACAAGACGCCACCCATTTAGAGCATTGCCTGCCATTTATTACCACCCTATACTTATAGTTATTCATCAGCTCTTAAACTCAGTGACTAAGTAGATGATAGAGTCATTTCCAATTAATGTTGTTCCCAAGTAAAGTATTGAGGCATTTTATCACATGTTTTCAAAGCTAAAAAACATATTTCCCCGCTCTTCTAATTAAACCCATGAATTCCTATTCATACGCGTGACAGTAGCTGAAAAAAAAGTTGAGTTTACTTTGTAACGTTTTCACATAGGGTCACAGAGGATACTTCTGGATTCCTCAATTTCCAGCATTTGAAGAAGTACTGATTTAAAGGTGTGATGTATTTGCGTGGGGTCTCTATAGCTTTATTGTTCTGTTTTCTAGTGGTTCTCCAGTTCTTCACAAGGAAAAACTCTTTTTAAACACAAACCGAAGTAATGATTACAAACAGTTTCTCAAATGGGAGAAAAAACAAATGTGAGGAAAACCAGACCCCCCAAATTTTGAGGTTTCATTTTCCCCTGAGCTTTTAGAACAATTTACTTAAGTGTATCACAATCCTAAAAAAAAAGAAAGACATCGATTTCACAGCTGTTTTCATTTCTCAGCTATTTGACAACCGTCTCCACTTAATGTGAACATACTTTGATTTAGCTGCCTTTCAAAAATCACGCTTGACTTTTTTTTTTTAAATGATTCGAGTTTAGGGTGTGGACGGATTGAATCAATGCACTTTTTTTTTTTTTTTAAATTTTTTTTTCAACGTTTTTTATTTATTTTTGGGACAGAGAGAGACATAGCATGAACGGGGGAGGGGCAGAGAGAGAGGGAGACACAGAATCGGAAACAGGCTCCAGGCTCCGAGCCATCAGCCCAGAGCCTGACGCGGGGCTCGAACTCATGGACCGTGAGATCGTGACCTGGCTGAAGTCGGACGCTTAACCGACTGCGCCACCCAGGCGCCCCAATCAATGCACTTTTAAGAGGAATCTTTTGGTAGAATGATTCCTGGTCTGCTGGAGAAAAAGTTCAATTAAGCCTATGCTCAGCTACCACACATATTCATTCATTCACTCAAAGTTACAAGTCTCTTTAGTAGCGAATCTCAGGTGCAAAAGGAGTTCTCTTAAGGCTGGAAATTCTCTCTCTGAGGCATGATGAGTTTTAGGCAAATTAGATCCTCACCAAATGAACAAATGGTATGTCTTTCATTACTCATTTTGCATGTTCTCATTTTCCTGTACTAAAATGTTTCCCCATTCTCTTCTCCTTTCTCTGTAACACACACAAAGACACCAAAACACACAAAATAGAGGGGAAGAAAACCTTCATTTGAAAAAACAAAACAAAACATGACATCACCTATTTTAATCACGTGCTTTCTTAAATGGCACTTTTTACAGTTCTAGGTTATTTTTAAAAAGGTACTTTTTGTTTTTTTTTTTTTAAAGGAGTGGGGGGAGACACTGTGCACAGTAAAATATCCCAATTGATGCATTTTTCTGGTCTTGAGAAATTCCTTGTCCTTTTCTACCACAATGGAGAATGTTCTGTTCAGTGCTTTCCACTTTTGAGTTCCCGAGAGCAGAAGTTCCTCTTGTTGCCTTCCACAAAGTCTTGCCACAGGCTCCACACAGGGAAAACAATACAATTCATGGAAGATGGTGACAAAGGAGGACAGAGAGCAGGAATCGGGCTTCTGGAGTTTCTAACCTCTTCCCCACTCCTGAGTTATTATCCTTAATTTATTTCAGACAGATGGGTTTCAGATGGTTATCTATCTAATTCTACAGGGACTTTCAGTGAAAGATTTCCACGTCCGCCTCACCAGAGGACAAGGAAGAGTTGATCAGGCCTCAGTATTGGCTACTTCTCCCTTATTCCTAACCTGCTCACCATGCCTCGAGTTAGAGGGAGCTCCCCTTTTTTTAGCCATCAGGGGACCAGAGAACAAGCAACCATCGAACCTCACCTAATTCTTCACTTCCTCCCAAACTGTTTAGCCTTCTCTCTTTGCGACGATGACCACTGTTTCTCCACAGCACCTGATTTCTAATTTCTTGACCATCTCCATTCACTGCCTTCAGTCACTGCTTCTCTGGATACCCTGGCTTCTCTCTAGTCATTGAGTTTCATGACAACACAATCAACCCACATTAGAATCTTCACTTCATACAGACTTTCTGAACTCAAGTCAGGGTTGGGCTACACACAAGCATACTGCTCTGTGGCCCCATAAAACCATTTCTTAGCACTTGGAAACAATGATCCCACCCCTAACCCAGATGTATCTCTTTTGGCCTCGCTAATTTTTTCAAGACCTCTTTTCAACTCTTATTTGGACGCTTTTCTCCTCTCCTGCCTAGTGGTCTATGACTAAAGGCTCTAGTTGGAAAAAACTGGCGTTGTGTGAACTCCTGGGCAGTGAATACAAAAATTACACCAAAATGTTAGAGATCCTATAAGCCTTACTGGAAAGCACAGTAAGGTTGCCCGTCCATTACATTCTTCCCACCTCTATGTTGCAGAGACAGTGTCACACGCATTACTTAGGCAGATTCCTTACATGCATGGGCACAGGGTTACCAGCTTCATAACGTTTCAGCCTCTTCCAAATCAAAAAACAACACCTGTATTCCCATCACTGGAAAAAATTGGATTCTAAATTATGAGCAAGGGGCGCCTGGGTAGCTCAGTCGGTTGAGCGTCCGACTTCGGCTCAGGTCATGATCTCACGGCGTGTGAGTTCGAGCCCTGCGTCGGGCTCTGCGCTGACAGCTCAGAGCCTGGAGCCTGCTTCGAATTCTGTGTCTCTCTCTCTCTCTGCTCCTCCCCCGCTCATACCCTGTCTCTCTCTCTCCTTCAAAAATAAATTTAAAAAAACATTTACAAAAATTTTAAATTATGAGCAACCTACTGTCTCTGTTTCTAACAACGCCTGAATGTGGAAAGGGTCCTGGGGTTTGAAGCAAAAGAACTCTATCTGAAATTAGACACAAAGGGACACACAATGTGTGCGGCTCTCTTGACGCAGCAGCTAGACAATGATAACACTGTACCAGGAGGGCAATTTGGGACTACTTCAGGATCTAAAGTCTTGATACTTTACGTCATCACTTCTCTTATCCACTTTCTTTTAAGTTTATGCATTGGTTTTTGAGAGCGAGTGAGCGAGCACTAGTGGGGACGGGCAGAGAGGGAGAGAGGGAGAGAGAGAATCCCAAGCAGGCTCCGTGCTGTCAGCACAGAGACTGACACGGGGCTCACACTCAAGAACTCTGAGATCATGACCTGAGCCAAACTCAAGAGTCAGATGCTTAACAACCGAGGCACGCAGGCGCCCTTAACCACTTCCTTAAGAGTCTAGAAAAGGTACCCAAGAACTTTCGGAAAAGCTGCTTCTAGTAGAGAAAATGAGAGGCCCAACTAAGAAATCAAAATAAAAAGAACAGACTGAACAGATGCTACCAAAACAAATGGAGCAAAACATATTAAAATCACTGGTGGGTGAAAATGCTTAGCAAGTGAAAGAAGAAAAAAGAAAATGAGGCAGTAAATTCATCTTTACCACTCCTAACTTCCTCAACTTAAATGAGCAAAACAGAAATACAGCTTGGAAAGGACAGAGACCCCAAAGATCCGCCTTTAGTTGTTGCCAATTCTATTCCTAAAAGTTCAAGCATCAGTGTAATTGAGGCGAGACTCCCGAGTCACAGGTCATTCTTGAAACGGCGTAACGATGGCCTTTGGATGAAGAAGTGACTTTTAAGGCGATCCTGGCATACTATACATTTTATAGCCCAGGTTTAGAAAGAGAGAAATCTCTATCAGAGGTGTAAGTAGGGTTCCTGTGTTTATGCTTCCATTTGCTTCTAGAGCATTTATGGGTAAGTTGGGTTCCTGTGTTTATGCTTCCATTTGCTTCTAGAGCATTTATGGGTAAGTTGGGTTCCTGTGTTTATGCTTCCATTTGCTTCTAGAGCACTTATGGGTATACATAAATCGGATCTGGACTCCACCATTAAAAGTTTGCATTGAGAAGAAGGCTGTCATTTTGTCCTTTTTACATGGCCTCTGATGCCACAGAAAAGTACAAAACAGGTAGCTGACTGAACGATCTCTGTGATCTAAATTCTTTAAATGTAAGAAAAGACACACCATTGTGCAAACTAAGCTGAGCAGCTTGTTTTAAAATTGCCAGTTTTGGGGTGCCTGGGTGGCTCGGTCGGTTAAGCATCTGATGTCGGCTCAGGTCATGATCTCGCAATTCGGGAGTTCGGGCCCCACGTCGGGCTTTGTGCTGACAGCTCAGAGCCTGGAGGCTGCCTCGGATTCTGTGTCTCCCTCTCTCTCTGCCCCTCTGCCCCTAGAACTCTGTGTCTCTTCTCTCTCTCAAAAATAAACATTAAAAAATTGTTTTTATAGAGCATTAAATGTAACCCGTCCCACTGAAATTCAGTCGTCTAGACTATCATTTTATAGGTAAGGAGAATATCAGCGAGAAAAAGTACATGTGCGTGATCTTTTAAGGGCCACACAGAAAAATTTAAAACCTCAGCTTTCGGGAACGAAAAGCATCTGCAAACTTCAGGATTACAGATATTATGAAATAGTAATTGATGTAAGTAAAGAACAAAAGAGAGCCACAAAGAAAAACTAGTAGATACTGCAGCCCACCCCACTGAAGAATGTCAACTGAATCAAATGAAAGCTTCAGCAAATGCGCAAAAGGCAGGACTTTCATTTCCTATCTCCAAGGAATTCTGGCGCAGAAGGTGAGGAGAGGAAAAATCAATCATAAAACTGGCTTTCCCTGCTACGTAGGATAAATTAGGTACTAACGTTTACAATTACCAATCGCACAAAAAAAGAGATTCACCTTTTCTCAGAAAAACTATTTTGAATCCACTCTCCATAAACCTTCGGGCAGAGCGAGAGAGGCGGCAGTCCTGGTCACCATGAAACCCCTGAGGGCAAGCCACCACCCGGGCCACCTGCTCATCTTTTCTTCAGGGTCTGAGTGAACAGGGAGACCCAGTCCTTCCCTCAAGCCATCGGCAATCTCTTGGGACTGAGTAACTCATCTGCTAGTTCATCCTAGACTCAGACAGAAGACTTCTTCCTCAACTCATCGTTCTAAGATAAGAATAGTACCCTTTCCCCTTAGCGGTAGGCAACACGAACACACATTAAACACCAACTCTAACAGCGATGAGATACCACTTCGCACCCGTGAGGATGGCTATTACAAAAGAAGCAAGCCAGCAAACAAACAGAAAATGCCAAGGGGCGAGGATGTGGAGAAAACGGAACCCGCGTGCATGGCTGGTGGGAATGCAAAATGGCTCAGCTGCTGTGCAGAACAGTATGGCAGTTTCACAAAAAATTAAAGATAGAATTACATATGATCCAGTAATTCCCCTTCTGGGAATATACCCAAAAGAACTGAGAGCAAGGCCTCAAACGGGTATCAGTAGGCCAACGCTCATTTTAGTATTATTCACTGCAGCCAAAAGGTGGAAAGTACCTAAATGCCTATCAATGAAGGAATGGATACACAAACTGTGATAGAGCCATAAAATGGAATATGGGTTAGCCTTAGAAAGGAAGAAAATTCTGGGGCGCCTCGGTGGCTCGGTTGGTTGAGCATCCGACTCTTCATTTCTGCTAAGGTCATTGATTCCAGGGTGGTGGAATTGAGCCCCGCATCAGGCTCCATGCTGACCATGGATCCTTCTTGAGATTCTCTGTCTCTCTCTGTCTCTCTCCCTCTGTCCCTCTCCCCCACTCGTGAATGCTCTCACTCTCTCTAAAATAAAAAACTCTTTAAATTTTAAAGAAGGAAGGAAATTCTGGCACCTATAACAGCATAGATGAACCTTGAAGATATTATGCTAGGTAAAATAAGCCAGACACAAAAGGATGAATATTGTATGACTTCACTTATAAGAGGTACCCAGCCTAGTCAAATTTATAGAGACAGAAAGTAGAATGGTAGTTGCTAGAAGAAGGGGGAAAACGAGAAGTTAGAGGGACCGCGTTTCATTTTGGGAAAATGAAAAAGTTCTGGAGGTGGACGGAGATGATGATTGTACAATGATGTGAATGTATTTAATGCCACTGAATGTACACTTCATGATGAATACAATGGTATTATGTGTATGTTACCATAATTTAAAAACTTCCATATTTCTATAGAAGTACATAGAGAGCCTTCGTGGGGATTTCCACTGGGAAGTAAAGCTGAGTGCGTGAAACTGAGAAAGGTCTTAGCTTTTGTTCTGTTGGAATTTTTTACCATGTACTTGAGTTATTTTCATTATGAATAAAACCGAACAGAATTAAATCAGCCTTTACCCTGGAAATTCCTCTCTTAAAAATTCAGCCTAAAAAAACAACCAGGGAAGGTACCACCATGCATAGGTAAGGATGCTGTTTCTAATGTTAACAATGTAGAAGCAATGTAACTAGTTATTATGTGAGGACTGGTTCAATAAATGCTGGCACATCTCTACAATGGGTGACCATGGACAGGTCTGAAAGAAAACGGGGCCTGTAACATGTTAAGTTCTAAAAGCAGGTGACATTTATGACCTCATTAGTGGCTGAAGAAGAGTGACATATAGATACTACATGCACATTTCTGTTCGGATAAAAGCCTGGAAGGTTCCAAATAAAATGATTGTTCCTGGATAACAGGATTAAGGGCAATTTCTATTTATTCATATTCTTTAACTGTGAAAAATTTGAACGTTTATTTGAGAGAGAGAGCATGAGTTGGGGAGGGGCAGAGGGAGAAGGAGGGAGAGAGAGAGAGAGAGAATCCCAAGCAGGCTCTGCGCTATCGGTGCAGACCTGATGCGGGGCTCGATCTCACAAACTGTGAGATCAGGACCTGAGCTGAAATCAAGAGTTGGACGTTTAACTGACTGAGCCACACGGGTGCCCCAAGTTTTTATTATAATAATTATTGCAAAGAACTCCTGTAAGATGAGAGAATAACAGGGCTATTTCCATTTTGAGAAGCAAACAAGCAAGGGGTTCAGGGAAGACTCAATAAGGCAATGAGTAATTTAGAAGTCACAAAACCTTTAAGGGTACCAGGGGCTACCTGTGCCATCTCCAGGCCCTAGCCTGAGGGAGCCAGAGAGGCTCCTGAGGGAGCCAGGGCCAATGCTGAGCCTTTCCCATATTTCACATCTTACAATCAACCTGCTTTCACTCATTTCTCAGAAGAGTCAGCAGCTGAATTTTCCATATAAATATCTAATTCTGAGGTCTACTTTTCAGAACTCCCAACAATGATATGTGGCGATAATAATAAAATAATCAGCAAATTTAAGATAACTTTCAGCAAGCAAATTCTCTCAATCCGTTGCAGATGAATATATTTTTTATTTTAGCCAACCGCGGCCTGCGTTCATGTCCTTCTAGACAAGCAACAGATGCCATTAACAAACTTTTCAAGAAGTTTTCCTACTCTTACAGTAATGTTAAAACAATGTGTTTTCTTTTGTCACAAACTTTTTGTGCAGTTTTGAAAATATTGTAAGTTAAAGCCAACAGAAAAAGACATAAAGAGACATACATATTTTATAGATATCATCAACTCTCCCCTTTAAAATGTTTTTCAACAAGAGACAGGAATATGGAAGACATATGACGCATTGTAAGCCTTACTTATCCTGTGGTTTATTTAGGGAATTGTATTTTGCGTTTGGAAAATGACAGACTTCTGCTTTTAGGTAGACAAGTATGAACAACTCACAGCAAGACACAAGACCACCTATCACTAAGCAAACTTTTAGGAAGTCAGATAATTTAGTGTCTTTATTTTACTGTGCATATGAGCAAATGAACATAATCAGTACTACGAAAGTAGCCAAATATCTTTACCTCTCTCTCTCTTTCTCTCTCTCTCTCTCTATATATAAAACAGTTCACCAGGACCCAGAAGTCACTACTCACAGCTTCTCCATTCACCAGGAAAACTCCTGATGTCCATGCCACCCAAGAGTGAAATGGCTCGCAGCTAGCTCACTCTGCGTGGACATACTCTTCTCTCCTAAGTTAACCTGAAGAGCAAGCTGGATTTGTTTACTGCACAAACATCTGTAATTGCTAAACATCTCGGTGACATGGCGTAACAGTTACTGCTTGTGCAAACTGCCCATGTAAATTACTCTCTGCATTGTGCGCACATGAAAACCCAAGACACAGAGAAACCGAAAACATCTGTAAAAATTAATGGCCGAATTGACCAAAGGGCTGGGGCCGGGGGGGCGGGGGGACTAAAACAGCTAAATAGTTCCAGTGCAACATTTGGCTTTAGAAAAGACTCCTGCACGTTATACGTTCTGCCTTAGCATATCCACAGCCTCCCCTGAGGGGGATCCTCGCCGGCATACACTTCACTGTAACCCACCAGGGCAAACCCATTATAAGTCTTGTTAGAAAACAGCGCAGACAAGATGCAAGATTAAGGGGCCTTATTACATCTCTAAAAGCAAAGAAAGAAATACCTCTTCTCCCATCATGCAGTCAGCCTCCTTTCTTCAGTTTGAAAAGGTCCCAGAACTACCCTGGAGCACTCCCACTTCCTTCCAACAGCCAAAGGCACAGAGCCTGAAGGACCCAGCCTACCCCTGAGTCATACTTGGGACCAAATGAGCAATGGAGAGAACAAAGCTCGCATTTGTTTACGGTTCAGGAAGCCAGGGCCGATTCATGGCTTGGGTGGCTTTGCGAGAAGTCCTCCTCCCTCGCCTGCGTTGCTGCAGGAATGTAGCTGTCTCCCGGGGACCCACAGGTGTGACCATTCAGACAAGGAACACACTGAAAGAGTGTTTATTTGGCAGGACCTGGCGGCCACTTCTGTTTAAAACGTCAGAGAGAAAATAAAAAGCCCACTATCTTTCAACAGATAATCTGCTGGGGAGTGACAGAGGTCCAGAAGATGGTTTGTATATGAAATGCCCATTGTAAAAATACCTGTGTTTTAAAGAAATAAAAATTAGTGGTGATACACAAAAATGAGTCATTTAAAAAAAGAAAAAAAAATGAAGACGAAAAAACAGCCGTGGCTTTATAGAAACATTCACCCTAGGAAAATGCCAGCAAAACCGTTGCCAGCCGTGCCAATCGGCAGTACAGTCGCAGATGGTAATAAAATGTTTCAATAGCAATCTTGTTTTTTCCCCAAATGAGATACCACTTGAATCACCACTTGCAATGGATTTGGAGCCCACTGGTTAAGAGTTCAAAGCTCCCGAGCCAGAGTGTCTGAGATCAAAATCCCAGCTGGGCTACTTCCCAGTTATATGATTTTGAGCAACTCATTTAACCTCCATTCACCTCAGTTTCCTTATCTACAAAATGGGGATAAAAGCTCCGATCCATAGGGTTGTCTGGAAGATTAAATAAGGAATAGATGTGGAGTGCTTAAAAAAGTACCCGGTACTTTTTTAGCTGGTAAAAAAAAGCACCCTATTAGCCACTATCACAAATCCAGGACAACTTCACAGGTCAGGTGCCGAGTCAACAGCATCCTGACCTTACTGCAGTCCCCATATACTTAGACTCTGACGGCCCGTTTCGCTTCTTAATTGCGGTTCATTCTTAAATTGTTTACTTGCCCTCATTGAAAAACCACTTATTCACTATCTAGTAACCGCCTGCAGCGTAGGGGGCTTTGAATGAGACGCCATCTCAGGGCTCAAGAAATGTGCAATCTGCTTGGGTAAATAAGACATAGGTCTGTTTATACACCACACATACACACACAAAACACAAATATGCGAGATGTCGGTAGGCTGCAAACGGCGGGGGGTGCAGGCAGTACAGAATTAACATTTGGAATTCAGAGGGCAGATAAGAAATCACCTTACCCAAACCTAATTAGGATGGAGAGAATGGACACATTGCCCGCACAGAAGAATTCCCACTAATTTATGACGATACTTGTCCCTAAAGGAGGTGAGCAGAACCCCCCACTTCTCAAGTGTGTGGGTGCATAGTGACTTGTTTCTAAAGAGGCGAATCTAGGAAAGGGGGGAAAAAACAGAACAACTTTACAGTGAAGAAACCTCATCAACAGGACCCCAGTCAGGTGACCAAAGTCAACACCAACAGTGCGAAGTCATGCTGATAGGATGTGCCCTTGATACGACGTGATGAGAATGGCACTTCACCACCGTGGTCTTCCTCCCCCAAATCCACCGCTTGGGTCTAAGCGTGAGAAAAAAATCAGACAATTGCTAATTTAAAGACACTCTTTTTTTGGCTAATGTTTATTTATTTTTGAGAGAGAGAGAGAGAAAGCACGGGCGGGGGAGGAACAGAGAGAGAGGGAGACAGAATCCACAACAGGATCCAGGGTCTGAGCTGTCAGCACAGAGCTCCATGTGAGGCTCGAGCTCACAGACCGGGAGATCATGACCTGAGCCGAAGTCAGACGCCTAACCGACTGAGCCACCCAGGCGCCCCTAATTTAAGGACATTCTGCAAAACTTCTCAAAATTGCCACCGTTATCGAAAACATGGCAAGCCTGAGCACCTGTCAGAGCCAAGAGGAGCCTAAGGAGATGTAATGTAATGGGGTGTCCTGGGTGGGACCCTGGAACAGAGAAAGGACATCAGGTAAAACCTAAGGAAATCTGAAAAAAGGATGGACCTCAGTTAATAGTCATGTATCAATATTGGTTCACTAATTGTGACAAACGTACCATATTAATGTGAGATGTCAACAAGAGAGGAATCTGGGTGTGGGGTAGGTGGGAGCTCTCTCTATTATCTTTACAACTTTTCGATAAATCTAAAACTATTCTAAAAGTTAAACTTTATTAAAAACGAATTAGGAAGATGAGCTTCCTGCATGACTATGTATACCTAAATAAATGTGTACCTGTGATTTATAGAGATACATGATTATACTCGTGAATATCTGTACATAAATGTCTTCAACAATGCCTCCCAGGCTTCACTTATTATTATCTCTGTATCCTTAGCCTATCTCTTAACAGAAATAGCTGAATGCTGAGTCCTGGCCTTTCACTTTCCACAATACACAAAAGAGTTTTCTTTGAAAGGAAACTTGGCTCTTCTGTCAGTTCTGCTGCCAACCCAGGCTACAGCGGCCTAACTCTAAGAGTGTGCATGAGGTGGGCCCATCTGCCCCTTTCCAAGAGCTACTAGAAGCTCCTGGTGCCTGGCCAATTAGTCATCAACCGCCGAGCCCTGGGGCTGGCACCTCTCCCAGCTACCTCCTCCCCATCTCCAGTCCGCACTGCTCGGCACCTCCCCACATCTCTCAAGTGCCACTCTGATCACGCCACGCCCCAACGGAACTCCCCCACCGACCGGCCAGCTCACCCAGAAGAAGTACAGCGCGCGTGGAGCCGCTGGCAGAACCCGAGGGGAAGAGCCCACGTCCCCTCCAACCCCCTACGTCCTCCTCCACCGCCACTACCACATCCCCTGTATTCCAGCCAAATCCAGCCCTTCTGCATAACCATGCTCTCTCCTTGTCCATGCACACGGTGCCAGGACCATGAAACCCCATTTATCTTTTAATACTTTGCTGAAATACCACTTTGCTTAAAAAGATCTCTCCGGTACCCCATCCCTTCCTTCTGAACCTCCAGCAGAAGTAGTAGCTCCTTCCCCTGTTCTCTCTGATGCTTTGGACATACCTTTGCTAGTCCTCTTCCCTTGCATCATAATGACTTTTGTCCATATCTACTTTTTCCCACGTACACGTACTCCAAAGCACTGAATGAGAGGCCTGTACGTGGCAGTTGATGCAAGGCATGATGCAGCGGAGGAGGTGTTAACTCCATTCCAATTAACTACACCAGATCCACCTCACCCCAAATGAATATCCTGCCGGTAAAAAAATCTGCATGTATCATGCTAATACGGAATCCAGACGTGCCTCCTAGCCGATTCCTTTACAAATGGATTGCCACTCCTGAGCTCATTTACCTAGCAATTTCTAGAGCTGCCACTGCTGATCCATAAAAGGCATTCAATAAAGCTTCAGTAAGTGAATGAATGAGCCAATTAATAAACAAATGAAAGAATGAGCCTGTAGCCAGACCACAAGCAGAATGAGTCTTCCTTCATAATTTCAACTGGGTCAGGACAAACCATTATATTCATGTATCCAGTCCACAAATATTTACTGAGGGCCAAGTATAGTTTAACAATGATTTTCAAGGAATCATAAATATGTTGGTGACTAACACAGGCAAGGTCCAAAATCATGGCTCCGCCTGCCTGCCTTCCTGCCTTCCTTCCTTCCTTCCTTCCTTCCTTCCTTCTTTCCTTCCTTCCTTCCTTCCTTCCTTCTTTCCTTCCTTCTTTCCTTCCTTCTTTCCTTCCTTCCTTCCTTCCTTCCTTCCTTCCTTCCTTCCTTCCGTACTTACTTTCTAATGGCTAATATTTAAGGTTTGGTGATGTCAAACAAACAGCTATCCAGATATAGTGAAATTCAATTCTACTTGTCTGAGTTTGAAATTTTCCATAGTAAAAACTTAAAGAAATGATCCTGGAAGCTGCACTGCTATTTACAGGCATCCCTTCTGTTCTAATAACCAGAAGGGCAGAAATAATAACTACGAACGTTAATCAAGTGATGATTAAATGCCAGGCACTTTTTCTACCCATTTTTTGTGTTACTTAATCCTCACGACAACCATATGGAGCACGTCCTGTTGGTATTCTCATTTTACAGATGAGGAATCTAAAGCAGTGAGTGCTTAAGTAATCTGTCCCAGGAAGAGTCAGAGTTGGGATGTGAACCCAGAAAATCCTGCCTGCATGCTTAATAACCACTGTATGCCTAAAAACACAAATTTAATGCCTTCTGGGAATGTGATTCTTGGTGATGATCTGGCTGTAATTGAACATTTCTTAGAAAATACTACTATGCTGCATGTTTTAGAAAGTGTATGTCAAGCACATATGAAACAGTAAACAACACCAAACATGTCAACGAGTAATCCGGTAATACTGTTTCTGGTTCCCTTTCCCTACCAACACCCACCCCCCCCTTACTTCTCCTAAATAAGGAAACCTAACAGAGACACACTGGGGAAAGATAATACATAAAACGAAGTCTGAAAATCCCAGACCATTCACCCAGGCAAATAGTGGGCACCTTAATGCCATCTACTCATTAAAAATCATGGATTTTCCAACCACTCAAGAGACGTCACATAATCTTATCTTTCTGCAAAAATGAGAGCCATCCAATACTTTAAGTCTCAGGTAATCACAACAAGGGTTTGAAACCCAGTTGTGTTTCATTAATCAAAGAAGGTATCGTTAACTTCTGGAGATCCCCAGAGCTTAGTTCTAGTCTTCAAATGATTAGAGACATAAATCTCTCATTTTTAAGGAACTAAGATCATCACTTTAGATGTTTACATGTTTTAATTTTACTTAAGCATACAGCTTGATGAATTTTTGCTAAATGGATAAAAAGACTGCCTATGTACAAAAAGAGTAAAATTTCTCTTACTGCGATTTGGCTGATTAAAAAAAAATGATTAGTAGCTCATTTATATACAATTTTAATTCTCACTCTGTTACAAGTGAAACTTACAATGTTGATATCATAAAGGCATGAATTTGGGTGACAAATGAGATCCAAGATGATTAGAGCTGAAAAGAGACTGTCACAAACACAATGTTGGGTTGTGGGATACAGTAGCAAATGTAGAAAGAACACAGGATCATTGCAAGAGAGAGATATCAGAAGTCACGAATGGCCATCAGCTAAGACAGACCATGGAAGAGGAGCTTCTTGGAGAATTTCTTTGTAGGGAATCCAGTAAACAACCAATGTAAAGAGCCTGGACATGGAATGAGCTGGCACCAAAAAGCCAAGATTATTCTACATAAAGGCATATCAGGTTAGGTCCTGGGGACTCCCTTGAATATCGGTAATTTACCCACCTATGTGTAATACCTGCCATTCCTTAAGTGTTTGGGCAGATGTGATCACCTGAATGACTCATGAAAAGGGAAGGAGTTTAGAAAAAGACTGGGGCCAGGCTGGGGTCACAAGGAAGCAGCCTGATGAGGAAATTCCCTCTTGGGTCCACAGGTGGAGGATAGAAGGTACCAGTCATATTCATGAGAATAAGGGTCTGTCTGGGATACCTTCTTGCTGACAGTTTTCCAACCCAATATCCAGGCTGATGACTTCCAAACCTACATCTACAGTTCTCTTGTGATCACCACTTATTTATCCAACAGCTGGATGCCTCCACCTGATGGTCCCACAAGTACCTCAAAAATCCTCTCTCCTCCCCAAATATCTTTCTTCTCTAGTGGGCTCTAGCCAGGGAATGATACTACCGTCCACCTGGCTGCTTAAGCCAGTTGCCCAAGACATCGTTTTCAAGTCTTCCCTTTCCTTTATCCTCCACATACTATCAAATTTCTTCATTCTACCTTCAAAGTATTTCCCCAAAGCATCCATGACAACACTTCAAAGCTGTTAGAAAAACTATTTCCCTTATCTTGATGTTTCCTGTCATGTAAAATGGAGCCCAAATGGACACTTGATGGACACAACTGGACACTCCTAGAACTCCCTGCTCCCTTATTCACTCTCTCAGGGGAGAATGAAATGCCTTCTCTGATAGGTAAATTTCAGAAAAATTAATTGGGCGCATTCAGCTCAACTCTTCTCTTTCCTCCTCTTTGAAGTTGGCCTCTGCTCTTCCCCAAGGGGCAGGCCCTTCTATCTCACATGGGTCTGGCTTTAGTTCAGTGTTGCTGATACTGGGTGGGTGGGTCTGTCTAATTCTGGGGATCAACTGGCAGGCCCATTTGGCTCTCACCTTCATCTATGTCCTTCAACTTTGCCTTCATCAATAACAACACTGCTATATAACATAGGTAGAGAAAGGTGCACAAATCTTAAGTGTACAGCTTTGAGGAATTTTCACAAAAAGAAATAAGATCTATATCAATAGAGAAATATACCATATTCATGGATTGGGAAGGTATCAATTCTCCCCCAAAAGTATATATAGAGTCAATGCAATCTTAATCAAAGTTCCGAAAAGGGTTTTGTTTTTTTGGTGTTTTGTTTTGTTTTGTTTTTGGTGGTAGTGGTGGTGGGGTGATGACAAGCTAACTCTAAAATTTATATGAAAATACAAGGGGCCAAGAATAGTCCAGGAAACCTCGAAGAAGATGAACAAAGATTGAGGGCTTATACTGCCAGATATCAAGAATGACTCTACAACCACAGTAATTGAAGTAGTATAGAATGAGTGCAGGGACAAATATAGACCAACAGAACACAGAGTTCAGAGATGAACTCAAACATACACAGACACTTCAATTATGACAAAGGTGATAACGGCTGTGCAGTGCAGAAAGGACAATCTTTTCAATAAACACTGCTGGATGAAAGGGATACCCATACTGAAAAAGGAGCAAAAATATTATGTTGATTCTCCATCCACGGACTCATCTTATTCATTAACTGGTTTAGAACCTAGATGGGGGCGGGGGGTTATTGAGAAAGTCAAAATAAGTTTCTGTTAACCTCTTTTCTGAATTTTAGTTACCCTATCTTCTGTAATCCACTCCTCCCATTGCAAATTGGAATACTTTCTCTAAATCACCTACCCAATCATGTCACTCTCCTGCTGAAAATAGCTCCCTATTAATGCTCCTCATTGCCTTTAAGATCACGTCTAAACTACTTAACAAGTCACCAGGCCCTTCCTGACCTGGGCCCTGTTCCTTTTTATTTTCATCTCTCCCCACTTCCTGCTGAAGCCTCAACATGTGTTCTGTGCTATCTCAATTTCCCTTTCAGGCATTAATACATGTTGTTTTTCTCACCTTAACAACTCTATACTCTTTGGCTTCATGAATGTCAACGGGACACCATGGTTCTCAGCCTAAACATCACTTCCTGTAAGCCTATAGACATCACGTCCTATAGGAAGTCTAAACATTATTTCCTGTATGAAGGAGGTACACTTGTACATGAACACTCACTCTCCAGCCTCCCTCACAACTCACCACTTCCGGCCATGCACCTTGCTCTCAACCTGTGGCATTCTCCACACCTGTATTGTTATTGCTTGTTTATTTTTCTGCAGCTCCACGAGGGCAGTGACCTGGTCCTGTTACCCCAGTGCTGAACATATAGTGAGTACTCAATAAATACTAGTTGAAACGAATTACGTTTATAATTTCAAAGTATTTTCTGTTATATAACATTTTGTAAAGGCGTAAGAGGTAGGACAGGTGTACAGAGTATTTCCATTTTACATATGGCCCAGTTGAGGTTAAGTGATTTTGTCAGGGTCAATTGGCTAGGACAATGGTACCATGCTCTTCTAATCTTCTGATATTTAACTTGGTTCATCTTTGGCCACACCATATTTTCCATTATTTTAATACAACACATACTTACCTCTGAGCTTAGTTTAAATGTTACATATTTTTCCCAAGGTTCTTCTTTTTTTTCTTTAACTTTCTATCAAGGGAAATTTACAACATATATAAAAATAGACTATAGGCTACTGACCCACCATGTATTCACCACCTAGTTTCAACAGTTATCAACTCATGACCAGTCTCGTTTCCTTTGTGCCCTACCCACGCTTCCATCTTCCAAATTGCTGGAAGCAAAATCTCAGACATTAAGTAACTTCATCTGTAAATACTTCAGTTAAATGGTGCATTAAACAAATCATTCACAGGCATATCCAACCGGTAGTATTGAAAGGACTCAGAAACGGGGTCCTTCCTTATAGCTCGATCAACTGAGAAGCGAGAGTACTATTTTCCTATTGTTGGGGTGGGGAATGTTACGTAATACCTCTCCTGCTGTATAATTATCAGCCTTTGGTCACTCTGGTTAGGCTGATATGGATTAGAGCATAGCTAAAATAAGCACAAAATTTTCTAGCAACTGAGAAAAGTGGATCTCAAAACTTCACAACCTAAAGGGACAATATAATATACTTGCAGTTGTTAAAAATTACAAAATTCCTTTTTTCCTTCATCCAACTTATCAAACCAGCCATCTAAGAAAGCCAACTGCCCCAGCCCATGTGGAAGACCCGCTTGGATCTCACCTAACAAATGCTGTCACATGAGATTCAGTCTGTGCTTCTGCAAAATCAAAATAGTGAGCTCAATTCTCCAAGGAAACTTCCTCAAATATAAATCTTGGACACAAAACCATCTCAAAAGTGACGAGAACCAGGCTGCGCACTAGTAAAACATTATTGCACTCACCAGCCCTCATGCCGGGTTGTGCAATAAAATAATGGATCCATAAATCTATGCAGCTATCCATAGTGCCAACAACAGTGGGTGGAGATAGTTTTGAGTCCTTTTAGATGCTGTAAAAAATTGTCCACAGCCAGTAAAGCAAGCTGGGAAGTTTATGTTTTCCCCAGGGGCTCCGCAATGAGAAGCAGGTTAAGACTGCTGCCAGCACATGGTTTCCTTCTGCAAACAGATCATGAATCAAGATGCATACACATGCACACACGTATATATATTACTCTGATGATGTTAACATGTCATGTCACCAAGGCCAATACAATAAATCTCTGCTTCACAAAACCGCAGTGAACCAAAAGACCACCATACTTTCAACTATATACCTATTACCTAATCCCACCCAGTTCCGTCATATTATAGAGGTCTGTAATCTCCAGAGTGCCACGTTAATACAGTTTTAATATTATTCATGCACCTATTACTTACTGAACACACCTAACCTACCAGGTGCCACACGGTGTTCTAAACACATAGCACATATTGGTGAACAAAGTAAATAACAAACATAATAAAAAATAAATCCCATCTTAGAAAGGGCTGCATGCTGTGAAAAACAAAAAAATGCAGCACAAGTTAAGCAGGGTGAGCTAAGGGGACGGGTCTCGGGACGAGTGGGCCAGGGCACGGCTCATTGAGAAGGTGAAGTCCGAGCAAAGCAGCCGGGGAAGAGGCATGCGGGCAAGTGAGCGGGTGGATACAGGGTGTCTAGCCACGAGAAACCACTGCGGTAAAGGTCCCCAAGGGGGAAAGTGTTTGGTAGGCTTAAGGAAAAGCAAAGGGCCGGGACAGAGGGAGTGAGGGGAGAAGGCGAGGGAGAAAGTCCAAGTGGTAACAGAGTCGAGTCACTTCAGCCTGGGGGCCCTGGGGAGGCCTTTCACTTTGGTCCTCTGGGGAGCCTCTCCAGGGGTGCAAGCAGAGGAGTGGCACGATCAGACTTGGGATTTCAAAGGATCACCCTCACTTCACTGTTGAGACTAGACTGTAGGGGAAGGGGAGAAGCAGAAAGCCCTATTAGGAGGCCACTGGGTGATGATGAGAGAGCAGGGGCGCCACGGAGGCGATGAGGTGATGAGTCGTGGTGGGTGTTCAACATTCACAGGAGGCAGAGCTGATGGAGTCTCCTGATGGATCGGATGCGGGTTATGAGAGAAGGAAGGAAGTCAGGGATAACCCTAAGGCTTTCGTCCCGACCTGTAGGAGGGGAAGTAGGACGCCCTTCCCCGAGACGGGGAAGGCTGTGGGCAGAGTGGTTTGAGGGGGATGATGAGGAGTTCAGGGTTGGACAAGCTGGTAAGAATTTAAGGTCTTCACGTGGAGATGTGCAATTCGGCAGCTGGGCGTATGGCCCTGGGGTCCAGAGGAAAAGTGTGCTGAGGTACAAACTTGGGGTTATTATCTGGGATGCCGAGACTGCTACTGCTAATGACCCAATTTACTACTGTGGTCAGAACAAATATTCATAGCATTAATAAAAGTCTCACACACACACACACACACACACACACACACACACACACACACACTGTCCTTCTACACAGAGGAGAATAAGACCACGAATCATAAAGCAAACAAAAGGCATTAAGTGTTTGCTGACCAAGTCAACGGTCATGTTCATTTCAACCACTGGAGTAAAATGAAGGAAAACTACATCCATCGTTTCTTCCCAAGATGGGGACTTGCTCTTTTGTAAATACTTACAGGAGTCTGAGAGTGATCATGTGAAAGAGAAATGAGCTCGCAAGCTGGTATAGCATCTAGACAGTTTTCAGATCTTGAGACACATCGTATATTGCTTACTGAAAGAAACAAGGCTGGCTCCGATAAGCCGCAGTGAAAGAAGTGCACGTGGAACAGTCTTTCATGTCTAAATCTTTCTGCCTTTTTTTCACCCTCAAGAGAACGAAGTGTCCAAAAGTTTCCTTTCCAGATTGTTCCTAATGCATGACACCGGGCAAGGTTGCTGGGGGCAAGAGGTGGGTGGAAGTTCCACAGCTGTGGAAGATGATGGCAACTTTGAAAAATTCATTTCACCCGAAAAATGGAAACCATTTTAAAGCCACTGATAAACCTGCATTAGAGATGCTGCCAATGTCCCATCCCCCAAGCCTCCTGGCACGAACATCAAAGCAAAAGATTCAGCACTAAGTCGAATTCACCAACATTCCTTAAGCACAGCACGAGTGTAGCTTATTACGATCTGGAAAATTGCACAGAATTTATCAAATTCTAAGTAAAGCTATGGTGCTCGGAAGCGTACCACAGTAGACATCACCGACAGCCACAAGTGCGAGGGCTCTGGGTGTGTTGCTGTGGCAACCGTGTACTCGGCAGCAGGACACCGCCTGCCTCTCGCCAACCCAGAACCAGAGGTGGAAGAAAACAGCCAGCTTCCTGATGGTAACCATCCAGGGAGTCTCAGCATGGCCCGTCTCCATCATACACACACACAGGAGGCTTCCTTTCGGCAGTCTGAAATCATTCCCACCTAACTCCTAGAGGAAAAGCGCACAACCCTTTCCTCTACCGCAGAACCAGTCAACCAACACTCGCAGGCACAACCAACACCCTGGAGACGAGGACGAGGAGAAGCGAAAGATGAGCCGGGTCCAGGCATGAGGGGCTTTTCGTGGGTGGGGGGAGGGGGGCGGGGAACCGAGAAGCGTAGGTCCATTTGAAAAGTCATACAGAGACACATTCCATTGAGAGATCAGTAAGAAAAGAAGCCACAAACTGGAGCGTGAGCCCTTCCAGGAAAGCAGTTCCCACACGGAGGGAGCACCTCAAAGGGGAGAAGGCGAACAGCCCGCACGTGAGGACGCCGACACCCCCAAAAGAGGCGTAAGGAGTCTCAGATGCCAAGCCCTACAACGGACTTTTGGGTACTCTGCACTATGTTGAAATAAAGCAAAAACCGTCGAACATACCTTCTCCACCGGTAGAAAGTCATTCTCTACTTCAATCGACCTTGGTCTTAGTTTTATTGGTTTGTCTTTGAATATATCTCCAAAGCCCACTCCCTTAACTTTCTTCGGCTGGATTGCTGCGGTTGCGACTGTCCCGTTGGCACCTTCGGATTTGGTACTGCTCGAGTCACCCCCATCACTCTCGGAGCCTGTGGTTTCCCTTAAACCTGTCAAGAGTGGGGACGGGGAGAGAAAGAGCTCAGAAATCAGCCATAGCTGTGAAGCACCTCACAGCCAGCCAGGAGCCACCTCTGAAAGTGTTTCTGGGCACAGGATAACCTGCACTGGGACTTTTCATTTAGCGTGTCGAATACGTTGCATTTGGGTGGCTCTGAGTTTTGTTCAATCTCCCCACCCCCAGCCTTTAATTTTAAGAAGTGAATCAAAATTCTTTAAAAAAAATCTAATTTTAAAGCAGATCTCTTTGTAAGCGTGATATTTCACCTCTCTTCAGCCGGAACCTGATTCTAATACAAATTTGTTTTGCCACAGTCTGTGCAATAACAACCCTCCCCACCCTGTCCTCGCCTCCCCACCCAGTCAGTACCACATACTGTACCTCCAATCTCTATGACTCATGGCAATTAGCAATTAGCAATGAAAGTAACATTTCCTGAAGGGAAACTGTAAAGCTAAAAGCCATTTAAACAAATTAGCAATTAAAGAAACCACACAAAATTATGACTGCCAAAGAATTAAATCTCTTTGGATGGTTTCACAAGGAATAAATGCACGCAGGCATGATTCTCTAGGAAAGCATTAAACCAAACTTGACATTGAGACGCTTTCACTGGCGAGATGACTGTGTTTGTTAAAGAGGGAAAGGAAGCTGCCCTCCTGGAGGCCAGAAGCCCCCAAGCCTACTTCTCTTCTTCCCTCCTTTAATACCACCCACCATCTTCCCAAAACTGAATCCCTTGCTAAAGAAGGACGTTGGGGACACGACACCCTTCCTTTGACCTCTTGCGGCAAGTGTCGGAAGTCATCAAATAGTTATCAGCAAGACAACGTGAACACTTACCTCCCAGATTCTTTTTTCCCCAGGCTCTGCCCACAATCATGCTCCTAAAAGGAAGAGCCTATTTGTTTCCTACTTAATTTCTGAGTGTACATTCTTACTTTGAAAGTCAGTACACCAGTCATGCCATCAAAGGGCGGGATTCAAAGGATATTTTATGGGATACTAGTCTGCCATTCAATTGGTCTCTAAAACCTCTAGCTGTGGAGAATAGTTCCTGAACATTGACTACATGTGCCCTGATGACAACAATGCCCTTGATGAAAGCACATCATCAAACTTTGTTCCGTATTAACCGATCGTGCGTTATCTTTCTGTAGGGAAGGTGGCCTCCTAGTACGTAAGAACAAGACACCGAATAATCGCTCACATAAAGAGTTAAAAAATGTCGAAGTCATTCAAATAAGTAAGTCTCAGTGCAGGAAGAAACTGTTAAATGAAAACAGATAAAATATAGAAAGGTCATTATAAATTGCTAACAAGTTTCAAAATCAAATCCTTAAAATTAAAACAATGGCTGTGTTTGTTGCTGCTGCTGTTTTTAATAAAATGGTTACTTATAAGCCAAAAAGGAAGGGGGGGGGGGGAGGAGGACGATCCTTGGCGTACATTTGAATTAACTCAAGAATAGCATCTGTGAGCAAAAGCGGAGGGCAGAGCGCTGAGAAGCGGCCTACAGCAGTGGGGTCAGCCACAATTTCTAGGACCGGAGCTGAGTGTGCAAACATGGACAACCCCTCTGGATTAGCTACCCGTTCATGTGTTTATCTGTTCATTGTTTTTGGAAATATCCCTGCTGGAGATACAATTTGGAGTCTAAATATTGTGTCATTCCCCCTTTAACATGTTCTCATTTTGCCGTATGGATTCTTTCTATGTGATAAATGGCTTGTATATTCCTTTCTGGGTTGGAAGGAACCATTTGAGGGTGGAATAAAGAAACAGTTAGTGGCAAGAAATCATCACCATCCTGCCCTCCCCACCAGCAGCACCAGCAGCACCAGCAGCACCAGCAGCAGAGCAAATGGTTTAGGGCAAGGCTGTGTGAGTTCTTCAGAGGGAGGAATCTGAAGGAGTCTTCTATCATTCCTCATGAAGTAGAACCATAATATCTGCGACCGCTGCCATTTGGATTTCCCTGAGCTTCTGGTTTCATGGATTTGCTGCCTCCCGGGCTCATCTTAATGACTTTATATTAATCACGGTGAGAAATGCTCTTCGCGTTACACAGGGAGAGGTGGCGCCGTCACTCAACCACGTAAGTACGGACCAGGAAGGAAACACACGGCAGATTTGTCTTCCAGACATTCTGGCAGCCTGCTTCTGTCACTTTTAAGTAGGTAAATTACATAGCTGAATATCTGGGTTGGTGAAATAACTCAGAATCTAGCTCCTTCCTTTTGGAGGGAAAGAAAGGTGACTTTTCGTTTTTATGTCAGTTTGGTGCCGTATCTTTTACCTACTGGTGCTCATCACGCACGCTATCCCGTGAAGTATGCCAGATTCATGCTCAGAATGCCAGGCGACACCCACAGGCAGGACAGCCCAGAGTGTGGGCTGGGGGCTGGGGGCTGGGGGCTGGGGGCCGGGGACAGTTCACGAAGGGGTCGTTGCTGTTGCACAGTGAGATCAGCACAGGCACTGCGCATGTTCAGAAACGCTTATAGCAGAGTGCACCAGTATGCCTTCAGACATGTGGCCAGTGGGCTGGTCTGGGTGACCAGGGAATAGACCGATCCTGGTCAAACGCCCGCGGTGAGGTGCAGATGGCACACTGCATGCACAGTAAACTCATGTTCGCCAAGACCAGGTATCTGTCCCCGGGGGGATGGAAATAAAAATAACTTCACCACAGACAGTCTGAGAAGCACGGTTCTGGCACTCACATGCGAACCTTCTCTTGCATCACTGGTGTGTACGTAGGTACGTGCGCGTATGTGTACAGACACACCCTATGTATTTTCTTTGCCATGTGGCGGGCCAGATGACTTAATAAATTACACTTTCATGTAATTTACCTTAATATTCATGCACGGATCAGTTCAGACCTGTGAGTCATTTTTGTTTAAATTTAAAACGCACATGTACAGTGCTGTTCAGTGGCAGGAACTGTTCTAAAGGCTTCACGAAATTGACTCGTTAATCTCGTTCACCTCCTTCCCCTCAACTTTTGGCAGCTTTATTTCACAACACAAAAGGCTATACGTTGGTCCTGCCAAAGGAAGTCTGTCGTGTGGTGACTGGCTGTGAGCAAGGCGGAACACCACTTCCGGCATGGACCGTCATGTCAAATTCTCATTTCTTTGAACAACACAATGAAGAAATGGTTTATTGGTTTCCAATGGCCCACTCAGGAAAAGCAGTAACCACGAGAGGATGACAGCTCCAGGGGAAGCCATCATACACCGGCTCAGAGGCCCAGAGATACTGGTACAAGTATGTATGCCATGACAAATGCTACTGGTCTCTTCTCTGCACGCATGGTTCATGCACGCATGTTACACACATGGCAGAGGCACAAAGCAAACAAGAAAGCGCCAGGGCTGGTGATGAGAATGCTCCTGTAGCACACACCAAGGAGACAGCACTTATTCAGGCAGATAAGTCCATGTCCTTGGATCAGAAATTCACACGGACACTTGGCAGAAGCATGAGCAGCTCAGGAAAGTGCGGCCGCGTCAAGAACCACGACTACCCGGATCTTAACTTTACAATTGCCTCCTGCTGTTCATTAAGGTCACTCACTGTAATAGCGTCTGTGGCCCTCCGTCTTGCCCGGTGCAGCTCGGTACAGAATTGTCCCTTCAAAGGTAGTCTTTCCTGACAGTGAATGAGAGAAGAGAAGGGGAGAGAAAAACAAGAGGGGGGGAAGGGGGAGCAAATGATGGCAAAAGAAGGAAGAGGGAGAGTCTTTAACTGAACTTGCTTTCAGTGAATCCGCTGTAAGAGTTTTATCAGCAAATTAATTAGAGACCATTAGGCAGAATTTACGAAATTTTACAGAATGAGCCCAAAGTCCCCACGCCATGAGCACCCGGAATCGGGGCTTGCCTCTGCAAATGACTGGCATGGAGATTATGCCCAATTTAAACTGGAAGCCATTTCCACATTTTAACGCAAGAACGGGAAAACCTCAATTAACCAGAGGAAATCCAATTCATCATATTCCTTAACGAACTCAGCTGTACAATGCAAACTCCTCTTTGGAGAGTATGGCCCACACATAATACAAATTTAGGCCCATTGTCTTTTACCTTCTACCCCTAGAGCCCTGTATGATACAAACTGATATCCGTGACCCCAAGATTCTAAAAAAAAAGCACAGAGTTCTCTTTAAAGATTTTATGCTTAGTACCTTACAGCAAGCAAAGGTACTAAAGTGCTAGAGGAGGGTTTTCACCAAAGATGTTTAGAACCAATCGTGGCCTCCATGTAGACGTTAGGGGTTTTCTGCTTAGCACTGAGAACACCAGAAAACCCTATTTTTCTTGGAACACCTTGATTGACCTTTTGCCATATCAGTCATGAGACTGTACTGAAGCATGAGGACGTAGGACTCACTCGCTGTCAAATGTCAAATTATCTCTTTTTTGTTGTTGTTACGAGTAAAGGTTATCGATAGCATAGGACTAGACACACAGCTAAAGCCCAAATCTCTCTGGAATCATGAATAAGTACAGAAAATACACACACACACTGCCCTAGTTTGAGTGTATATACACACACACACATACACACATACACACACACCTTCCAGAGAATACCATCGGCAGGTGAAATGGTTTGCTAAAGGCAAACTCAATTAATATATGCATCACTTTAAATTATCCAACGAATAGGTTCTCTTATGGCTTACAAGCTAAATATCCAACTGGAGCCCAGTCATACAGCTCACTCATAATCAGCCTGAAGGAGGGAAAGGCAGGCTATGTTTACAGAGAGAGGAACTGAGAGGGAGGGAGTGACTTGTCTCACTTCTTAGAACATTCTTTAGGAAAATGGAAAACCCCAATAAGGAACCACCAAGTCAGCTTCTGGGCCGCGTCGCCCCTGATACATGAAGAGAACTGTGAGTGATCAGATCAGCGACTGAAATGCCCTCGGGTATGTCCCATTTCCGTGTCCTACAGGCACGGTGGGACACCGTTGCCCTGAAATCTGCCCTTTATGACAAATATGCTCCGTCCAATTAAAGCACAAATTTAGATGTTCACAATCACTGGCTGCATAAGAACCATCCAAAGAAACAATCAAGTGTTTCAAAGGTTCTTGTTAGATTTGCAGTTCTTGAGGACTCTGATGACAAAAGAGTGGAGCAAGTAACAGCCGTTGCTTTCTTTGGGCAAATTTTTACTCCCCTTTGGTCATTAAGGTGACATTACTCCTAAGGAATGTAGATGTTTTGCAGTCAAGGCCCTCCCATGATGAACAGCAAGGGTCCTCTCAGCGTCAGAAAAAGTAAACGTAAGAAGAAGAAATCAGTATTTTGATAAAGTCCCTCCAAATATAACAGAACCTCCCTGCGTTCTTGCCTAGGACCAAGTCTGAGGATCACTGAGGGACACCACAGCTCTGATGTCTCCGAACGGCCAAGTGTTGGTGCAAAACCCCCTGTACGCTGTATGCCTGGGCTGGGACTGAGTGAGGACATACTTGCTCTAGCTGAAGAGCAAAAGAGGGACACCTGGGTGGCTCAGCTGGTTGAGCATCTGACTCTTGATTTCGGTTCAGGTCATGATCCCAGGATCGTGGGATCAAGCCCCGCGTCAGGCTCCTTGCTAAGCATGGAGCCTGCTTGGGATTTTCTCTCTCTCTCTCTCTCTCTCTCTCTCTCTCTCTCTCAAATAAAAAATAATAATAATAAAATAAAGAGCAAAAGAGATGGGCAATTGGAAGAAAGTTCATGAATATAAGTGCTGTTTACTCTATTGGGAGAAATCCTCTAGCATCACTATTAAATATTAATACTTAAATATTTTGCAGAAAACGCTGCAAAAAGGAAGAATTTTAGAATTTCAACACAAAATCATATGCTTATCGTAGCATTTAATTTTGCCTGAAACTGTTCTGTCAACTTGTTAATTGCCCTTCACTGCTAACAGAAGATCATACACAAAACAAATACCATCTAATATTAAAAAGAACAGAAAATACAAAACAAAAAAGAACAATCTGTTTCTTACAACTAATGAAATACGATATTTGTATATCATGAAAGTGGTGTGCCCCAAGTTTTAAAAGGCTGTCTCCATCTTTGTCTTAGCTTCACAAGTCACTAAAGCATCAGAATCTAACATTCCCAATTAAGGAATTAGGAAAACAACAAAGTCAATTCAAACTGAAATCTCATGGCTGTTAATGGTTATAGAATGGAAATGCAAACTTTCTCCCTCTGAAGATTATGGAAAATAATTGAAAATGTTTCGGTAGCTAAACAATGTCTCTTTAAAGAAAATTAACAGGAATACTTTTTAGTTTTACAACAGTTACTTTAGAATCTGAGAAATTCAGTAATATTAAAAAAGATGCTAGAAACAAGAAAATACATGTTTATGCCTTAACTATGAAGCAAAATTTGTCTGAAAATGAGATCGGACAATAGTAAGATCTGGATTTGCCCCTCAGGCCAAATAAGTCTTATGGATTCAGGATATTCTCTGATTACAATTTAATAGATCAATAGAATTTCTGACTAGCTACGTTTTACATTATTTAGTCAATACTAGCACATGCAAAGCAGAAAATGAAAAGGTAATTAATCCTGATCCGTGATAAGAAGAAGAAATAAGCTAAACTCCACTACAATTTGAAATTTGTCAGACGCTCTGTGAAAGGGGAAACTGCAGGCCAGAATAAAGGCGATACCAAAGTGTGTGTGAAAAGCCTGCATGTGACTGCGGCCATGTCACTCATAAGCCATGCCACACCCAGGACTTTGTTTCACTAGACTTTAGTGTTCTTATCTGACACCAGGCCAGAAGATGGCTAAATTCCTTTCCATCCCTGACATAAGATCCTGCCTGCACTATTATTACAACCACTGGTATGTTTTATTTTGTAAAAACCTAATTTACTCAAATTTTTTTCTCCGTTGGTCTGCTACATGGGAGCCCACTTCATTCTTTTAAAACGCTCCTTGTTGGTGTCACTTTGCAAGCCCTGACAGATCCGGGTGATAATCATCAGTGGCTGCTAACATTCAAAAAGAAAGACAGCCAGACCTTATGAGCCTCCATATAGGTGACCCATCACCATCTATGAAGTTTGAGGGAAAAAATGTTTTATATCAATTATCAACTTATAGGAACACAGAGTCAATGATATAGCAGAGGTGAAATCGGCAAAGACTTACAGTGGGAAGTTAATGGACAAAGGACATCAGTTTGTTCAGTAAAAAATTACAAGGAAAAAGGGAGAGATGGAGAGGAATCTATAGGTTTAGAAAGACTTGAAACATAATCTGATTATAATCAGACACAAATTACAATGCATGTACCTCCTTCGCATGCACATTCAAACTAACAAAGTGTACTAAAAATAAAAGATCCTGAGGGGAAGTGGACACTGACTGCACCTGTAATTCCACTGAGGAACTGCCATTATTTATTTATTTATTTATTTATTTATTTATTTTTGGTGCGATAGGGTATTTTAAGGCACCTTCTTATTGATACATATTGAAATATTTATGGATAAAATTACACGATATCTGGAGTTTGCTTCAGAATAATATGGGGGAAGACTGTGCAGTGGTATAAATAGAATCAAGTGGCCAAAGGCTGATAGCTGCTGAAGCTGGGTGATGAGCACTCAGGGGTTCATTACACTATTCTCTTGACTTGTATGTATGTTAGAAATTCTCTATAATAACAAGTTTATAAAAATATCTGAAAAAAAGTACCTTTAATGTTTCATAAATCCTATAAAATATAACAGTGTTTTCAAATTTAAATATGCAGCAAGTTTTTGCTACTACATAGCTATGAATTTTCTTATCTGAGGTAAAAGGTTTAAACCAACTTATCAACCAACCCAACTGCTGTAACTCTTTCCTTGACAGATTAGATTACCCTGAACAAAGACCTAAAGTTCAGAGATTTTCATAAGCAACCACCATATATAAAAACACATCAGGGTAAAAGAAAAGCAAGTTCAAGCAATTTGCACCTGTCATTCAAAGATGAAAATGCCGCCTTCGAGTGACAAAGGATTCAGCAAGAGCTTACTGAACCCCTGCCATGTGTCAAGCTGTCCGGGTACACTTCTGCATAAATACAATGCAAGGTCTCTTCTATCACATTCATCACCGGTTGACAAAACTCAACTTAATAACTATGCTCAAATACTTTCTGGAAATAGAAATATGAAGAGTACAAATACCAAATAATTATGTACACATATAGGTGTGTGTGTGCAAGATAGAGATATACAAGGACACAATATACACAAAGTTTTATTCATATGCACCAGGACATAGATTTTGTCTGTCTTAAAAAAACCTCACCATGATGTCTGGTAGCATTTAAATTAAGAGGATTTTTAGGATGCCACCAGCCTCTCTAAAAATTACCAAAATGGCACAAACATTAGGAATATTAAGTGGGCTGTCCTAACACAGACCTTGATTAAATACAGCTTAGCTCATACCAGAGTAAAACCCTAGATGTCTCTTGTGCATTAGCTATACCTTTGTCTTTCTCAGTTTTATGATAAAAGTAAATAGGCATTTACTATAGTCACACAAGATATTATCTCCGGGGAAAACTGGGTGATGGGTATGTGAGATCTCTCTGTACAGTTCTGGGTTTGTTTTTTTTTTTCCGCAACTTCCTGTGATTCTGTAATTATTTTAAAATCTAAAAAGTTAAAATAAAGCACATTGAAACTACTGATGCCATTCTCTGGCAGTAGAGAACAAGTAGGATCATTCTAAAGCTAAAGGTTCCACTTAAACAAATCCTCCCAGTATACATAACTTCTGTGTGTGATCTGATCTACATTTTATACATTTTACCATCTGATACACATTTTATCATCAGAGTATAAACAGCTACTGAAAAACCTATGAGAACACTGAGAGATGCTCTTTCTCTTTCAGGGGATTGCTTCAAGGCAGCAAGCCACAGGGACGTTATCATCACATTTGCTTTTCTATGAAGTCCTTTGTGACCACCATTGTCCCCACATCCCGATGGGACTGGTCTCTCCACCTTTGTATACCATTTTCCTCAGCCACACATGGAGCACATGGGGCACCTCCCTGAACTGGTTTCTGCACCCAGTTTCTATAATGTGAGCTGACTGAAGGCAGGGACCCCATCTGATTTGTCTCTGCATATCTTCAGTGTCTTGTGCAGTGTCTTAGTAATAACAGGGGCTCAGTAAAGATTGGATGTATGAGGAATAGAAGAAAATGAGGAAGAAAGGAAAAAAGGAAGGGAGGAAGGAAGGGAGGAAGGAAGGAAGAAAGGAAGGAACGAAGGAAGGAAGAAAGGAGAAAAGATGGATAGATATGGGTGGACAGATGGAGAGATGGAGAGATGGGCCCTCTTGTCCTAACTGTACATACTGCAAGATTGCCAAAGCTCTGTAGTTCTTTCAGAAGCATCCATCCTTGTTAGGAGACCATGCCTCTTCAGGGACCTCACAACCCCCTCAACAAGGGACAGAATCTGAGGTAACTAAATGTGGCTGCTGAAATTTGGGGCTCTCCTAGTCCTGAAATGGAGGGCTTTCAACTGAATGAGTGTTGGGGAGAAAAGTCTCTCCAAGAGAAACAGCCCCTGCCAAGTATGTGAAGGAAGGCTAGGTGACCAGTAGAGACCATTCCACTGAGTCTCCTAACCTCCTACCCCAGAAATCCAGCACCATGTGTTTTGGGCTGAGGGAGTCAGGCGGGATCAAAAGTCCATATTATTAAATCAGAGCAGGAGGAGACAGTTTATTTCAGTAATTCCAAAAATACAAAAGGCATTACTTCTCTGACCCTTCAGCTCTGAAAGCATAGCTAACAATGGCAGGATACCGAGAGGTCAAGGGTCTCCCAAACAGGTTGTCCGATACCTCTCCAGATCTCTTTTTCTGCCTCAGCCAAGGAGTCCCAAAGTAATTTAAACATGCAGAGACAGAGCTTCAGTGAGCAGGGTACCAAATGGTATGCAGCAGCCTCAATATATAAACTGGTTACATCCCGGGCTTTATCAGGATTAACAATGAAAGTGACCGTTTACGGACCGCCTTATATGGGCGAGGTGTTTATGTACATAATTGCCATTAGAACTCATAACACACTCCCCCATGGAAATAATGCTATAATGATCCGATTTGGTCCTCCCTCTTAGCCCATTTAATTTACAACATCCTTGAGGTACAGTATTGTTATTGTAGGACCCAATTACCAGGTACAACTGGGAAGCAGAGAATCACCTGACCCCAAGCCAGAGAAGGCAGCAGGAGCTGCAAGATGCTTCACTTGCTCCAAAATCACCTCCCATCTTTCCTACCACAGACCCTAGGATGGAACGGAGTTCAGGGGTGGGGTGGGGTCCCTGGCTCTGGCAGTGGAAGGAAAGGGTATAGCTGAAGCCTATGAGCCAACCAGCCAGATCTGATGTTTCTATGAATGACAGGCCATAGGAGCCCACGCTACTGAGAGACCAAGGGAAGAAGGTCACTCGAGCACTTCTCCAGAAGTGGCTTTACCTCCAAATCGGGAACCTGTCCGTCGTGCTACTGGTTAAATAAAAGAGACACAACTAACTTGGGAGCACCACTCAAGTCAGATTTTTCCCAAATGGAAAAGAAAGACGTTTTAGTATTATTTTGACAGCACTGGGCTTAAAAGGGGAGTCTGCCACCCCAGGGAGTGGCGCACCACTATGACACAGTCGAGCCGCTTACGACATTCACACCATGACCTTGGCTCAAGACGGCACATGAGATACACAGACGCCCACGTAGGAAGCTGGGTTAGCGACTGGGAGAACAAAGCTTCCCGGTCCTGACCTTTTGCTCCATGAGCTGGAAAGGGCAGCAGAGAAGCTGGAGGGAGGAGAGCTTCAGGCCCTGGAGAAAGAAAGACCTGGAGTTCGTTCTCACCATCGCAGAAAGACACGCATGCTCACCCAAGGTGGGGCTGGACTCTCCGCTGTCTTGTCATACTTGTAAGAAACCTGGCATGCAGTCGTCCCGAGCACAGCCCTTCTCACCACCAGCGGGTTTTGTGTGTGTGGGTGTGCCATTTTTCTCCAAGTTCCTCAAGGGACGGTGAGAAATACAGTCTCGTCTGGTTCATTTAAAAAATAACTATCAACTTGCAGGGAGTGACACTTTAGAAGTGTATGGAAGCACAGTAATGGGAGCCAGAGGGGAATAGGACCACGGCATGAAGGCTGACGGTCACTCATCCAGAGATGCACAGTGTGCATCTGCACACTCACAAAGGTGTGCAGTTCACACCTTTACAATGATAACCTACTAAACCACAGGGGTTAAGGCAGCATAACCAAGAGTGTACTCGTGAGCTTCTGTCACTGTCACTCGGCACAAGCTACAGAACAGAGGGGTGGCTGGAGCAGCACCTGTGGGTGCCCGCACTCCCTTCCTGCATCGGGGGCTTCCTTACTTGACTTGGAGAGCTGCTCATCCTGGGAAATGCCCAGGTCATCCGATTCCCCCGACAGCTCCTTGATGAAGTTGGAAGGAAACATTCCAGTCTTTCCATTGAGAACGCCTTCCCACCATCCTTCTTCTACCTGCACAGATGCAAACACAAGAACAGAGATGCAGGACTCAGGTTAGACACTGTGGTTCCCAGTCTTCTCTCCCACCTGTATGGTGCACAACGCAGAGCCCACACAGGGAGAGCAGAAGGACCCAGAGTTTACAAGTTAACAGGGAATGAGATCACCAGCCTCATGGAGTCTTGAGATTCAGACTCGGGGTGGGGGGGCTGAGCCTGGGGCCCATAAACACAAGTGGAAAATAACTAACACTTCGTTTTCGCTAACCTCAAACTAAAATTTGGCATTTCCTTTGCTTACAAAATGTAGGTAACACAGTAAGAGTAGACGGACCTGTGACTGGTCACCAAACAACTCATGGACATATTCATATTGCATCACAGATGGTGTGGGTATCTCAAGATATCATTTGCACCCATCAGTACTATGAAGTGGTGATAGTTACCAACCTGCTGGGGACCTTGTTATTTAATGTGTTCATAGGGAATTATATATTAATTAAAATGAGAAGTTAAACTTAGATTATCATATCAAAATTTGTTTCAAAAATAGCTTGATAGCTACTGCAATGGTTCCCTTTATAATCGTAGGCTTCATTTTATGCATTTCAAACCATTATTTAACAACTGACCATGGCTTCCCCAGACTACCCAAATTAACTAGATGGCCTAACGAAAGCAATTGACAAGCCCTGAGCTACAAACTCAATTGGAAGGGAGAACTCCCTGCAGGTTTCTGAAGGGTTGTAGATAACCCTGAGAAGAACCGCAACTGGGTGAAGAGAGGCAGGGAGGGCGGCCAGACTGCAGTCCTCTGGCTGGGAGAGTGAGGCCGGATCTGGGGGAGCAGTGACAGTGCAGAAGGCAGGTATGGATTGGAAGGCCCTCTGAGGTATGAGCTGGTCTTGAGACACCAGTTCGCTGGGACGATCAAGAGGAAGGTAAAAAGTCATTCCAAGATTTCATGATGGAGCCACTAAGAGAACAGCAAGATGGCTTCTTGGAGGAAAGTGACAGAACATTCTGAGAAGAAGCAAACATTAAGTTACTTGTGTGGGCGATATAACAGAAAGAGACCCTGAACCTTTGGAATTTTTTTTTACCACATGCATATATCACCAATTCAAACTGACAAATACAATTTAACAGCTAAAACAATTAAAACAAAAAAGATAAGGGATATTAGAGTCAAAAGTCCAGTTCAAATCCTACTGAAGCTTAGCAGTTGTCCGACCTCATTCAAATTTCCTACCAAACCGAACCCTGGGTTCCTATCTATACAATGGGGATAATGAATACACTCATTCAGTGTTGAAGACAAATGTATTACGACTCTACACTAAGGGCTAGGGACACAGAACTGTACAGGGCATCGCTGTTTTTTCCCTCAAGCAGTTGACAATGTACGAAGGGAGAGAGGGCACGTGATCGAAAGAGGGGAGAGGACTGGTGTGACAAAAAGCTAGTAATGGGCAGTGAATAGATGGGAAAATGCCATGACTCAGCACAAACCAGACTTGTTACACAAAGTCGAGCTCACCGAGATTTGGGATGCTACAGGAAGCCTTTGAGAAAAAAAAAAATCAAAATTAAGGTTGGCCTTGAAGAGGATGAATGATAGATGTAAGTAGGAGAAGGGGGTGCGTGAGACACTCCAGAAAGGGGGGAGCTGACAGGACCTGTGCAGTGGAGACAACGAAAATGCCGTTTGGAGCATTTGTTAGGGAACTCATGAAATACAGACTTGCACAGTGGCGATTATATCTGCGTGATCACAGAAATCTTCGGGAAAGCATCCAGACATCCATGTACAACTGTCCCAGTGACTATTCAATACCAAATCGTGGCATTTAACAGCATTTCAGTTGAAACCATTCCATGTTACTATGCCAACTCAACTGATATGTGTTATTCTTTCAAGGAGCTTTTTATAGGATTAGGATGGTTGGGAAAATTCGCCATGAGCCTGAATATAAATAGTCACCGGATTTATAGCGGGGGTCCTTTGTACTTGTCCTGAATAAGGAACCATAAAACGACCTTCTTTCTCCCAGAATCACAGGGCAGGAGGAAAAACCGAGGGCACAGACCACAAAGGAGCAGTCCCTAGCGTAATCCCCGACAGACAGCGCAGGGCAGCCGGGCCAACTCCATTCAATTCGGTTTGACGGTATCTAAAACAGTTCCATTCCCAGTAAAAGGCGGCTCCAGCCTGAGATCCCTGAAGGAAGTACTCCTGATGTGTGGGATTGGTCAGCCGCCTGCTGGGAAAACAGGGGTGTCTTCACCTCACCACACCCCCAGATGCCTGTATCCATGTCACGGCACAGTCTGAGAGGAGTGGCCAAGAGGGAAAGAGCAGAGGTCTATCATTAGCCACGCAGGCAGGGAGCGGAGGGGCGATGAAACCACCGCTCGCTGCCTGGGGGGTACGCTCCCCATCACTGGCGCCGTGGCAGTGGGGGCGGGGCGGGTTGCCCGGCCCCTGGACCGGTGAGAGTCGTTCAGTGCTATTTCTTCCCGTACCCTGCTGCTTTAGTTGCAAGATCCAGGCTAGAGACAGGGTGGGGGGTGGGGGGTAAAAATGATCCTCGCCCTCCGACTATTCCTCTTCAGCAGTATTCTAGAGTTCAACCTCCCGTATTGAGATGAGGACACTGAAGCCCAGAGTAATTACATTCATTCCGTCAGTCAAAGAGTAGAGCACAGTACCTCACACTTTGAATGAATAAACGAACAAAACGCCGGGAAATCATTCGAGGAAACCCGCTATGGGGGTCTATGAAGCCCTGGTTCGCCGACCGAAGGACCTGCGCTACTGTGAGGAGCAAAAGGGACAAAAACTGTGGGACGTGTCTTTTGGACATGGGACATGACTGTGTTAGCCACTGTTCTTAATTAAGTGCCGCCGGGCCCAAGTTTGTGTGCCCCTCTCTATCCGACCAATATTTCATAAGCTCCCAGCCCGCGCTGCCCTAGGACCTTGGGGCAGATTCAGTGGTGAACAAAACAAAGACACTGTGCTGGAGAAGCAACAAAGAAGGGAACATACAGACCCTGTGCACCCCCCACTTAGAACCCAAGCTTGCTTATGTTTGTTTGTCTATTTAAAAGAAAGAAATGTAGAAATGTGTCCCTTGGCAATAAAGTGTGGATTGTGGATGTTACCGACGGCTTATAATTTCTGCCCCAAGGAGAGTGACGAAGGGGAGCCGATACCCACCTTCTCCGACACTAACACACACATCAACGGCCTTCTGCAGGCCTTGGCTCTAGGCTGAGAACAACGCCCACCCCGTGTCCCTGTGACTGACCCAGCCAGCTCCGGAGCCCACGGCTATGTCCCGAGAGCCAACCCCATCTTCGGCCCGGAGCTGGGAACAGGGTGGCTGGCTCCTGGCAGTGTTTGAGAAAGAAACTTCAATGGTTTGTGCTGGGGGCCCTGCAATCCCCACGTCTTCACAATCGCCAGCCTCTAAGTGGGTTCACTGCCTAAGGAGGCCACTTCGAGCTTTTAGCCCTGTTGGAAGCTGGGGAAGTGGCGGAGTGACTTTCAGCACTTCCAGCCAATTTTATACACATTATCTACATGCATAAGGCACCAAAGAGGATGCCTGCGAATACAAAGATGACCATGCGGTCTGGGGTACACAGCTATTCGGAAGAGTTTCCGCTTACCAGGGTTCAAGTTTGACCTGTCAACCGTACTGAGAAAGGGACCGGCTTTAAAGTCTACCTCAGGCTGCCGCTTAGGGGCTGCTATGGCTTTTTACGTGCATGTAACCCTTCGTAGCCCACAGCTGGGTGAGAAGAAGGCTGGAGGGGTAAGGGTGTGGGAGTCACAGGGGAGGGAGAGGCACACAGGCAAATGAGGTCAGCTCCATCGTTCCAAGAGCCGTTTTACCGTTCTTTCTAGGAAGGAAAATGGAAGAGTCAAGCTTTAAGGAAGGGCCCACACCTTAACATGACTAAAAACTTCCTCAAAATTTGTTCTGACTTCATAGGTTATATGAATCTATTTCTTCTAGGCTTTCCAATTTGTGGGTGAATAATGGCTCATAATAGTCTCTATCTATCCCTTGTATTGCTGTGTTATCGGTTCTAACCTCTCCTCTTTCATTTCTGATTTTATTTATTTGAGTCCTCTTTTTTCCTGGGGGAGTCTAGCTAATGATGTCTATTTTGTTTATCTTTTCAGAAGATCAACTCTTAGTGTCACTGATCTTTCCCATTATCTTTTTAGACTCCATTTCATTTATTTACGCTCTGATCTTTGTGTTCGCCTTCCTTCTACCAACCTTTCACTTCATTTGTTCTCTTCCTAGTTCTTTGAAGGTATTATGCCAAGTGAAATAAGTCAAAGACTAATACTATATGATCTCATATGTGGAATCTAAAAAAAAACAAACCCACAAACTCATGGATACAGAGAACAGACTGGTGGCTGGCACAGGCAGGGGGTGGGGGTACGTGAAATAGATGAAGGTGGGCAAAGTGTACAAAATTTTAGTTATAAGACAAATAAATCCCAGGCATATAATGTGGAGCACGGTGCCTATAGTTAACAGTAGCATATTACATATTTGAAAGCTGATAAGAGAATAGATCTTAAAAATTCTCATCACGGGGAAAAAAAATTGTAACTACCTGTGGTGATGGATGTTAACTAAATCCATTGCTGTAATCACGTCAAAATATACACTACACATGTATCAAATCATTACCTTGCATGCCTAAAACTAATACAATGCTCTACATTAATTATATCTCAACATTTATTCAGAAATAATTAAGTGAGAATTTCCACACTGGCCCTTTCTCCTATCTTTGAGAGGTAAGGAAAAGTATTTTGAAGATGTTTAAAACACTAGAAAAATATTTGGAGAGTTTTTAAGTTTTTTTAAATTGAGGTATAATTCGTATGATGCACACATCGTAACAGTACCAGTAAATTGGTCTGCGCAAGTGCATACACCTGTGTCACCCTCACCTCTATCAACATACGGAAAATTTCCATCCCTCCAGAAGATTCCCTTGTGCCCGTTCCTGGTCAATCCACCTCCACAAGCAACCACTCATCTGATTTCTATCACCTGATTGATTTTACCTTCTCTAGAACTTCATGTGAATGTTCTAACACACAGTTTTGCCTTTTGAACATTGCTGAAAAAACACGAAGTGTTTCTAGAAAATACCTTTTTCTATGAGTGGAATTAGTGAAAAAATATTTTTAAAGGAACCACTCCCTGAAGGCATACCTACATTATTTTCCTTTTTAGTTACTTTAAATAACCATCCCTGTTGATTGGGAGACACAGAAAGCTGGTTATGCCAAATATAAACAACTGTTATCTATGTCCTAAATGCCTGGGCCCGTCCCCACCCCCCCACCCCCCACACTCCTGTGTAGTGCATTGTCAAATTATCTCTTTCTGGCAAGGCCACAACGTTCCATATACATAGGAAGGTGATTTTTTATCCCCTCGTTCTTCTGAGAAGAAGCCGATTACACATGAAAGGGCCCCCTCAAAAGAGAAATCTGCAGAGTAATTCAAAGGGAAAGGATTTAAGAAGACGGACAACTTCTATTTAAGACTTCGGCAAACTCTGCCCAATGAGACAGAGCAACATCCATGATGTTCCTCACAGTGGAAAGGGCTTTTGCAGACATCCTTCAGCAAAACTTGACAGTCCTATCCTTCAAAACAGCTACGGGCTCGACTACAGGCCTTCAAATTCCTAAATGACTCTATGCTAAGACCTTACTATCACTCTAGCTTGAAAATATGGGCAAAGAGTAAATTAAGCCAGTAAGATAAACTTTCTGATGAATCAAGATCTTGAAGTCTGGTGTCCTGTCACTATTCCCAGGTGAGAAAATTGTGGGAATGTGTCAATTTTAGAAAATCTATATGTAATAAACCTTTATTTATTTTTAATGTTTATTTATTTTTGAGAGAGAGAGAGAGCATGAGCAGAGGAGGGGCAGAGAGAGAGACACACAGAATCCGAGGCAGGCTCCAGGCTCTGAGCTGTCAGCCCAGAGCTGGATGCGGGGCCCGAACTCCCGAACTGCGAGATCATGACCTGAGCCGAAGTCGGACGCTTAAACAACTGAGCCACCCAGGCACCCCTGTAAGAAACCTTTAAATGGGGGTACCCCTTTAAAATTTCAGTGTGGGAGGCACCGTCACTTTTATGTCATCCGCATTTGACCACATCGGCCAGCTTCTGCTTCCTATACTCCACACGTGCGCTGGGAGGTTCACAGGTCATTCTGGACTCCAGAGCAAGGCTCTACTAATATCCCATCCTCCGTATTCCAGACTAGCCCGGCACCTTACACAATACACCCTGTGCTTGCTGAATTAATCCAAATACTTCTCACCTTCCACGTGCCCCGTTGTTGAAATTCCTCCTGTTCTAGGAAGCATCTTCTCCACCCTCAGTGAGTGGAGAAGTTGTTAAATCTTTCTCATCTGTCAATGCCATCCTTTACCACTGTAGTACCATCTTGGGTCATTAGTTAGCTTCTTAGCTGTATGTGTCTTACCCTCCCTGACTATACTGAGCATGTGTCGAGGCAGAGATTCTGTTCAATAAATCTTTGAATCCCTGTCTGTCACAGAGTATAAGCACTCAAATATGTGATAAATCCCATAGCTGTGTAAACCTCTTATAAATACATTTAAACTTGCAAACATGTTGCTTTTATACAGCTGTAACCTGTTTTGTATGCTGATGATTCTAATATAATCACATTTTGTTCTAATCATGGCTTCCCTCACCTTAATATGCTCTATCATCTCTGCACATTTCATAATCAGTCATGTCCACCCAAAGTTACCGGGAGAAATGACCAAAGAGCAGCCTAAGCTCTTTGGGTCCTCGAATTTTAATCAACAAATTTTTATATTAATGTTATCTTTTTTTTTTGAAAACATAACAAACCCTTCTAAAGCAAGGGGTGCGTTAATGGGTAAGAATTTAGGTATGCTTTGATCACCTATTAATTAATCCACTTTTAAATGAACTTGCTTTCGAGGCACCTGGGTGGCTCAGTTGGTTAAGTGTCTGACTTCGGCTCAGGTCATGATCTCACGGTTCATGGGTTCGAGACCCGTGTCAGGCTCTGTGCTGACAACTCAGAGCCTGGCACGTGCTTCGGATTCTGTGTCTTCCTCTCTCTCTGCCCCTCCACTGCTCATGCTCTGGCTCTCTTGGTCTCTCCAAAATGAATAAAAATGTAAAAAAAAAAATAATAATTAAATGAAATTTCTTTTCTCATGGGCAAGTATAAAACAAAAGGCATCTTTCTTCATATGCAAGTCTTCAAAGTTCTTACACCAAAAATGAAATGAGGATTACCTGCTATTTTGGGTCCCTGGACCCAGTTCCAGTTGTGTTGGGGGGGGGGGGGGAGTGAGGTTTCCCCACACCAACAAGTGATTCTCCAGACATGAGCCCAGGGTTCTACCATTTAACTCAATTCTGACCCTATCTACCCAGAGACAGCTTCATACCCCACAGGTGAAGAGCTCAGTCCTACAAGACCGCGCTCTTCCCTGCCCCCAACGTCAGACGCCAGCTTCAAGTCCAGCTTGTCACCTGTACTTTTTTTAAATTTTTTTTTTCAACGTTTTTTTTTATTTATTTTTGGGACAGAGAGAGACAGAGCATGAACGGGGGAGGGGCAGAGAGAGAGGGAGACACAGAATCGGAAACAGGCTCCAGGCTCCGAGCCATCAGCCCAGAGCCCGACGCGGGGCTCGAACTCACGGACCGCGAGATCGTGACCTGGCTGAAGTCGGACGCTTAACCGACTGCGCCACCCAGGCGCCCCATGTCACCTGTACTTCTGACCCACTGACTATAAATCAGAAGTTCCCATGACGCCCACCTCAGGGTCAATTAATTTCCTAGAGCGGATCCCAGAACTCAGGGAAACATTCTACTTAGCAGATCACAGGCTCAATGTAAAAGGATCTAACTCAGGAACAGGTGGATGGAAGAGCTGCACAGGGCAAGGCACGGGGGAAAGCGCGTGGAGCTTTCGTATCCTCTCCAGACACCGCTCTCCACGCACCTCTCCTGTTCACCAGCCCAGAAGCTCTCTGAATCTGTCCTTTGCGGGTTTTTTGGAGGCTTCATTACACACGCATGGTTGATTAATTCACCGGCCACATGCAAGGGATTCAACCTCCAGCTCCTCTCCCCTCCCCAAGGTCAGTGGGTGGGACTGAGAGTTGCAACCTTCTCATCACACACATTGGCTCCACTGGCAGCCAGCCCCAGTCCTTAGGACTTTCAAAAGTTACTTCATTAACATAACAAAAGACACCTTTATCACTCTTTTAGGAAATGTCAAGAGTGTTAGGGGCTCTGTGACAGAAATGAAAGGCCAGATATACATATTTCTTCTTATAATTCACACTATCATAAATGCCCATCCATACCCACAAAGGTTGTCTGATTTACAAAGTTCTGAAGAATTTGAACAGCCTGTTTAACGCTAGCTGAGAGAAGCAACCTCAGCTGTGGGTGCAAGAAGATGCCTAAGTTTGGGGCACCTGGGTCACTCAGTCCGTTGAGCTCCCGACTCTTAATTTCAGCTCAGGTCATGATCCCAGGGTTGTGGGATCAAGCGTCGGGCTGGGGCTGAGCATGGAACCTGCTTGAGAGGCTAGCGCGCTCTCTCTCTCTCTCTCTCTCTCTCTCTCTCTCTCAAATTAAAAAAAATGCCTAAGTTTCTTGCAAGTCCAAGTTAGCATCTTTGCAAACGATAAGGCCAGGTTGGGGATTTTTAATCTGAAATTGAAGCCATTGGTCTCCAGGGAGCTTAACTAGGGACCAGTGAAAAATACCTCAAAAACAAACCACAAGGAACAAACCAAACCAAGTATCGCTGAGAGAGAGACTGGTTGAGACCAAGTTCATCCAACCCAAGAGGAAAAGTGGCTCCTTTCCCAGGCTCTAGATGACATAGACAGGAAAACAAAGAGGCTTCAATGCACTTTAAAAAAAAAAAAAAAAAAAGGCCAACAAGCCAGGTTTGAAACCCCAGAGACCTCAAATGCCATTTCTCCTGAAGAGCTTGTCTATATGCCATCTCTGGTCTTAGAATTTCACCTGTATTTATTAGTCCCCTCCACTCTGGACAAAAATGACGCAAGTGTGCATTTACAGTGATTTCCTCAAAAATATCTATACCCAAGAACTCAGTCTGCTCTTTTCCCTTTCGAACTGGAAGCCCAGGTCCTTTTAGGTTCGCAGAGATGGATCTAATGACGAGAGCAGAACCAAAGTCTAGCCAGGAGGCAGAGGCATGTTAAGTGCCCTCTGGAGCAAGGTGACTCTGCCAGGTGCACTCAGCCCGGACAACCCTGCTTTCCCCACTCCGTCCTGGCTGAGCATTCCGGGCTGGCAGTCAACTCCTGCCAGAGGAGGGTCAGGCTGTGTCTACCCACCTGCCTAAGCCCGTTGTGCTGATTGTTAGCCCACCAGTCACACTGCTCAAAAATACCTAAGTGTGAAGAGAAAGTGAGTGGTGACAGGGATAAAGGCAAACAATCTGAAAATTAAAAAAAACCAAACTGCCAAATCAGGTGTGGACAAGATAATTAGAAGAGAGTGGGGGCAGTGGGCTGTAGAATGTTAGTAGGAGTGTTGTCAATCTATTTAAAAATAAAAGAAGGAAATCATGAGGATGCACTATGGATGCAGACAGGCTAGAACTCAAACCAGCAAACCCATATTTAAGGAAAACACCTTGGCCCTATGAGCCAGGTGACAAATGGAAATGAATGCACATTTTTTTTTATTTTAAGGTAAAATTATATAAGATATATATTACTTACCTTAATCAAATTAATTGTGTTAATAAGATATATATCTAATTTAATTTATATCTATAAAATATCATGTTTTAAGATTCTCTACTTGATTCAACCTTTTTCAAAAAACCAGTCCAGGGATGCCTGGGTGGCTCAGTCGGTTGAGCCTGACTTCAGCTCAGGTCATGATCTCACAGTTTGTGGGTTCAAGCCCTGCATCAGGCTCACTGCTGTCAGCACGGAGCCTGCTTTGGATCCTCTGTCCCTTTTTCTCTCTGCCCCTCACCTGCTTGCTCTCTCTCTCTCTCTCTCTCTCAAAAATAAATAAAACATTTAAAAAAAAACCCAGCAGTCCCTACCTCCAAAAACAAGATCTGAGTTGTCTTGGTTTTTTTTTTTTTCCTTTGGGGTAAGAGGGTGTGTGTGCATTTTGTGTGTGTGTGTGTGTGTGTGTGTGTGTGTGTGTATAGCTTTGCAATACTGTAGAATCAATCAATCAATAAGAATATAACATATTTATATGCACATACACGACATCATCTGTTCTATTTTTACTGATGAAGGGATTGATTCTATAGTATTGCAAAGCTAATACTAGGGCCCTACCTCAATCTGTTCCTGTCAGTGAAGAGCTTTTATTTATTTGGGATGTTTATCTTTAGTTTTCAGTAGAATGAGAGAGTAACTACCCACTGACATTTATACATCCATTATAAAAAGGCATAGTTTATATTATACAGTGACAAGGGCCAAAAATCTGCGATATTACAAGTAAAATGGAATAATGGGGAATTTAATTTTTGATCATATAATTTTTTAAATATGGTCTAGGGGTGCATGGGTGGTTCAGTCAGTTGAGTGTCTGACTCTTGATTTTGGCTCAGGTCATGATCCCAGGGTTGTGGGATCAAGCCCCATGTCAGACTCCATGCTGACTGTGGAGCCTGCTTGGGGTTCTCTCTCTCTCTCACTCACTCTCTCTCACTCACTCTCTCGCTCTCTCTCCCTCTGTCCCTCCTCCTCCAGCTCATGCCCTCTCTCTCTAAAAAAAAGTAATAAACTAATTTTAAAAAAGTAAAAAATAGGGGTACCTAGGTGGCTCAGTGGGCTGTGCATCTGACTTCAGCTCAGATCATGATCTCACGGTTCATGGGTTTGAGCCCCACATCGGGGTCTGTGCTGCCAGCTCGGAGCCCGGAGCCTGCTTAGGATTCTGTGTCTCCCTCTCTCTCTGCCCCTCCCCACTCACGCTCTGTCTTTCTCTGTCTCTCAAAAATAAACATTAAAAATTTGTTTAATAAAAAATAAAATATGGTTTAAAAGGCCAACCTTTACATTTTGTTTTATATAACTATCATAGGCTACATATTTTTCCTTTTTCCGATTTGCAGCAAGCCCTTCATGAAGCCGAGCAATGAAAGGGCAGTGAGTGAACAGGAGACTAGCACCGAAGGTGCGAAGGGCACCCTGTGTCATCTAGGTGAGAAGAGGAACACCTGCAATCTCTCCTCTCCTTCAGCGATCCGCACCTGCCTTCCCTACAGCCAACAGGCAGGTGAGGGTGGGCACGACTTCCCAGAAAGCTGTTAATGATTCTCCTTATCTTGATTTGTATTTCTTAAAACATTATTGCAACACTAAAGAACAAACCATCTTCTGTGACACAAGCATTTTTTTAACTAACAGTCTTTAAAAAAAATTTTTTTTTAACATTTATTCATTTTTGAGAGACAGAGAGAGACAGAGCACGAGCAGGGGAGGGGCAGAGAGAGAGACACACACACACAGAATCTGAAGCAGGCTCCAGGCTCTGAGCTGTCAGTACAGAGCCCGACTCGGGGCTCGAACTCACTCACTGCGAGATCATGACCTGAACTGAAGTCAGACGCTCAACCCACTGAGCCACCCAGCACCCCCACAAGCATTTTCAATTATTGTTCCCTTTCAGTCTTTGATCACATGCATGGAGATGTATTTTACACAGCTGTGTCCTAGTGTATGCAAGTTTGTGTCCTGATCTATTCATTTATTTTGTAAAAGAATCTTTTCATACTTCCATTTACTTATTCAGCAAGCATTTATTAAAGTACGTATCAGGTTTCAGGCACTATTCCAGGTACCATGTATAGAAAGATCGATCAAAACCAGATCCCTGCTGTTGAAAAGCTCTCAGGTTAGCAGAATTTAACAGAAAATCACAACACAGTATTGTAATAAATAAAGATTTAAAGGCCTCTTGGGTTTACCATCTCAATCAATGTCTTCACAATCTTCTAGCTGGATAATATCACTTAATTCACATAACTATTCCCTCTCTTGATTATTTTTCATTATCACAAGCAATTATGCGTTTCACATATTTTTTTTTTCTGTTAACCATTTTCTTTGGATAAATTCCCGGGAGTGAGATTACTGGCTCAAAGGTTGTTAATTCAGATTTTAACAGCTCTTGCCATACCTTGCTAAATAGCTTCATATTAGGATCAGAAATATGCACAAAGTCACCACTTCTCAGTATTAGCCACAGTCTTACCGCTAAGTATTTTCTCGAGATTCTCAAAAGCAGGAACCCATTATTGTCTTAATTTGCATTTATTTCATTAATAGCAGTGTGGAACAGTTTCTCATGGTAAAGAGTTTTCTTTCCCCTTGTGGGCTTTGGGTCTATGACACAATTATCTACCACTTATCATTGTTACAGTACCTTCTTAATATATTTTCGTATATGATATATATAATAACTTTTTATGATCATTTCTTGCAAAATGTTTTGTCTGTTGTTCTTTTTTTTTTTTTTTTAGCTAAACTTGCTGCAAATTATACCAAAATTTTAATTCTTTTTTTTTTAATTAGTCACACTGTTCGTTATTTCTCTTGGAATTTCTTCCATGGGTTTGGTCTTAAGAAATGTGTCCCTTGGGGAGCCCGGGTGGCTCAGTCAGTCAAGCATCTGACTTTGGCTCAGGTCATGATTTCAAAATGGGTGAGTCTGAGCCCCACGCCAGGCTCTCTGCTGTCAGCCCAGAGCCTGCTTCCAATCCTCAGTCTCCCTGTCTCTCTGCTCCTCCCCCGCTCTCCCTCTCTCTCTCAAAAATAAACATTAAAAAAAAAAGGAAAAAGGAATGTGTCCCTTTCACCATTGGCATAAACCTTCTCCTCTGTGGCCCCTTCCTGTTTTGCTCATTCATCTTTCAACAAACGGCTCCCATGTGCCCGACTTGGCAACAGGGATACAAAATGGTGAACGAATGACACATGAATACAAATGCTCCAGAAAGTGGGAGATAGGCACACGTGCTTACTTTGTGTCCTCCAGGTGCCATACTGGGAGTCCCGGTAACTGATTCTCTAGAGACAGGTATCTTTGTTTGATGCCCTATTTACTATTTATGATTCTGTTAGTGCGGGTGTAAACTGGCAGAAAAGCGAAAGTGATGAGAATGATTCTGTTCAGATAGCAATGAAAATAAATCTTGACTGCCAGAGATACAAGTGCCTTATCCCCTAGAAAAGATAACCTCAAAGGGTATAGTTTACTGCCCCGTGGGGACACGATGTAGTTTTGCATCCAACTTAGCAACCTTAATCAAGTATTTTCTCTTTCAAGTCATTATAAATACTTTCCTCTTCCACAATTCTCTCTGAGCCAACCATACCATCTTGCAGATCCCCTCATTAATGAGTTACATAAAGCTTTGACGCATGCTTATTTTATGTTTGTATGAACAGGGAATGTGGTGGCTAGCATCAGCCCTGCTACTTGGACCCATGCCACAGTTCACTTAATCTCCTCCTTGACTTCTAGCTTCCTTTTTTTTTTTTTTTTTTTTTTGTAAATCACGGGGTTCTGTAAGGTCGAATGGTACTCAGGAAACCAAGGCTCTCAGAGAAGTGCATTTCTATATACAGGTACATGTGTTGAATCAGAATGAATGATGACACTGTAAGTCTGAAATCCACGAACACCCAGGACGGAGGGGTTGGGTCTAAGACGCCTGTGCCAGTGTGTGGCAGGGCACTTCGCCAGCAGGGCTGGCTCTGAGCAGCCAGGACCAAGGAGGAATAAGGGAACGTGGTGCAGGGGAAAGAACTAGGGTCTCCAGCCACGTGGACCTGGCTTTAACACTCGGCCCTGACTCCTCTAGGGTCTTTCGAGTCTCTTTTCTCATCTACAAAATGAGGTGCTTGTGATGGGCCACCAATGGGCCAACGTGCAAAGAACCTTGTCACATCTGTCTTATACTAGGTCTTCGATAAATGTCGCTTTTCTTTCCCTGTGAATCCACAGTGTGCCCCACCACGAAGACTGAATTCACCCTCTAGAGATGGCTCAGGGTCACTCTGGATGGCAGGAGTCTCCTAGCCATTGAAGCGGGGGAGAAAAGCCAGGCAGCGGGCTGGGACCTCAGAAGTACTCAGCCTGTGTGACAAAGACAGTAATTTCCAACGGCCCACACCTGCTCCTAATGGGCTTGGTGGAGTTCCTCTCTGGGAACCCATTTCCTCTGAGAAGAGACTCGACTAGATAACGTCGAAGGTCTCCTTAAGCTCTAACATCCGCCACAGCAAGGCCAACCGGGGGTGGGTTCTGACAGCCCACCTGAGGCCACCCACCCCCCCTCCCCCTGCGTGGCACACTCACCTCTCCTACTACCTCTATGATGTCGCCCACTTTCAGCTCGAGCTCGTCATCGTTCTGGGGCAGGTAGCTGAATGCCACCTGGCAGCGGCGCCTCCGTCGCTCGCCTGAACGGGAAAAGCAAGATATTTAGATACAGCTCTTGTCTCGAAATTAGATTTTAAAGAGAGGCTTCCTAGGCATGCAGGCAATTAAGCTGACTTGTCTCAAATACGCTCTCTGGGACATGGCTAGAGGCCCGCCCGGCAGCCCTGGTCTCAGAGAGAGGCAGTAGAAAGCAGAGCAATGCTTCTTGGTCTTTTAAAAGCTGCTGGGTCGAAAGGCATGGAGATGAGAAACCGATCCGCTGGTGCAGAAGGCAAAGACCCCAGCCCCGAAGCGCTGGCGCACAGTGTTGCCTTAAACGCGTTTCTGTGGGTGGGGCTTTGTATCTGCTGCCGTTGATTTTTAATGAAAGCTGATGTGACGTGGTAGAGTAAAAAGAATGGTCTGCTTCTAATGCTAGCAAGGCAGAGGAAATTTTTCCCAGTGTGCAAAGGAAAAGATAAAGCATCCTGGCCTTTTTCTTACTAATCATCACCCTTTGAATGTGGTGGAACTCAGGCCTGATAAGCAAAGGCTGATTAGATTTCAGCCTGCTCTTGGTGCCATTTCAAATGCCCCAGAGGGGTTCAACAAATCCACTTCTGTCCTCTTCCCTCTGTCCCAGGGGACCCATTAGCAGGAGGCCTGGCTGCTTACACAGAGCCAACCCAGGCAAATCAAGATAAAAGCCAGGACCACACTTCACTTGACCGGAGGACACTCAAGGGTACAGCATCTCACTCACGCAGAGCGGCCCAACTGGGAGGCCCTGGCTCAGAGCTGGTTCAAGTACAAATGCAAGTGTCCACACCACAGACATGCACTGCGGGCAGAAAGAACATGCATGTGGTATGTGTGATGGGGGTGGGGTGGGGAGACAGACAGACAGACAGACAGCAGTGGAGGCCCAAGCTGGGGAGAGGTGGACCGAAGAGAAGGACTGGGACCAGCACTGCTCAGAAGTTTGTTGCTCAAGGCTGACCATCTCACAGTGCTCCCTCCTGCCACCGCATGGCCTAGAAAACCAAAGGGATCACCGACTTCAAGCCAACACATTTAGAAACGCTGACATTATTTTTGGATACTGCCTACAGTGACTCTTTTCCTTTTCTAGTCTTTTCCCTAAGAAAGCAAATCCCTGCAGGAGTGATCACAGGCCACATTAAGGCCCCCGTGCAGCATGACATCACACAAAGGGGAAGGTCTGGGCTACATCTCATGCGCTCACAGATCAATATTTTTCAAAAGCCAGTGGCCTAGTTCTCTCTGTTCTATTTTTCTCTGCCCGAACCTCCCTAAGGAAGAACAGAGTCGAACAGAAGGAAGGGGGCAGGAGTTCGGAATCGATACCTTGTCTAATCACGTCTCTGGCGACTGCACAAATACACTCCACCCCTTGGCGCAGAACCCCTAGCCCCCTGGTCCTGACGAGGACAAACGCAGAGCTCTCAGGCCAACTGCCAGGTGCTGGCTGCACTGTTGGCAGGTGGCACAGGGCCACCCATGGAGGGCCTGGCTCTCCCGTGGAGCATGGCTTCTCCCTGTGGGGAGTCAGGAAGAGTGGGTCTGCAGGGCAAAGAACTCTACCGCAATTTCGTGGCGTCCAAAGTGACGGAAGGCAACTCCAGCGCTCTCTGTTGTGAAGGGTACAGATCCCTCATCCTATCTGAGGAGGTCTAGACAACGAGGCGGTCTTGGCACCCATCTCCTACTCCCTGGGGCTCTCTTGCCCCCACATACACCTCTGAAGATGAAGTTCTACTATAAATCTTTAAGACCTTTATTCGCTTGATGTTATATCAAAAGCAAACTCTGCAGATACAAATCTGAACACAGAACAAGTAAACATGACAAATGTCTACAGCCCAACATTTATAAGCACAGAAGTCACCAGCCCTCACCAAAGTGACTTGAAAATAACATCTGAAGACCCAGTGTTAGCTGAAATGGTAAACACAGTTATATGCAGGTTCATATATTCACAAAACCCTCTGTAAAAAGTAGCATCTAGCCCAGTAGTGCGCAAATGGCGGAAGAGAGAGTGATGTATTCTTTAACAACAGACTGACACCGCAGACTCAGAACAGACCTGGAACAGAATAATCAGATTTCTCTTGAACCAAATCTCTGCATCAGACTTCCATAAAGCCCTGTCTGGTATCAGGAAGAATGACACATTTCCTAGTTTCTGTCTGCCAGGCTAATCGACATTTCTTAAAAGCCTCTAAGAAGTTTATTTAATTGGTGGCATAAAGTCCTATAAAACACAATGCCAACATACAGGACCAAGAAAAGCGAGTCACAGAGAGATATCCAGAGGGTGCTGATGGTAAAGGCCACCCGACCTTACCCCAGGCAGTAACAGTTTTTCCCTCTGGCACTGGGATAGCAGGCAATCTTTTCTAAAGCACTTCTGGTATCCAGCACCATATCTCATCCTGCCAACCACATGGCTTGCAAAGAAAAAGAAAGGAGCCAGAATGAGCAACCACTTTGCAAATGAGAAAACTGGGGCTCAATGACTTACCCACAGACACCAAGCTAGTGAGTGGCAGTATTTCCTTGGTCTGAGTTCAGAGCTCGCCTCCAATGCTGGATGAACCAATTCTGTTCACATCTTGTCCCAAATTCTCGGCAATTCTGTACTTAACTGCTTCCTGCAATACTGTCCAACACAGCCTGAGGTTTGTACCCAAATTCCTGGACTGCTGCTCTTCCAGGTCTCAACTTCTGCACATCACTGTTACCAGGTCTACCCAACCTAAAGTCCAGTTTCAGGTGGGTGTCTGACAGGGGTGCCTGGGTGGCTCGGTCAGCTGAGCGTCCGACTTTGGCTCAGGTCACGATCTCACGGTGCGTGAGTTCGAGCCCCGCGTCGGGCTCTGTGCTGACAGCTCAGAGCCTGGAGCCTGCTTTGGATTCTGTGTCTCCCTCTCTCTCTGCTCCTCCCCTGTTCATGCTCTGTCTCTCTCTGTCTCAAAAATAAATAAACATTAGGAAAAAAATGAGGTGGGTGTCTGACAATGGGAGACACTGCATTTCAGTCGCCTCTGTCCATCCAAAACTTAAGGGAGTTTAAGGATGTCATTTGCCATTTCTTCCTCTCCTGGCATTTCACTGATGTTTACTGGTCCATCTTGACCTTCCTTGAGAAGGTATGTCAACAACAACGTCAACTCGTTTCAATAGCCGGTATAAACTGCAGAAAAACGAGTATGACTTGCCCAAGGCCGTGGTTTAGGATCCCTTAGTTTGAGCTGTTCACACCCATGGCCCAGTTCACGTGAACTCAAGTTTTAACACATTACAATGGGCTTTTTTTTCTATGGGATACACTGAGTCATGAGAGAAATTTACATCTATTTGCTGATCACGGCCAACAAGACAAATCTGTATTAGAACAACTAGAAAGAGGAGAGAACACAGGCTCTTCCTCCTTCACATTGGGGCCATTGCCACCATCCTTTGTCACTGTGCGCGTTTTCTAGGCCGGACCACTTAACTCCTTACGTGTAATTGCAAGAAGTAACAAACACAAGTTTTACGGACACATGTGCAAATGTATATGTGCACGTGGCTTACCAAAAAATGTATAGATAAGGCAGACTTCACAGGGGATACTTGATATGTCTCTCCTTTATTGTCATACTGCACGATGGCCACGAAATACACACGCATGACCATGCACTCATATGTAGAAATATTGGCACATGGAGGGCAAGGCAGGCACACTCAGTCTCCCTCACTCGGCCCCATTCATCCGTAACCTTACATTCATGGTCAGCTTTGTTTAATAAAATGGTAACAGCTAGCATTTATTGAGCACTTATTGTGTGCCAGACACTGCTAAGTACTGTGTATGTATTACCCCACTTAATTCTCACAATGAACCCCCTTCTCACAAACAAGGAAACACAGAGATTGCGTGTTCTACCCGAGGTCTTACAGCTCACGAGCAGATGCAACTCCAGAGACACCACCTCCCGTGTCTGACTGTTCTTAAGAATGCTCACTTATGGGTCTTGAGACTGCAGAAAGGACTCGCCGGGCCAATGTGGGACATGGTTAAAATGTGAAACCAGGAAGTGAAAAGCCACAGATCGGGAGCATTTCCTTACAGCTGCTGGATACTGAGGATATAACTGCCGGATATTTTAATGAAATAAAACTGGTTGGAAAGGGAGGAAATGAAGTACACTCACACTCTCTAAACATGACATAGCAGAAACTAAAAAAGGGTGCCATGACCCACGTACAGACAGCACACTCATCTATATTTTAGAGCCTTCCAGGGTCTTACAACATGTGAAAACTTTACTAGGCCAATTCATTCAATGACCACAAAAATCTAACAACAAATAATGTAGTGGTTGAAAAAATTCTTTGGATCAACTAAAAACTTTCAACACCCACACAGTCTTTTTTTTTTTTACATCTCATATCCCCTTTGACAGAACACCAGTGCAACCACAAGGGTCTAAATCGTTTGAGATTTTCAAGGAACCCACTGAATTAATCAAATGGATCCTCACCGCATCCCTAGGGAACATGGCAGTATCCTGAGATCATACTGCAAGAGAAAAAACATTGATAAAGGTCAAAGAGCAAATTAGAAAAAGCCCCCGATTTTGTTTCCAGGGTTAGTTACTTCTGGCATTTTCTCCAGATGTGGCCTGGGGACCACCTACCTATGTCAGAAGGTTGAAACTCAGAAAAGATCTATGGAACTGTACTCTCTAGGCAGTTGGGGTCAGGGACCTGCATTTAAACCTGACTCACCATCTGACACTACCCACAAAAATCTAAACCTCGACAACAAATCAGTGCCACTAATTACAGGTGACAACGGGTAACGGCGGGTGACTAGGAGAAAACACCTTGTGGGAACAGGTGATCTCCCTTTAGAGGACTGCAACCAGCGGTTCTCAGTCTTGGCTGCATATTGAAATCACCTGGGGAGCTTTCCGCACTCTAAACAGCAGTCCTTGAGGAACTAGGTCTCCACAGAATAACAGCTTTTCCCGAGGCTGGGGCAAAGCAAATACAAAGTGAGAACGGAGCAGCCACGAACGCTAACACCATGAAGTGCTCAAACACTGGAAGGGTCATCTCAAGAGGACACAGAGAGCAGCTTGATGGGGCCTCCACTGGCCAAGCTGGGGACAGTTCCAGCAGGTACTGAAGGTTGTATAATGATTCGTTCACTTCCAAAATTATTCATGAGCCCAGACTGATAAGTTCGAGAGGTAGCTAGGTTGCCAGCTACCTAGCTAGGTGAATGGGTAAGATTTGATAGATAGGTACGGGGCAAGAAGGGAAAGTTCTCCTTTAGAAAAAGAATGTCAGCTGATAAATACAGAAATGATAGAAATAGACAATCACCATTTTATAACCATCATGGCAACCAATGATTCTGGCCAGCATCAATGGTTGCTAAAACCACTGGGTGAAAGCTTGTTGGAGATTAGGACTTGTAAAGAGTCTCAGAGTATCTCCCTACAGATTATTTATTAATTACGAAAGGAAAACGGTCTTCTTAGAATGGAGAAACTGGACAGACACAGCCTTAAAGTTCACATCGCCAATAATGGGACTCTTTATGTGGCATGCAGAGAAGGACTTAACATCACCTACAGAATGCTTCCACCCCAAACATTTCCCCTAAATCTGACCATGAGAAAACAATCATGCAAATCCAAACCGATGGACAGTCTACAGAAACTGACATGATTTTTTAAAAAGTCTTTTTTAAGGGGCACCTGGGTGGCTCAGTTGGTTGAGTGTCTGACTCCTGATTTCGGCCCATGTCATGATCTCATGGTTTGTGAGTTTGAGCCCCACATGGGGCTCTGCGCTGACAGAGTTGAGCCTGTTTGGGATTTTCTCTCCCTCCCTCCCCCTCCCCACTCATCCTCTCTCTCTCTCTCTCTCTCTCTCTCTCTCTCTCTCTCTCTCAAAATAAATAAACTTTAAAAAATTAGAAATATTTTTAAGTCACTATCACATACAATTTTTAAAAGGCTAGGGAACTTTTAGATTTAAAAACAGTAAAGAGATACAACAACTAAATATAATGCAATCCTTAATTGCATTCGATTCTCTTAAAAAGGTTATAAAGGGCATTATTAGGAGAACTGGGGAAATCTGAATATGGACTAATACTAGATAATAGCATTATATTGATGTTCCATTTCCGGAGTGTGTCTGTTCATCCTATTGTAGTTACATAGGAGAATGGCCTTATTCCACAGTATTCAGGGATGACGTGTCCTGGTATCTGTCACTTCCTTTCAAATTGTTTAAGGAGAAAAGGAGTGTGTGTGTATGTGTGTATACGTACACAATACATATACATATACATACACACACACAGAGAAAAAAACAAATGTGGCAAATTGCTAACATAGGTGTTCACTGTAATACTGTTACAACTTTTCTGTACAGTTGAAATTTTTCTAAATAAAAATTTGAGGGGGGAGAGGAAAAAATACAGATGACCAGACCCCACCCTTTATCAATGGTCTGGGATGCAGCCTGGGCATCTGTATTTTAAGAGCTCCTCAGGTGAGTCTAACAAACAGGATCGAGAGACATCCAGACAGATCAGCTGTCCAAAAAGACATGGGATTTTCCAGGACCATGCTATACAGGTTCTAACGTGCAGCTTCTTTTCCCAAAAGGGAGAAAAACCAATCTCATCTGGCAATATTAGCCTAACACATAACCCAGGTGAATGCTGCCACGCTGTGATTTTTATTTCACAGAACTTTGGAAAAGTTGCACCAAACAGCCTCTAGCTCTGGAAGTGTGCTCCTGGGAGACTGGGGGATGGGAAAGATGGCACTCTCTGCTATGATTCATGAGCCACTAGTGCTGGGGGTGCAGCAACTCCCCAAGTTAGTGAGCAGATTCCAGATTCCTGAAGAGGCTATTCTTGAGTCAGAAACCTCAATTTATGCAAGGGGCCAGGTTTCCTATTTCAAGATGGAAAGACAATACCAAGTAAACAAAATACATGTGGAGAATCATCCCTTTTCCTTGAAACATCCAGTGGATTTGGCATGCAAGGAAAGAGAGACAGTTAAATGGCTGATCTTGCTGGACCCAGCATCATACCCTTTGCTGGGAACATTCCTACTCCTCATCCTGTTTCAATGTAACATAACTCAGAGGAAGAGGAGGACACTTCAGAGGTTGATGGCATGCCAGAAAAATGAGGAACTAGTGGGTCTTTCTCGCCAAACCCTCTGGCTGTGGCTGGACCATTACAGCGGAAACGTATGGTATTTAATTAACCAGCACTGTTTGGTCCCTGGAGATGAGCCTCCTTGATTCTCTTAGGGCTATATAATCAATATCGTTGCACGGCAGAAAACAGTAAATCTATGTGCCTGCTACTTCAAAAAGGGAAGGTTCATCTGAAAAGAGGTTATAATTATGCCAGTGCTCATTTGCTCCCAAGTCCTACCAGAATACAGGAGAAAAATGTAGATTCAGTAGGGAACCATTTATTATGGCCTCTAAGCCATGGGGGATGGGAAGGGAGGTAGGTAAAGTCAAAAGTCACATAAGGAAAATCAACGGGGTCTTGTTGGAGATGAAGGAGACAAATACTGATTAGGTGTCCACTATGTGCCAAGAACCGGGCTATGCATGTCACATGCCTTCGCTTAAGTTCTTGCACCAACCCTGTGAGCTTAGGGATGCTGGCCCCATCTTTCTGAATGGGCACAGAAAGGCTGGATAACTTGTAGGAGGCACATGAGTTAAATAAGTTGTGGTCTGCAGCTCTTTTCTTCCACCAACCCAAGATAATACCAGGAAGGCAGATTAGGTGTGCATTTCCAGGGTACTCTGGATGATGAGTTAAGGATGAGGACTTGACCAGAGGAGGTTTCTGGACAGAGAAATGACAACAAGATGTGGTGAGGACAGTGATGTAGGGAGAAGTGGCTGGTGTCAGAGGTGTGCAGGATGGCTTGGGGGAGGGAGCCTAGAAGCAGGCAGACAGCCCAAAAGAAGACAATGAAAGACAGAGAAAGTCTGAAAAACATGATGAAAACCTGAACAACAGTATCATCATCAGTTGATGTGTTTCTGCTGCCCCCTTTGGGGGCCAATGACCCTCTTTCACCGGTCTTTGATCCCAGCACCTAGCTCAGTGCCTGTTAGAGCAGACACTCAATCCATTCTTGATGGATCGATGGATGAATGAACGAATGAGTACCTATTCCACATTCTGTCTGTGGGTCACTGTTTTGTGAACAAAAATTTTGTAGACAGTCAGAGGGGTCCTAGAGAAGGACAGAAAGGGTAGAAGTAAACAGTTAAAGCCTCAACCTGGTGTTAAACTGGGCACGCCTCAACGTGTGCTTTTTTAAAAGCCAATGCCAAAATGGCTAAGATGGTAAATTTTACATTGTATTTCACCACAATTTTTCAAAAAGCCAATGCCACCTTGAATTTTTGCAGCTATAAGGACAGAAAGATGGTGGCCCATCGTCTTGCCATGGGGTCAAAAGGGCCTCATTCTCCACTAACATCGTAGTCTGAAGCATCTGTGATATTAAACAATGCGTGATATACTCGCGTTTATGGTCCACTGTCAATCATCCACACCAGATAGCAGAGCAGGGATTTACCTGAGCGAGAGATTATGTATGTTGGATTTTAAATGTAGTCCCATTAAAAGACAGAAAATACTTAAATAGGGAGGGATATATGCATAAGCAGGTTCAGGGCAGCATTGTATCTAATGGTAAATGAATATGTGCACAGAGATCTGTACAGGAAACACCCTGAATGTCCGCTGAGAGGGAACAGCCACATGGTATATCCAGGCCACGCAAGGATCTGAGCGGCCTTTTAAATCAAGCAAGCGGTTCCATGTGTACTGACATGTAAAAGGCGTCCATAATACATTAATATGTGAAATATACTCCCGACATTGTAAACACATACACACTACACTCCCTTCTTCCCTCTATAACCTCCACCCTAGACTCCAAAATTTACTCTTATCACCCAGAGCCTAGTCATAGAGTATGTGCTCAAGAAATGTTTATTAATGAATAAATGGATTCATTCAACATTCAGTTAACATGTGAGGGCCTAATACAATTTAATGAGTGAAATAAAGGGTGTGTATGTACAAGAACACGCTTGTGCAAGGATAGAAAAGGGTATAGAAGGGTATGCCCCAAATTAACGGTAGTATTTTTGGAAAGGGGCATTAGCAGAGTGTGAAGACAGACTCATGTAAATGTTTCTGCAAGTCAATTTGTTTTTCCAGAGAGCATGTAGTAATACACTGTAGTAATTTTTAAAAATCATCACGGTCACCTGTTAAAATAATTATCATGCTTTATGAAACTTAATTCTTCCGATTATGCTTTGATGACATTAAGAGTAAAGTTAGTTCCTATTCTCCAAGCCACTGGATCGGGCAGAAAGGTGGCTGCCACGGGCTGAATATCAAGGGGGCTCTGAACCGGTTGCGGCTGGTCCCTGACGACAATGGGAGGTGTGAGCCCGGAGAAACAGCTCCACACCTGGAGCCCAGACTAGTTATTACTCTGATCAGAGCCGCCACCATATCCTATCAGTTATGGATCCAAGGTCGTTTTCCCTGGCCTGAGTGCACAGACCACACAGCGTAGCCATCTCCCTCCCGGCAGCAGGGGCTGGGAGGGGTGAGGGGGAAAGGGGGGGGGGGGCTGTGTCCATCTTCTGAGCCTGCTCACTCACGACACAGGAACGACAGATAACCTAGTGGATAACCAGCACTACGACTACCTCATGCTCTTTGCCACTGAGTGGCCCTTCGCCTCCGTTTTCTCATGTCTCAAATCGGAACAATGGGGACAGACCTACTTCGCAGAAGGGTTCGCTGTCACCTGACACCCTCCCTTTTTTCCACTTGTCTTACCATTCATTAATGTGTTAAAAGGCACCTTTGTGAATGATTTATGCCAGTTCAACTAATTTTCTTTTTGCCGGCCTTCCCTCCCCGTCAGAGCAAGATAAAGAAACCATACTGAAAACCACGGTCAGTGATGTGGCTAAGCAGTCTCCGGGTCTTCCCCTTTCCCTAGGCCAGTCCCAGGGGGTGGTTTTGGCCTTTCAGGATGTTCTTTAATCTAAACAACCCACAGCAGACCGTACCAGGGCGACACTTCCCCAAGTGTCCCTGGCCTGAGTCCCCCAGTTCAGGACGCCTTTCTCTGGGGGAAGGGAGTCTGGACGTTCAGAGGAGAAAATCTGATACATAAAGCACACTGCTTTTCTCCACTTTAGCAAGGCTTATTCTGGCAAAATGCCCAAAAGAACTCAACATATTTATAGAGTTTTGTTTGATCTACTTTTAAATGCTCCATGCAGAGTCATTCAAGTGAAATGAGAATACAGATTTTCAAAGGGAAAACTGAAGGAAGGTTCTAAATATAAGTTATTTGTTGAGCATAAACAAGATTTCTCCCTTCGATCCAACACACTCCCTCTAACGCATCTATTTTTAAAGGCATTCTCAAACTTTGCTGCTGATGAAGAGATCAGACCCCTAACTTTTATAGCGAAGGGGGGGAGTGAGGGAGGGAACAAGTGCAGGGAGGGGGAGTGTGCATGAGCACACGCCTACTTAGGAACTGTGACAAAGGTCTAGAAAATCTGAGAGACCCTCATCTGGGGGCCACCTCCCTCACCTATGCTTAGAGGATTCTCTGGGGAAAATACCTACCACAAACAAATCTAGAGTTTCCCAGTTTTTAAAATCGGTCCTCAAAACAGCCATTGTCCTGGGAAATTTACAGAATGACAGAAAATTCCACATTTCTCTCTTGAGGCAGAAGAGGAAAGATCTTTACTGCAGCTAGTCAAAATGATTTTTTTCTAATTTTGACTTTTTTCCCTTCTCATCTCCATCAGAACCAAGACAGGGGAGGCCTACGTATTTATGAATTTTCTTGATGCAAAGGGGGTTTGTGTGTGCACAATTCCTTCTTCTGTATCTAAAAGCAGAGATTCTTAACTGGGGTTCATGGACAGAGTTAGTTCAGGGGACTAAATACGGATGGGAAGAAGATTTCATCCTTAATTTTACTATCCTCTGGTTGAACTCTGGCCTTTCTTTTCACTATGCAATACAGGCAACAAACCACACTGGTGTTGGCAGCATCCAGGGATTTTTATTCCCTACTATGTGGATAGACATTCTCATTTCACATCCTGGTCACTGCAGTTATGGTGAAATATCATTTCCACTCTTCCTTACTTTAAAATTATGATGGCTTCTAGACCCACTGCTGGAACTTGCTATTTAACGCATCCATATAGAATATGCATTATTTATGTGTTTGCAGTATTTTGATGACTGTATTTCGGTATAATTGGTTTCCTTTGCAACTGTGGATTTTGTTTTATTCATTTACAAACATTATTCTGAATAGAGGTCATAGGTTTCAGCAGACTGACAAATAGATTTCACAGCAATTAAAAAGAAAAAAAAACCAAGAACTCCTATTTTCAAGATTATGGTTTGCACAGAAACCCAAAGGGGGAGTTACGTATATAAAATAAAGCAGTTGACACACCACGTGCATTCTGTTAGAACGTTTCACAAGCTTTGGATCAGCACCTCATGACAAAAGCAGCACATCGGGCCGCATCACAGGTCCCGATCCATGAGCAGCCGTGTGGCACAGCCTTCAGGAAGCTGCTCGCCAAGTGCCCTCTTATTACCCAGGTCAGTGGCTGGCTAGAGCCCCGCTCTGTCATCTGGCGCCTTGGCTCAGCTGAGCTCAATGGCCACACTCCCTTCCACGAAGGCCAGGACAGCTCATTTGCAGGCTGACACCTGCCACCACCTCAATGTCCCCACTCCAACCAAGCCCTGCGTTTCTCTCCCTTTGCTAGCTAGTAAAGTTACAAAAGGTTCTACAAGGTCCCCCCAGCCAGGGATAAAGTGGTCACTTGGGCTTCCATGTACCCACATAGCCTCATATACACCTTCCTCCCAGCTCTCGTCAGCTGTGCTGTCACTCTTTGCCTGCGGGTCCCCAGTGCCTGCAGGGCAGCCAGTGCGCAAATGTTCCATGAAGGGAGGGAGGTTTGCGCTAATACGCGTAACCGCACAGGATTTGCCTGGAGCGGCTGCCTGACTTCTACTGCAGTCACATCTTTGTGGTATCCCTTGAGGATAAAGGACCGCAAGGTCAGCAAGTCCAACTGAGACTGGAGGCATCCGACCAATTCTTCAAAAAAGCTTTTTTTTAATAATGAAAAAATAGCAATGCCACTTTTAAGAAGTTATACTTCAGATAACTTACACGAAATGTACAAAGATAAATGCAAAATGTTCACTGCCACCTTATTCAGAAGAGTGAAAAACCAGAATTATCCTAAATGTCCTTTAATTAGGGGACTTGTTAGTCTAGTTGTGGTCTATCTACACATGGACTATTCAAGAGTTGTGTAGAGACTCCTGGGTAGTTCAGTCAGTTAAGCGTCTGACTTCTTTTTTTAATGTTTATTTATTTTTGAGAGAGAGAGAGAGAGAGAGAGAGCAAGAGAGTGCAAGCAGAAGAGGGGCAGAGAGAGAGGGAGACACAGAACCTGAAGCAGACTCCAGGCTCTGAGCTGTCAGCACAGAGCCCAATGGGGGGCTCGAACTCACAAACAGTGAGATCATGACCTGAGCCAAAGTCAGACGCTTAAATGACTGAGCCACCCAGGTACCCCATGCGTCTGACTCTTGATCTTGGCTCAAGTCCTGATCTCTCGGTTTGTGGGTTCAAGCTCCACATCAGGCTCTGCACTGACAACACGGAGCCTGCTTGGAATTCTGTCTCCCTCTCTCTCTACCTTCCCCCACTTGCTATCTTTCTCTCAAAAACAAATAAAAATAAACTTAAAAAAAAAAAAGAGTGGTATAGCTCTAAGTGAACTGGTACAGCAAGATTTCCAAGATTCTCTTCAACCTAACAATAACTAATTACGATACAGCGTAAATAGTATGATCCCATCTGTATTTTTCTAAATATTAGCATGTCTGTCTCACTGTGTGTTTGGATTAGGTCATACTATCTGAAATTGATATTTTATGGTTGAATATCTGCAAATTCTTATGGTTTGTCTGAATGCATGTGTGGAGATCTGAAGAGATAACCATGAACCAGGTCTCCTCCAGGGAGTATGCATGGGGGCAGGAGTGGGGGCTTATGTGACTTTTTTTTATTTATTTATTTATTTATTTATTTATTTGAGAGAGAGAGAAAGGGTGTGCACACAGACACGTGTGTGAACATGGAGGGGCAGAGTGAGAGAGAGAGAGAGAGAGAGAGAGAGAGAGAGAGAATCCCAAGAAGGCTCCACACTGTCAGCACAGAGCCCAACAGGGGTTCGATCTCAGGAATCGCAAGATCGTGACCTTGGCCAAAATCAAGAGTCAGATGCTCAAACTATTGAGCCACTAAGGCACCCCATGTGACTCTTTATACCCCAACTTTCCTTTATTAAGATTTTATACTAACCATGTATTATTTTAATACTAAGTCTAATTAAGAAAACTTAGGAAGAGTCTAAAAGAAAATGCACAATTCAAATCTTCCAAAAAAAAAGAGCAGTGAAGTCTAAACAACGGAATAGCACAAAAGCTGCCTTCTGAGGGGGCAATTCTGTGGTCATCAGAACAACAAATCCCATTATGAGGGGCTTCCTCTAGGGGCTCCAAATGGTTTTGATGCCAAGGCCCCTGTGCAGGGGTGTCATCTAGAAAAGGACAGGTTTCTAGGACCCCATGAGCAGTGCAGAGAAATGGACCAGGCTACCTGTAAAAGGTTTCTGAGCAGACTTTTTTCAAGCAAATAGGGTAGTAATGCATATATTAGCTCTTTGTTGAAAGCAAATAAAGGTTTTTCTCATTTATTTAAGCAAGTCCTACATTCCTTTTAAGTATGGGAGAATGGCAAAGGTGCATTTAAAAAATGGTTTCTCGTACTCTGACTTTTCATTTTCCAAACTGCTGTGCACCTTTACTCTCCCCCTCAGAGGCAAGGAACTAAGAGTCACGAAAAGTGTAAATTTAGAAATTGCAAATCTAGAAAATGCCAATCTAGAAATCTTGAAGCAAGAAAAATGAATGTGGATTTGTTCATGGACTAGAGAAAGGAACAGCAGAGGGGAGAAGAGAGAAATACATGTGCATGGATTTTTCCAATGACACTGATTTGTGTCTGTACTACTTGCTCCAGCACTTAAATATCTTTTCCCCAACAGTCTTCATTATAAAGCTTTCTATATCAAGTCTCCTCTTGCGAGATGAAACCTCCTGGAGGGCAGGAATTGGGTTTTTCTGCCCGTCTAAATCAGGGGTTGGCAAAGCCGTTGTGTAAAGAACCAGAGAATAAATATTTTAGGCTTTGCAAGCCTCGAAGTCCCTGTGGCAACTGTGTAACTCTGCTATTGTAAAGTAAGAGCAGCCACACAGATAATGCATAAACCAAAGGGTGTGGCTGTGTGCCAATAAAACTTTACTTATAAAAATAAGCAGTACCAGATTTGGCCCATAGGCTGTGGTTTGCCAATCTCTGGTCTACAAGAAGTGATAAGGGTCTAAATCAGAGACCAGGGATGATTTTTTTGTTTTAGGGAAGAACGAGAGACATCGCTAATGTGGAATCATCAGCTTAGAAGTGACGCCCTCCCAGGGGCGCCTGGATGGCTCAGTCGGTTGAGCGTCTGACTTCGGCTCAGGTCATCATCTCACGGTTCATGGGGTTGAGCCCCACTTCAGGCTCTGTGCTGACAGCTTGGAGCCCAGGGCCTGCTTCGGATTCTGTGTCTCCCCCTCTCTGCCCCTCCCCTACTTGCTCTCTCTCTCTTTCAAAAATAAATAAACGTTCAAAAAAATTTAAAGAAAAAAAATGTGACACCCTCCCAGACACCATCTGTGACCGCCTTTGAGGCAGGGTTAGGTGCTCCTATGACCACCACAACGGGTGCTCTCCTCACCCTGCCCATGCTGCCCGGGACGGCTGATTCTCAAATCCCAAGCTGCTATGAGCAGCACCTGAGTTAGCCTCCTTGGGGTTTACTAGAGGCTCTCCTGGAGCCCGACCCTGAACAGTTCCTTAGTAATGACCTCAAAACCAAAGGGACAAACAACAAATGATGAAGCAGGAGAAGGGGAAGGACAAGGCAGGAGAATGTGCTGCTCGATCCTGCGGGCACAGTTGGGGACACAGTAGTCGCCCCTGTCAGCCACTCTACTGCAGACCACTAGCCCTGGGCTAGGGCCAGGGATGGGTTCAGGGACGGGCAGGGTGGCAGTGAGAGATGAAGATGGACCGGCCCAGGGCATCTTCAAGAAGAGAAGCCCCTGCCCTTTCCCCCACTAGATGTAAGCAGGGAAGACCACAGCATGAAGCCAACTCAGACAGAGTCCCTGCCTTGCCCTCGGACTGGTTATGCAACACAGACATTTCCTTATGACCTGAGCCAGGTTAAGCCAGGGTGACTGTGACTTACAGCTGAGAGACCATTAACCAGCACAGAGTGTCTGAGAGTGGACGTAAGGGGTGAGGGAAGCAAGGAGGGAGGTGTGGCCCAGAGAGGTTGGCTTTGGGGCCTGTGTGCTTTGTGGCATTGGCTGAGCCCAGGAGCGAGGAGACAACAGAAGATGCCAAAGACAGAACCATAAAAGCAGCTTATATTTAAGAAGCTTGAGAAGAGGAGCCAGCAAAATAAAGAGGTATAGTGGGGGTGAGGGGGGCAAATACACAGACACAAAAGGCAAGGCAGATGTTTCCAGAAAGAGGCAGTAATCCAAGATGCTGTGTGGAGTCGGAGGCAGCATAGAGGAAGAGGTTGGACAAACCTCGGTATAAACCCAAACTATACCTCTCATTGCAAGTGTGGCCTGGATACATCACAGAACCTCTCTGATCCTCCGTCGCTCCGACTGTAAAGCTGGGAGGATGCCGCCTTCCGCTCAGGGTTGTTAAGAGGACCGCCTACGTGTCTCTCCTGTGACGCTCTGCACAGGGTGGGGCGTGCGGACCGCATTTAGCCCTAATTCTTCACCTCTCATGTACCCATGCCCTTTGTCACATGACTTTAGAGTGCTTCCCTTAAAGACAGAGCAGGGTTCCCCAAGCCATGGGACTTGCTTTGGAAAACAAAGTAAAAAGGAAGTGGCAGCGTGCCAGTCTGGAGCCCAGGCCTCAAGAGAACTTGGAAGTTTCCATTCTCGGTCATGCCTCTACCACTGCTATGTGAACGTGCTTAAGCCAGCCTGCTGGAGCATGCGAGATACACGAGGCAGTGCCGGTGCCCTGGGCGTGCAGCTGAGGTCAAGGCAAATGGCTAGCTGACCTCAAGACACGGGAGGAACCCCAGTCAAAATCAGAAAAGTCACCAGCCAGCTTCCAGCTGGCCCCAGACTCAAAAGCAATAAACGCTTACTGTTGGGCCACCGAGGTTCTGTGGGTGTTTGTTACGCAGCATAACTGTGGCAACAGGTAACTGATACGACACTGCCTGACACAGAGCAGATCCTCAAAAAATGTTTACAACATACATGCAGGGAGTAAAAGGCCAGAAAATATCTTCTCTTAGTCTTCTGTCCTGGTAAGTTGAGTGTTATTTCCCTGGACTATTTCTCCATATTAAGGAAGGCCCAGAGGGTAAAAGAAGTTTATAAAAAAAAAATCTTTTTAGAAGTTTCTAGAAACACTAATTTTAAAGGACAATAAGTTTATTCACTTCTTACCTGTTGTAGTATGTTTATCTTTAGCTAACAAATGCAGACGGAAAATAAAGCAGAAAGAAAGCTCTTCTACAAAGAAGTCTCTGACTCGTCATCATTCCCTCCTCAAAATATACACAATGAAATTGAGACCAGGTAACACAGGTGACATGAAGTTCTCCATTTTTTAAATTTCTCAGTTGACAGTGGGTAGAAGGCTGTTGGGTATTTGTCATATTATTCTTGGTCTTTTTTTTTGTCATAAAACATACATACTATCAAATTTACCATTTTTTAAAGATTTATTTATTTTTGAGAGAGAGAGAGAGAATGAGCAGTGGAGGGGCAGAAAGAGGGAGGGAGGGAGGGAGGGAGGGGGAGAGAGAGAGAGGGGGAGAGAGAGAGAGAGAGAGAGAGAGAGAGAGAGGGAGAGAGAATCCCAAGCAGATTCTGCACTGTCAGCCCAGAGCCCAATGTAGGGCTCGAACTCACGAACTATGAGATCATGACCTGAGCTGAAATTAAGAGTCAGATGCTGGGGCGCCTGGGTGGCTCAGTCAGTTAAGCGTCCGACTTCAGCTCAGGTCCTGATCTCACGGTCTGTGAGTTTGAGCCCCGCGGGCTCTGTGCTGACAGCTCCAAGCCTAGAGCCTGCTTTGGAGTCTGGTCTCCCTCTTTCTCTGCTCCTCCCCCATTCACACCTCTGTCTCTCTCTGTCTCTCTCTCTCTCTCAAAAGTAAACAAACATTTAAAAAAAAATAAAAAAACAGTCGGATGCTGAACCAACTGACTGAGCCACCCAGGCCCCCTCACCATTTTAACCACCATAAAATGCACAGTTCAGTGGCATTAAGCAAATTCACATTACTGTACATCCATCTACCCTTTCATGTTCCCAGGCTAAAACTCTGTATCCGTTAAACACGAAGTCCCCATGTCCCCCCACACACCCCATCCCCTGGTAACAGCACCTCTGCTTTCTGTCTCTATGACTATTCTATATGCCTCATATAAATAAAATCATATAATATTTGTCCTTTTATGACTGGCTTATTTCACTCAGCATAATGTTCTCAAGGTTCATTCATGTCGAAGCACATATAAGAATTTCTTTCTTTTGGGGAGGCTGGGTGGCTAAGTCAGCTGAGCAGCTGACTCTTGATTTCAATTGTGATCTCACAGTTCATGGGATTGAGCCCCACGTCGGGCTCCGTGCTGACAGCAGTCTTTCTTTTTAAGGCTGAATAATATTTCATTGTATGGAGACCACATTTTGTTTATCTATTCTTCTGCTGATGGATGCTTGGGTTGGTTCTACCATTTGCCTACTGTAAATAATGCTGCAATGAGCATGTGTATACAAATATCTGTTCATATCCCTTCTTGATTCATTATATATATATTTTTTTAATTTTTAATTTTATTTATTTTGAGAGAGAGAGAGACAGAGTGTGAGTGGGGGAGGGGCAGGGAGGGAGGGAGAGAGAGAGAGAGAGAGAGAGAGTCAGAGTCAGTCCAAAGCAGGCTCCAGGCTCTGAGCTGTCAGCACAGAGCTCAACACAGGGCTTGAACTCACAAACCGTGAGATCATGATCTGAGCCAAATTCGGACACTTAACCGAGTGAGCCACCCAGGTGCCCCCATTTTATATATCTTTATTAAAATCTTATTTTGAAACCTGAAACATGCTTAAAAAAAAAAAAAACAAACCTCATCACTTAGCCAGCAGTCTTCAGGCGTCATCTAACCAAGTTGAAGGGATGGGATTGGTACCTAGAGTTTGCAACTCAACCCAATTTACCATGAATGATGTAATCCCACACCCACTGAAATAAACATGGCGAGGATATGAAAAGCCTTTGGAGAAGACAGGATTCTGAAACATGCTGAGCTGAATGCAAAATGAGTACACATCTCACCACCCATTCAACCCAGCACAATCAAGCAGAGTAAAGAGACTGCACTGCCATGCGGTGGGCAAGAATGGGTGGTTTACCAACGGCAAAACACTGTTTTAACTTCACCACTCAATAAAATTGCCATAAGGCTTTCTCAGCAAAGAGCTAGAATTCTCTAAAGTTCTCCCAAAGCTTCTGACGGGTCATGTGGAAAGCTGATTCATCCAATAAATGTTTGTTGGCTGTAGGAGCTCAAATGAGCTGCAGAGAATATGCAGCATAGACCAGAATATTCCTTCCTAGTGACCCTGGAAAAGGTTTGAAAGAAAAGAATGGAATCCTTAAACTTTTTAAGATTCCAAAAGGCTTACTAGCCAAAATGAGCATTCGCAGAGCAAAAAGCTTCGCAGGACTATCTATAAACAGCACCTTGAGCCTAATTTGAAGAACTAGTTATGTGCTAATGAAGACCCAGAAATTTGCCATCAAAAGGGTCAAAAGCTTTTAGAAAGGGTCCTCAGGTTAAAAAATACTGGATAGGGCACCTGGGTGGCTCAGTCAGTTAAGTGTTAGACTCTTGGTTTCAGCTCAGGTCATGATCTCATTGTTCATGAGTTTGAGCCCCACATCGGACTCTGTGCTGACAGTGTGGAGCCTGCTTGGGATTCTCTCTCTCCCTCTCTCTCTCCCCCTCCCCTGCTTGCACTTGCTTTCTCTCTCTCTCTCTCTCTCTCAAAATAAATAAACTTTAAAAAATACTGAAAACTTTTCAATCTTTCAACTTGTAGATAAAGAAATAGACATTTGGAAAGGTGAAATGAGGGGCGCCTGGCTGGCTCAGTCAATGGAACGTGAGACTCTTGATCTCGGGGTTGTGAGTTCAGGTCCCACATTGGGTGTAGAGAATACTTAAAAATAAAATGTTTTTAAAAAGAAATGAACGGTGAAATGACCTTCCAGAAATGGCTACAGGCCAAGAGAGCTGAGAAATGCATGGATGTCTCAGAAGTTCTCCAACCAGGGCCTCTGAATTATCCTGGGCAGAAGTATGAGAAAGAAAAAGAAACACGGCGGCCTTCCAGCCGCTACAAACTGACAGTCAAGTTCTAAGCCACTGAAAACAGACAGGATATTTGTCAACTATTATCAAGTCTTGCTGGTTGCGCAGGCCCTGTCTGCCTCCGGCCATTCGCAAGCTAAGGGTTGAAAGAGAGGCCATTCAGGCCTGTGTGGTTTTGTTTGTTTGGTTTGCTTCAGCATAAAGCTGACACACACTCTAATAAATGATCACTTTCCATTTTCCACTTCAACTTGGGCTTTTGATAGAATGAATTCATACATCAATATGAATGGATCAATACAGTTCAGAATTTATGAAGATGTGGAGGGAGGGAGAGATTTATCCTGCACCTCCTCCTTTCTTCCTTGCCACCTAGGTTTGGTCATTTTGTAATGTATTAACACACCCACTTGAGAGGATCGGTAGGGAGTAAAATTAAATCGCATCCTACGTAAACTTTTCTAGTAAAAGATTTACGGTTAAGCTGCAACACGGTTTCTATGGATCATCCTGGATTTCAATGATCCGTGTATTCCTGTCAAGCCTGTACAAATGTAAATAAAAGTTAATGACATACGTGTACATAGCCTAGAGACCTGATCCGGGATGGAATGGAGCTTAGAATAAGTCATCACAGAGAGAGGGATGGAAAAGGAGCCAGGGAGAGAAGGAAGGAAGAAAGCTCTTAAACATGATTGCAGGGGTACCTGGGTAGCTCAGTCAGTTAAGTGTCTGACTCTTGATTTCGGCTCAGGTCATGATCTCACTGGTTTGTGGGATCGAGCCCCACATCAGGCTCTGTGCTGAGCATGGAGCCTGCTTGGGATTCTCTCTCTCTCCCCCTCTGCCCCTCTCCCCTGCTTGTTCTCTCTCTCTCTCAAAATAAATGATTAAACATTTATTTTTTTAATTTCTTTAAATTTCGTTTTTAATATTGATTTATTATTTTGAGAGAGAGACAAAGTGCAATCAGGGAAGGGGCAGAGTGGGAGACACAGAACCAGAAGCAGGCTCCAGGCCCTCAGCTGTCAGCACAGAGCTTGACGCGGCACTCGAACTCATGGACCGTGAGATTTTGGGGAGAGAGACAGAGACAGAGAGACTGAGTGCGAGCTGGGGAGAGGCAGAGAGAGAAGGAGACACAGAATCCAAACCAGGTTTCAGGCTCTGAGCTGTCAGCACAGAGCCCAACATGGAGCCTGAACCCATGAACTACAAGATCATGACCTGAGCCGAAGTCGGACGCTTAACCAACTGAGCCCCCCAGGCGCCCCATAAATAAATAAACATTTAACAAAAAACAAAACGGGGGGCACGTGGGGGACTCAGTTGGTTAAGCATCTGACTTCGGCTCAGGTCATGATCTCGTCGTCTGTGGGTTCGAGCCCCGTGTCGGGCTCTGTGCTGACAGCTCAGAGTCTGGAGCCTGCTTTGGATTTTGTGTCTTCCTCTCTCTCTCTGCCCCTCCCCTGCTCATGCTGTGTCTGTCTGTCTGTCTGTCTCTCTCTCTCTCTCTCTCAAAAAAAGAAAATAAACATTAGAAAATTTTTAAATAAAATAAAAAATAAAACAAAACATGACTGAATTGCACACGAATTCCATAAAAAAAAAAAGTCAGAGCTATAGGGACAAGGTTTAAGAGGAAAGGTGATGTATTTTTTTAAGCATACAGCTATGCACAAAACAGATACCAAATTTGCATTCCTGGCTCTTTTTTGTTTGCCTGTCCCCGTCCACAGTGTTGTCAGACACATCAGTAACTTGCTTACTTTTTTCTTTGTATATAACTTTTTTTTGTTTGTATAGATATGCCTTATCTTTTATCTCAATGATTTCATCAAAAGTAAATTACAAAGGAAGCTAACTTCTTCAAAAGAAACAAGCTACTCCCAATGATACTATCAAAGAGTTGATTTAAAGCTTTTTAAAAGTCAAACATAAAACTGATGTCATTTTTTTTTCCTAAACAATGTGTTTTTTTTAAGATAACAATTAACTGCATGCTTGTGTTCATTTGTTTGCTTTAATCTGTCAAATAGCATGGCCTAGAAAAGGGTCAAAAAGAATACAGGGGAAACTCAATAACAAAACATTCTGGAAATCTGATTTTGCTTCGGAAGGAATGACGATACTGAAGAATCCATCCAAGCTGCTGGCTGTGGGGAGAAGGGAAAGAAGCAACAGAGAGTATGTATGTGAGGGCTGCGGGGGCGGGGGGGGGGGGGTGGGCAGGGCCGGCTCCAGACTTCCAACATCTCTAGCAACCCAACTGGAGGTGGTTACACAGAAATATGAAAACACAATACTAATCAGTGATAATTCGTAATAATGGGTTCCTGATGAACAAAATTAACATATAATCACATAATCTAACCACCTCCCTTGATTAATATCTTCATTTTCCCTCCCTTGCTCTGACGAGAGTGATGATGAGCAATCAAATCTCAGAGAGGATGAAGTGCAGAAAGGAAGGGAAAGCGAAGTCTGGTCTGTGTATTCCAACAAAAAAGGGAAGAGCAGACATACTGTTGTATGTAAAATAAACTCAACTCTACACTTTATTTAGAAAACCTTGCGGAAGGGTGACAAACCAAATACAGATTAAAATGATGACAGAAACTAGAGCTTCCCTTACCCTGGAAATATTCCCTTGCTCTCAGCTCATGTTATACTAGGAAACAGGAAAAATGGAGGAGCTGTCTCTCAAACACAGTTACCCTCATAACTTAATTCTACTTTCAGTCTAGTTCGAATCTCCTCCTTCGGAAACCTTTTTTGCTTTCTCACTCTACTAATGGCCCATTATGAGGCTGAGAGCTAGATTCAGTACTTACTCTCATGATCCACTTTCTAAAACGGACCCTTAAGAAGTCTTCCCTCTCCCTCAGCACTCAGTAACGAAGGCAATTGCTCTGAATCACCGACTTTCAACAGCTTTTCCTTAAATATATAACTAAATATAAAGCTTCTTCTCCCTCAGGTAGTTTTCTTTTCAATAACTCACTCCTCAAAAGGGTTAGGGTGTGTGAGTACAAGCATATACTTCCATCCGATAAAGTGGGCTCCAAGATGAATATAATAAGGCCTCTTTCTTCAAGGAGCTTATAATCTAGTAAAAAAAGTCCAAGTATAAACATGGATACACACACACACACACACACACACACACAAGCACACAAGTGTATTAACAGAATAGAATGCAGCTACAAGGGTCCAAAAATCATCATTTAAGATGCGCCATTCCCTAAGGCTTTCTGGACACTATCACTCATCACTGCTTATATTTTTCTGAGATGAAGGCAGTAAGAGACCTTCCAGGTCTGCCTTTCTGCGGCATCCCGTAAGTCATTTTCACTTCTGCCCCCTTCAGTTTCCTTATATTTACAACACACCTATAATGGCGACTGCCCCCTCCCCACCTTCATGGGCTTAGTGTAAGATGGGAGTGAGTCTTTCGGTCCTTGTCTACGTATACAAACCGGAAAGCTCTATCCAAGCTAAGGAATTTTGGTTTCTATCAAATGTATTTGTTAAATAAAATACAACATTTTGTAATTTCCATTCATCCGCCTTCTGAAAGCGAGGGACCAATAAATACTATCAGTTCCCTCAATATTACAGGGGAACATTTTTCAATTAACAAGAGTGTTCCACAAAGAGCTATTATAAATATTCAAAAGTTAAATTCTTCTGTGTATCAGTGATAAGAAAAAAAAATACAAGGGGAAAAAGATTCTATTTGCAAAAGCCAACAATAACCCCAATCTCTGTAGGAATGACATAAGGAGTAAGCAAGACTGCACAAATAAAACATTAACTGACACTTGACTAAACAGAGTGATGTCCTATTGTCACTGGGTCACTAGAATTAGCTGTCTAGAATTCAGAAGGGATATACATTTTAATTTGGTGATACAGTTGCAAGAACCGGCCCACCAGGATATCTGCAGAAGAGGAGGGGGGCACGGGGGAGAAGAGGCTTTCATTTATACACTATCATACATAAAGACATTTCATATGACACGATACAAGACTGTTAAACAAAAAAAGTTGCAAGAATGTCAGTTCTTTCTAAATCGATGTGCAATGTTAATGTAATTCAAATCCTAATGGAGTTTTTAACAACTGGGTAACATAATTTTAAAACAAACGAGAATAGCTAAAATAGCTTTGAAAATGACATGTGATAACAGGAAGGACAAAAGCCATATCATATACTAAAATGTCCTATAAAGCCACGATAGTTAACTACATTGGTACAAGAATGGTAAAACAAATTAATGGGACAGAAGTGAAAGTCCAGGAAAAATGTCTTATATATAATAACATATGATAAATGAGACATCACAGTTCACGGGGGAATGGGTGGATTATTCAATAAATGGTCCTGGAAAAGTGGCTATTTCAAAATAAAAATCAGTTTGCATGCTAACCACATACTATACATCAAAATACCACAGAGATTAAAAATCAGAAGTAAAAAATGAAGCCAGTATAAAGAAGAAAAATTAGGTGAGAATTTACTCATGGAAATCATGAAAGAAATCAACACTCTCATCCCCGTAAAAAAGTACCATTTCTGTACATCAAAACCAGTTGTAAACAAAGTGAAAAGCCAACAAACTGGGAAGCAAAATTTGCCAGAAATGACCAAGGAATAATATGCTAATCAGTAAGAAAAACAGAAAGACCGCGATGTGAGAGCAAAGAATACAAACAAATGACAGAAGGGAAAAAATGCTCAAGAACTCTGTTAATCAAAGAAATTCAAGCTTGAAACCCTAACAAGCACTCTTCCCACTCCTAGTGGTGATGTAAATTGGTACGACCCTTCAAGAAATCAATTTCATAATAATGGCTTAAAGTTCCGTAAAATACATACACGCTTTTTGTCCAGTAATTCCACATCTAAGAATCTTTCATAAAGAAATCATCAGGGCTGCGGAAAAGATTTATGAGCAAAAATAGCCAATGCAGAGTCACAATGGCAAGAAAAATTGGAACCCTAAATGGATTCTTTCCTTTCCAGGAAAGGCTCTCTCTATGAAGCACAGAATTCAGAATATAAGAGGTTTGCCTTTTGATTTACAGGGAATCTCATTTTTTTTTTCTCAAGAAATGAACAATAGAATGCCACAGTCAGTTCTCTACCCTTCTCAAATCGATTATCTAATATTTAGGTCATCCCAGCAAAACAGTGTCTTTTTGATCCCTCACACTCACTATCTCCTAGGCAACTGATTGAATGAAGAAAAATAGAAAGCGTCACTGAGAAACATATAATTTTTAAAGACTTGAATAAACGGAATGACACATCTTGTCCATCGGCTGGGAGGGGGTAGTGGTAGGGGATGTAAAAGGGAAAGATTCAAACAGACAGACAGACAGGCACAGCCAGACATTGCATTTTAACACCACTCTGTGTGGTAGTCGTCAAAAAAAAACCCACCCCAGCTTTATTGAGATATAATTTACATGCCATACAAATTCACCCATTTTAACTGATTAAATAAATGGTTTTTCTATAGTCAGAGAGTCGTGCTACCATCACAACAGCCTAATTTTAGAACAACTCCATCACCCCAAACAGTAACTTCTTGTCCATCAGCAGTCACTTTCCATTCTCACACCCAGCTCTGGGCAAACACTAACCTATTTTCCATGTCCAGGGACTTGTCTCTTCTGGACACTTCATATAAATGGAATCACAAAATATGTGACCTTTAGTGTCTGGCTTCTTCAATTTAGCATCGGGTCTTCAAGGCCCATCCATGCTCTGGCATGTATCGGTACTTATTTCCTTTTATTGCCAAATAACAGTCCACTATTTGTTCATCTTTTCAGCTGATGGACACTTGGGTTGTTTCCATTTCAAGGCCATTATGAGTCACACTGCTATGAACATTAGTGCACACGTTTGTACATAGCCATAGGTTTTCATTTCTCTTGGGTATAGAATGCTGGGTCATGTGGTAACTCTACACTCAACAGTTTGAGGAAAGGCCAGACCGTTTTCCAAATGAGCTACACCATTTTACATTCCCACCAGGAATGCATAAGTTGTTCACAGGATTCCCTCACAAGCTCTTTAATTTCTCGAAGATTGGCAGCGATGTCCCCCTTTTTTTTTTTAATTTTTTTTAACATTTATTTATTTTTGAGACAGAGAGAGCATGAACAGGGGAGGGTCAGAAAAAGAGGGAGACACAGAATCTGAAACAGACTCCAGGCTCTGAGCTGTCAGCACAGAGCCCGACGCGGGGCTTGAACCCGCGGACCGCGAGATCATGACCTGAGCCGAAGTCGGACGCTTAACCGACTGAGCCACCCAGGCGCCCCAGCGATGTCCCCTTTTTAATTCCTCATTTGGTATTTGAAATCTGCTCTCCTTTCTACATTTATCAATTTGTTGACTACTTCAAAGAACCAATTTTTGATTTTAGTAATTTTCTGTATTATCTTCCTAGTCTCTATTTCACTTACTTCTAATCATTATTTTTTTCCTTCTTTCTGCTTGCTTCAAGTTTACTTTGCTGTTCTTTTTCTAGTTTCTTTTAATATTTTTTTAATTAAGTAAACTCTATGCCCAATGTGGTGCTGGAACTCATAACCCCGAGACCAAGAGTCACATGTTCCACCAACTGAGCCAGCCTAGTGCCTCTCTTTTCCTAGTTTCTCAAGGTAGAAAGTAAATTATTGACAATCCCACTTCGGGGCAGATATCCAAAGTTAATGAAATCACTTTCTCAAAGAGATATCTGCACCCCCGTGTTCAGTGCAGCATTACTCACAATAGCCAATATATGGAAACAACCTAAGCGTCCATCAATGGATGAATGGATAAAGGAAATGTCTCCCTCTCTCTCTCTCTCTCTCTCTCTCTCTCTCTCTCTCTCTCTCTCTCACACACACACACACACACACACACACACACACACACACTGGAAATATGTTTTAGCCATAAAAAAAGGAAATCCTGCCATTTGTGACATGAATGAACCCTTGAGGGCATTATGCTAAGTAAAATATGTTAGAGAAAGACAAATTTTATAGGTTCTCACAGCAACAACTAAAAAAAAAAAGGTAATTATGGGAGGTGAGGGACATGTTAATTAGCCTTAGTGTGGTAATCATTTTGCAATATATACAGGTATCAAAATCATCACGCTCTACACCTTAAATCTACACAATATTGTAATATCAATGATATCTCAGTGAAGCTGGGGGGAAAAAGGAAGGTTGGGGTATTGATTTGAAATCTGTTTTCTTTTTGATCATAGACATTTGCAGCTGTAATTTTACTCTAAGCGTTGCTTTAGCTGCACGCAGGCAATTTTTGGTGATTGTGTTTTCATTTTCATTCATTTCTAAATATTTCAAAATTTCCATTGGGGATTCTTCTTTGACCCACTGGTTATTTGGGAGTATGCTATTTAATTTCCATATATTTGTGAATTTCCCAAATTTCCTTCAGTTGTTGACTTCTAATTTAATTCCACTGTGGTTGGAGAACATACTCTGCATGATTTTAATTCTTTGAAATTTACCGAGCCTTCTTTTATGGCCTACCATATGGTCTACCCCGGAGAATGCTCCACGTGCATCTGATCACTGATTGCTTCATGGAAACAACACTTCACTATGAGTGTCCATAAATTTGTAGTTTCTTCCCAACATCCTGGGGTCTTCCCAGCAGTTTACCGCTCTTAGTAACAACTACTACTACCTTCAGTAGTATTTCACTTTCTCACACCCTCTGCCCCAAGCTTTATTCTCTTTCCCCATTTTTAGCCTGACAGTTTCCCTGAGGGAATTAACAAGCCTAGTCTCCTTATTTTACAGATGGGAAAATAGAGTATGAGACTTGCCTCAAGTCCCATGGAAACTTTGGGGGTGCAACAGAAGTGGGGGCTGGAGTCTGCCAACAGCCATTCTTCCTGCAACAAGGCCCTACTACCACTGAGCTTATTCAGGTCTCCAGAAAACTACAAACAGAACAAGCGGTTCAGTCCTCCTCCGAAGTGCTTCCTTGAGGGCACGCGCACACACGCGCACATGCACATCCACACATAGGAAGTTCTCTTTCCTTTCCTGGTGGGGGACAATGACAGTGGTCCACCTGGCACTGCAGCCGGGCCCACTGTCCGCCTGACCATGGGTTACGGAGGTGGGCCAGGTAATGCCCTCATTGTTCGGGGCACAACAGTCCCGGGGCCTCACAAGCACAAAAAGCCATGAATCCAAAGACTAAATTGAAGCTGCAGGTGGCATCAGGGGAACCAGGCTGTGACTAGAGATCAACAGGTGTAATTAGAAGAAACTGAGGAAGCTACAGAATAAAAGGCTCCTTTACCAGGGCTTTCTACAAGTGAAGGCACTTGTTGTCCCAATACAATACCTCTAATTAATTACCTTTAATTAATCTACCAGCTCTCTCTCTTTGGAAGAGAGAATCCCATGTGGGCCTTAGCAAAGTCCAGTCCCCCAGATCAGAGGGGTGTCCTCTCAGGTCCCCTGGGCAGAGGTTCCACGTCCTCCTTCCTGGCATGTCAACAGGAGAGTCCCTGCATCAGGCTGAAGGCTGGGACACTATCAGGGACCTCAGCCACCTCAGGAATTCTAGATTCCAGAGCTCTAAATGGCAGGCTAAGTGGATTTGCCTCACAGCCCCACAAGTGGGCTCATTATCTGAACTCGAAATGGCAGCCTCTTTCGCTAATAAGAGGAGAGAGTGAACGAAGCTCTTCTTTATGCCTCATCAGGGTTTTAATGTAGTCAAGGAGAGCTAAGATTCCCCGTCTTTCAATTGAAGCGGGTAGAGAAGGCAATGGGACTCTTCTGACTGTGTAGGACTATTGTTTCGTCTTCATTATAGAATCTGCCCCTGGAATACCAGTTCCATCCTGACCCAAGTTCCAGGTAGAGCCAGCCCTGCGTCCCCTGGGTCAGCCCCCTCAGTCCACTTTTCCTGCCAAAGCCCAGCCCAGGCACTCTTCGACACAGGAACCCAAGAAACGATCAAAAGAAAAAAATCCCTTTCAGCTTGTCACTTGAAAACGTACCGAAAGGACTGGCTTTCAAGCTTTAGATTCAAGGAACGTTCTCCCAGCATCGCCCAACTTATGTTTTCACGGCTGGGGGCTTCAGAGGCTTCGTCAGTGTTTTTCACAGGGCCAGCATGGCCATCGCCACTCACTTTAACATTCCCTGTGCAAGGTCGAATCTGAAGATGATCTCAGAGATGCTGAGAGGTCCTTGTCCTACATTTTCAAGTCCTGCACATCCTAAAGCAGAGTCCTAACTAGTATTCAGTAAAATGTGCTTTGATGATCAAAGATCAGCAGGTTTCCTTACCACAGGGCATCGGAGAGCCTGCAATATGCGAACAGGCCTGTCAGTCTCTAAGAGGGTGTTAGTGCACGCCGATGTGGCCCAAATGTACTTGTCTAGAGAGCCAATTTTCTCTCCCTTTTTGTCTCCTTATCTCTGTCTCTCCATTCCTCTTTTGTGCAGTATTTTGCAGGGCCATAATTCGGTGCAACACACATTGGGAAATGCTGGCCTGGTGTCATTCTGAGCATGCCACACATGTTACGTGATCTCCTCTCTAGTAGGTGAAAATACACAATAGTCCCCCTTTTAGAACATGCCATATACAGACACGCTTGGTCGCACCAAGGTCCAACTCAGAACTGGTGAAAATGAGCACTGTGTGCAATGTGGTTGCCCAGCGCTATCCTCGGGGCTGGGTGTGTTGTCCAGCATTCTGTACCAAGTGACCTTTAAACTCCTCTGCATGAGAAAAGTGCTGTCATCCCCAGTTATATGGACTCTCTGCTTTTATTTTTTTTTAATTTTTTTAATGTTTATTTATTTTTGAGAGAGAGAGAGAGAGAGAGAGAGAGAGTGTGTGTGTGTGTGTGTGTTGAGTGGGGGAGGGGCGGAGAGAGAGGGAGACACAGAATCCAAAGCAGGCTCCAGGCTCTGAGCTGTCAGCACAGAGCCTGACACGGGGCTCGAACTCATGGACTGTGAGATCATGACCTGAGCCAAAGTCGGACGCTCAACCGACTGAGCCACCCAGGCGCCCCTCTCTGCTTTTAAAAAGTACCTAGGGCTTCAGGCCAGTAATATAAAAATCAAAGTAAGAAGTCAGATTTACAAGTGGGTTATGCATGATGCAGTGTTTGAAATTCCAAATGCTTTTTCTCATAGAAACAAAGTCATAAGTGGGGATTAAGTTCTCAGACTAACCCACAATGTAGCTAAAACACATCTGCAATGTCATCAACTAACAAAACCCCAAAACACAAGATAATGAAAAAAGAAACATTTATATTTATCAAGAATACTTATGCTCCGTGGTATACCCAGAGGGGAGCAGGGCAGGGTGGGAGTAAGGGTGGGTGGCCCACGCCCAGGCGAGAAGGGGCTTCCTGTAGAGAACTGACAAATGATAATGAAGCCAACAAAGTCAGTTGGATTTTTATTTAGCCGCCTGCTGACAACTGAAAACAACATCAGTCATAAAATATTGCTCCTTTGAGGAAAACTGGGCTCAACAAGAAGTAAAGAAGTAGTTAGGGGTACTTAGAGCTACTAAGGAGGAGACTCTGGCTTACCTACAGGGATTTTAGTGTACTTCTTTATACTGTGTTCAAATTACTATCTACACCTAGAGTCAGGACTACAGGAGTCCTTTTTTTTTTTTTTAAATGCTTACCAACAATGATCCTGGTCAGCGGGGGTGTAACAGATGGGACAAGGATGGAGAAACGGATTCTATGAGTTCAATGAACAAAAATTAGAAGAGAAAAGAAATTAGAAGGGAACAAAGAGAAGCTATGGGTCTAAGATGGAAAAGCATGAATTGAGAACACTAAGTCAGAGGACCCACAGGCATTTCCTACCAGGAGAAAGAGGTGGGCAGAAGAAGGCGTTTCCTAGGACAGCCACCAGGTGGAGCCACTACCACAAACCACTACTTGGCTCCTCCTCTGGTTGGACTTGGGTGGAAACCCAGCAGGAGTGCTGTAGAAGTCTAAATAATTATTCCATGGGACACTAATTCCTCTAGTGTTAACATCTTGGAAACAGGACACAGAGATTGAAAAGAGATAAATATAATACAAGAAAACTTCTTAAAACCAAGTTTGACAATGACCCACACATAAAAATGTATGGAAATATATGATGGCAACACCCACCCAAAATGGCATTTTCCACCCGAAATGGGTGCCATCTCTCGGTCCAAGAGGCAGTAATACTCCGATAAGAAAGTGAACTGGGGGAACATGCTCTAACAGCAACTACTGGTCCCACAGAGCCAATAACACAGGCTCCCAGTAGAACCTGTCAGTAATGCAGCCAGGGATCAATTACTTTACAAGATCTCTTTATGGCCCTTTTACTATCAAACTTTCAAGAATGAAGGCCCCCGGGAAAAAAGATGATAAATGCACATACAGATACATTTACACAGATGCACGTATGTATTATTGATGTACGAATTCTATCCATCCAGGTTCACTGCCAGATGGCCAGCTTTATTTTCATCTCCCCACGGGAGAGTCCGGTCAGGTGATAGCCAAGAGCTTCCACATACAACAATAATGCCTTCTCTTACTTCTTACTCTTCCATCTGTCCATGAAAGGCAGCAATTTAGGTAAAGTCAGCAGGTAATTTGGAGAGTTGGAGAAAATCTGACCCAACATGCTGCATTTTCAGATTCCTAGCTAACCAGGATAATTCACATTTGTTGCTTCAAAAGGAAATTTGAAAGGAAAAACGTCTTATTTCTATAAACAAATTCCCAGGACTCGCATCTACCTTGAACGACAAAGCACTGGAAAACCAACGGAGTTGACATTTTCTTTATTAAAGACACGCTTTCTCCATCCTTTGTTTACAGTTTCATTTCAAACAAAGAGCCCACAGCCTATCAAGAGAACCAGGCCACCGCCTCCGAGCCAACAGAGTTCCACAGCAGCAGGTGCATGTTCGTGCACACACACACACTCACGTCCTAACAGGCCAACAGACACCTCGAGAATGTTATTCCAAGTAGCCAAAGAAATGCCAAAGAAGTGAGAGCTCAAAACACATTTCCCCTTTAGTAGAGACAAGGGAGGGAGGTCACTATGGACAGATATGTTTAGGGACTTGAATGACCAGGGCTGAAACTGGGAGGGGAAAAGAAAGATAAACATTAGGCACACTCTGGCTACAGCCAGCAGACCACAATGGAGAACCCTTCCGTGCGGCAAACACGGGGCCCGTGTTATGCTGAGGGGCATGTATGTATTGCCCATCCACACACAAAATGAATTCTGAAGAATTTCCGCATTAACTTTTAAAGCAACAGTGTGTCACCAGAGGCAGAGCAGCTGTTGGTCCCTCTGTTAAGGAAAACTTTTGAATTAAACCTGTCTGAAGGACTAAATACACAACAAATGAGCCCACAGAGTCATGTTCTACAATCCAAGTCATATCCACATAGCAATTCCCACAACAACCCTCCCGACCAGTTCAACTTGAATCTCATGTTGGAGCATCAGTGCTAGACCTGTTACAAATAACATCTTTTAAGACCATCAGATCTTTCGGCATTAATCCTTGGAAGGGGTAGTAAAATGCAAATGCACAACAAACCTTAAATAAAGATGGTAAAAGCAGTTTATCTTTCAGAAGGCAGATGCCAAAGGAGCAGAGCGACTTAAAAAGGTGATTATAAAAGACATTTTATATCAGGACAGCATAACAATAATAATAATAATAACAATAATAATAGCAAAGAATAAGTGTGCAAAATACAATAGAGACTTACCAAACACTGAATTCATGATAAACTGGAAATAGAAACAAGGACACATAAAGCCAACCAGAAACCCACGGAGTGGCTTCACATTCAGAATGACAAGTAAATAAGAGACATACCCCCAACTTGCCATATAAAAGATTTAAGAAATGCACACCACTTTCTTAACATTTCCCAAGTGATACAATAGACTGAACATGCTTGCAGGCAGGACTGGCTGGGGTTTTTCTGGTCTTCCAATCTGCCCCAGCACCAAGCACAGGGCCAGGCGCACAGTATACAGGCGCTATTGAACTCTCATTAGCATCCATGTCAAAGTGGGGAGGGAACAACACCCAGAATCCCGGGCAGCAGGAAGGGTCTGGGAGGGGCGGCTTCCCCATGAGGTCTGCTGATGATGCAAAAGTGAGACACTAGGTCCCTGAAATACAAGCTGGTCCTTACGAAGGCCAGGGCAGTATTGATCACAGCCTGGACACTTAACCTATCCCATGAATAAAGTGGGTTGGGAAACCCTTCTAAGGATGAAACCAACTGATTTTTTTTATTTCATTTTAATTCAAGTAGAAATGGACAAAGTCCTCTGTACTCATGTTCAAGTAGGTATTGAATGTATTTGCTGTTAACTATTAAGATGTCCATTGTGTTCAGTTTTGCTTTTAAACTCAAGGATAGAATGCTTTTCATACATTTCTCCATACATCAATATTCCAATTTAGGAGGGCTCATCATCCTTCCAAATGGGCTTAAGGAGAGAAGAAACAAAAGAATAAATCATTCTCAGAAGGAAACAACCTTTTTGTGTCTGGTTCATGAGAATGTCATTTGGCTCCAAAAAAATTTTCAGATTCTCAGGCTATAGTTTGTCAACATTCTGGAGTCTGGGATAACTTCAGGATACACAACAGCCATGCTGCAAGTGTAAATGAAAACTGACTTCTTGCTCCCTGGGAAAAGCTTGTTTTAAAGGAAAAGCTCCTTCACTAGGACTCGGGTGAAGCCCAGAGAAGTGGCCAGGAGTGGGAGCAGACACAAATGCCCTAATTCCTGGAATGTATAGCTGACTGCTGCCAAGCCATCTGCAGGAAATGTTCTCTCTCTCTCTCTCTCTCTGTGTGTGTGTGTGTGTCTTTCTCAATTTCAGTCACATCTTTTTCTCAAATGAAAAGCACATGGAGTCATTCCAGTACCTCCCTAAATCACCTCTGCAGAAATGTGCAAAGATTAAAGTTGAAAACTGAAACTAATTGGTCCCCAAACTGTTTCCATGGTCTGGCCCTTTCTCAAGGCGATTACTAGCTTTGTTCAAACCTAGGGTATCTCTTGACCTTATGCAGGGGCCTAGGGAGGGTAAACTCATCCCGCTCCGTGAGGTTCTACAGTCCACTCCCCACTGCCACAAAATGAGGCATGTCCCAAACCGCTGGCCACAACTGGGCAAACTTCTCCAGCGACATCTACCTCAAGTTCAGGATCCAATGAAATAGCTCAATTTCAAACTCATAACAGAAATAGATTTTGATCTTTCTTTATTAAAAGAAAAAGAACTTGTGTTAACTGTATTAAATTCTCACAGGGTCCAAGGCTGAATCACAAGGAGGACTCATATACTCTCAGAAGGATCCTATGTTAATTAAACAAAGCAGTCTGTTACTAAACTCTGAAAGCAACTTCCCTCCATAACAACAGCAAATGATAAAAACATCCAGAGATTTCTAGGGACAAAGCTTGGTAGAAACAAAGAGAAGGAGAAGACTTGGGTCATTTACAATAAGTCACAAAACTTGAAAAATCAGTCGGACGGAAGTGTTTACAAGTAACTAGAATCATCCCACAGATTTAGCCTCTGATCCTTGTTCTAAGGGGGAAAAAAAGTGGTTTTTCATTGATTTGGGATGGGGAAAAAATGTAGCTTTTGAGCTCAGCACAATGAACTATTTATCTGGCCTGACAAGGCCAATCAATCCACCCTGCTGTTTATTATAAGGAGTAGTAGGATACTGTTAGTATTGACGGGTGGGGGCAGGGCCAAACACGGCACTGGCCTCGGGTACACAATGCTTCTCTTCAACTGGGAATTTATGTTTGGCCCAGGTGACCCGGGGGTCAGTGTGAAGCCTGGGACAGAATGAAGATGGTATTTTATGCATTTCGTATTTACAGAATGCCTCCATGTGCCCAAGTCTCAGATCCACTGGCAGATTCCTCATATAAAATACCCCAGCGTAAAAGGTTGGTCGTAAATCTCGGCTGCAGGCCTAAGGTGGAGACTTGAGAAAAAAACATCAGTCGGTAGGCCACCCCTTTTAATGCCTTTTGCGGGATCATGAAGAATTCCGCAGAGGACCTCAGAGGCCAGATTTTTAGACGTAAAAAGGCAATTATCTGAAAAGTTTTATACTTTCTTTGATTTCAAGTTCTCAGGTAATTTTTACCAAACTCATCTGGATAATTACCTTAATTCTTTAACTTAATTAATTCCTTAGCTTGTTAAGTTAATTAATTACCTTAATTCTCTTATTCACTTTACGAAAGCAGGGCCGGCAGGAGAAGCCCGCCCGTCCTTGGCTCACGGACCCAGGGAGCGTGAGGAGGAACAGGAACGGCTCAGACCAGCAAGCGAGCTGTGGGAATGGAGAAAGACACACGGACTTCTGGCTCTCTGAAACTGACGAGGGCAGGCCTCAAGAGTTCTGGAACTTACGTGCAAGAATGCAGGAGGGGCTTTGGGGGATGGCTGCAGTTTTACAGCAAAGTACGCTTAATTCTTAAAATGGGAAATCCCCTGCACTGGTACGATGGGCTTTAAAAAAAAAAAAAAAGAAAGAAAACAAGAAAAGAAAGAAAATCCTATAGCTGCTAACCAGCGTGGGCCTGCAGCCAATGCTTCATCTGAATAATTCAGAAAAGCAAATGTAACCCAGGGCAGCTGGAGGGGGTAGAGGAAGAAGCAGGAAGGAAGAGAGACACAAAGCTAATGTCTCAAGCACTATGATCAATGGGCAGTTTATTGGACAAATTCTTATGCTGTCTAAATTTTATGAAAGATTAGCTGTTCTTCCCTGTGGTTATGTAAACTTGCCTTCTTTTTTCTTTTTAATGGAACTCTTGGCTAATACATTTCCTGCTCCTGCTTCCGACCAGCTATTTCTCTTTAAGGAAGTAATAAGCCCGTGAAAAGCCTGCAGCTGAAGGCTACCCTACCGTGGGCACGCTCAGTGTGAGCCCCGCTGGATGCACAGAGAGGGTTGGGTCAGGAAAAACCGAGGAAATCTTGTGCGACCACAGAAGTGAGTCGAATCCTCCCTGCAATCTTATATTCTCTCTCCTATCATTTCAAACAACAGTGTCACAAGGGAGGGATGTGGGAGAAAACAAAACCCCAAGGAGCTAATACCTGAAAATCTGCCTTGAGGTCTCAAAACAGGGAAACAAAATGGTTAACGTTCCCTTGGTTGGATGGATGTATGGGCTATATCTCTGCATGTACTGCCTGCGAAACCAGGAGAGACACAGTCTATGTTTGGGAGCCCAGCAGGTAGAGAGAAAGACCCTGATAAAGCCTGCCATTAAATTAAAAAGAGAACATGGCCAGACACTCACAGCTCAGCCTGCACCACAGCATTCTCTAAAGTCACCTTTCATCCATAAAAATAGATATGAGAGCGAAAGCTAAAGTCCTAGGAAAATCATCATTTACGGATTTAGTCTACTTTCTCATTATAAAAAAAATTCTGTCAGTTCCCTTTATTATAGTTACATCATTACTCGCTCTGTGTGTGTGTCCAAATTTATACAAAAAAACAAAAGGGCAAATGCCATTCAATGTTTCAGCAATTCCAAATTTGACACAGTTCACCCAGAAGTTTCCAGTTTGGGGTTGTGTGTGGGGAGGGGGCTTGTTCTTTGTTTCCATACCTCTCTTATTGGTTCTTAGAATTGTTTCGGAAGACAGCAAAACATTTCCACCGGATACTTCGTGCATGGGTTTTTCTGGAGCTTTGCTGGAGAGAGGGTCTTTCTTCATCTCTTTCTTTATTTCCTGTGAAGATAAAAGGAAAATAAGATAGTTTTTTGAAATTTGAAAATGGCTCTTTGATTATTTTAAGCTTCAGCCTTCTGGAAATGAACTATGATGACCTCAACTCAATATAACATGAGCCTTGAAGAATACCATTTCCTCTATTGCTGTAGCTCGTTTTCCTTACATTTATTACCGAAGCACCTACTCCTACAAAGGAAAACAATGTCCAGTATGGTGACATGACCTTATGTGACTATGGCCATTCCAAGTGACCACAAAGAGAGTGAGTGATACTAAAGGCCACTACTCAGCTCTAAGCGACAGCCTGTCCTAGTTTTTGAACAATGACAAGCTTTAGACAAGCTAAAAGCCTTCTGGTTTCTATCCTTCCCAACAAGGGTTTAGAGAAATATATTCCAAATCACCATTGTCTGACAATTATGCTAAACCCAAAAGAAGATGATGTAAGTTCATTTACAGTCAGCAAGTTCCTCTGGCTTTCTTTAACTCTTGACAAAGAAAAATGTAAGATGACAAACAGAAATAAAGACTATCAGTCCAGGCCAGGGGTCAGCAAACTACAGCCCACCACACGGTTCTGTAAGGAAAGTTTCATTACAGCGCAACCACCTACATCCATTGAGGTATTTTCTACGGCTACTAGAAAATGATGGCAGAGCGGAGTATTTGGAATGGACATCAAAGCCTAAAATACTTGGCCCTTTAGGGAAAAGTTTGCTCTCAGGGGTCTCTTATCCAAGATCCATTAAGATACAGAATTTAAAAACCTGATGGCTGATAGAATTATTTCAAATTAGTCTAATAATTTACATCATTATTTTTGAAAGCATCAATACCTTGAAATGATAGTAACTCACAAACTGCAAGTCTGGAGTGGAGGGTTTCTGGGCTTGTCTGAGCCCATGATCACGCTGACTTGAGCAAAAGTGAAAGCTATGGGGCTAGACCCAGAGTGTGGCTGAGTGGCAGGAAGGGCTCAAGGATGAGACATGTGTTCTTTAGGAAGCACATGGGGCAAGAAATGTGGATGGGCTCCTTCTATGGAATGAACATGAAGACGGTAAATTAGGTAGGGGGCTGAGATTCAGCCTGGGTAGAGGGCAGAGGCACAAAGAAAGAAAAAAAGCTTGTTAAAACACAGCCACTGCCGGCAGCTTCCTACACACCTGAGTGTTAGTTACCATATCCAATTCCCCAGTTGCTGGCTCAGTTCACAGCAGCCTCACCCTCCCTCCCCTCACCAGGGCCCCACCGGAAACCAGTAACTGCAGCTGTCGCTTTGGTGGGTTGAGAGTTTCAGCCGGTGTTCTAGGCCAAGCCAGCACAAAGCTGTGTGCATGCGTGTGTACATACACGGACTCCCACCTCGGTAGTCGCACCACCTGCTAGAACAGCAGTTGCAGGGGGTTTCTACAGCCTCACAGGCAGACGGCATCGGGGGACAATCTACAAACACTGCCCATGTGAGCCACATGAGGGGTGGCTTTCTTAGGGATGGCTGCCAGGCTGCTATGGCTTGAGAAGTAAAAAAAAACAAGCCACCATGGAGCTCATTCCCCTGAGGTTGTTTTTTTGGAGTAGAACGGCTGCTCAAACTTCACCATCCACTGCAGTGTGGACAGGACTGTGCACACACAAATCTCCCACCTGGACACCACAGAACATGGTGATACAACATCCAGTGTTACCAAGGACTAATTCAGAAAACTTCAGTGCGTCGTGGGCAAGATGTCAAGCATTTGCTTGGCCCTAACTGCTAAAGACATGCAGATGGGGAAGGGTGAGGGAGGTGCAAATGTTTGAGAGACTGGAGTGGTCACTAGAGCTTTAGAAGCTATGACTGTTTTGTTTGTTTTAAAGTAATCTCCACACCCAACGTGGGGCTCAAACTCACACCCCCAAGATCAAGAGTCGCATTCTACAGTCACTGAGCCAGCCAGGCACCCCTAGAAGCTGTGATTCTAAGAATACTCAAACCCAAGGCTTCAGGGCAGCACCCCATGAGGACGGAAGGACTGACCTGATCAAGCAGGTGCTTAAGGGCTAAGACAACAGCACTAGGAGAGAGGTTGGTTCATAAATCCCAGATTCCACTGCCCCCCCCAATGACTGTTTAAATTTGCCACACAGAGAAGCCTAACAATGCCCACATTTCTTAAGTTCCCTCTTAGATTGAAGCAGGGAGGAGACAAAACTTAAAATATGCCCTGTATCTTTCCAGAGAAACCAGACACATGGGTATGGCATTGCATCCTGTAGGCTCCACCTGTACAACATCTAGGTACACCAGGCTCAATGCAGCCCCCCCTACAAACGCAACATCTTCCCCCTGACCTGCCCCTTTTCTGGAACAGAAGGGAGCTATCTTGCTTGACAGCCCACATCTACCCACTTACCCAGGCTAAAAAATTCAGTGTTAACCCTCCTACCTAACCAGTCACCCAGTTGGGCTCTATCTACTTCCTCAACCTCTCAGTTTCTCTCTATTCCTCCTATACTGCCTTAAAACCACGGATACCAGGCAAAGAACTTGCAGAGACATTTCTTCCAAAAGACACACATATGGCTAGAATTTGTTAAAAAGGAAAATAAGTATTGATGAGGATGTGGAGGAACGGGAACCACTGTATATTGCTGGTGGAAATATAAAATGGTGCAACCACAGTGGAAAACAATATGGTAGTTCCTCAAAGTTAAACAAAGAACCACCATGTGACCAAGCAATTCCACCCCTAGGTACACACCCTAAAGTACTGCCATCAGGGACTCAAAGAGATAGTTGTAGGCCAACATTTACTGCAGCATTATTCACAACAGCCAAAAGGCAGAAATAACCTAAATGTCCATCAACAGATGAAAGGAAAAACAAGATGTGGTCCGTACATACAGGGGAATATTATTCAGCCTCAAAAGGGAGTCAAGTTTTGATACATGCTACAATATGAATGAGCCTAGAGACCAATGTGTTAAGTGAAATAAGCCAGACACAAAAGGACAAATATTCTATGATTCCACTTATATAATGCAGCCAGACTAGGCAAATTCATAGAGACAAAACGACTGGAGGTTACCAGGGAGTGGGAGGGGGGATGGGAGTCAATGTTTAATGGTCACCAAATATCTGTTTGGGGTGACCAAAAAGTTTTAGACAGAGCTAATGACAACTGTTGCACATTGTTAATGTAGCTAGTGCCACTGAACTGTATATTTTAAATGGTTAAAATCGCGGGGTGCCTGGGTGGCTCAGTCAGCTGAGCATCCGACTTCAACTCAAGTCCTGATCTCGCGGTTCATGAGTTTGAGCCCCACATCAGGCTCTACACTGACAGCCTGGAGCCTGCTTTACATTCTGTGTCTCCCTCCCTCGCTGCCCCTCCCCTGCTCACATATTTTCCCATAAGAACACATACACATGAACACCAGCTAACATGTTAGTACATGCCACGTGCTGAACAGATGTGCTCTGAGAGCTTCACCTGGATGGCAACTTGTAGCCTGAACAACAACCCTATTCACCAATGATGCACACACCAAGACACGGGGCATTAAGGAAGCTTGCCAAATAAATAGGAGCCAGAATTGGAACCCAACCTGTCTCATTCCAAAGCCAATTTTTTTTTTTAGGTTTATTTATTTATTTTGAGAGAGAGAGAGAGAGACAGAGCACACAAGCAGGGGAGGGGCTGAGAGAGAGAGGGAGAAAGAGAGAACACAAGCAGGCTCTGTACTGCCGTCACAGAGCCCGACGTCAGGCTCGAACCCACAAACTGTGAGATCATGACCTGAGCCGAAGTCAAGAGCCAGACGCTTAGCTGACTGAGCCACCCAGGCTCCCCCAAAGCTCATCTCTTAACCACTCTTTCTGAGTCCTGCCGGAGTGACAATAATATCTCCCTGCCTCTGGCCTCTTCCACATCAGCCTCCACACTGCCACCAGAGATACTCTCCCAAAACAAAGGTATGAACTTGTCACTCCCCTATTGAAATCCTCCCGTTACTTCCAAAAGACCACAGGACATGCCCTTTCATCTAAAAACTTTTTAAATTTGAATAGTAAACCACAAATCCCTGTGTCCTGGGTTCTGGCTCAAGCTATCCAACATGCGCGCTGACCCCATGGAACCAATTACCGTGCAAATGTAAGATGGGAATGCACTTCTTTCACAACACCTCGACTTTCACAGACATCTGATGTCATGGAGTCCTCTTGGTAGGCTCTAAAAATAGGTGATGATGCTGGCAATGACATAACCTCACACTGGCAGAGGCTTATAGAAATTAAAGTGTTTTAGCGGATATTTCTTCACTTGTTCCTCACAGTAACACTGTCATTGTGTTATTGAAAAAATAAATAAAACCTTTATTCTTCCAGACTGACATATTTTTGCATATAAGAGTCAGAGACCAGGGGCGCCTGGGTGGCTCCGTTGGTTACGCGTCCAACTCTTGAATTCGGCTCAGGTCATGATCTCACAGTTTGTGAGCTAGAGCCCCACATTGGGTTTAGCACTGACAGTGTGGAGCCTGCTTGGGATTCTCTTCCTCTCTCCCTCTGCCCCTCCCCCCGCTCTCTCTCTCTAAACAAACAAACAAACTTAAAAAAAAAAAAACAAAAGAATTGTGAGACCCAGTCAGAGAGGATGCAAGAGCAGCCAAAGGCCACAAAGCTATTAATGGGGAGCCGTGGACCCAACTCTGGGCCTTCCGGCAGGGCTCTCCCACTACACCTCAGCTCTGAAGAAAAACTAGTGTCATGGCTATAGAAGGAAGACTCAAAATCACCCCACCCATGGCTCCAGTGGGAATTTTCACTTCCCTCCACAGCTCAAGAATATAAGGTACCGTTTCATCCATAAACCCACCAATACCGAGGCCCAAATCCTTGAAGTCCTTTCTTATCCACACATAAAAGCTCTTTGCTGCAGAGGAGGGCGGACTTGGCACCGGAGTGACTCCTTCCTGCCTGTAGCTGCCAGCATCCGGCTAGCTGGAGCTATCCGAGGTTCTGATCCATGTCTTGCGACTCTGGATCTCCTGGGTCTGAGTGTCCTTAGCCCAACCCTCAATCTCCACTTTCTAACACTAGGCCTATATTTTTAACCATTGTTAAGAACCTGGATTCTGCTATCCCAGTGGTAGAGGCCACGCCCTGGGCCAGAATTGTGGGCCATGGGGCTTATAGAAATTCACACATCCCCACATATATAAATCAGCCATGATTCTACTTGCTTTAAAACACTACAAAATCATCAGGGTATCGGCAAACCTCTTTATGCGGTAAAGGAAACCTAGCTTCTCTTTGTCTCAAATCTGATGCCTCAACAGTGAAACTCAGCATGTACAGCAGAACTGACGCCATCAGTAAGATATCAATGTTGCAATAACACTCAAACTATGTCACAAGGACAACCTGAGTGAAGGGAGAGGAGAACTCATACCATTCCTGTTTCCCAAAGCACTACACTGATCAGAGCCCAAGAGGGCTCACCCACATCTGGAGGCCAAAAAGCCCCAATAATGCCACCCTAGCAAAAACTTGCCATGACACATTTAGCAGCCTGTGAACAATAGCCTCACCGAGGAAATGCATAATTTGTACACAACTGGAAACTAGACCAGCATAGTCTGCCTTCCGATGAGTGGAGTTGCCCGGATGTGGCTGGCTGCGAAGTTAGCTTTCCCTCTTTTCTCCTCAGCCCCCTCATCCATTATGTACTGCACAGCTGCTGGGGAGTGGCCTGGTTGAAAGTTGCCTTCTTTCAATGAACCAAAATACTCCACAGTAAAACATCAGTGAAGGTCCAGTCTAGGAGTCCCTCCCTCCTCTCATCCTACTACCAACCTTGACACAAGTTGAGATGCAGCCTTCACGGTAAATGGAGAGAATGACGGGTGAGTAAAAACAAAAATGAAACAAAAACAAACAACAACTAGTACTGGCATCATAATTTATTAGGTGGATGACCTTGGGGACAATACTGAAAGCCTCTCAGCAGCCCTTTTGTCATCTCTAAAAGAAGTCTAATGCTAAATGCTTTGGTACCATCACAGATGTGTCTTCAGGGTCAAAGAGTAAATTGGAGAGTAGTATACAAATTGATTATTTATTGTCATCATGGTCATCATTAAACAGCAAGTGCTATAAAAAAAAAGAATGACACCTAACAAAACAGATGAACATCATAGTCAGGACTCTGAGTGAAAGAAGCCCGACCAAGAAGATCACATACGCTATGATTCTGTTGTGCAAAGTTTACCAATAGGCAGAACTCACCAAGGGTGAGAGATCTCCAAACAGCAGTTGCCCTTGGGAAGGTAATAACTGGGAGGTTCTATAACTCGGTCTAGGCGAAGGTTGCACAGGCATATACACGCCTAAAGCTTCTTTGAACTATGTTTATGTATATGATCTCTGCACTTCACTGTATGCTATTTCCACTTAAAATAACAATATGAAGGCTTAAGCCAGAGGACAACAGATTCTTTTAAATCAAAATGTGCTAATATTTCATCCTAGAAGGTCAAAAACATGAAAAGCTAGTTAGTTCTTGGGTATCTTTTTTTTTAAGTTTATTTATTTATTTCAAGTTTACTTATTTACCTTGAAGTGGGGGGGGGGGGAGGCAGAAGGAGGGAAAGGAGAGAGAATCCCATGCTGCCAGCACGGAGCCCAATGCGGGACTCAAACTCACGAACCGTGGGATCCTGACCTGAACCAAAATCACGAGTCGGACACTTAACCGACTGAGCCATCCAAGTGCCCCTTGGATGTCTTAATATTCATCTCAGGGGCTGGAAAGCTTTCTGGGATCAACATTAAGGGGACCGGCGATTGGAATGTGCCAGATGCTTCCTACCAAGTGGATGAGTCAAGGGGTGACTCATCTAATTGACACAATCAGCTGAGTGGATCTTCTCCCTCTATGAGGTCCTTCCTCTCGACCTCACCTGCTTTCCTCACATCTCACAATGTTTCCTTCTCTCCTGCCACCAACATTACAGGCACATGGAGCGGGCTGCTGCCACTGACACCAGGGGGAGCTCAGTACTGCCCTGACCTGCAGAAAATGCTGGTCCTGGGCTTCCTTTTGCATTAGAGCGAACCTCGGCTGGATCCCCTCAGCTCAGGGCAGAAGCAGGGCAGGGGAAAAGAAGGAGGCATTCATCAGCCTGTCCTCAAACCTGGTTTCTTTCCGCAGGTAAGACTCCCTTTAGGGCCCGGTGTGGCTGTGGGATCACAGCTGTGCCCCCTACGCCATTTCATGGAAAACCTTTTTGCAAAATTACCACTGGCAGGAGATAAAAGGAAATCACTAAAACAAACCCTTACAGCAAATCTACTGCAAGAGAGTTTTGAATAAATACAGAATCCTAAAATAGCACATTACCTACCCCCTACATGCATAATACCTTCCTGACTGCCCCCCCCACATTAAAGGCAAGTTTGAGGAACAGCCACCCCCTAAACATCACCTGCTCGCAGAGACTGGTTTACCAGCACTTGGTTCCATTCAGAAAAGGCTACTAAATCTTAAGACACCTGGGAAGACACAGTAAGTATCTTGAAAGCAAGAGCAGAACACTAGGGGAGCTTCAGCTGGAAGATTCTGTTTCGCTAAAAAAATATCTCATTATCACAATTAAAAAAAGGGGGGGCACCTGGGTGGCTCAGTCGGTTGAGCGTCCGACTTCAACTCAGGTCATGATCTCATGTCTCATGAGTTCAAGCCCCACATCAGGCTCTACACTGACAGCCTGGAGCCTGCTTTACATTCTGTGTCTCCCTCTCTCGCTGCCCCTCCCCTGCTCACATTCTGTCTCTGTCTCAAAAATAAACATAAAAAAAAGACCCATGCTGTTGAACCACGAAATGCACCAACTTCATTAGAAAGACTTACAAAGAATACACACACACACACACACACACACACACACACACACCATCTGAAGTAAACATGGCAAAATATGAGGATTTCATAAATCGAGGGGGTAGACACACTGGTATTTGCTATTCTCTTTCTTTTCCAAATGCTTGAAATATTTCATACTTTCCCCTAAAAATTACATAGTGAAACCACGCTGATCTCATACACAATGGCTTTCTTACATTTAACAAAATATGTGGCCACTTAGAAAAGTGCTCTGACATATCATCATAGATTAGACCTAAGATCTTTTCAGCTCAAAGCTAACAAGTTCTTTTTAAGTAACAGGATACCTATTGTCATGTTTCTATGTAAATCTTCAACTACATATTTGCAATATCCTACATTTGCAGTATTATCTCCCAAGAATCACTGATAACACAGGCCCAGGCAAGAAGCGCTTGGACAGCAGGATGGGAATAAATGCTGCAAGGAGCTCAGGAAGTGCCACATGCCAGACAAAGATAAGAACCTCCGCCTTCGTGTCCCAAAGAGATAACACCACTTCCTGATCTATGCACAGTGCAATTACCTGCATGGTAGTCAGTGCCTGCGGATCTGCCCATGCCCTGCTAAACATCTAGATTACTACCAGTGGATCAAAGGGTGTCAATACAACCAGCTGTCTGGACATGGTTTAGTGGGCACCTAATAAATATCTGTCAAATGAATGGCCAACTTAGCAGACCGTTATGGGCAGGACACCTATTACAGACGACGGGTAGTACATTCAATTCAGCCGAAAGCTATGACAACATGGAAATCTGCGTCATCCCTACAAAGACACAACCGGTGTTCACCGGATCACAAGCAACTTATCGCCTCTCAGGATGCAGATCTGGCTTAAGTAGGAAGAAGATACAGTAAGAAAATTCACACAGTACCTCATTTTCCTTGAACAAGCAATACCTATTTCTTTACTAGAGTGGGAACGTTAGACATTCAAAATAAATTTACTCATTTAAAAATGAAACCTGGGGCGCCTGGGTGGCTCAGTCAGTTAAGCATCTGACCTCGGCTCAGGTCATGATCTCATGGTTTGTGAGTTCAAGTCCCGCGTCAGGCTCTGTGCTGATAGCTCAGACCTTGGAGCCTGTTTTGGGTTCTGTGTCTCCCTCTCTCTCCGCCCCTCCCCTGCCTCAGGCTCTGTCTGTCTGTCTCCCTCTCTCTCAAAAATATATAAACATTTATATATTTAGAAATGTTTGAGTTCAAGCCCCACATCGGGCTCTCTCCTCTCTGCTCTCTGCTGTCAACCTGGAGCTCACTTCAGATCCTATGTCTCCTTCTCTCAGCCCCTCCCCGGCTTGCGCATGCGCACACACTCTCTCTCAGAAATAAACAGACGTTAAAATTTTAAAATAAAATAAAATAAAAATGAAACGTTAAAGGAGCGCCTGGGTGGCTCAGTCAGTTGAGAATCCAACTCTTGATTTTGGCTCAGATCATGATATCACAGTTCATGAGTTCAAGCCTCACATCGGGCTCTGTGCTGACAGTGCAGACGCTGCTTGGGATTCTCTCTCTTTCCCTCTCTCTCTGCCCCTCGTGCACACATGCTCTCTCAAAATAAATAAACTTAAAAAATTCTTTCAATGAAACTTTAAAAGCAGTAGAAGAAAATACGAGAGAAATATTTTACAATCTCAGAGTGGGAAAGACTATTTGACACTGACACAGAATGTGGAAGCTGCAAAAGAAAGGGCTGATGAACTACAGAAAACTATAACTGCAAGATTAAAAAAAAAAAAGAAGAAGAAGAAAAGAAAGAAAATTAATCAACCAAAGTCAAAGTGGGGGAGCACTGCTTGTTATGGAGAACACTTTCTGCAAAGTGTTGGCAAACAGATCAATAACCCAACAGAAAATAGCAAAAGATAATTCACAGAAAAAAATGACTCAACCCTATGAAAAGATACTTAACCACACTCCTAAGAAAAATGCAAATTACAGTGGGATTCATTTGACAGTAGCTGTGCATTGCACACTGGATAGAAGACCTGAATCCTCCTGGCTGTGTCCTTTTACTAAAAGCACAACATTTACACCCGGCATACTATCACGTTCACACCAGTCCTCTCTAGGGTCCGGGCCCTCTCAGAATACTGTCTCTGTGCTCAGAGCACAGAGCGCAGTGCCTGGCACACAGCTGGTATCCGTGCAAAGGGTAAATAAGTACAGAGGATAGTAAGCACAAGTCTAACTCTCCACAAGTTATAGTCTACATACACGGGGGTGAATATAATTTTTACTACAATGAGTTCTCATTTTTTTTCTTGATACTAAATATGATTAAGCTTCTCAATGGATCTGATACCCAGTGAATTTATATTAGTGCTACTGATGCAAAAAATTGTTTTTTAAATCTATCTGATTGTCAACAATCAAAACAATATAATTTTAGCTCTGGTGTAGAGGAAGATACCCTCTCGCACTCACCAATGAGAGTATAAATTGATATATAAATAGGCGCAACCTCTGTGCGAGGCAATGTGGCAATTATCTATCAAAAATTTAAATGCCTATGCCTTTTGACTCAGTATTTCCACTCCTAGGAATTTAAACTGCAAGTATGCTTGCACACGTGCAAAAGGGTGTATGTACAAGATTAATTGTTACAACACTGCTTAAATTAGCAAGACTGAAAGAATGTAAATGAGTATCAGTAGAGAACTAGTTACATGAATTATAGTAAATCCACACCAGGCAACTTTCTCCAAGAATGAGGCAGGTCTCTAAGTACAAATAAGGATAATCGCTAAGACATGCTGCTAGGTAAGGAAGCCTAATAACGTATGCTAGCATTTGTGTAAAAGTGTGTGCATCCCTCATTGTGTAATAGAGAACAAACTGATTAACTGAGGCTGCCTCCAGCGAGGGGAACAGGGTGACCGAGAGACAGAGAAAGCACACATTTTGTCACTTTTAATTGGTACCGTGTGCCTGTGTTAGCCATACAACTTTTTAATTTAAAAAGTAACGACTGAGGGGCGCCTGGGTGGCTCAGTCAGTTAAGCATCCGACTTCGGCTCAGGTCATGAACTCACAGTCCATGGGTTCGAGCCCCATGTTGGGCTCTGTGCTGTCAGCACGGAACCTGGAGGCTGCTTCGGATTCTGTGTCTCCCTCTCTCTCTGCCCCTCCCCTTTTCGTTGCTCTCTCTCAAAAATAAATAAACATTAAAAAAAAGTAATGATGGAAATGTGTTTACTATTCCCCAATCATTAGACTATCGGCTGTTACTTTTTCTGCAAACAAGCAAGAAATTGATACTGTCCCCAAATACACTTCAGTTATATCCTTTCCACTGCTAGTTTTAATGATCCTAATGTTACTGGGTCCCAGTGATGGCCGTACATATGCACAGATAAAAGCTTAAAAGAAAGCTCTCCAGTCCATCTATTTCCTCAAGAAGGGGAGATAAGAAAGTTAAGATGTGGGGAAAATCATACCAGGCCCATTAATCGTCTTTTCCATTCATATGATAAAAAAAAAAAGAAAAATTTTGAAATACAAGTATAATCAATGTCACGACAACAACCCAGAATAATAAATAAAATGCTTATAAAAAGGCAATAGTAAATCTTATTTGTAGTTTTACCATAGGTAGAATACAGTTCACTTTAGTGCCCAGAGTACAAGTGTAACAAGACTTAAACAGTGTGGGATTGGTTAATTATGCTCAAAAAGGTTAATCACAAGATCTCAAACCGAACTCCCTGAGGGGTGGGCACTTTCTCCAACAGCCTCTTCTGGAAAATTTTTTAAATGTTCCTGATAACATCATACCTACCCCGTGACACAGTACTCTCAGGAACACAGGAATTGTTGGATCACGTGGTAGGTCAACAGCTTGCTCTTGGAGACAAAAGAAGGGCCATCCAAGGTCTGGGAGCCATTTTTGCCATCTTTTTAACAGCTTTGAAGGTGGTGAAGAGCCCGTGCTCCTGGGGCCCTTTGTGGGAATCCCTGTCACAGCACTGACCCCTGTACTCTTGATCTCTCTCTCTCTCTCGGCTACTCTGTGAGGGTCTCAGGGGTAAGGAAGAGGTCTCAGTGATCTTTCATCCCCAGACACTCAATAAATCATAGCCATTATTATTAGCTCTGTCATTCTTCTAAAAGATATGTGAGTGCCTACTATGTGCCAGCTATAAATGGCAGCAGTATGTGCGTCTAGGTCAGGGTTAATTTTTACAGTCACAACTGCTTCTAGGACTAATAAACTAATGGAAAAATGTAAATGCACTGGGGTCTCTTACATACAAAACAGAAAGTGAATCTCTTCTTCATTTTCCTAGATCTAAAAACTATGGAATTAGCTTGCAATTATGAATACTATGAGCAAGGGACTGTTCTAAGGGTTTGCATGGAGTAGTTCATCCAGTGCTCACAGCCACACTAAGAAATAGGGGGCATTATCTCTCTCTCTGACAGATGGGGGAGGTGGATCCCAAGAGGGGACAAGACAGTCAAGGGCTGACTGAGGACTGAAGCCCAGGCAGTCCTGGGGCCAAGCCCACACTCCTCGTGGTCACGCCATGCTCCACCTACACGTCTATGCTCTCTTCACTTGCTCTGGAAGGCCGACTTCCATAAACTGCCACTTAAAAGAGGAGAGACAAGGAATATCATCATAGAATGAACTGTAAGCGAGCAGTGCTGAGGACCAAGGATTTGAAAGCCACTCCCAAGTAAAGAAATTCTTGAATTTTTAACAAAAAAGCACCTGTTTACTGGTTGTTGAAAGAATGTTTACATACATTTCCATCTCGGATAACTGGATTGTCAAGAATAAATTATTCCAAGCCCGTGACAAAACAATGCCATTTCATGCTCATTTCCTGATTAAAGCTTTTAGACAGCTGGGCATTTTCATTTCTCAGAGCTGTAGAGAGCTATGCAAATTTCCACACAGCAGCTCCAAGATCATTAATCTAAGGAAAGCATGTGCCAACAGAATACCAGATTTTATATTGTTTCACTAAAGAAGAGGAGGGGCAGGTTAATCTAATTACCCCATGTGTGGTCACCTGACTGTGGTTAACAAAAAGATCAAATGCTAAACTGTGCAATCAGCAGAAAACTGCTAAGTAATGAGGCATTTCATATCACAAAAGGAGCGGGAAAGGGGGGGGTGAAATTCTTACATTGCTTGGAACCAGATACTGGAGCAATAAAAATAATCATACTGAGCTCACACGAATGATAGGCAGAGCGTTTTAATTATCACAAGGAGCTAGCAACAGAACTATAAAGCAATCTCTCTCTCACACTCCCATACATGCTCACACACATGCACAATCAATAAGACTGGAAGATACTTCTGCCAAAGGATGGCAAACTGGAGCTGAAGTGCTGAGGAAGCAGACACAGGCCACCACTCATAATTAGACTCGCCCCGCACCCGTGACTGTGTACTTGGCACTTACCGCTCAGGGCACACTACTGTTAATTCTCCCTCCAGTAGGAAGCAGCTGGGTTTGGATAGGTAGTACCCCTCGTTCAACACAGCTGATTATTCAGTTCAAGTTGTGGCCCTGATGCTGCAGAGGGTGTGTGACCTTGGTGCCTCGCTTTTGTTGGTTGTAAAATGGGTGATTAGTGTATCTTGAAGACTGAATGAGATCATGTGGATGAAGGCACACCCTCTGGGTCCCAGGGGTCCCAGACACGGGCCAGGCACTGAGAGGTGGTGAGTATTAAAAGGGAGAAACTTTCCAGTATCCGATTCCTACTGTGGCTGGTCTAGCAGAAGTCTCGAAAACTTTCCTTCCATGCACTCTTTCTAAGAGAGCTACCAGAGGGTGTGGCTCACCAAATCAAGCGGGTCGGACAAGACAGCGAGGGAGCCAGGACCCAGGGCACTCAATAATGACAGAGAGATGGTGGGGATTTCCTAGCTGAGTTCTGGGCAGCAGCTTCAAGAGCAACCAGTTCAGGTTGGAAGGTGCTAGTGTTTTTGTGGGGGATGGGGGGATGGATTAAGAGGCATTTTAAAGATGGGGTTCCTCCCAGAACTAGACCCACAAACGTATGGCCAACTCATCTTTGACAAAGCAGGAAAGAACATCCAATGGAAAAAAGACAGTCTCTTTAACAAATGGTGCTGGGAGAACTGGACAGCAACATGCAGAAGGTTGAAACTAGACCACTTTCTCACACCATTCACAAAAATAAACTCAAAATGGATAAAGGACCTGAATGTGAGACAGGAAACCATCAAAACCTTAGAGGAGAAAGCAGGAAAAGACCTCTCTGACCTCAGCCGTAGCAATCTCTTACTCGGCACATCCCCAAAGGCAAGGGAATTAAAAGCAAAAGTGAATTACTGGGACCTTATGAAGATAAAAAGCTTCTGCACAGCAAAGGAAACAACCAACACAACTAAAAGGCAACCAACGGAATGGGAAAAGATATTTGCAAATGACACATCGGACAAAGGGCTAGTATCCAAAATCTATAAAGAGCTCATCAAACTCCACACCCGAAAAACAAATAACCCAGTGAAGAAATGGGCAGAAAACATGAATAGACACTTCTCTAAAGAAGACATCCGGATGGCCAACAGGCACATGAAAAGATGTTCAACGTCGCTCCTTATCAGGGAAATACAAATCAAAACCACACTCAGATACCACCTCACGCCAGTCAGAGTGGCCAAAATGAACAAATCAGGAGACTATAGATGCTGGAGAGGATGTGGAGAAACAGGAACCCTCTTGCACTGTTGGTGGGAATGCAAATTGGTGCAGCCGCTCTGGAAAGCAGTGTGGAGGTTCCTCAGAAAATTAAAAATAGACCTACCCTATGACCCAGCAATAGCACTGCTAGGAATTTATCCAAGGGATACAGGAGTACTGATGCATAGGGGCACCTGTACCCCAATGTTTATAGCGGCACTCTCAACAATAGCCAAATTATGGAAAGAGCCTAAATGTCCATCAACTGATGAATGGATAAAGAAATTGTGGTTTATATACACAATGGAATACTACGTGGCAATGAGAAAAAATGAAATATGGCCTTTTGTAGCAACATGGATGGAACTGGAGAGTGTGATGCTAAGTGAAATAAGCCATACAGAGAAAGACAGATACCATATGGTTTCACTCTTATGTGGATCCTGAGAAACATAACAGAAACCCATGGGGGAGGGGAAGGGAAAAAAAAAAAAAAAAGAGGTTAGAGTGGGAGAGAGCCAAAGCATAAGAGACTGTTAAAAACTGAGAACAAACTGAGGGTTGATGGGGGGTGGGAGGGAGGGCAGGGTGGGTGATGGGTATTGAGGAGGGAACCTTTTGGGATGAGCACTGGGTGTTGTATGGAAACCAATTTGACAGTAAATTTCATATATTAAAAAATAAAAAAAAAATAAAAAAAAAAAAATAATAAAGATGGGGTTCCTGGGTGGCTCAGTCGGTTAGGCGTCCGACCCCGGCTCAGGTCATGATCTCACAGTTTGTGAGTTCCAGCCCCGCACTGGGCTCTGTGCTGACAGCTCGGAACCTGGAGCCTACTTCGGATTCTGTGTCTCATTCTCTCTCTCTGCCCCTCCCCCACTTGTGCTCTGTCTCTCTCTGTCTCTCAAAAATAAATAAAAAATGTAGGGGCACCTGAGTGGCTCAGTCAGTTAAGCGGCCGACTTCGGCTCAGGTCATGATTTCGTGGTCCGTGAGTTCGAGCTCCGCATCGGGCTCTGTGCTGACAGCTCAGAGCCTGGAGCCTGCTTCTGTTTCTGTGTCTCCCTCTCTCTCTGCTCCTCCCCCATTAGCGTTCTGTCTCTCTCTGCCTTTCAAAAATGAATAAATGTTTAAAAAAATGTTTAATGTAAAAAAAAGAGGCATTTTAAAGAGTTGTTTAGTTCAAGGTATGAAAAGATTTGCAGGTCCTAGGATAATTCAACAAACAAAGAATTATTATCTGTAGGAAAAACAGTTCTATAAAAGAATTATAGTATATTCTTGCTTCAATGCTCAATATCAGCATTGCTATAGTAATGAAAACATTAAATACAGATTAGACCAAAACCTGAGATGAAAGCATATAGGGAGGATGGGGTAAGCGGGAGGTGGGGGGGTAACTGAGCTGAAACCCTTAAGTACCACAACAGGTGACAGATAATATCTAGGATTGACAAACCAAGAGACAGCACTCTTGCATATTACTCACAAGTACTACAGCGAATACTAGAAGCAGCTGCTTGAACTGAAAAGTGACTGTCTCCCAGAAGACAAGGACATGAGAAGGGCCACAGCACTGCTGGATACTCATGTATCTTTCAATACTATACAGCTTGTAATCTATATACATATACATCGCTTTGATTTTTAAACTTAATCATTTTAAAGGCATACATGCTTGCTCCACAAAATAAATAGTAAAGGAGGACACAAAGCAAAAGGTCAAAGTACACCCATTCCCCAGTGAAATCCGAGCCCTGCTCCCCTAGCAACTATGAGTCGTGTGTCCCTACTTGCTTTTAATACAAAGGGCCTCATACAATATAGGTGTTTTACATCTTGCCTTCTTCCATTTGACGACTTCTCTTGGACATCTTCTCCTGTCAGAGCTCTGCCCCATGGCTGCACAAAATCCAAATGTAGGATTTGCCAGTATCAGAGTGGATGATCTGGTTGTGCAGAAAAGGAGATTTCAGAACTAGGCAGCCTGACCAATCAGAACCACCCAGATTAAAGAGCGCTAAATCAGAGCTGGGGGAGGGGGTGGGGGGAGGAACCTGGGGAAATGAGGGGATAGAAAATCAGAGCAGATATATCTCGTCAGGGACACGTGGCTACTGTCTCTGCCTTCCACTCCCCTAGATGAACACAAGGCCTTGCTGGAGTGGAGTTTGGTTCAAGAACCAGGGGAGCTGCATGTTTCTCACCATACCATAAACGGAAGTACACCAGCTGTCATTGCTGGCTCCTTCTGGAATGCTGATGGAGAAAACTCATGGCACAGCAAACTGGCTGTTTCTGAGATCTGGCAGAATCTCCACTGCTGTGTAGACCAATGGGATCTAGGGGCAGAGACGGGTGCATGAAATACACCCTGATATATACTTCATCTGCTCCTGCCCCAAGGCTATCCCCCTTCTGCTGTATTTCTGTATTCTTAGCTATACGGTAATTTACTGTAATCTGGGGCGGGAGAGGAAGTCCTCTCCCGCTCCAGATTATAGCCCACGTGAAAACTATCTGGTGGTCTTAAGTCTTTAAGACTTAACACTACAGTGAGCATCACTGTGTCTATAGCTCTGTACAAATACACGTGTGTAACTGGGGGACAAATTGCAAAAGTGAAATTTCTTTATTTCACTTTGCACTCTGTGTGCATCCTTACTTGTAACAGACAAGGTTAGCCTCCAGTTTTCCTCAATTACACTCCCACTAATAACATGAATGTGTGCCGATTTCCCTGTATTCTGTATCTTGACACTTCTTAATTTTTGCCAATTTGATAACAGAAAGTGAAATCTAATTTACATTTCTTTAATTAGTACAAATTAAAGCTGATCAGCTTTTCATATGCTTACCATCTATTTGGCTTTCTTTTCTGGTGATCTGCTTGCTCATGTCCTTTGTCAGTTCCATTATGAACTTTGCCTCTTTCTCTTTCATTTCTTTTTTTTTTTAATGTTTTATTCATTTTTGAGATAGAACACGAGCAGGGGAGGGGCAGGGACAGAGGATCCAAAGCGGGGCCTGTGTTGACAGCACTAAGCCTGATGTGGGACTCGAACTCACGAACCCGTGAGATCATGACCTGAGCCGAAGTCAGACACTCAACCGACTGAGCAACCCAGGTGCCCCTTCTTTTCATTTCTAAGAGCTCCCTGAATATTAAAGAACTGTCCCTTGGTCTTTCATATGTTGCAGAATTTCCCTCGTTTGTCAACTATTTACTCTATCAATTCTATTTTTTTCCATACAGAAGTTTCTAAAACTTTTTTGGCAAAATCCATTCTTTTCCCTGAGGTCTTCTTAGAGATGTGACAGGATTGCAAAGGAATTCTCCACTGAGAATAAAATAAAATAAAATAAAATAAAATACACTCACTTTTTCTAATAATTTTATGGCAAAGGTTAATGCATATTATTGGAAGGCCTCTCAGTTCTCACCCTCATCCCCCAAAGAAGAAAGAACCATCCAAAAACTCAGCTTAGAATAACTCATTCCGGCAGCGCCTGGCTGAGTCAGTCAGTAGAGCAAGTGACTCTTGATCTCGGGGTTATGGGTTTGAGCTCCATGTTAGGTGTAGAGATTGCTTAAAAACAAGATCTTAAAAAAATAAATAAATAACTCATTCTGGGAAGTACAAAGCCCTGATTTTAGGTGCCTGGTTTCCAAAGCTTAGGTTTGAGACTAAAGAAGTATTTTGTAGTGGGAAACTGCTCACTGATGACAGCCACGACAGGACAGTCTTTTCATTTGTGCCTAGAAATACGTGCCTTTATTTAGTATTAATAGACTAAAGATAAATAATATTAATTAACAGATTAACAGGTTATAAAACTGCAACTGTCTACTCATTAAACAACAGCTACCCACTCTAACCTCTTCCCAGCTCCTGGTAACCACTATCCTACTTTCTGTCTCTGAGTCTGACTACTCGAGTATCTTCCTTTTTGTGACTCGTTTATTTTACTTAGCATCAGGTCCTCAGGGTTCATCCATTTTATAGCACGTGTCACAATTTTCCCCCTTTTAAAAGATGAGTAATATTCTATTGTATGTATAGACCACATTTCGTTTATTCATTCATCCATTACTGGACACTTGGGTTGCTTCCACGTTTTGGCTACTGTGGACAATGTTGCTATGAACAAGGGTATACAAATATCTCTTTGAGAGCCTGCTTTCAGTTCTTCTGAATGTAGAATTGCTGGATCATGTGGTAATTCTATTTTTCACTTTTTGAGGCACCTCCATACTGTTTTCCACAGTGGCTGCACCAGTTTGCATTCCCACCAACAGTGCACGAGAGTTCCAATTCCTTCATATCCTCACCAACGCTTGTTATTTTCCATTTTTTTTCTTCCACAGTAGCCATTCTAACGGGAGTGAGGTGATATGTCAATGTGGTTTTGATTTTCATCTCCTTAATGATGAACAATGTCGAGCATCTTTTCATGTGCTTGTTTACCAACAGTAAATCTTCATTGGTGCAATGTCTCTTCAGGTCCTTTGCCCATTTTTAAGCAGGTTATTTGTTGTTGTTGTTGTTGTTGAGTTATAGGAGTTATTATTCTGATACATGACTTACCAATTCTTTCTCCCATTCCATTGTCTTTTCACTCTGTTGATGGTGTCTTGATTCACAGAAGTTTTTAAATTTTGACGTACTCCAATTTATCTTTTTTTATTTTTCTTGCCTGTACGCCTCCCTCTCAAAAGGACCCTGGCGATTAGCATCTCCCTATCTTCAGAGCCTTAACTTAAGCAAAGCTGCAAAGTCCCTTTTGCCACATAATATATTTGTAACATACACACAGGTTCTGGGGGTTATGATGTGGACATCTTTGGGGAGCCATTATTCAGCCTACTTCATCTTTTTTTTGAGAGAGACAGAGAGAGAGAGAGAAGGGGAGAGAGAGAGCAGGGGAGGGGCAGAGGGAAAGGAGAGAGAGACTCTTAAGCAGAATCCACACCCGGCGCAGAGACCGACACAGGACTCAAACTCATGGTGGTGAGATCATGATCTAAGCCAAAATCAAGAGTCAGACACTTAACCAACTGAGCAACCCAGGTGCCCCAGCCTGCTTCATCTTTAAAACAGAATAATGGCAACATCTAACTCAAGGGTTATTATGACAACTAAATAAACCACTATCTGAACTGAGCTTAGAACAGTGCGTCACCTATAGTAAACGTGGGCGATCGTTAGCGCGCGATACACGGTGTTACAGGAGACAGGAGTGTGACTAAGGGCACCGGTAAGAACAGAAGCTGGGGGGCATCTGTACTGCCTGGGAGGATGAAATGGCTTCCCAAAAGGGATAACATACCACTTCCGTGATAAGAAATGAGTAGGGTTTGGAGAGTCTGAAAAGGGAGGCCAGAAGGAAAAATTCTGAATTTTCTTCCACATTCTTACAGTGGCATTAACATGTCAGAAATCTTTCCCAAGAAGCTACATCTGCTTTCAGACAGTAGCTGCGAGGTGATGTTTTCCTTTATTTATAAGGAAACACACTCAGCTGAATTTCTGCATCTCTCTTTAATAAACAATTCACAAACTTTTTCCCAGCAAATTATTTTTAGAGTAGAAAGGGATTTTTTTAAAAGCAGCAGCAGCAGCAGCAGCAGCAGCTCATATTTATAAAATTTGTCCTCCAAGTTTAAAAATAGATCTAAAAATCTGATGACAGTCCTGCCCCATCCTCACCGATCAGCGCCAGAAAGACAGACAAAGCCTGCTTTGGGACTCGGGATTTTTAAAACGTAGCCTTGGCTTATCTCTTCTCCCTGGAATGCTCACAGTAAATAGCAGGTGGACAGAATAATGAAGGAAAATAATCACTATTGATGTTATTCACATTGTTCCTTTCACACATGCTGGGAAGCTGCAATAATTAACTGGCGGAGATCTAGAACAATTTCTCAACTTGCCCTTGTCCTCTCCTGATAAGCCTACTCCCTGCCCCCACACCAACAGAGCAGCTTGGCCTCAGTTCCTGCAGAGTTTCGGCAGTTCTGACTTGGAGGTTAATTTGCTCGGAAGCCAGAGCACACTGGAGAGCACCGCAAATGAGCGCTGTGGCTTCAGGTCACATGTAGGAGATGTGCTGATAACAATGCACTGCCCTGGTATCAATTTTGCCACCGGCTGCAATCAAACGCACGACACACAGACACACAAAACATACACACTAGCTGTAATTTATAAGATTTTTACCCAGCCACAAACACAGATGAAATGAATCGCAGGATTTACTATCATCCTGAGCTATCTGGCTGATCTATGTCTCATTTGGGCCAGCCAGCTGTAACCACCCCAGCTCAACCGTGAGAGGCACACCTCAAAGGCTAAATACAGAAAAGGCATGCTGGTGACTCTGTTTTAAGGCTCCATGATATGGTGAAAGAAAAAAAAAAAAAGCCACACAGAAATACCTGGGGTTCAACCAAAATTAACAGCATCGTTTTATAATTCATACCCTGCCTTATAAATGAGAGATGTAAATTCAATACATGTGACCCACAGCCCTAGTAACCGCTCAGGGTGAAGCCAAAACCCATCTAATGTGACTGACCCAGCCACATAACCAAATAGCATGTACCACGGGCATTCCTGGACACACCAAGCAATTTGGGCTGGCGTTTGTCTTAGAGCTTAGATAGTATGGGCAAAGAAATGAGTTCTCCTTGAAGGAAGAGATACAAAATACTCATCTGTGGTATCTATGTTTGGGAGACACAGAATATGCTGAGTTTTCAGAATGAAATCGATGTTCACAATAGGAAGATTAAAATGAAGTCAAAATTTTCCAAGACTGATCCCAAATTCTGCATTTTGGGATGAGTAATCCCATGGTCTGACTTATGAGTCAACATATGAGTACATTAACTACTGAAGACATTTCCTGCATGCACAAAAACCTGGATGCAACTGTTGGAGGTAGTCAGGTTGAAAGGAGAGAGAACTTGATATTTCACATCTCACTTTCCTGTCTGTGTAAGTTCCGCACACAACTTTTTTTAATTAGTAAGATCCATGTAAAGTTTCAGATCTTGAAACAGAGAGACGTCCTATTAACTCAAAAGAGGCTTTCAACTTGATTTATAAGATTATATCGAATGATATTATTTTAAGGCTGCATTACTCATTGCAAATAGTCACTACATGTTTTTCTCCTTTTCAAATCAATATTATTATTGATTTAGCATCACTTGGCAAACAGGAAGAAAAAACAAAGCCAACCTCTTTCCAGGCACAGACACCCAATGCTACAGTGCTATCTGTAAAGCTGATGGTACTCATGACGTAAGTGTCAAAATGCACATGGGGCACTTCACGTTTTCTCAAGTAGAAGATGTTTAATTCAGTGTGTGCTTGTAACAAGCCAAAAGATCATATTTACACATTCCAGTTTGGGTACTAGAATAATAAAGATAAGTAAAACCCTAGAAATGTCTCCAAACTTAACATAGCCACTGGTTTGAAACTTCTAACAAATATTAGGGAGCATCTCGAAACAGCAGATAAGACATCCCATATCATGTAATCAGAGATCAAAATCCAGAATTTTATCCTTTCCAAGTTCTTATGTTAAAATCTGACTACGAGAATCTTGGCCCACAATCCTCTCTCATTTAAAATGTATATATACAACACAGGCCAAGGGCTCCTACCCTGGGATTCATGAACAAACATCTAAATTTTAAAATGGGCAAAGGTTATGAATAGATAGTTCACCAAAGAAGAACTACATTATATATGGTCAACAGATGCATAAAAATATAAACTTAGTAGTAACCATAGATATAAATATCAAACAATGAGACACCCTAGGAGACACGCTGAATTTTTAAAAATTTTTTTTAATGTTTATTTATTCTTGAGGGAGAGACAGACAGAGTATAAGTGAGGGAGGGGCAGAGAGAGAGAGGGAGACACAGAATCCGAAGGAGGCTCCAGGCTCTGAGCTGTCAGCACAAAGCCTGACACTGCTCTCAAACTCACAAGCCATGAGATCGTGACCTGAGCTGAAGTCGGACGCCCAACAGACTGAGCCACTCAGGCGCCCCGAGACACACTGAATTTTTAAGAGAGAATCTACCCGGGGAAGGGAGAATGGAGCCTTCCATACTACTGGTGGCAGTCCAAGTTGGCATGCTTTGGGGAAAGCCAGTTGACAACAGGGATCATACATCTTAAACAAACAAACAGACAAAAAAACCACAAACACTCACACTCTAAACCCAAACTCAATTTATAGGCACTTATCCAAGGGAGGTAATCACTGATGTCCTCCAAGGCAGATTGAAAGGATGCTCACAATTGTTCTTTCTGAGGAAATTAGAGGCAATCTAAGATCTTAACAATTGGGCCACTACAAGGTAGGGCTGTGTGTTTTCAAAGTTGACTATTGAGCTTAGCTGGGATGCCTCAGGGTCCTCAAGGCTTTGGGAAGGGTAACCATGTACCATGGCCTTGAGAGGATGGGCCTGGGCTCCCCAATTCTGCCTCAATAGTAAGGCTCTCCTTCTGTATTGCCTTTGAGGAGAGGGTTCTGAAACTTTACAAAGCTTGCAAAACATTACCAGTGTTCCAGAAGACTAAGTGACATTATGTTAAACTTAAGAACTGCTTACAGTGAAGACTCTGTATCCATGAAAAATGAGGTTTAAGAATGTATATATTTAGGGGTGCCTGGGTGGCTCAGTCGGTTAAGCGTCCAAATTCGGTTCAGGTCATGATCCTGTGGTTCATGAGTTCAAGCCTCACATCAGGCTCTGTGCTGACAGCTCAGAGCCTGGAGCCTGCTTCGGATTCTGTGTCTCCCTCTCTCTCTCTGCCCTTCCCCTGCTCACGCTCTCTCTGTCTCTGTCTCGCTCAAAAATAAATAAACATTTTAAAAAAGAAGAATGTATCTTTTTAGGGGTGCCTAGGTGGCTGAGTCAATTGCGTGTCTGACTCTTGATTTTGGCTCAGGTCACGGTCTCATGGTTCATGGATCGAGCCCTGTGTGGGGCTCTGCACTGAGAGCAGGGAGTCTGCTTGGGATTCTCTCTCCTTGTCTCTCTGCTCCTCCCCTGCTTGTGTGCATCTGTGTGTGCATGCTCTCTCTCAAAATAAATAAATAAACATGAAAAACATTTTTAAAAAGGAATGTACATTTTTAGAGGCACCTAGGGGGCTCAGTCGTTAAGCATAGGACTCTTGGTTTCAGCTCAGGTCATGAACTCACAGTTCATGACACAGAATCCTGCGTCAGGCTCCCCGCTAATGGCATGGAGCCTGCTTGGGATTCTCTCTCTCTCTCTCTCTCTCTCTCTCTCTCAAAATAAATAAATAAACAAGAATGTATATTTTTAGTGCACTATTTTTAATTTTTCTCCTTTGCTAAAAACATTGGTTTTGTTTTAGTTTTATTTATTCCAAAAATAAAAATATTAATAGTCTTTGAATAGTTAAAAAAATGGTTACAATTTTGTTAATGTCTATTTTTCCACAATTTAAACTTAAAAAACACACACCAAACAGTTGGTTAGAAAACACCACCTACAGTATGATCCCATTCTTATAGGAAAACCATAAATACCTATCCATGCTTAAGACATATGACTGGAAAGCTAGAAAGTAAATTCTCAACCATGGTTATCTCTAGAGGGTAGAATGACATTTTCTTCCCATGTGAACTTCTTCATTTTACAAACTGTAAATATGTACATTATCTAAGAAAGGAAATACCTGGATTGGTGGTAAAAAAAAAAAAATTAAAGAGATTCAAAACACTGATTCAAGTAGAAGAGAAAAAGAGGGAAAATAGCTTAGCTTTAAATAATTGTAGACGACAGTGTCATTTTTAAAAACCAAAGCTATTACCAACAGTAAGAGAGTCCCTTCGGCTTCTGGGTGTGACATTAGGAGAAATCCAGTTTCTGGGTAAGTTTCTGAGAAATCCAGTTAACTGGGAGTTACCAGTCACCTCTAACAGCTTTGGGAAGCTTCAGGACCCTCGAGGCAAAAGCAAGAAAAAAAAGAAGACAACAAAGAAGAAGAAACGCAAAGGGAGAGGTCCAAGCAAAGATAGCAATTGGAAATTAAGGCCAGAATAGCTCGGGGCCAATTTTTAAATATTCAAGGAGAAAAATTCTAGACATAATAAGAGAGATTTCACCAGGTTCCCGACTCACCACCCACACTCCCTCATTTCCTCTCCGTTGCAACAGTGGACACTGACCATGAAAATTAACGGGAACTATAGTAATGACTCCCGGGAGGAGTGGTTTCTGCGCCAGAGAAAATCAAAAGGAAGCATCCAGCATTCTGGGAATATCCCAAGGAGATGGCCGAGAAGGAAAGTAACGGCAAATGAGAAATGCGTGGGTGGTCTGTCAGAGAGAGGGTGGGGCGAGGATGTAAGGCCCAAATTAAACACACTTCCGAAACTTCCAGTTCTCCCTTCCTCATCTCCCCTACCCTGTGACAGGTATCATAGGACCGTGAGGAGACCCGCTCGCCGCGTGGGGCTCTGCCCTAGACCTACTTCTGTCTGCTTGTAGCATTTCCGGACTGGTCAGAAACCAGATGTGGCAGCGACCCAGCCCCGCCCACTCTGTCTGACGAGAATTCCTGGAGCAGCCCATCTACTCTAGGACAGTGAGACAGAAAGACCCACACACAGACAGACCCACAGAAGCAGACATACACAGAGACACAGACCCAGAGACAGATGTGTGGACAGACTCACACACAGTTGAACACAGATGAACACAGACACACAGAGCCACAGACCTACAGACAGAGAGAACACACACACACACACACACACACACACACACACCCATAAGAGGAGACGACCCAGGCCCCAGAGGCCATCCTTCATGGAGGTCGCTCTAATGGCTGTGTCATTCCCCCTCCCACCTCTAGCTCACCCAGCCACCACTCATTCCAGGGGCTCCTCTGTCCTGGATCACAACTCACTCTTTGGAATTTTACCTCATTTCCAATTATTCAAATTGAGCAGAAAATGTGTTTTTATTTTCTGTAACTGCCAAGCCCCAGGTTCGTGGGCATGTCTGAATCATCCACACTCCCCTGTCTTCTTCTACCTGCTGCTTCCACAGATGTCAGCTCCTATCTCTGGACTCAAAGGCAAATTCCACCAAGCAACGTGCAGTCTTACACACATACGCACACACACAGCTATGAGAATCATTGTTTTCAGGATAGCTCTGCAAACAGCCAGGGAGGGTCAGGCCTGGCATTTCCACCCCGGGTCCCAGAGGACGGCAGCACCGTGTGAAAGGCATGTGGCTTTGGGGTCACGTCCTGAGAACACCCTATCACCCAGTGCTAGCCTTCTGTAGGATATGGAACTACCAGCTGTTCATCAGCTCTCACAAACATGACGTGACATGAACAGGCAGGATCCTGGAAAATGGGTGACTTGTCACTGTTACCAAAGTCAAATTGTCCATGGCTCAAAACAACTTCCCCATCATCCTAACTGTGGAGTCTTTCTTGATTGTCTTCTTTGAGGGTCTGACCCTGATTTTATTTTTCTCCTGTTTTCTGGTTATAAATAGGAGTACTTGACTTCCTACTCTGTAATGTGTGCTTCGGTTTTCACATCTTAACTTTTCTAAATAACCATGTGAGCAAAGTAAAAATAAATCTCAGTGTACATCCTTTTGGTAATCTTCAGACATGCTGAGCTGATTAACTGTTAAACCTGAGGAAATTCAGGGCGCCTCCGTGGCTCAGTCAGTTAAGCATCCAACTCTTGATTTTGGCTCAGGTCATGACCTCACAGTTTGTGGGATCGAGCCCCGTGCCCAGCTCTGTGCTGCTGTGGAGCCTACTTGGGATTCTCTCTCCCCCTCTCTCTGCCCCTCCCATGCTCGCTCTCTCTCTCTCTCTCTCTCTCAAAAATAAATAAATAAACTTTAAAAAAAGATTAAAATCTGAGGAAATTCTAGTTTATACTGTTTTCCCCAATGCATCTCAAGAATTTATTAAAACACAGAAACATGAATCTTCACATTCATATTTTTAAAACTACATTCTCAAATTATAGAGAAATCCAGAAAAGTTTTGACTAAAAAAAGTCATAATTGCAGGGCTGTCCTACTTTACAAAGCTAGACCTTAAAACACAGCCAGTCCTGCCAAGAGGCCATCCGAGCATCCCTCCATCCGCGCTTCTGAGGTGGGGATGGTTAAGTAAAGCCAGAGCTGAAGAGCACTTCCCCTCAAACCCCTCCTAGAAAACCTCTCCATCCAGTAATGCCACACAGGGTTTTCACAAAGAATTTGTCACTACGGCCCAGAGCACAGTCTATGGAAATTCCATCTCTGGCCTGACATTTGGGGATTTTATCAAGCTCGAGGGCAGAAGGGGTCCACCCTGACTGGAGGCAAATCTCTCCACAGGTCTTCACGAGCACACTTCCAGCAACACTGCCCCTATTCCTGTAAGCCTGGCTGAGGTAAAGCGCCACATCACCATCAAAAGCTCCACAATATGACAGGAAAGTGATGACGTCATGGAACTAGAGGGGGTTTCTTTTCTTTCACACTCATTTGGCATATAAACAATCTAAATATTGGGTGGGCTTGATTTTCTTCCAGTTAACTGTTCTTATTTATTTAGCCTACAAGCCTTTTGGGGAAAGTTCTAACTCCCATTTTCAATTATTAACTTCAACAACGTTTCTCATGAACTATGAGTACTATATCTTAAGCTGACATGCCTGCTTACTCTAAATCATTCATTACTGAGGAAATTTTCATGTAAACATTAACTCCCAATGGAAGAATTGGCTGTATTAGTCAAGTGTTGACTCCAGCGTATTAATAAACCACGCAACAAATTAGTCCTTTGTCTATTCGGAATACCTGGGCCCTCAATGCTGCCATTCTGCATGACAAGCACCTTCTGCTCCACGTTTACTCATCTTTTTCAGAGACTCACCCACATTTGTGCTTCTTAATAGCCTAAAAGGGCTAAAGATCTGGCTTAAATGGCCGTAAAGAAAATTACCTTCTCAATTACAGCTAGGAAATATCTTAGCAGCTGTGTTTTCACTGAAACAGCTCTAATATCAAAAGATTTGCATGCTACTTCACATTTATGATCCCCCATTGATATTTAATAATCAATATTATTATTATTATTGGACCCGCAACCAACTGAGCCACCCAGGTGCCCCTACTTAAAGTAATTTGAATGAGCTGCCGGTCCTGACACTAGGAAGGGCCTGCCTTCAGTAGCTACGTATCCCTGAGCGAGCAAGCAAGCACACGCATACCACAGCAAGGCACTGCATCTAGAAGTCTGGACTTGGTTTTTGGCTGCAAGAGCCTTAGACACGCCAGTCCTCCAGAGCCTTCGTTCACCTACTTGGAAGCGTTTGCGGGGGAAGATGGTCGGTCAGAGCAGTGGTTCTGGAAGCAGAGTTCCATAACAGCAGCATCACGCAGGAACCTTCTAGAAATGCAGATTCTCTGGCCCCACTCCAGACCTACGAACCAGAAGCCCTGGGAGGATGGCTCAGCAATCCCTGTTTTACCAAGCTCTCCCACAGGTGCTGCTACACACTCTGTTGTGAGAGGCACTGTCCAGAGGAACCAAAAGGTCGCCCCTACAGTGAGGGTCTCTGAAGCAGTGAATTGGATGCGAACCCTCTTCCTTTCAAAACCTCCTCCTCTCTCCCCACTAGCCCCCAGGAAAAAAAGAAGAAATAATTCTCCTCAGGAAATATTAGAGCAGTGGAACTCTCAAAGAACATGGCAGCGCAGAAAAGGTAACGGGAAAATCCTGGCCCCTCTGTTTAGAAGCATTCAATTCCTACTCACCCTAATGAACCTGGCAACGAGGCAGATACGAGGTGGATAGGCGAGGCCTGATCTCCTCATATACTTCCCAAGGACCTAGGTACTAAGGAAACCAGAAAATATTTAAGAGACTACAATCCCTAGGACAAGTGGGGGGATGGAATCAGAAGCCCAGTGTGTCCTGAGGAAGAACCCATCACTCCTATGACCACAGCTTCCCACCTAGAAGGAGTGAGAAGCTACGGGTTACTTGAGCAGCAGGGGCTTCCGGGGAGCGGGGCACATGCTGAGCGGCTTGTGAGGCAGGTCCATGAGGATTATGACACATGAGAAAGTCACTACACACCAATCCAGCTTTTTGCCCCTTTCTATCTCCCGGCTGCTGAGGAACAACCTGCATTTCACTTTGTGGTGCTGTTTTCATTCATTCAGTTGTTCATTCATTTCATTCACAGGGAACCTGATCTGATGTTTAAGAAGGTGGAGGGGAGACTTGGCAAGGGGCTCTAACACGGCGGGCAGGAGGGCCAGGTGGCCCACTATCTGCCGGGCCCTCGGTCCACTTTCCAGGAAGCCAGAGCATGAAATGACCAACTACCCTGATCACCAATTATATGCACTCTTCTAAATTTTAGCAGTTTATCTATAATTACTGCCATGGGATAAATTCTTAGAAATGGAGTTACTGGGACAGTAGAGAACAAACCATGCACAAAGATTTATGTACAAAAATGATCATCATGGTTTTATTTTCAGTGGCAAAGAAGATGGAAAACCTGATGTCTACCCTGAATTGGCTGGTTAAATATATGGTGGTGTATTCTTATGATAGGATTTTAAATGTTCTCAGAAGAGATGTAATGATTTGGGGAAAATGCTCCTAATATAATAAGAGGACAAAGGATCAATAGAGTAAATACAATATATCAGTGTTTCTGTGAAGCTAATATGCATCAGAATCTCCTGGGATCTTGTTGAAATGCAGATTCTGATTCAATAGGTCTAGAGAGGGGCCCCAGAGTCTGTATTTCAAATGAGCTCCAAAGGATGGGGTTGTATTTCTCTGTATTTTACAATCTGGAAAAAATTTACTTTTTAGTTTTAAATAGAACTTTATATGAAACATCAAGAAGAGGAAGATCGATAGAAACAGACAGGCAGTGGGGCTGGGGGTGGGAATGGGAAGTAAGTATAAATGGGCACGAAGGATCTTACCAGGCTGGTGAAAATGTTCTCAAGTATTTTATGGTGACAGTTGCACAACTGTGTACATTTACTAAAAACCATTAAAATGTATACCTGAAACGAGTGAATTATATAATATGTAAAACATGCCTTAATAAAGCTATTTTTAAGTGTTTTTTAATGATCAGGCCGATTTTTAAAAGATCACATGGTGCTTCTAAAAATAAAACAAAAACTGAAAAGATTTAAAAACAGGGGCACCTGGATGGCTCAGTCGGTTGAGCATCCAACTTCGGCTCAGGTCATGATCTCGCAGTTCATGGGTTTGAGCCCCGCATCGGGCTCTGTGTTGCTGGCTCAGAGCCTGCACCTGCTTCAGATTCTGTGTCTCCCTCTCTCTGCCCCTCCCCCTCTCATGCTCTGTCTCTGTCTCTGTCTCTCTCTCAATGATGAATAAACATTAAAAACATTAAAAAAAAATAATAATTGGAAGGGAGGCACAGAAGGGTGTTAATGATTTTTGTTTGGCAAGATGAGAATGTTCTGGAGCCGGATGGTGGTGAGGGTTTAAAACAGTGGCAGTATACTTACTGCCACAGACCTGTGTGTTTAAAATGGTTCAAACGGTAACTTTTATGCTATGTGTAATTTATCACAATAATAATAACAATGATGATGGTGGTGATTAAATAAGCAAATGTAAACACTAGCTGCTTTGAAGTATTACCCCACAAGGGTTTCTTTCTCTCTGCTTCCTTCTCAAGGCCCCAGTGTGGTTTCTGCAGAGGCTCTGTCCTGGCTTGGCGTTCCCACCGTAGGTAGGTTGAACGGTAACCCCCCCCCCCCAAAAGACGTCCTCATTCCCAGAACCCGTGACGGGAGCTCATTTCGAAAAAAGATCTCTTTTTTCCAGACGTAATTAAGATGTAATTAAGTTAAGGATCTCGAGAGGAAGAGATTACTCCTGATGACCTGAGCGGGCCCTAAATCCAATGACAAGGATCCTCAGAGACACAATGAGGAGCAGACATAGGAGAAGGTGATGTGTAAATGGAGGCAGAGGTTGGAGTGATGCGGCCACAAGCCAAGGAAACCAAGGAAGACCAGTAGCTCCCAAAGCTGGAAGAGGCAAAGAACGGATTCTTCCCTAGAGCCTTTGGAGGGACTGTGGCCCTGCTAACACCTTGATTTTTGGACTTTTGGCTTTGAGAACAGTGGAAGAATAAATTTCTGTTGTTTCTACCCACCAGGTTATGGTAATTTGTTGCGGCAGCCACAGGAAACTAATGTCCCCAGCAATGAGACACCTGGGGCTGGTTCCACTCAGAGCCCTACCCCTGTGGGCCTGGCTATGAGGCCCACTCAGATCCCAGGTCACAACCCAAAACGGTAGGAGACAGGCCAACCATGGTGGCGGGAGGGAGGGGAGGAGAGGAAAGGAAAGCCTTGTATAACTATATGCACAGATCCAAACAGAGAGCCCACATCAGGTCTTTTAAGACAGGCTCTTTCTGGAAACAGCCAGCGACACTGTGAGCAGTATCAACTAATTAAGAGTATCTCCCTTCACACCACTGCTGCTCTCTGCCATTACTTGTCTCCACCCCAATGGTCTGGCACTGAGGGATCCTCACCCCTGGAACAGGCCCTTCAGACAAGCCAGACTGCCTTTTTCACTGTTTTGGGCAACACAGTGTGCCGGTAACTAGCACCTTCCCACAATCACCAACGCATTTCTGCAGTTCAAAAATAGACTATTAAGGCTCGCCGATCAAGGAGGCAACCCACAGTCCTTTTTGTCACTGCAAGTCGCACTCTGAAAAAAAAAAAGTTTTATTTGTATTTAAGTAATTTCTACATCCAACGTGGGGCTTGAACTCACAACCCCAAGATCAAGAGTCACATGCTATTCCAACTAAGCCAGCCAGGTGCCATCAAGCCCTGTCTTTTTTTATTTTTTATTTTTTTAAAGAATTTTCTTCTTAGGGCACCTGGGTGGCTCAGTCATTTAAGCATCCAACTTCAGCTCAGGTCATGATCTCATGGTTCATGGGTTCGAGACCCACATCTGGCTCTGTGCTGACAGCTCAGAGCCTGGAGCCTGTTTGGATTCTGTCTCCCTCTCTCTCTCTCTGCCCTTCCCCTGCTCACACTCTGTCTCTCTCAAGAATAAATAAACATTAAAAAAAAAATTTTTAAAGTTTTCTTCTTTGAAAAGCATTTAGTAAGATGATAGAATAGCAGACCCTAGAGTTTTAAACAACTCTTTAAAAAATGAGGAATAAAATCAGGAGGGTATTTTAAATTCATATTCATTAACTCAAGTCTCAGAAAAAAATGGGGAAAAACACTTTTAACACATACAAAACACTCTCTTCTAATTTTACAAATTTAACCACTTCTAAGGCTATTTGTAAACTGAAATAAACTGTATCCATATTCTTAATTTCTATTCCAAGTACATCATGCAATCAATTCACTGGTTCCAATTTTCCAGGGGTTATTTCCAAGACATTAGAGAACTCAACTTCACAAAAAAACCCTGTTGGCATTCAAAGGCCAACAGAATTACTAAATCTTTCTACTGGAAAATCCAGGCCACTGTTGCCCAAATGGGCTCAAAATGAACATATATCAATTATTTGACGACCATCTGGTCGCTAACGAGAGACTTTTGGAAACCAGGCTTAAAACCAAAATGCAGAAACCAGCACAAAGTTCAGTAAATCAAGATTCACTACTCAAATCACATCTCCCTCCATATTTTCTCACCAGCTTTTTGAGCTGTAATTTTGGAATCTTCATTTTCCTCTGTTGCTTATTGCTTTGACTTCTTCTCATGATAAAATTATCACTAAGACTTCCTACGGGAGTCTTTGTAAAGATGATGATGTCAAGAGGAGGTTTGCTTTCTATCCATGTACATCTAGGAAATGTGGTGCACACTTCGGCTAACCTCAAAATAACTTTAACTGATAGCTTTTGTTATCCAAACGTTGTCACCACCACACAAAGAAGAACTCTCAAATCCAAAAGTCATCTTAAGAAATGCCATAACCTAGAGCGGCTCTATTTGTAGATGACCATCTCTGGGGTGTAACTGGCACTGAAACATACCTACTCAATAATGTGTCTCTCCCATTCCCTATTCTCCTGTCTGAAGTTTCCATCATCAGAGTTAACAATGGACTCAAACAATGTCAGAACCAGAAGGAGCCTTAGAATTCATCTGGTTCAACTCCCTCTTTACACAGATAGCGGTCACGTGCCTTGCCTAAAGAAAGGTTCATTCTGTAACAAACATACCCAGAGCACCCAGTCAGCACCGAGCATAGTGCCAGGTACTGACGGGGCAAAAGAAGATACCTCCCCACTCACTGCCCCGCTCTCTTTAAATTCGTAATCTAATCTGGTGAGAGACAAAATGCAATGTAAGAGCTTTGTGACAAAAAGGTGCTCTCGGTCAAAAGAGCAGAAAGAAAGGCTTGCTGGTCTTTTCAAGTCAAGTATTTGGCATAAAAACTCGCAAATCACTCAGAATTATTCCCTTAGCGAGAGGATCTTAGCGTGCTGCTACATTTAGATGTGCTATGGTATCAAACTGTTATGAGCCATGGAACCCTATATTCTAAGACAGAGCAAAAAGTAAAGTCGACCCGAGTCCACTAACAGATGAATGAATAAACAAAATGTAGTATATCCCTATGATGGACTATTATTCCGCCTTAAAAAGGAAGAAAATTCTGATACATGCTACAATGCAGATGAACCCCGAGGATCTTATGCTAAGTGAAATCAGCCAGTCAAAACAGGACATACACTGGATGATTCCACTTATATGAGGTCCCCAGAGTAGTAAAATTCACAGAGACAGAAAGTAGAAGGGTGGTTGCCAGAGGCTGAGGGGAGGGAGGGAATGGGGAGTTGTTTTAATGGGTACAGAGTTTCAGTTCTGCAAGATGAAAGTTCTGGAGATCAGTTGCACAGCAACGTGAATATGCTTAACACCATTGAACTGTACCTTTAAAAATGGTTAAGGTGGGAAGTTTCAGGCTATGTGTATTTCACCACAATTAAAAAAAATTTTTTTAAGTAAATTAAAAAGCACCTGAGATGAGCCAAATTCAGTTAAAGAAAGTTTTTTTTCCCCACCTTTAAGCATCCAATTTGCTCTGCATGTCTAGGGCCACGGTGGGACTCAGGGGATCAGAGCAATAAATCAAACTAATACAATCAGCAAGGCACTGCATTCAAAAGAATCAAGGTCAGGGGGAGAGAGGGACAGTAAGGAGGAGGGAGAAGCAATGAGACAAGACTGGCCAGGAGTTGAGTACAGCTGAAACTAGACAATGGGTACAAAGGTGTTCATTATAATATTCTCTCTATTCTAGTGTGTGTTTGAAACATTTAGTGATAACCGGTAAAAGTGAAATGCTGGTCAAGAGAATTTCATTCTCTGGGCAAATGCAAGAGCTTATCCCTTAGATGTCTAGTGTAGCTGGTTGTCTTCATTCACTACGTGCCCCCAAGGCAAAGCATGTGAGACATTTAAATCAATTTTAGAGCGGCAACGGTGTGACCAAATGCTACTAACATCCTACCTTTCATCTTAGTTCTTTGAGCAGGATACGTTTACATCATGCAAATCTCTAAAATGCACGAACGTGCACATGTTCCCATTACCCCAGTTCACCGCTCCTGGGTAATTACCACTCCTACTCCTAATTGTAATTCGTTTCTTGGACATCTTCCAGTTTCTTATACGTTAGTATATCATTCACACTGTTCTGCAACTCGCCTTCCTCACTTAAGGATATATTCAGGAAGGCTTTCCGTATCAGTAAAAAGTATTTGCATTCTTTTTTCCGGCTACAGAGTATTTCACTGTATGGATGTACTATAATTTACTCTTCCCAGGTTGAAGGGAATTTTGGTTGTCCCCGATATTTTCCTATCATGCACCATAGCATACTTACGTTGTGAACAAAATCGGTTTCATTGAAACAAGGTGGCTCGGTGCACACTGGGACTGTTACATGGCCTAGCAATGCCACGTGAGCGCTATGTCAGGCTCACGTTCTGCCTCCCCTTCTTGGACCTGTTCCCCTTCTAGGCGCAGCCCAAGCTAAGCTCAGCTCCTGCACCAAGCCTTTCTGAACCCCCTGGGCCCACAGTGAACACTCCTTTCTACTTCATTTCTATTCCACACACTCTCACGCAACTTGGTGTATACTGTTGTGTATTTTTCAACTGTTTGATTTGTGTGGGGCCAGAAGCCCTAACTATTGCTGGCTCTACCTCTATCTGCACAGCATCTAGCACGGCTTTGGCGAACGGAGCCTGCTCAGTAAACACTAACTGATTAAACCACCGTCAGTAAATGCTTCCCTTACTCTTAACCCACAGGTCTGCTAGACCCGAGATGTTCTTCAGAGAAGGGTTCTAGCCAGTTCTGCTCCGTGAATTATTGTAAAAACCATAACCAAATTGTGATTCACTACAGAAAAAAAATCCGAATCCAATAAAGTGAGTCCTCTTGCCAGGCTCTGCACGCAGAACAGGAAACATAATGACATTCAGAAGGTGCCCGACACCTCAATTCAGGCAGAAGATGCTATTTAAACAGCATCTGTAGTGGTGACACAGCCAACATAAACAAGAAAGTTACAAATAACATTTAAGTGGGGTAGAGACAAGCCCTGTCAAACTTTAAGGGGAAAGTATCGTCGTAACTCTCAGTCACATTTTAATTGTGCTCTGCGATCTACTTAATTGTTCAATCAATGTGTACTGAGAGCGGTCACAGAAGGCCTCTTTGAGGAGGTGAGTTCTGAGCTGAAAGCCGCATGATGGGAGGAAGGGGTAGACCAGACATGGGGACTCCTCCAGGGCTGCTGCTGCCACTGGCAGAGATACACTGATGGCACAATGGCTTCCGATACAATTGCTGTGTGGCTTGAATTGCATTCTCCAAAAAGATGTTAAAGCTTTAACAACCCCCAGTACCTGTGAATGTGACGTTATTTGGAAATGGAGTCTTTGCAGATGATCAAGTTAAGATGTAGTCATCTGAGTGGGCCCTGACCCCGTGTGCCTGACATCTTCATAAAAAGGAGAGATTTGGACAGGGAGGTGCACAAAGAGGGGATGTCGTGTGGAGACGAAGGCAGAGATCAGGGTGATGCATCTACAAGCCAAAGAAAGCCCAAGGCTGCTAGCAACCCAGCAGAAGCCGGAGGAGAGGCACAGAACGGATTCTCCCTCACGGCTCTCAGAATGAACCAACCCTATGCACACATTGATCGTGAACTTCTAGCAAGCAGGGCTGTGAGACAAGACATTTTCCACTTAAGCTCCCCCCCACCCCGCCCCGCCCCAGCCCCTGGCTGTGGTGCTTTGTTGCAGGAGCCCCAGGGCATGACCACAGTGGCTATTAGGTGCAGTAAATATTCATGCCAGCCAAAGGGCGAAGGGTGCTCTCAGTCCATCTTAGCAGCACGATCTTTGTTCTGAAGACAAGTGTGCCCGGAAGCCCGGTGTGTGATGAAAACGAGCGCTCAGAAGCAAATACTTCACTGCTTGCTAGACCCATGAAGTGCCCGCCTCCTCCCATCCCTGGAGTTGCTGGCAACCGGTTTGAAAAGGACTTGAAAAGAAAGTATAAACAAACAAAACCCCCCAAACCAGGCCGAGGCCAGAAAACCTGGGTGGAGGCGGCCGTGGTGGCTTCTATCGTTGTATTACTAAACTAGCATCATCACGAGCACTGTTTGTGAGCACCTGCTCTACAGCAGACATTATCTCTGCCCCACGCCCGGACTGTGAGAGGCCAGGGGCTGCGGGAAGCGACATCAGAGGAGCCAACTCGCCGAAAGCACCTGTATCTGTTTGCCAGCACTGCCTTAACAAATGCCACAGACTGTGGGGCTTAGACAACAAAAGTTTATTTCCTCACAGTTCTGGAGACCAAAAGTCCAAGGTCAAGGTGTCAGCAGATCTGGTTTCGGGTGAGGCCTCTCTCCTTGGCTTGCCGATGCCCACCTTCTCGCTGTGTCCTCACGTGGTCTTTGCTCTGAGTGCACATCCCTGGTGTCTCTCTGTGTCCTAATTTCCTTTTTTTTGTAAAGGCACAAATCAGATTGCACGAGGGCCCACCCTAGTGCCCTCATTTTAAATCAACTACCTCTAAAAGGCCCTGTCTCCAAATACAGAAACATTCCGAGGCACTGGAAGTTAGGGCTTCACCATAGGAGGGGACACAATTCAGCTCACAAGAGCTCCTTAAGGAAAAAGTTACAGAGCCCACATTCCATCCTAGAACCATTTGGCTCCAAAGGCCATTTTCCCTGGAGCACACTGCCTGACTCCAAAAAGTCCTCTTTATTTGTTGTAAGACAAAATGTATTACTTGAACGATAAGAAAAATAAATACATACAAGTTCTTTGGTTTGTTTCTAAGACTTCTCTACCGAGGTTCCAGGCCACCCCCTAGGAAGCTCCCGGCAGAGTCACATCAGCAGGGCCCCAGGTGTGAGCCCTGAGAGGTATGGAGACAAAGCAAAGCACGGCCCCTTCAGCCCCTGCAAGGAGCACAGCCAGAGGCCCAACCTGAGCAGGCTTGAGCTTTCACCTTCCAGGGCAAGGGCCCTGAGCCCCAAGAACCACCTCCTAGCATCAGCCAGAACACTGGAAAAGGAGGCACACCCTAAGAGTGGGCCCAGTTTCAGGCTCACGGATATATGAGAGGTTTCCTGAGACCTGCTTTCTTTCCTCTCTGTATCTTGGCCTTGGCGGGGCTAACCCCAGGCCAACTCAAAAAAACTCCTGGCCGAGACTACAATGAGGTAACACGGGCAATGGCCATCAGAAAGCCCCCAACTTCTCAGAAAACACGGGCCCTTCACACTCGAGCCCGGGCTGTGGCAGCTTTTGTGCCCACTGGGATTCATGGAACGACCTTCAAACATCTGCCATCCTCCACTGCTTCAAATACCAAATCAATAAAAGATGGCACTTTGCTGGGCCCTTCCCTGAGCAGGGCGGCAACACTTGTCAACAAGTGAGGTGACAGAGACCTTAAAATGAGCACCCTTCTGCGGACCAGCAGTGGGGGTTGTCCAGGGACAGGCCTCCTTTACCAAGCACAGGGACCCCCTAAAATAAGGAAATGTCTAAAGCGAGCAGCCAATGAAAATCCATATGTGCCAACACCCCACTAGGGTGTTGAGGACTAGGGTGACGAGGACTAGAAACCAAGTGTTGGTTCCAATTTCATCAAGGAGACAGAGCTGGGCAAAAATAAGAGAAGACAACAATAAAAGGTTCAAAATGCAATACTGACCATAATTATCATTTTGTTCAAAAAGGACAGTGCAAAAAAAAAATAATCAGGATGGAGTAGATGAAGATGGGGGAATGGAAAACATCAGAAAAGACTTCATGGAAGAGATACGAGGGGTGGAAAATGATCATGAAATGAGTAGAGCACATTCCATTTACGTTCACTAGGTTACATATCTGCATGGTGCATTTGGCACACTGCCAGCTCGGCATTCTTTTATTTCAGAGCCCCACTGAGAAGTAACTATTGCAAACCTCTTCGTTTCTATCCACCTCAGAGATTCTGAGACACATCATCAAATGTTTCCAGAAAGTTGCCTACCTGGGTATTATCTCTCAGCTTTTTTTACTCCCTGGTTGAAAAAAAGCAAAAGCCAGTTTCTGGCCCACCCCAGGAGAAAACCTGGAAATACATATCCCCTGAGCCCCCGCAAGGCTGTGGCCTCGTAACCTTGATGGCCCTTCCCACAGATGAGGTCAACCTTTGTGTTCCTGATTTATCAATCCGTAGTTTATGCCAGGCAGGGAAAAAAAAATGCCTGATGGCAACAAGTCCAGCTACTGTCAGTAGAAGGGCAATTCAGCAATATCTATGAAAATTCTAAGGGCACAGGCTCTTAACCCAAGCACTCCACTGCTAGGCATTTATCCTAAAGATAGACCCATGCAAAATAGACTGCTTTGCCACAGGAAAAAAAGGAAAGCTTGAAACAACACCAAACAGGGCACTGATTAAACAGACTAAGGGGTAGGCACAGAAAGATGCATTAACTGAAAAAAGCTCGTTGGATCAGACCTTGCATATTGTTGTCTAGTTTGTGGGGTTTTGGGGGGAAAATTGCACATTTTTAATGTTTGTGTATGCATAGAAAATTTCTAGAGAATAAAAAAAGCAAAGGCAGAGTAAAGTAGGGAACTTTATTTAAGGTTTTCTGTACCATTTGAATGTTTTACCACGAGTTTATCATTTTATCATTTTAAACGCATATAAGAAAAATCCACGAGCAATGAAAATCTACGAGAACACAGCCCTAAGTTTCTCTCAGCAATGAACAAACTCTTAAAGGAAGATTCAGAGATCTTTACTGGGCTGTAATTCCTACTCAGGAAGTAGTCCTCTACAGTTAAGAGTGGTTTTCATGAACAGGGCACGAAACCTAAATGGCTTCTTATTAGTCATCATTTGATCAGAAAACCAAAGAACTTTCCACACCCCATTCTGCACACCTAGTGTATAATAGAATTTTCGTGAATACATTTTCCATAATTTTCAGGGGCAACGGCATATAATATAATCAAAATATAATCCAGCACACTATAGATTAGGGATTTCGTTCAATGGATAACAAAATTTCCTTGTTTCTGTAAAGGGAGGAAAAAGGCTATAAAGGGCATGGGTACACACACATAAATCCTCATGACAGTTTTGCATGTAACAGCAAAAACACAATTGGAAACAAATGTACACAATAGGAGAATGAGTGAAAAAATTACACTGTGGCCGTACGATGAAATACTATGCAGCCATTAAAAATGTTGTAGCTCTACATCAGAGATATGGAAAGGTACTGCAGGGCACACTGAAGCTAAAAAAAAAAAAAGCTGATTAAAACAGCATTTGTGGCATGGCCCTATTTGCAAAATATATATATGCATGTTGCAAAAGGCTAGAAGCAGGTAAAGCAGAACATGGGCAGCAGGGTCCCTGGAGATTTCATAGGCACACATTTCAGCTGATCTCTGTTCTAACTTTTTTCGTAAAAAAAACATTTTTAATTGTATGATTTCTAACTTTAAAAAATGCTGGCTATCGTATCCTTCCTTGGGAGACCTAACATCCTTCCACAGAACCAAATCCAATGGGAAATGTGCTGCTTGTTCTCTTTCCTGCCCATTTGTGGGTATTTTAATAGTTTTTCTGATGCTTTAGAAACCAAAGAGAGGGAAAAAGGCCTGACATTTTCGTGGTTGTCTTTTTCCCTCTTTCAAATGCTGCTATTGTACTTAGGCCAGTGGTTCCTAGCCAAGGGCAACTGTGTCCCTGGGGACATCTGACACCGCCTGAGACATTTTTGTTCTCACAACTGGGCGAGGTAGCGCTCCTGGCCTGGATAGAGGCCAGGGATGCTTTTCAACACCCTCCAGTGCACAGTCCCCCACAGCAGCCTTAGAGGGCCCAAAATGTCAACAATGCTAAGGTGGAGAAACCCTGCGTTCGGGTAATGAGTCTTCGAAAGGCTTCCCACCCTCAAATAGCTGTACAAACACGCCTGGCTGAGAGGCCTCATTGCTACAGTGGAAAATGCACTGATGACAGAGGCAGAATAGGAAGTGAATCCTGGATCGGCTCCCTTTCTGGCTATCAAACCTCAAGCAGGTGACCACGTCACCCTGATGATCACGCATCCTCCTGCGTAAGATGGAAACGCCATCTTCCACCTCACAGGGTATACATGCTGTATAGAAAGGGTTCTGTACACTGTGAAGCACCAGGCACATGTGAATGGTGTTGTCACTCCAGGATACCAAGTGTCCAGCTTTCCCAGTGAAAGCACATTCAGGGTTTCCATGGGTCTTCACTAGCACACTCTGACTACCCTGAGTCACACGTCACAGCAGTGATGTTTAATAAATAGTGACACCGAAAAACAGAGACTGCTTTTTTTTACACTACATGTTCCTTGGCCTAAGTTGTGAGGCAGCAGAACTTAGCGAACAAATGACAAAATCTGAAGTCAGACTCTTAAGAAAGAATTCCAGCACCACCTCTTAATAGGTGGGTGACATCAGGAAGTAATGTGGCTTCTCTGTGCCCTCTGTTTCCTCACCTGTCTATCCAAACCCCAACATTTCAGAGGGAACTACTTTTAAGTTTTTATTCAAATTCCAGTTAGTTGCCATACAGTGTAATATTAGTTTCAAGTGTACAATAAGTGATTCAACAATTCCATGCATCACCTGGTGCCATCACAGGTGCCCTCCTTAATCCCCAACACCTATTTCACCCATCCCCCCACCCACCTCCCCTCTGGTCACCATCAGTTTGTTCTCTGTAGTTAAGAGTCTGTTTCTTGCTTTGCCTCTCTTTTCCCCCCATGATCATTTGTTTTGTTCCTTAAATTCCACAGAGGAGTGAAATCATATGGTATTTGTCTTTCTCTGACTATTTCGCTTAGCATAATACTCTCTAGCTCCACCCACGTCATTGCAAATGGCAAGATTTCATTCTTTATGGCTGAGTAATAGTCCAGTGTGTGTGTGTGTGTGTGTGTGTGTGTGCGCGCGCACGTGCGCGCGCGCACACACACACACACACACACATCTTTATCCATTCATCAGTCAATGGACATTTGAGCTGTTTCCATAATGTGGCTATTGTAGATAATGCTGCTATGTATCCCTTTGCATTAGTAGTTTTGTATTCTTTGGGTAAATACCCGGTAGTGTGATTGCTGAATGATAGGGTAGTGTGATTGCTGAATGATAGTGTGATTGCTGAATGATAACTTTTTGAGGAACCGCCATACTGTTTTCCAGAGCAGCTGCACCAGTTTGCATTCCCACCAACAGTGCAAGAGGGTTCCGCTTTCTCCACATCCTCGCCAGCATCTGTTGTTTCTTGTGTTGTTGGTTTTAGCCGTTCTGACAGGTGTGTGGTGACATTGTAGTTTTGACTCGTATTTCCCTGATCATCAGTGATGTTGAGCATCTTTTCATGTGTCTGCTGACCATCTGTATGTCTTCTTTGGAAAAATGTCTATTTGTGTCTTCTCAGAGTGAACTAATTTATCATTGGAACCAGGACACTTCAGAGTGAAAGAGGGGGCTACCACCATCAATGCTAGGACAGGAGGCATACACCAGAACTGTCCCGTGGCCAACAGGGACATGAGGTCACCCTGAAGGATATTAACAGTACCTACCTCACAGCTTTGTTTTGATGACTAACTAGGATGAAAGGAACAAAGCATACAGTACACACCATTACGTCCTACCTACGAATCCTTCTTCTGCCCTTCTATTCATTAACCAAGTGCTTAGTGCCGTGGCCTGAAGCTGGGCACCAAGAAAGGAGTCAGACACATCCACTCCCTGTCCCCAGCAGGATGCCCCCTCCTGTTCCACAGTGTGTTTGTTACAGTCCCAGGACTTTTCTTCCATACACACAGTCACAACAAATGCAGAATGAAACACAAGCCCACGGTGAACACTATAGGTCCAGAATGCCAGGAAACACACACCAAATGTGTGAGAGTTCAAAGTCTCCCACACAAAAATGAACAATAAATAAGAGCTTATCTAATCAACAAAGACAAAAGGATTTATTATTATCCCAGAGTCCCTGATTCAAGGAAGCGATTGCAGTTTGCCTAAAAGCTACCAATGGGTCTCACAGATTAATAAAACTTTGTAACAGCACGTAATGTTTAGAAGCACGTTACAGTATCCACTCCCTTTCATTTCTAGCACATGCCATGACAAAGAACTGTGTACAGTTTGTCCACAAAGACAACCTTACAGAACCCTTAGATTATGAAAGCAAAGTTAATCTAGCTTGCTTTTGTATTGAGATACATTTATGTCTTTTGCCAAGAAAAAGTTTGATTCAGTATGCTAAGAATTTCCTCTAAAAGTCAATACTCATGGTGAGAGGTGAATGTTCCTTATTTTACACAAAAGTGCATTGACTTCTAGGGGCTTGGGACTCTAATCACAAGTTCCCTACCCCCCCACCCCATTTCACTAAAATTGGTCTCGATTACTATCACCGTAAATCCTCACACCCGAGGGTTTCCATAGCCACTGTGGGGCCCTGCCCCTTCCTCCTCCTCCTTGTTCACATTTTACCAGGCACATCCTTAGCCTCCTTCTGTGTCCATTTCGGACGGTCCCTACAGAAGCCTGGTTCCACTCCTTCAGTAGTTGTTAGACCTAAAATACCAGTTAGGCCCTGTCATGGAAAGCACAAAACATGGGACTCTAAATAGAGAGATTCTATCAAGTAAGCCATATGTGCATAATTCAGAACAAACTGAGGGCACATCCCTTTCTGTAGTACTCCATGCCTGCCTTGATTCAAAGAAGCTTATATCAATGGCAGTGGGTTTTGTTTGTTTGTTTGTTTGTTTTTGAGAGAGAAAGAGTGAGTGGGGGAGGGGCGGAGAGAGAGAGGGAAAGAGAGAACCCCAAGCAGGCTCTGCAGTGCCAGCACAGAGCCCAATGTGGGGCCTGAATTAGTCATGAGATCGGGACCTGAGCAGAAATCAAGAGTCAAATGTTTAACCAGCTACCCCGGCGCCCCAATGGCGTGTGTTTTGATCTGGTACTTTTTACCCAGATGGGTTCAGTTTGTGAAAATTCAACAAACTGGTGTCTCATGTGCATTTTATATGTGTAGGCTACACTAGGATAAACGTTTTTAAAAGTAGCTTACATCATGTAAACCTCTGCCTAAAGTAAGCATGTACATATCACCAACACTAGTGCCACCTATCTTCAAACCATGGGTTGCCGCCAATTAGTGGGCCACACGATCAATTTAGAAGGTCCGAAGTAGCACTTTATTGTGTTAACAACACTTGAGGTATAGCCTCCTAAAATTTTTTTTTAAGTGCACAATAAAGTACCGCTAACTCTAGGCCCAACGTTGTACAGTAGATCTGTTGAACATATTCATTCTGCACGACTGACGCATTCTACCCGTTGATCAGCAACTCCCCACTCCCCGTCGCCCAGCCGCTGGCAACCAAGAGGTGGAACCAACCTAAATGGCCACTGATGGATGAATGGATAAAGAAACTGTGGCATGTACATACAATGGAATATTTTTTGGCTTTGAAAAGGAACAGAATCCTGCCATGTGCTGATGAGCATTTTTAAAGTGGAATGGAGAATATACAAAAGCCTCATACACAGTGAAGGCAACTACTATTTCAGTTAACTTATTGCCATTACAAGTATGGACACATATATGTACACTAAGATGGCAGATGTTTTCACTGAAGAACATGGTAAAAAAAAAAAAAAAAAAGAAAGAGAAGAAAAAAGAAAGCCTCCAAGAAACACTGGGTACACCAACAAATAATACACGGATTTGGAAGCCAGAGAGATCTGGGTTCTGATCCTGGTTGCTTACAACCTACCTAACCTCTGTGAGCCTCACTGCACCATCTCTAAAATGCAGGCAATGTCATCTTCTCCCTGGACTTGGTATAAGGTGTCAACAGGCTGGCAAACAGCCAACCACAGGACACTAATTAGACACTGCCCCCACCCCCTGCAACCATTTCTGTGGTGCCCTGGCCTGGGCTCTTTACCTGTAGGAAGGATGTTTAAAGGAAATGTGCAAAGGGGGTGGGACAAAGGTTGAGCCTCCATGACATGACCCCTTTGAGCCCCTCGGGAGAACAAAAGTGTGAACGTTTGAGAGCAACAGGGCAGGGAGAAGCTATCGGTCGGCACACTGGGTGATAAACCATCCAGCTTTGGATTCTGACCAGAGGGAAAACCACTTTCCAAGATAGGAGGGTTTTCCCATTATTCTTGGCAGGAGGTGGGGAAAGGCAGAAGGGGAGGAAGGCCTCCGTAAAGAAATAAGTATTTGTTTTAAGCAAATCACTTTGAAGACAGGTGGTTTTCATTTTGAGAACAAAAATGATGCTTAAAACAGAGGGTGACTCCAGATAGCAGCCACCGGCTTGCCAGGAGAGGGTAATGGGGCCTCGAGGTCTGGAGTGCTCCCAAAGTGCCAGAGCAGTGATGGAGGCAGAGGGGCAGGGGGCGGGGGCGGGGGGGTGGGTGGAGGTCCGGCACAGATAAGATGGGACCATCTTTATCAGCTTGCGGGCACAAACTACTCAGCAGTCACGCACGATATTAGTCATCTAAAACCTCTATTCATTTAAGAAACAGTTGTTGAACATGAGCACATAATTGTGTTGAGAACTGAATTAGGGGCTTCGGGATACAGTGGAATAACAAAGACAAGGCCTCTGCCAGCATGGGGGCCAACATTCCAGTGGGGGACACATCAAGTGCCAAGTAAATCAATGACTTGTAAATCAACCAGGGATTTATAGCCTGTGATACAAGTGCTCTGCAAGAAATAGATATGGTGATGTGTCAGGAAGGGAGAAAGGAAACTTAAGATGGAGGAAGTCCCTTAAGATAAGATGGCCCAGGGTTGGGGGGGTGCCTGGGTGGCTCAGTTGGTTAAGTGTCCAACTCTTGATTTTGGCTCAGGTCATGATCTCAGTGTTCATGAGATTGAGCCCCACGTTGGGCTCTGTGCTGACAGCACAGAGCCTGCTTGGGATTCTGTCTCTCCCTCTCTCTTTGCCCCTCCCCCACTCTGTCTGTCTCTCTCTCTCAAAATAAATAAATAAACATTTTTTTTAAAAGATAAGATGGGGTTGGCTAGATGGCTCAGTCGGTTAAGCGTCCGGCTTCACCTCAGGTCATGATCTCACAGTCTGTGAGTCGAGCCCCACGTCAGGCTCTGTGCTGACAGCTCAGAGCCTGGACCCTGCTTTGGATTCTGTGTCTCCCTCTCTCTCTGCCCTCTCCCACTCCTGTCTCTGTCTCTCAAAAATAAATAAACATTAAAAAATTTTTCAAAAGGTAAGATGGCACAGGGCCTTCTCCAAGTAACATCTAAAAGATGAGCAAGCCTGGGCCCAGCGGCAGGAGAGGCCCCGGCGGGGGCTGGGGCAGCCAGGGCACTGGTGTGGTGGAAGGTAGTGGCCAAGTGTGAGGGTGATGGCAATGAAGCTGGAGAGGGAGGCGTGTGCCAGGCTACACAAGGCACAGCCGGGCATGGGGAAGAAAGTGGATTTCAGTGAAGACCCACAGAGAGCTACTGAAGGCTGGAACACTGTGATACAGGATTTTGATGCTGGTTAAGATAAGAAGTACTCTTTTATCTTCGCCCATGAAACAAAGTGTACAGATGATACAATGTCTCCAAAAACACTGATAAAAGTTAGCCCTGCCTTAGAGCTCGTGGACAGTTGTTGAGGAGGCTTGCCAGCTAGAGGCGAACAATTTTAGCCTAAATAGGAGACGAAATACAAGGAATTCAAGTACAGTAAGGGGTGGGAGAACTTGTGACTGACAAGAAAACACTCTTATTAGCAATTAACTCACAGTTAGCAAATACAAAGCACATGGTAAAGCTAATTTAACAAGACAGGCTCTAGAAAGTCCCCAAAACAGGGGCACCTGGGTGGCTCAGTCGGTTAAGTGTCCGACTTCGGCTGAGGTCATGATCTCGCAGTTTGTGAGTTCGAGCCCCATGTCAGGCTCTGTGCCGACAGCTCGGAGCCTGGAACCTGCTTTGGATTCTGTGTCTCCCTCTATCTGCTCCTCCTCCGCTCATTCTCTCTCTTTCTCTCTCTCTCTCTCTCTCTCTCTCTCTCTCTCAGAAATAAAGAAACTTTAAACAAAAAACAAAAAGAAAGTCCCCAACACACGCACATAAGGGTGGAAGGCAATTGGGAACGGACTGATGTGCTCGCAGCTTGCCTAAATCCATGAACAGGTTCACTGAAATAACCAGATGGAGTGTCACCATGACAGTGTCCTACGCCTACTCCTGAATCAGAAATCAGACGAACTGCTAAGCAGCTTTCTTCGAGATTTGAGTTTTCTGTTTCTTCTCCCTTGTACCAGCTGAATATAGGTATTCATAACTTGGAAACTCAAAGCTGAACGGGAAATGGCTCTGCTGAATTATCGCTGTCCCCCCAGGATTCATCACACGGCCTCCTGACTTGGGTCCCCGTCCCCATGATCCTGAACTCAAATGGATCTCTGAGACACAGCATGACACACTCACACCTTCTCCCCGAGACCTCCTTGTTCTAGGGGGTCCCCTGGACCAGGCTAAAAGGGCAACCTCTAGGGCTCTGGTCTTGAGCAAGGCTGACGCCAAGATCAAATTTATGACACCAAGCAAGAGAATGTGGGAGGCCACGAAGGCTGCCCCGAAAGAAGCCAGGAGAGCAACACGGGTGGCACGCCCCACAGCCCAGCACACTGCTCGCACGGATGGTACAATATCCCACTAAGGAAGGAGAAGGGGTACGAAGGGCAAAAACACACCACTTAGCAAGTGCCCACCAAGCGCTGGCTACTTTCACATCCATTACTTCCAACCACCCCGCGACGCCGTGAAGTGCGGTGATAGCGCTTTGCAGATGGGAAGAGTATCTGCTGGCAGCCCAAAGCTCCAGTTAGCAGAGGGAGGATCTGAGCTTTGCCTGCCACCTCGACTGGCATCTAGCAACAAACTGTGCTCTGAACAGATCTCAAGCTGACTTTCCGTCCAGCCTTCGATCTCACTCTTCTCTCCTTCCCACCGCAGGGAAGCTGCATTCCACACCTGGCTTTATCCCAGGCTTGCAAACCTGCCAGCTGCCTCAGAAACGTTACCTGCTCCCCGCCCTTGGTAGGGAAACTTACCTGATGAAAGGGATGTCTGCGGGGCAGGGGCGCGGGGAGGCTTGGCTGGCTGGGGTGTCCCCTGGACAAAACTCTTCGATCACAGTCCGGAGAAGGGAAGAGCCCTCACACCAGAGGGCAGGGTCGTCCAAAATCTTTGTAGATGACACTACTAAAGGGGATCAGCCAAAAGCCACTTCTGTCACGGGAGCGCCCCAAGAAAGACATTCCCTTCTGCCACAAACAAGAAAACTGTGACCCAGATCTGAGCGGGAAAACAGTGTTGCTCACCATCTCTCTGGAAGGACCGAGCTGGGACCAAATTCTCCATCATGCCTCCCTCCCGGCCTAAGAAGTAGCGGGGCACCAGGCTCCAAAAGATGCAGGCATAATAGCAATCAAACCAGATGTACGTCCTACTTACAGTCTCAGACGCGTCTGCAGCACCCGGGGCGTTGGCTGCAGAAAGCTCCATTCTGTGGAGCATCAAGTGGTGATTTCGGGCTGACTGCGTCTGAACTCTGGGCAGGAGTATGCTCCGTGCTCGCCGAGAACTGCGAGTCTCTCTGATTCACTTGGCAGCAGAATTATTCTAAGCATCCTGTCCCGTACCCAACCCGCCTGCCCCTCCCACTACACATTCACGCTGGGTGGTGGTTTTTTTTTCTTTTTTTAATTCTCTGCACTAATTTCTGTCACAAATCAAGGGAAACTCATTTTTCAAAATTAACCCAATCTCTGGCGCTTCAGAGCATGGAACCTTTATGACTGAGGAGGAGGAAGAGGAAGAAGTTGTAACATCGGAGAGAAGAGAGTGGGAGAGCCGCAAAGTCTGCAGTAACAGCAAAATGGAGATTATTCGAGACAGCTGAAACACTCCACCCAGCCTCCAGGAGGGGACATGCACGGGAAACAAAGGGCATATGGTGTTTGCTTTCTTCAACATCCGTTCTCACCATTAAAGAGCTGCGCCAGCAAACGCTCATTACTTACGTGAGGGCAAACCTCACTCCAAAACAGACTTGAAAATACAGCTCATAATCAAATAAGTTACTTGCAAAGCAGAGGCCTACCTTAAATTTTTTTTATTACATCTAAAGCAAAATTTAATAAAGTGCAAGTAACTGGCAGAATGTCTACTGGGCTTAGTGAAGCGTGAATTATACTTGAAACAAAGTCAATTTTTGTTAATTTCAAGTTCACAGAGTAACTCAAATACTGACACATTCAGGACAGGATTTCATTTTTTCCCCCAAGGAGAGATTCCAAGGGGCTAACCTAATAACCAGATAAGAATGATTTCCCTACTATTTACTACTAGTCATGTATTTAAACATTGCTATCCTAAAGCAAACAGGTTTTTCTAATGAGGCTTAAATCATTTATTTCCCACATAAGTTAATGTTACCACCATTCCCACTATCGCCCACACTATGACACTGTCCAAAGGTCAACTCCAGTGCACCGCCTGACCAAATCTGCACGACCTCCCGAAGTGGTGAGATCTGAATTGAGGACGCTTTTCACAGACATAAAGCTAGGGGCAGCTTCAAACACGGTACTAACCAGCTGAGGCGGCTCCCTTCCTCCTCCCCTTGCAGAGCCAACTATTGGCCACAGGTACCCACCCATCCCCCATCAAGCCCACTCCCCAGCTCCAGAGGGCAGACTAATTAACTCTAAGCCAATCATTGGTTCCGGGTGGGCAACAGGAGCTAAGTTCACCCAATCAGACTGCAGGAAAGGACTCCTCCTACATGCCCGCCCTGAACAAGGAAGCAGAGGGCCCCACAGCCAGTGGATGCCATCCTACGTCTGCCTGACAACCATGAAGAAACCAGCCCTTGGGTGAAGCTACTGGCAGCACGACCCATGGAGGAGCGACAGGAAGAACACAGGTCTCCGATGTCCCCGTGAGCAGGTGAACACACTACCCTTGGGGCCCATCCGACCTGTAGCCTGAAAATTATGTGAGATAACAGATATCACTGCTGATAGGAACAGGCTGAGCAATACCTAGGAAGCCAAGAGCAAGAGTCTGTAATCTGGCAAAGAGACCCCTTAAAGTTAATAATACACTCACAGAAGACATTCCCTTCAACGCTAAAGAAAAAGGAGAAATTACAAAGAAGAGTGGTTGACTGCCGAGGGCTGGGCTTGGAAGTGGGGAGTAACAGCACAGGGGCACAAGGTCTCTTTGGGGCGGGAAGGACATGTTCAAAAATTAGATCATGGTGATAATTACACAACCCTAAATATGCTGAAAGCCACTGAACAAGGCACAAGTGGATGAACTGTACAGTATGCAAGTTAGATCTCAATGAAGCTATTTTTGAAATAAGCTACATGGGAGCAGATGCTCATTCAGAAGTCACCTGTTAAACTCTGCCTCCATCCACATCTGACGGCAACATGCCTCTGCTTAAAATGGCTCCTTTGATGCTTCCTGATCACCTCTAGGGTCCAAATTCCTTACAGAGGTGCACAGTGCCTCTCACGTCCCAACTTCACTCCACCCCAACCCCCGCCTCTACTTCCCATTTTACTCACTGGCAAGGCTTTCTTCCAGATACTTATCAAACCGCTTCCCCTGCAGGCCTCGGTTCATACATCCTCAGTCACTCTCACCATCCTCTTCACCTGATCTATCCCTTCCTCCCCTGCCCCAGCCTCTAAGCTTCCCCTCCCTTTGGGCTCCTTTGGCATACTAAGTGCACACCAGAGAGGGTTACAAAAGTGCTTCTGGGTCTGTCTCGCCCACCAGGCTATGCCCTAGAGCCTTGCCTTTTGCAACAGAGAGGGTTTGAGCAGACAAAAGCAAAGCGCTCAGTGTGGTCAGCGCTATGGGGTTTCTTTCAGGGTTCCATTTACACGGTGCGGGTGCCTGTGTCCCTTGCCAGGCCTGAAGTCACTGTAGGAAGCCAGGTGTGGGTGAGAGCCAGGTCCCTTGGAATCTGTCTCTAGTTCTCCCACGCTCAACTTTTTTTTTTCTCATCATCATGGCGTTTCCCTTATTATTTTTTTAACCCTTAGACAAGGTAAGGAGCTGGCGTAAAGAATATTACAAATGCAACAAGAATGGGAAACACTTGGTTTTGAAGAAAGGGACTTTTAAAAAGGGACACAATAGACTGAGGAACACTGGATGATCATCTCCACCTGTGTCTTATCTTCCTACATGATCTCAGGGGAAAAGATTACTAAGATTTAAGAAATGTTAAAAATCCAGTTGCTGGGGGCGCCTGGGTGGCTCAGTCGGTTAAGCGTCCGACTTCAGCTCAGGTCATGATCTCGCAGCCCGTGAGTTCAAACCCCGCGTCGGGCCCTATGCTGACAGCTCGGAGCCTGGAGCCTGTTTCGGATTCTGTGTCTCCCTCTCTCTCTGCCCCTCCTCCGCTCATGCTCTGTCTCTCTCTCTCACACTCTCAAAAATGAATGTTAAAAAAAATTTTTTTTTTTTAAATTCAGTTGCTGGAGTGTTTTCAGTTATCAAAAAAAAGAAAAAGTCATAGCGGAAAGGGGTGACCCACAGAACCCCACTGTGGAATTGGTGCTTCATTACAACAAAGACATCACCCAGCCCTCTTCCTAGCTTGTCCGGCCCGGCTCTCCAAACACCACAAGCAATGAAACCCCAAACCCAGGAGCAGAGGAAAGTGCTGAAATAACACTTTAAATCGTCGCGATGGTAATTTCAACTCCTACCTCATAATCATGGCTCCTCTTTTCCATATTTGGGCCCTAGCTCCCCTGGACGCACTCTGGGAACCTCCACAGACATTATCTAATGCTGAGCAGGTCAGCAAACTAACCATTAAGCCCTCTCTCTTCTCCACACTCTCTGATTTCAGCCAGTCTGGACACAATCATAAAGAACTGGGCAATTCCCTTCCAAGGGGAGTGGCTGTCAAGATTTCTCCTGTAGTTTAGGTCAAACAGGAAGCTCTTAGGATGTCACAGAGTTTGTCAATCTGATTCCTACAGTAAAGTTTTCAAAGCTGTCATTACCCACCCCCCCCCACCCCCCCCCCACCCCCCCCACCCCCCCCCCGCCACCCCGGCCAAAAAAAGACAAAGCTGACAGATTTATTATCAAACCACTTCATTAGCTAACCACCCCCCTCCCCCCCTCCCCCCCCCCCCCCCCCCCCCCCCGCCATATCTTCGTAACATCAGCCCTGGGGACTCCCATTCATTCCATTTGGGGTGGGCTGGGAATCTATGTTGTCCAAACTCCCTCAGGTGATTCAGAAGAGCAGCACAGCCTTGACACGGAGGGCTGAGGTGAAAAGGGCTGGCTACATCCTTGCTACTAAAAGTACCGTCCCCCGGGAGCTTGTTAGACCACAATCTCAGTCTCCCTACACCCACCAGCCCCCAGCCCAGACCCCCTGAATCCGAATCTGCATTTTAACAAGATCTGCCCACATACACCCCACCCTCAGCCTGGGACTCCCGGGCAATGTTAAAGTTTGAGGAGCCTGGGCTTCAGAATCTCCTAGGTTGTGTTTTGTTTCACCTTCACAAGAAGGAGAAGCAGTGGGAGGTCAGCGTCAGAATTCACATTCCAAAATTTTTCAGGATCTTCCTGATGAACAACAGGGCCAAATCCCGCTCGCTCCCTCCCCACCCTCCCAGAAACTATGAGTAGTCAGATTAAATGTAAAGAGAGTCAAAGACTATACATGGCCTGTTTTTTCAATTAAAGCAATGCATTTTTCCATTTGTGCTGGCAGCATTGACACTTGCATTACTGCGCATGCTTAAAGCTACCGGCCACATTCGACTCGCGGACTATCAAAGCAGCAGAACCTGCAGTCTCCGATATTAAAGTGCTTTACATGGAACCAAAACATTCCAGGATAAATAATTCTTGGAACTAATGAGAACTACTAATTGCATCCCGTCTTAAAAATCAATATACTTCAAGAAACTTTTTAAAAATGTATATGCTTATTTCCCTTCTTCAAGTAACATCATAAGGCATTCACAGGAAGTGGTGGTTCCAATTGAACGTGGCTGCATGTTAAAAAAAAAATCTCTGTGGCTGCATATCAAAAAAAAAAAAAAAAAAAAATCTCACAGAGCCTAACACCCAGCTCAGCGAAGATTCCCAGCAAGTTCTCAGAACCTGATAGATATGGGTGCCCCTCATGCTAATCACGGTTTGCTTTGTTGTTGCTGTTTTAATGTAGCCAAGGCCACCCAGATATCCTGTACCCTAGTATAATCAGGAGTGAAAGAGCACTTGAACTCTGGAGTTAAATGGCCCCATAGGCTCAAATCCAGGTCTGGCACTGATTAGCTGTGCTCCTCTGGGCTAACAGTTACTTAACGTCTCTGGTCCATGGGAAGTGCTGTACAAAAGTTTGCTGTTTTTCCTCATCCAGCATGTCATACCACATGAATGGTACAGATAATAGAACTATGCACACAGTGGGTGCTCAATTATTACAACTGGTCAGAGAAAACTCCACCCTAATTACATTTCCTTTAACGACTGTTTCATTACTGAACACCAGCAACCTTTTCATGTGTCAAGAGAGGTGCTCGTGGGAAAGTTCTTTCCTTTCCTCTAATGGCAAAAACCAGAAACCAAACGATATCGTCACCCTCTTCATCCAGCGCGAAGTTCTCTCTCTCCAATCATGTACTTGTTAAGGTTTAGTTTTATTATGACTTATTTATTCTCAAACAATAAGCATTATTATAGAAAAAAACAAAAAGCATTTGAGCAGGTGAGAGTTGCCGTCTTTGTACATAACAGTAGACTGATACCAGTTATGTAACGGTTACTGAGATCACAAATGTTGATTTCCAGAATGTTCTCAGTAGACGAGTGCCAGACAATATTGCCTTCATGGTATTATTATTATTATTATTATTATTATTATATAGTTACATATGTAGTAGACAGCAGAGGGAATTGGGAGGTTTAACTATTTGCCCATTTTCATCTGTTTTGAAGGGCTCATAACAAATGACCAAATGATATAGATGGTTCGCCACGTATTTATTGAATCCATTTCCCTACGCAGTTTCGCCAGTCAATGCTTTAACATCAACTGACTTAGCATAAGAATGAAGCAACTGTATCCAGTCTGCCTTCATCACTGTCTCTATTTTTGAAGAATACCCATCCTTTCAGGTCTTACACATCTTTCCGGTCCATCACACACAGGCTACTGGCGTTCCAACGCCAAGGTTGACCTTTAACAGATCTGCAATCTTCATCTCTGGGCCTCAGTTTTTCCATCTGTGACATAGGAATAATCACTCCCTGGGGTGGGGGATGGGGGTAAGGATTAGTGGAGTTAATGCACATTCTCTACAATTGCGAAGAGGAGTAAATAATACACTTTTACTGGATAAATAACGAGGCCTTGACTCACAACAGCAAATTCATGTTCCTTTTCACTCTGTGCCAGGTCCTGAAGTGGTTACAAGAAAGGTTATTATAGACTCTCCTTGCCCCCAAAATGAGGGGAAAGAAGAGTAATTTCTATATGTGTTTAAAGAGAAGAAGAATGTGAACAGGAGAGAACCCACCCACTAATTCCTCCCTAGGTTAGCCCTGACAGTGACACAGCTGCAGGGGTTGCTCTCACCAGCAACATTCCCATAACACTGTTACCTTCCAGAGCGTTAATATACTGAGGGGCTCCAAGCTTGTCCATGCCTCAGGGCCTTTGCACTTGCTGTTCTCTACTTAAATGGCACTTAGTAATGGCAGGAGCTTTCTAATCATTTAGGCGTGAGGTGCAATTTCACCTCCCCCAAGAGGCCTTTTCTGATGACTCTAGGTGAAACAGCCTACACGCTCCACCAGTCAGTCACTCTATCCTTTTCCCCTCCTATATTTCTTTGTTGCATATTTCACTCTCTGTAATTATTTTTTTTTGCTTGTCTGCAGTTATGCTCTCTCTCCTCTGTTAGAATGTACCCTCTCTAAGAGTACAGACCTTGTTAAGTCCATTCCTAAAATGGCCCATGGCACATAAAGGACACTCAGTGGACTGAGGCAGGTAATGTATGGGTATATAGTTTGATAGTTCAGCAGCTGTGTCGTATCTGTGTTAGGTTCTGATGACTGTTTTGTCTCTTCAGAATGCTTTTTCTTGCCTTTTGGCATGTCTTGTGATTTGGGACCGAAAGCCAGACATTTTGTATAGGGCAGTGGACACTGAGGCAAATGAGACCTCAGTGTGGGGATTTATGTTAAGCTAGCCAGAAGTTGGGCCATGTTGAGGTCGGTGGTTCCTACAGACATGAGAAACTTCAAATTCCTCTAGTGATCTTTTTTGTCCCCCCTCTTGGCTCTGGGGCTTCCCTTTGTGCTGCTGCCCAGAAAGAGCCTGTCTCCTGCAGTTCTCCCTGCTACAATCCACTGTTGTTATTCCCGGAGGCTTGTTAGTGTGCTGTGGGGGTGGGGTGGAGGGGTTGCGAATATTCTAAGCCCCCATCTTTGGAGTGCACTGCAGACCTGTGTCTGGTATTAGCCTTCACAAACGCTTCTGCCTCTCCTCCAAGAATAGAGCTCCCCCTCTCCCTTCCCCCAGCTGCAGTGGGCATCCCCCAGCGTTCTCAGTCTACAGCCTTGTGGCCCTTCTCCCTGAAGATTAAGACTTTTGTGAGGTGAGGTGGGGGGCTGGCCTGGATGGAATTCCTTTCCCCCAGCTGCAATGGTATTTCACTGGTGCTCTCACTCCCCATCCTTCCCCTGCAGACTAAGCCTTTTGTTCCTTAAAGGAGAAAAGTCTGAGTGGGTCTCTCAGTGGTCCCAAGCCAGCACCTGCAACCCGCTCCCTGAGTTTTCTTCAGTTTGTCCCCAGTCTTCCCTGCGAGAGCAAGGTGGGATTCCTGGAGGAAAAGCCTGCAAAACAATAGGCCACCTTCCGGCTCCTCTGCTGCCCCCAGGAGCTTCACACTCTCAAGCTAGTCTGCACTCAACCTCCAGCAGTTTGTCAAATTTTTAGCTTGATCTTTCTACCTACTTCCATAGTGTCTGGTGGCTTCTGCCTCTGGGAAGTAAATGCTCAGGCCTCAGGTCTCGGAAAGTGCTTCTTCTCTCCAGATTTTTAAATGGCTATTTGCTCTGCAGACTCAGTTCTCTTGTCAATTTCCAATCTGTCCAGATTTTTCCTCGTAAGCGTGGGAGACACATCTCTGCAGCTCTCTACATCTCTGAGCTGAAACTAGAAGTCCATTTATTGATTTTTTTCAAAGCATCAGAAGTATGACAAAACGGGAACATTTGATAAAATAGGTGGTGGGTAGGGAGATGTTTATATTTTCATGCTCTTCTATATTTTACTAGTTCAGTAACATTTCAAAATACAAAATCAACATGTGGGTGGCCATGGTGGAAAATGGTTCTATAATATAAATAGACTGAGATGCGTACACAGCACTTGATTCTTGTTCAATAATTTACAGAGATCACCTGAATTAAAAAAAAAACAACAACAGTGTTTGTGGCAACACTTCCAAAACTGTTCTGGAAAAAAAAAAAAAAATAAATCACCCCAGTACACCACGGATTTTCAGTGTTGAAGCAGTGAAAGAAGAAACTCAAGTAGAAGAGTTAATGTCCTCAAAGAGAACAATTTGTTTGTGCGGGTTTATAAATCCAAGTATATGACAGTATTACACGTTAATCGATTCACTGTCCTTTAAACTGATATCCAACCATTATTATTAACATTCATGGAAGCGTGAGGTCATTGATGCACGCACCGGCAGACCACTGGTCATTCGGCAGCACCTTCTTACTTAAATAATTCACTATCTTAAATAATGGCAAATAAATTCCATGCTACAAAACAAAGGAACCATTAATGACTCCAAAACTTCAGATTAATCTTAAGGATGGTACATTAAATTCAATTAAACCAGATGAATATTTAACATGTTCCTTCTCTGTACTTAAGACCATTCTAACCCCTCTGGGGAAAAAAAATGGGCAGACCTGGATAACTTCCTGGTATCTGCCATCACCACAGACACAGCGATGGGTTACAGGGCTGAGAGGAACTTGCGTGAGCACGTGGTCTGAGAATGGTAGATGCATGCCCCAGGCCAACACTGGCCCTACAGTGAGTTTCATTAGCAAAGAGAGTGACTTTGGATTATCTGTATGCTCTAATATTCACATGTACATTTCAATTAAAAGGAAGAAAGAATACAGTTTTTAGTAAAGGGGATGGATCTGCATTTGGCTTTCGTTACAACAAATGAAGACAAGCCTAAGTTTGTAACGGGAATGAAATGGGATGGCCCCACCAATGATGAACCTGTAGCTTTAATTATCACGTGTGGCTCTGGGAGACGCAACCCCAGGTGGAAGTGCAATCGGGGTGACCAGTCAGACAGCTAAATAGCACACTTCCCCCGCCTCAGAACCGCCACTTGTCAACTGCTGCTATGTTGTTTCGAGGGCTGTTTACAAATCAGCTACCTCCCTGCACTGCACCAGGCCTGAAATTAGATTTCATATCCAGCTGGAGGGCCGGGGACTGCGTTCAGCTTCAAGTTGGCAGCACCTTAGACCTGACTGTCATCTTAAAATATCTGTTAATGGAAACCATTCAAACTCAAGTTTTTAAATAAAAGGAAGAGCAAAATTGAATAAAAAATATCAGAGGCTAAAAAAAAAGTGAAGTGTGTGGATTTTTTAACCACCAATGACAGGAGAAGCTCTCACTATAATTACATGGATTATATGTACCGAGAGATCATCCGTCATGTGATATTTTGAACCAAATAACAGAGCGGTCCGTGAGAAAAATATATATCAATAAGCACAAAGAAGCGATTTCTCAATATGTGAAACCACACAAACCTGACATGCTCCATATTCAAATGTGTACCCAAGTTCATATCATGTGCCACCAGAGCCCAAAGTCATAATTACTCATTTAACACAGAACAGCTGAAACTACGTTCATATGGCAGATGTATTTTTTAATAGGTTGGCAATTATTGCGGTTTCAAGATTTGAAGAGAAAAAGGTTGTGCACACACTCATGATTTTGCAGCTGAGAGAAACAGTTAAAGACTGAACTATGAATATAAGGCAAGCTGGTACACAGCAGTTACAGAATGACAGCAGTAAACCTGATTCCTTTTCCGTCTGCGCCCCTGAAGGCCCCAGTATTACGGTGTGACTACAGTTTAAACTTTAGCAGTTTTAACTCCATAACACTTGTGGGTTTAAACAGTTATCATGTACCTTTTGCCCATAATCTGCCAACCTATTGATTTGGATGTCGTTTCTTTACCGTGAGCCGTATGTGGTCAGAAAGCAAGCCCCGCGTGACCGAGGGCTTGGGTATCTGTCATCACATTGCAGACGACGAGATACTGTCGAAACACACACAGCCTTCCTAAGAAGATATTCGCGTTTTAACACTTAAGTCAATGCCAATTGTGGTTTATTATAATCATGACTAAAATATGCATCTATAGTAAATATTTCAAAGGCAATTTTAATCTATTTTTTCTCCCACAATGTGCAAAAACAGTCCCTTTTTGGTTTTCAGCTGGGCCTGCTCTACTGCTACGAGCTATATCTCCCATCTCGACCATGGCCTCGTTTTACAGCCAGGAAAATGACATCCCTGCCGAGGAGCTGTGCTGCTTCCTCAGAAGAGAAAGCTTCCGTGTGAGAGGACAGTGCAGCTGGGGGGTCCCCACACGGCCCCGGAAGTGAGCAGGGCCCGAGCATCCCCCCTCCATGGCTGCCCCAGGCCTTCGAGGAGAGCCCAGTTCCCGTGGCCCCTCCTTCGAGGCCTCCAGCTGGGACCACCAGCCTCAAGAAAGCCAGGGCAGGCCGTGGACAGCCGTGGACAGCCCCTCCGCTTACAAATGAGGCAAGGCCACTGTTTTCCACCCAGACTCCCAGACACAGGGTATGGACTTTGTTGGTTTTCTTGAAAAAGACCTGGTGGTCCCAGAGGAAGTATGACAACAAATGAAATGCTCTTTCCCTCGTGACAAGAAAAACAGGCAGCAAAGAGCTAAAATGGGCTGACCTCAAGCACCTCATTCCACAAATAGCTAAACGTGTATGTGTGTGTGGCTTTTGTGTTCATGCCTGTGATGACCACACACTGGAGACACTCACATTTTTACCTTCACTCTCCCTGAACTCCCCTCAAGATCTCTTGTCTAATCCTCCTCGGTAGCAGACAGATGGTAAGATTTGCCCCTGAGCTGGGGGCGGGCAGGGCGGGGGGGGGGGGGGGGGGAGCGGGAGAGCGGGAGGGAATACAGAATTTCAAATCCCCTTGTGAGCTAAGAAACTAAAGGGAAACAAAATGTCTCCTGGGCAGCCTTGGAGGTGTGCTGCCCACCTGTCCCTTCAGGACAGAACCGGTGGCTTCAGGCTCTGCCCTAGCTTGTGTTCCCGCCTGGGTGACACTCTTCCTGGACAGCCCTCTCCAGGCACTGCCAGGAACGGGGGGGGGGGGGGGGGGGTGAGGCCGGCCCACACTGGGCAGACCTCTGCCCAGCAGTGTGTGCTCACAAGCTCCTTGTCAGGCTGGCTGGGACCGCAGCCTGAGGCTCCCCCTGCCCCTCTCCCCACCCCTTCATCTCCCAAGGGTGTTATCTCCCCTCCACAAATAAACCTCCTACACTCCTACCTCCATCTCAGCTCCCCCTGCCCCCAGCACCCAACCGACAAACACCATACCTCTGTACTTTTCCAGTCTCTCAGAGTAGCTCAATACTTAATGTTCATAGTTAGCATTTGTTGACCGATGAATATGCATCAAACACGACTCTGATCTGCCCTATACTCATGATCTCACGCATCCTCGCAAGAACGCTAGCAAAGAGGTACACTGCTGTTGTTGCTATTCCCATGCTTCATACGAGGAAACAAATAGATACCTAGAGGGATTAAACGACTTCCCAGGGTCTCGGAGCTAATAAACCGAGACTCACTCTTCTAGGATCGTGGGGCACTACTGCTCCCGGCCAAAGCCCGACGGAGTCCCGAGTCCCGGAAAGCAGATCCTGGGTCTGCAGCCGCCACCCTGCACTCCACACACCTCAGTAAAGTTGTGCCGAGTGCAAGTGACCTGACCAGGTTCACAGGTCACAGCAGAAAGAATGAAATTCCTTGGTAGAAAGGCAAGGGCACAGCAGGTTTTCTTGCAGCGCACAGTGTATACATCATGGGGAGGGAGGAAGGGCAGCCTTTCGATATCACCATGCTACAGATGTTTTTGCATATGTTTTTCTACCTTCACCCTAACAAAGAACTCTAATGATACCTTAAGTGAAAACAACATTTCAAAAATGTCATCAAGCAAAAGTTGAATGGATGAGTTGAAAATCTAAAAAGTTTAGCTGGCTATCATAGGACCTGATCACCTATGAAAACTTTTATTCCAAAAATTACCGTTTTGATGTCAAATGACTACCATTTATTTCATTTCATATTCTTTTAAGCTTTTATTTTAATTCCAGCTGACACAGGGCTACATTAGTCTCATGTGTACAACACAGTGATTCATCACTTCCATACATCACCCAGTGCTCATCACAAGTGGACTCCTTAATCCCCATCACCTATTTCACCCATCCCCCCACCCACCTCCCCTCTGGTCACCATCAGTTTGTTCTCTATAGTTAAGAGTCCACTGGGGCACCTGGGTGGCTCAGTCAATTAAGAGCCTGACTCTTAGTTTTTGGCTCAGGTCATGATCTGACAGTTCATACGTCCCAGTCCCACATCAGGCTCCAAGCTGACAGCACAGAGCCTGCTTGGGATTCTCTCTCTCTCTCTCTCTCTCCCCTTCCTCCACTCTCGCATGTGCACGTGCATGCTGTCTCTCAAAATAAAATAAATAAATAAACTTAAAAAAGAGTCCATTTCATATTCTTCAATAAAGTTCAGAAAATGGGACATATTCCTTAAGGATTCCTCGAATAAAGAAGATTTCATGCAATGCATCAAATTTACTCTGTGCTATCTACTTGGAACATGTGGCTTCCTGGTTTTGGAGACATTAACCTTTTTTTCATGTCAGAATGTATCAGTGTGAAGAATGTGTACATTTGGCAGGTGTATGAACCTAATTTTTAAAATCCTAATCCTTACAATGCGGTTTAAGACCTTCAATAATACTGATCAGCTAGGGGCACCTGGGTTAAGTGACTGACTCTTGAATTCGACTCAGGTCATGGTCTCAGGGTCATGAGATCGAGCCCCATGTTGGGCTCCACACTGGGCATGGAGCCTGCTTAAGATTCTCTCTCTCTTTCTACTGCTTCTGTTCTCCCTCCCTCTCTCACTCTCTAAAAAAGAAATAAAAATTTAACTTTAAAAAATGATCAGATAAAATACCTTAGAGATATTCTGTACTTAAGTACATGAACATAATAGAAGAGTATTATAATTTTTGGTTAATAGTAGCAATTTGGGGCGCCTGGGTGGCTCGATCGGTTAAGCGTTTGACTCTTGGTTTAGGCTGATCTCACAGTTCGTGGATTCAAGCCCCACATCAGGCTTTGCACTGACAGTGCAGAGCCGGCTTGGGATTCATTCTCTCTCTCTCTCTCTTTCCCTCTCAAAAATAATTTTAAAAAGCTTTAAAAAAAGAATAGTAGCAATTCTCATTTACATGCCCATACCTGGACTAATTCTGGAAAGGGAAAAAGCCCTCTACCAGGTATTCATCATTACTGGTAATAATACTAATGTGTAGCTGGACTCTACCTACATTATTATTTATTCATCCTTCTGTTCTCAGGGTTTCCCAGTATCTGGCACATGATAAAATAACTCTAGCTCTTACAAAAACTCTACCAGGATATTAGTACCATCTCCTTTCACAGATGAAGAGCTGCTTCAGGAAGGGGAGGAAACTTCTGAGGCTGCACAGCTGGTGGGCCGTGGGCAGGGATCACTCCCCCTCCTGAGACATCTTCCCCGCTTTGAACATTCACTTGCCTGGCTATTTTCCTCCCCTTTTGGCCATTCCCCGTCAGTCTCAACGCTGGGATGCCCGGGGCTCTTCTCTCCTCTGGCCACACTGCCCCTCCAGGTGATCTCATTTCACCAAATGAGATCCCCAAATTCCTATCTGTAGCCTGGACCTGGCATTTGAACTCCAGACCCACATCCTTAATAAGCTCCCGGTGCTCAGCAAAAAAAGATAGGGTCATCCCTCCCTCCTCTCTCTCACCACACATCCAGTCTGATCAGCAAATCCCAGGGGTGCCACCTTCAGAAACATCCAGAATATGATCAGTAAATCCTGGTGGTGCTACCCTCAGAAATGTCCAGAATCTGACTGCTTCTCCCTGTTCCCATTACCAACCTTCTGGTCTCCCCTGGTTTCCTGCATTGGCCTCTGACCTCTGCTCCCTGCTTCCGCCCTTGCCCCTAGTGGTCTGTTCTCCACAGGGCAGCCAAAAGGAACCAGTGAGAGCATCCCTGGTCATATCACTCCACTGTTCAGAGCTCCCCCGATTACTTCCCATCTCGCCCAGAACCCCAAGTCTTATAGTAGCCCTACTCCATCTGGAGCCCTGTGAACCTCTACGCCCATCTCCGGATGCCCTCACCTGTGCCCTCCAGCACACTGGCCTTTGTTCTTTTTCTAGCACACCGGGGACTTTGCACATGCTGTTGCCTCTGCCTGAGAGGCTCTTTCCTCCAGATCCCCACAGGGCTCTCTTCCTCACTGCCTCAAGTCTTGACTTAAAGGTCACCTTTTCAGTAAGGCCTTTGCTGGCCTCCCTATCATCAATTGCAATCCAGCCCCCAACATTGATATCCCCTTCCCCTGCTTTTTTCTCCCTCCAACATACTATAACTTATTTATTATGCTTATGGCTTACCGTCTGTCTACCCCACTAGGACGTAAGTTCCCTGACAGCAGGGATTTTTGTCTGACTTACTCACCCACGTATTCCCTAGTGCTTAGAACACAGTCAACACTCAATAAACATTTGATGGATGCACGAGGGAAGCTCAGAGAGCTTAATTAACTTCCCCCAAAGTTGTAGGGCTCAGCTCTGACTCTAAACCACTGCTCTGAGTCACCAGTTGGTGATAAAATAAAGATCCTTGATCAGTGCACACTCAGATATCTACAGATCTGATAAAAATTCAAACCAAATTACACAGAAAGAGATCAATTTCCCTAGCTCACTGGGTACTTTCGTTAATCTCACATTCACTTGGAAGACAAGAAGAATTTAAAAAACAGCAACATAGAAAAAGTAATACATGCCCGGGAGCCACTTCAATCACAAGAAGCTGAAGGATGAATGTACCTTAATCCCTGAGGAAAAGTAAACAAGTCAGATCAAAACATTTCTCAATTTTAAGTAAATTTTTTCAAATCTTAGAAATAAAGAAACAAAATCTCCTATTAACATTTCAGCATTTTTCTCCCTATAAACCAGGTTTGGCAGTTTATACATCATACTGCATAGACAATTCCACAGCCGGCTTTTTTCTCTCATAGCATCTGTATTTTCTATACTACTGTATACATTATTAGGGGCCCTAAGGTTAAGGTTATACAGTAATTGGTCAGCAGGCAATGAAGTCTCAGCTGGTAAAAAGAAAAAGAATACGAACATTGACTAAACATGGACGCCTAAGACCGCCGTCCAGCGTGCCATCTTCCAATCGACTGCCGGCTCCACCACTGACCTTGGCCCGCGTGCATTCCCTACAGGCCAGAAGAATCAGTTCCTCTGGAAAGCCTCAGGCGAAATTGCTTCTGGAAGTCAGAACCTAAGACCACGGTCTATTTAAGTGGCCACTACCACCACCATCCAAAGAGCAAGGGTCAGGTACCCAGTGCTGTCAATAACCACAAGGGTAGAGAAACAAGCAACAAAGATAGTACTCATTCAACAAATATGGATAAGCACTGCTGTGCACCAGGCACCGAGGACATAATGCTACACAGAGGCCATGGAACCTCAGTCCAAAAGGGAAGAGAGCCATTTGTCAAACAGCCACAAAAACAGGCTTCAAATTCTAAGAGTGACAAGTGCTACTGAGGACAGAAATATGGCACTACAAAGGCCTGTAGAAAATGGGTATTTGTGGGGAAGCTGGGTGGCTCAGTTGGTTGAGTATCTGACTTTGGCTCAGGTTATGACCTCATGGTTCATGGGTTTGAGCCCCATATCAGGCTCTCTGTTGTCAGCACAGTACCTGCTTCTGATCCTCTGTCCCCCTCTCTCTTTGCTCCTACCCAGCTTGCACTCTGTCTCTGGAAAGAAAGGAAAGAAAGAAAAGAAAGAAAGAAAGAAAGAAAGAAAGAAAGAAAGAAAGAAAGAAAGAAAGAAAGAAAATGGTATTTGTAAGAGTCAGGAGGTCAAAGAAGGTTTCCCTGGGAAAGCATGAAGCAAGCTCTGGGGCTGTGAAGGCATGAGGGGGTGCAAGGGTATGAAGTGGGATACGAGGCTGGAAAGAGAGATGGGGATCACAGCACAGAGAACCTTGCAAGCTGACCACATTCAATGTGTATTTATATATTCTGAGAGGGAGGGGAGATAGAGCTCAAGCGGGGGACGGGCAGAAAGAGGGAGAGAGAGAATCTCAAGCAGGCTCCACGCTGTCAGCACAAAGCCCACTGCAGGGCTCAAACTCACCAACTATGAGATCGTGACCTGAGCCAAAACAAGAGTCAGAGGCTTAACCGACTGAGCCACCCAAGCACCTCCATCAGTTTTTTCTTTAATGTTCTCTTGGTGTGATATCTAATAACTCCTCACCTAGGTCTAGGTCCTGAAGATTTTCTCATGTTTAATTCTAAAACTTTTACAGTTATATGTTTTACATTTAAATCCCCGATCCGTTCGGAGATAAAATTTTTTTTTTTTTTTTTTTTTTTTAAATTTTTTTTTTCAACGTTTTTTATTTATTTTTGGGACAGAGAGAGACAGAGCATGAACGGGGGAGGGGCAGAGAGAGAGGGAGACACAGAATCTGAAACAGGCTCCAGGCTCCGAGCCATCAGCCCAGAGCCTGACGCGGGGCTCGAACTCACAGACCGCGAGATCGTGACCTGGCTGAAGTCGGACGCTTAACCGACTGCGCCACCCAGGCGCCCCCGGAGATAAAATTTTTTATAAGGTGTAAGACTGAGGTTGAGTTTCCTTCCTTTCCCCCCCACCCCCCACCTCTGGATGTTCAGTTGCTCTGTCTGGCACCATTTGTTGAAAAGGTTATACTTCCTCCAGTGAACTGCTTGTGCTTTTTTATCAAAAATCAGTAGGACATATTTGTGTGAGACTGTTTTTGGGTTCTCTCTCCAGTTTCACTGACCTATGTATGTATCTCTGCACCAGCACCACACTGTCTTAATTACTAGAGCTATTATGGTAAGTCATAACAGTCATAAAAGTCCTACTTTGCTCTCCTTTTTCAAAATTGTTTTAACTCTTCTGTGTGTGTGTGTGTGTGTGTGTGTGTGTGTGTGTGTGAGAGAGAGAGAGAGAGAGTAAGCACACATGTGCAGGAGTGGGGAGAGACAGAGACAGAGACAGAGAGAGAGAGAGAAAGAGAGAGAATCTCATGCAGGCTCTACACCCAGCACAGAGCCCAATGCTGGGCTCAATCTCATGACTGTGAAACTATGACCTGAGCTGAAATCAAGAGTCAGATGCTTAACCGACTGAGCCACTCAGATACTCCTGCTTTAACTATTCTAGTTCCTTTGATTTTCCACATAAATTTTAATTTTTTGAATGTTTATTTATTTTTGAGAGTGAGAGAATCAGAGTGTCAGTGGGGAAGGGGCAGAGAGAGAGGAAGACACAGAATCCAAAGCAGGCTCCAGGCTCCAGGCTCCAAACTGTCAGCACAGAGCCTGACTCGGGACCCAAACCCACAAACCACGAGATCATGACCTGAGCTAAAGTCAGGTGCATAACCAACTGAGCCACCTAGGCGCCCCTGATTTTCCATATAAATTTTAAAACAAGCTAGTCTACAAAAAAAAAAAAAAAAAACTCTCCTGGGATACTGATAGGAATTACATTACCAATAGATTAATTTGGGGAGAACTAACATCTTTACCTTGTTGACTCTTCCAGTCCACGAACACAGTATACCTCATTACTTCTTTAGATGTTCCTCGAATACTTTCATCAACATTTAGTAGTTTCAGCACATACATCCTGTGTGTGTTTTGCTAGATTTATACCTAAGTAGTTCAATTATTTTTGGAGTGATTGTAAATGGGATTGTGCTTTTAATTTGGGGTTCTGTATGTTCATTGCTAGGATATAGAAAAATTAATTTTCATGTGTTCATCTATCCTACTATGACCTTGCTGTGACCTTGCTGAATTCACTTATTAGTTCTAAGAGTTGTTTTGTAGATTCTCAGGATTTTCAACGTAAAGAATCATGTCATCTACAAACAGGGACGATTTTATTCTTCCATTCTGATTCATTGCCTTTTATTTCTCTTCTCAACATTGTGCTGGCTAGGACTTCCAGTACTGTGGTGAGAGCAGATATTCTCACCTTGTTCCCATCCTCACGGAGAAAGCATTAAGTCTTTCACCATGTAGTATAATATTAATGTAGGTTTTTTGTAGATGTTGTTTATCAAGCTGGGAAAACTCCTCTCTGTTCTTCCTTTGCTGAGAGTTTTTATCTTGAATGGGTGTTGAATTTTGTCACATGTTTTTTCTGTACCAATTGATATGATTATGTGATTACTTTTTCTCCCATAGCTTATTGATATGGTGGATTATATTAGCTGATTTTCGAACAATGAAGCCGCCGTCCATATCTAGAATAAATCCCACTTGGTCATAGAACACGGTTCTTTTAATATCTTGCTGGATTTGTTTTGCTAATACTTTGTTGTGGATTTTTGTGTCTATGCTCTTGAGGGACATTGGTCTGTAGTTATTTTTGTACTGTTGGCCTGGTTTTGGTACCAAGGTAATACTGGCCTCATAAAATGATTAGCAGGCATTTCCTTCTCCTCTATTTTCTCGAAGAGATTATGTAGAATTGGTGCTTATGTTTAAATATTTGATGGAAATCTCTGGTGAAACCCTCTAGGCTTGGAGATTCTTTTTTGGAAGCTTTTAAGTTATTAATTCAATTTGTTTTTTTTTTATTTAAGTAATCTCTACACCCAACGTGGGGCTCAAACTCATGACTCCGAGATCCAGAGTCGCATGCTCTTCTGAATGAGCCAGCCAGCACCCCTGAACTCGACTACTTTAATAGTTATAGGACTATTGACATTATCCATCTATTTCATCTTGAGTGAGTTTTGGTAGTTTGTGATTTTTCAAAGAATTGGTCCATTTCATATAAATTGTCAAATGTATGTGCATATAAGACCTGTTTGTAATATTCTCTTACTATCTTTGTAATGGCTGCAAGATCTATAGCGATAGACCATTTTATTCCTAGCATTGCAATTTTTGTTTTCTTTCTTTGTCAGTCTTCTTATAAGTTTATCCATTTTACTGATCTTTTTAAAGAACTAGTTTTTTCACTGATTTTCTCTGATGTTTTTCTATTTTCAACATCAATGATTCCAGCTCTTCATTATTTCCTTTCTTCTGCTTGCTCTTTTCTTCTCCTTTATTTTCTAATTTCTTGAAGTGGGAGCTTAGGTTATTGATGAGAACTTTCCTCCACTCTAATGTAAACATTTAGTGCTATAAATTTTCCTCTTAGCACTGCTTTGGTTGTGTCCCACAAATTGTGTATTTTCATCTTCATTCAGTTTGATGTATTTTTAAAATTTCCTTTGAGACATCCTCTTTGACCCATGGATTATCCAGAAATGTGTTATTTGTTTTCCAAGTGTTTGGAGATTTTCCTGTTACCTTTATGTTATGTTACTGATTTCTAGTTTGATTCCATCATAGTCAAACAACATACTCTCTATTATTTCCATTCCTTTAAATATACTGGAGTTAGTGTTATGACCCAGAGCATGGTCTAACTTGGTGAATGTTTCATAGGTACTGAAGAGGATGTGTTTTATGCTGTTTCTGGGTGGAGTGTTCTACAAATATCAATTAGAACCACTCGGCTGATGATGTTGCTTGGTTCTTCCTTATCCTTGATGATATCCTACTTAGTTCTTTCAAACACTGAGAGAGCAATGCTGAAACTCGCAACTATAATTGTGGATATATCTGTCTTTCAGTTCTACCAGTTTTCTTCATGTATTTTGCAGCTCTGTTGTTTTGTTCATACATACTTAAGATTGCTGTTTTGTTGGTAGATTGACAATGTTATCATCTGTCCTTCTTTGTCTCATTAATTTTCTTTGCTCTTTAGTCTACCTTATCTGGTAATATAAATAGCTACTCCTGCTTTTTTAAAAAAATAATGCTTTCATATCTTTTTTCACCCTTTCACTTTTTTCACTTCAATGCATTTGAAGTGAGTTTCTTATAGACAGCGCATAGTTGACTCACATTTTTATCCATTCTGTTACCTCTTTCAATTGGTAAATTTAGACTATTTACACGTAGAGTAATTATTGATATATCAGGGCTTAAGAGTGCCATTGTATTATTTGTTTTCTACTTATTCTCTATTTATCATCCCTCTTTTTCCTTTTTCTTCCCTTCCTGTGAGTTACTTATACATTTCTCAAAGCTCCATTTTGATTTATCCATAGTCTTTGAGTACATCTCATTGTATAATTTTTTAGTGGTTTTTAATGGTTTTTAGTTATTAAAATATATACACATAACTTAATCACAGCCAGTGGTATCAATGTTTTCCCATTTGAAGTGATGTATAGAAATCTTACTTCCATTGATGTTCCTTTATACCCTCCCCACTTTTTAAATATAACTTTCTTATATATTATCTCCACACATATTGAACACCACATCAGATGATATTATAACTTATGCATCAAACATCAAACATAATTTTAAAATCTAATGAGGATAAAGACAGCCTATTATACATACCCCTATTTCTACCCATCCACTGTTTGTTTCCCTTTCTGAAGTTCCAAGCTTCCTTCTGTCACCATTTCCTTTTCAGTTTAGAGAACTTTCTTTAGCCGTTATTTAAGAGGAGGTCTACTACTAACAAATTCTCTTTGTTTTCCTTCACCTGAGAATATTTTTATTTTCTCTTCATTCCTGAATAATATTTTCACCAGATATAGAATCCAGAGTTGACCATTCTTTTCTTTCAGCACCAGCAAATGCTGTGCACTTCCTTCTGGACTCTATGATTTCATACGAGAAATCCACTGTCATTCAAATCATTCTTCTCCTACAGGTAACATGTTGTTTCTCTCTCACTGCTTTTTCTTTGTCTTTAGTTTTTAGAGGTTTGATTATTGATGTGTCTTGGCACAGATTTCCTCTTTGGGTTTTGCTCAGCTTCTCGATCCTGGAAGTTTATCCCTTTTGCCCAGTTAAGGGAGTTTTCAGCCATTATTTCTTTGAATACTTTTTATTTCCATACTTTTTTCTTCCCTTCTGGGACTCCAATGACACAAATGTTAGACCTTATGTTATTGTACCATAGGTCTGTGAGGCTCTGTTCTTTTGTCTTTCCAGACTATCTTATCTTCTCTGTGTTGTTCAGACTGGGTAAATTTTATTGATCTGTTTTCAACCTCACTGATTCTTTCCACTCTCATCTCTATTATTAAGCTAACCAGTTAACTTTTTAATGTGGCAATTTTATTTTTTGGTTCTATAATTTCCATGTTTTAAATATCTCCAATTTATTGGATAAGAATGTTTAATTTTTTGTTTCAAGAATGTTTGTCATTGTTCATTAAGACATCTTTTTTCAAGGTTTATGTATTTATTTTGAGAGAGAGAGAGAGAGAGAGAGAGAGAGAGAGAGCGCACATGCAATGGAGAGGGGCAGAGAGAGAGAATCCCAAGCAGGCACTGTGCAGAGCCTGACTTAGAGCTCAATCCCACCAACTGTGTGATCAAGAGCTGAGCCAAAATCAAGAGTCGGCAACTCAACTGACTGAGCCGCCCAGGCACCCCCATTAAGGCATCTTTTATGATGGTTGCATCAAAATCTGTCAGGTAATTCCAACATTTGAGTCTTCCCAGTGTTGTTATCGGTTGATTGCCTTTTCATTTAAGTCGTGGTTTTGGGAATGCAAGCTGGTGCAGCCACTCCGGAAAACAGTATGGAGGTTCCTCAAAAAACTAAAAATAGAACTACCCTATGACCCAGCAACTGCACTACTAGGCATTTATCCAAGGGATACAGGTGTGCTGTTTTGAAGGGACACATGCACCCCAGTGTTTATAGCAGCACCATCCACAATAGCCAAAGTATGGAAAGAGCCTAAATGGTCATCGATGGATGAATGGATAAAGAAGATGTGGTGTATATATATATATATATATATATATATATATATATATATATATACATATACACACACACACACACACACACACACACAATGGAGTATTACTCGGCAATCAAAAAGAATGAAATCTCGCCATTTGCAACTATGTGGATGGAACTGGAGGGTACTATGCTAAGTGAAATTAGTCAGAGAAAGATAAGAATCATATGACTTCACTCATATGAGGACTTTAAGAGACAAAACAGATGAACATAAGGGAAGGGAAATAAAAATAATATAAAAACAGGGAGGGGGACAAAACAGAAGAGACTCATAATATGGAGAACAAACTGAGGGTTGCTGGAGGGGTTGTGGGAGGGGGGATGGGCTAAATGCGGAAGGGGCACTAAGGAATCTACTCCTGAAATCATTGTCGCACTATATGCGAACTACTTTGGATGTAAATTAAAAAAAAAAATGTTTTTAAAAAGAAAGAAGAAAAGGCATCCAAATCGGCCAGGAGGAGGTCAAACTTTCACTCTTCGCAGATGACATGATACTCTATATGGAAAACCCTAAAGATTCCACCAAAAAACTGCTAGAATTGATTCATGAATTCAGCAAAGTTGCAGGATATAAAATCAATGGACAGAAATCGGCTGCATTCCTATACACCAACAATGAAGCAACAGAAAGAGAAATCAAGGAAGCAACCCCACTTACAGTTGCCCAAAAAACCACAAAATACCTAGGAATAAATCATTTAAGTTGTGGTTTTCCCAGTTCTTGATGGGACATGTGACTTTTTATTGTATCCTAGGCGTTTGGGTTATTATATTACAAGATTCTGAATCCTATTTAGATGAAGCATGCAGGTCCTGGGCCACTTTGGCAGGCTGTAATGCCAATGATCGTTCAGTTCACAGAGCCCTTGCACTGCTATTCAGGTCTTCTTCATTTGTGTTACCTAGAGGTCACTCTGAAAACTAAGTGGTTTTCCACACTGTAGTTTCTCTTCTCAAACTTTTCGGTATGTTAATTCTAGTCAAATTCACGTATGGGTCGGTCAGGAGTTTGCCCAAGACTTCCTATACAGGTTTAAGGAATCCCTCTCTCCAGCTCCCTCCTCTCCAAGATCTTCCCAACTCTAGTAGGGTGGGTGATGGGGGCCACTTACTACTTCTGAGCTGGGGGCTGGGGGAGTCAAAGGCCAGACTCCCCATCTGGCCTCCACTGACAACATGCCAGCGGATGAGGGGAGAGCTGCAATGGGTCGCCTGGTGCCACCAGGCAGGACGCAAAATTCCAGACTCCCCACTCAGTATCAACTGACAACCTGCCAGTAGGAAAGAAGAGCACTGCCCCAGGCCATTTGCTGTCTTTAAGCCAAAGACCTCAGGGCTTAAGACAACACGCATTCATTATCTCACAGTTGTGTAGGTCAGAAGTCCAGGCAGCCTCACCTGGATAGTCTGCCCAGCAGCTCTCAAGGCTGATATCAAGATGTCAACCAGGCTGGACTCTTATCCAGGGACCTGGAAGAATAATCCACTTCCAAACTCACTCAAGTTGCTGGCAGAATCCGATTCCTTGAAGCAGGAGGTCTGCAGTCTCCATTTCCTTGCTGGCTGCCAGCCTGGGTCTGCTCTCTCCTCCAGCAAAGTTGCCTGTATTCCTTCTCACGTGACACCTCCATCTTCAAAGCAGCCAGTCCCTCCTCAAGCTCTGAATTTCTAGGACTTCTTTTTTGGCCACTGGGCAGAGAAAGTTCTTTGCTTTTAAGGGCTCATGCGATAAGATTAGGCCCACCATGATACCTCCCTTTTGGAAAGTCAACTGTGTCATATAACATAACACAATCACTAGAATGATAGCACATCACATTCTCAGGCTCTGCGTATTTGGGAGTGGAATCTTGGGGATTCCAATAATGAGTAGAAGCTTAGAAATTCTGCTCACCTCACTACCACTGGGGAGAGGGCAGGATAGAGCTCATTATTTGGTCCAGAGGTTCTGCAATTAGAACGTATTAATTCTAGGGGCACCTGGGTGGCTCAGTCGGTTAAGTATCCAACTTTGGCTCAGGTCATGATCTCGTAGTTCATGAGTTCAAGCCCCATGATGGGTTCTGTGCTGACAGCTCAGAGCCTGGAGCCTGCTTCTGTGTCTCCCGCTCTCTCTGCCCCTCCCCCACTCATGCTCTGTCTCTCTCTGTCTCAGGAATAAACATTAAAAAAAAATTTTTTTTAAAGAACATATTAATTCTAATGGACTTGAGCAATATGTTTACACTATCTTGCTATACTATTTGTGTATTTGTGGTAAACATTTCTTTTTATAATTTCCAGCATGATTATGTTTTCATATATATACATATGTAGGTATGTATATATACACACATATTCAAAAGCTACTTTAGAAAGAACATTATAGGGGCGCCTGGGTGGTTCAGTCGGCGAAGTGTCCGACTTCAGCTCAGGTCATGATCTTACGGTTCATGAGTTCGAGCCCTGCCTCGGGCTCTGTGCTGACAGCTCAGAGACTGGAGCCTGCTTTGGATTCTGTGTCTCCCTCTCTGCCCCTCCCCCACTCATGTTCTGTCTGTTTCTCTCTCAAAAATAAATAAACATTAAAAAATATTTTCTAAGTTAAAAAAAAGAAATAACATTTTAATATTGTTGAATGTAGAACTACAGTTCACAGGCTACCAACCCATGTGTGTGCCTGGGAAAAGATATTAGATTAAAAAGGGTGACGCTACCTATCGGTACCATTGCAAAAAAGGCATGCCCAAGCTTTATGAAGCAGCAGGATCCCCTGAAGTTTTAAAAATATCCTAAGGCCCCTGTCCCAACTCCTTCCCCAACTCCAAAATGCTGGCGATGCAGCTTGCCTGGGGCAGGGCCAGGCTGGAGACTCACTGGCAAGGAGTCCCCTGTAGGACCCCACATGTCACAAGTGTAAATATCCAGTGATGACCACGGCGACATCCTAGATGGTTTAGATTTCAATCTGCTAGGAAGCTGGGGAGTTGAAACACATGATCTTAAAGTCGCTTTCTAAGCTCAGATTCAATAATCCTGTCATTAAGAAAACAGGACTCCATTATGAATAATCACCAAGATCAACTGGGTCAGGGGACTGCTCTCCCCGAGTCACAAGACATCCCCCCACATTCTTCCTGTGCCGCAACACTGACCAAGTCTGAGGTATCTGCCAAATGGTGTGGGGTCTTACTGGTGGACCCATTTGTCCTCAATTACTCCAGACCCTTCTTGGTGTTAACATTTCTCACAATAGCATTTAACAGGTTCTAGTTGTTAGGATTTTGTTTTCCAAAGGAAAACGATGTTATTTAAATTGTAAAGAATAATTTGAGCAGGAATTGGTTGCTGAGCAGGAATTGGCCAAGGACCTCACAGATGAGGAACAACCGGATAGTCAAGCACCTGGATTATTGATCACTGATAGAAAAGACAGCCACACTCCTTCTGAAAAGCATGTCTGAACGTTACAAAATAACAAGTTTCCTTACTAATTAGTAAAATGAAATATTTTCCCAAATTGCCTTGCTTTCACAATTTGTAGGAAAAACAGCATAAGCCCAAAACTCCAGGCAGTGCTTGCTCCTTTGCATTGAAATCGCTGATTTCTGGAAAGGATCCTTTAAAAATCAGAAAGCAAAACAAGCACGATTCTGAATACAGAACGGCAACCTGGAAATCTCTATTTTATGTCACTTATGGAAGTAAATTTGTGATTCTTTCTTAAATCAAGAATAGCAAAATAATGATGAGCTTTATCTCAGAGTGGTGCAGATACGCAAGATGTGGAGTGGGCACGCTGGGGAGGCACAACGCAGCAGGCGGTAACGTGGAGGGGCTTGCTCCCATCAGGACAATGCAGACACCCAGATAATGCTGTGGGCTTGAGCTCAGGTTCTAGAGCCAGCCTGCCTGCGTTCCCATGCACTCTCTGCACCACCCTAGCTTGTGTGACCATGGATGAGTTTTTTAACCTTAAGACGCCCATGCCTCGGTTACCTCTTCTGAAAAACAGGCATGCTAAGAAAGGACAGTACCGATGCCATAGAGTGGTGTAAGCATTTCATGGGATAAAACATATGAAGGGCTTAGCCTCCTTTCCGCCTGGCACACAGTAGGTGCTCAACAAATGTTAGTCATTGTACACAGACAGACACAGTGCCAGGCAGCCAGTAAGCCTGGAAGAGAACGTAGCCATTATTATTCCAAAAAGTAACACAGCAATCAGGGCCACGAGATGCCCGTGGGTTCATTTAACACATTCTAACAGAGTCGCCTGATGAATCCCGTCAAAAGCTTCCCAAGTGGCATCCTAATCGGTTACATCTTTGCAGAACGATGTCTAACATCTGCTCTCCAGAGGACAGAATGACCAAAAGGCCAGGTCACAGGAGCTACAACTGTCATCCTGTGGAAGAAGCTACATTTATGACAATACAATATTCCACGTAACGTGTCTCATTTGTGCCTTATAGCCCTTGGTGCCAGCACATAGACACCAGTAGGCGCTCCCTCCGCGAGTACGGCAGAACACATTGCGACTAGATAGTGTGAGCACATTATGTAACACACCCAGGAAATTCCTGCTACCTTTTGCAGAGACGTTAAGCGTCTTAAAAATGATATTCCATATCAGGCGCAAAATTAATGGCCTTTGTGTTGGTAGTTTTTTTTAAAAGTGAAATATGAGGAGAGAGATCCACTTCAGGGTCTCTGAATGTAGAATAGTAACTTGGAAATCTCTACGCCATTTGTTGAAGTAAATTTGTGATTCTTTTTTAAATAAGTAACAGTCCCACCGAGGGGCACTCGCGGCCAATAGCATCCACCCAAGCAGCAGCAAAAGCCCAGGCCCGAGGGGGTGGGCACCGTGCCCCCCCCCCCAAACACAACACCCTCTGTTCCCTCTTCTTGAGGAGCGGCACCATGTCGTCCGCCTCCACTGGCTACCATGAACAAGTGCCCCTGCTCAAGAAAAGCAGGAGAAATGGCGAGGAAGAAAGCCACATCTTACCTTCCTGCCCCCGCCCCCGCCCCAACCAGAATGAGGAGCAGAAACCCCGTCTTTCACGATTGCCGGGGCACAGAGTCTTCGAGCAGCAAGTGCGACGCTAGTAGCGTCCCCCAGACAACGCCCGTGGGCCAGAAAGCAGTTTAAACCACACGGTCACCAGATCTACAAAACACAAGTTTGTGTCCAAAATACAGGAAGCTTACTTCAGTCTCGCACAGCACTTAACTGCCACACGACCTCTTAGTAGTACGTCCTGCCGCAAGTACTCTCCTTTGTAACAGGAGAGCAATCAGATCCGAGTCAGACTAAGTGAAGCATCCCCCCAACACCTGCCCCCGCTGTCGTATTTCCAGAGAGAAGGTCTTTCTCTCTCGTTGACCCAGATAACCTGTTACCATTGTTCTTGCAGAGCCCACATCTCAGACTTTGCAGTAAACACCGTGTAGCTCTGACAGTGGACAAATACGCAGTGACGTCTGCCTTACTCACAGACCTGTTTCATCAGCAGCTTCCATGATCTCACTGAGGATTCCACCTTGTGGGTCAACCATTAAGGTGCCGACAAAGTGAAAGCTATCTGAACTGACCTCTACAGTCACAAGTATTGTGAAACCAGTGGACAAGGATTCCCTTTATGTTCGAAGTAATCCCTAACAGTAACTAGGGGGCCACATGCTACCACTGAAAATGGAAAGGCTGTTGTGACTCAGAAACAAATGAGCGGAGGCACTGTGAGAAGAAATGATGCAGTTGTATATATTTGGAGAGAGATGGATGTGTTTCCGTGTTACCTAATGATACCAGAGAGCTAACAAAGTTTGAATAATGAAGGCGTAGACAAGTCTTCCTCACTGACAAGCCGTGTGAACAAGGAGCCATGACACGTCAGGTCATCTGTTCTGGAGACTGTGGGGCGGGGGGAGGGGGGGCAGCTGCCAGCACAAGCCCAGGAACAGAGGAAAGTGTCTTGGGGGTCTACCCAAGTCCCCGGGCCCCCACTCCACTGCGCTCGACCACACAGCACACACAAGCAGACCTGAGAGGCACGCACAGGTCTAGAGAGGGGACTGGGCTCTTTGGCAAGATTTGAAAAGGACAGAGGGGACAGAATTCAAATCTTATTCTGTCACAGAACTAAAATTTGAAGATGAGGGCTATCATAGGAAGAGGGTAAACGTACATACCTCCTTTCCATGATCTGTTCCTCTCATACGGATAGAACTTAAAGGTCAGTAACTTGAAGTAGAAATGTAGAGTTCTGGGAAAGTTCCAGCACAGGCCCATGCTTACAGAGTGGATAGTTTGTGCAAGAACTTTTTTTTACTACCATCCCCCAAGTTTTCAAAACAGATGTTTGACAGGATTTCGGATCTTAACGGATTTGATGTCAGGGAAGATGGAAAGGGTACATTGTTAATATTTTGTCTAACAAGAAAGCAAACAACAACTAAATGCTATACGAAGATAAACTGTTTGGGCTCAAGCACACGTGTACACAACAAAATTCAGAAATATCCAGGAGGATTCCCACAGACTTACTGAAACAAAAGGTGTATTAACAAGAAAATGTCAAACTTGAGAAAGCAAATTTCCTTTTATTTCCCACCCAACTAAAAGAAATGGAAGATGAAAATTGCCAAAACAAAGCCGTTTTTTTTTTTTTTTTTTTTTTTTTTTTTTTTTTTTTCAAAATAAGTACAATCATAGCGCTCGGCTGGCAGTTAATTCTTTCCCCCCACAGAAAACAAGAAATAATCTCCATCCTCCCCTGTATCTTTTACATAGCCTCGGCAGCCTGAGATACATTTCTATTATGAGGCTACTAGATAGTGTAAAAAGGAATGTTTTAAAACTCCTATTAGCTCAAGCTAGTAAAACCGTGTACTTCTATATTGTGCCACCATTAAAAGCAGCATTAGTACAAAAAATAAAAAATAAAAATAACCACAAGCAAAGTAACAATGGGCTTTCTCTCAGAATGGTACAAATATGCAAAATCCTAACCTTTCACCTCGCTCATTACAAAACAACAGTATTCTTCAACCACTTCAGACAAATACACAACACACTCAGCATATGCCAGAGAGAGATCCAAAACACCTAGCAAATGAAGGCTGAGGCAACGGGAAACCAAGCTGAAAATTGTTACGCTCAGCATCGGACTTGCAAGCTACAAGTAAACATGCCTCACCCTTCCAGGACAGGCTCCAGGACCGGCCGCATTGAGCACAGTGTGCATTTCCCTAATGCGTGTACAAACAGGCAGAGAGAATGGCTCACTTCCTCACACAGAAAGCATCAGATCAATTTCAAAACCAACAAGCATATTCTTTTAACCCCTACCACAGCTTCCTGCTTTCCACGCATCTATTTGTGTAGGACAAAATACCAAGGGCCTGCGTCCCGCTGCACTTCACCAAAGGTCCCCTCTCAAAGCAGTCGGTCATATGCTTGTGGGCTCAAGCTACAGTTTCGAGGCTTTTTCTTTTTTGAATTCCTTTGGCTAGCCATTAAAAAATGTGAACCTGTGAATACATGTCAGGAGAACCCAGAAAAAGGCTGCTTAGGAATCCTTTGCTGGACTAAAATACACTGTCGTCTGGATCTGGGGGTAAGGTTCTGAAAGACCCTGGTAATTAAATCCAACATGAGGAAGATGAACTTCTATGAAAGAGCCCGTATCTACCTTGAATAGGCGGTTATCTTTCTGTTTTCTATGGCAGTTTCAGGTCCCAGAAGGGCAGCTGTTTTGTTTTTTTTTAATAAATGACTTTGAGGATTCATCCTAGTACCTCCTATTACTGCACCCCAAATTATGGTCTCTTGTGGTCTGTTCCAAAAAAATATCCAAAACTCAAAAATCTGGCAAAAAGGGATGATTGTGTGACCTTTTGATGCCACAGTGATATATTTTCCATAAAGTTCCACCCCCCCAGCAGAATCATCTGATTCTCTCTGGAAATGTAACCTGATTTAACTAACACTTTGTTAGGGCATTTTACAACCCTATAAAAGTCACAGGATAACATACAGAAAAATGATAAAGTATGCTGCTTTCTTTTTTTTTTTTTTTTCCTTTTTTGGTAGAGATGATAACCCCAGAGGTTAAGACTTCAGTGTCCTCTAAAATATGAACCTGTTTTGGATATAACTTAGCAATCTTATTTGAATTTCCTTTTCTCCACTGACTTTTTGATGAGTTTCTCATAGACTGACTGCATCAGTTTTGTGATTCTGCTAGTTCCCTCCTTAAGTGAGTCCAGTAAAACTTTGACACAATCAAACTTGCCCTATGTGTGTGTTTTTAACAATTTAAGAATTAGTCATTGATATTTTGGGGGGGCCCGACAATCATATGGTCCCTGGAGGGTGAGTTCTGGGCTTCAGGCTCCCTCAGCTATCATACTCATAGGGCAGCTATGTGAAGACAACCAGACTCAGGCCGATCGATCAGCTCAGTTGGCTAGTGTGACACAAATAAGGTTCCAACATTAGGCATGACACCCTCCATCCGCTCACAGAGGCCACAGCTTTAAACAGATAAAAATAGGGGTGCTTGGGTGGCTAAGTCTGTTAAGCGTCCGACTCTTGATTTCAGCTCAGGTCACGATATCACGTTGGTTGTGAGACTGAACCCCGCGTCAGGCTCCATACTGAGAATGGAGCCTGCTTGGGATTCTCTCCCTCCCTCTCTCTCTGCCCCTCCCCCATTCACACTCACTCTCTCTCTCCCTCTCTCTCAAAATAAATATTGTAAAAAAATAAAATAAACGGAAAATAATATAAATGTTGAGAGTGAATGAGCAGCAATGCCACTCCCATGGGTAAATACACAAGAGAAATGAGGGCCTATATCTGTAAGAAGACTGACACAACAATGTTTCAGAGCCTTTGTTCATAAAATACCCAAACTGGAAACAATCCAAATGTCCGTCAACAGGAGAACAGATAAATTCTGGCATATTCATAAAATGGGATACTATACAGCAAGAACAGAGGACTGGTGTATGCAGCGACATTTTGTTGTGCAAAAGGAGCCATACATAAAAGAACACAGATTTAATGATTCCATTTTATATGAAATTCAAATGCATGCTAGCCTCACCTCTAATGATAGATTACCTATGGGGAGGGGAATGACTGGGAAAAGGCATGATAGTACTTTCTGGAGGGACAGAAATAGGATTGATCTGGATGATGGTTACAGAGTGCATATGTGCATAAAGAAAATCAAGAGGTATGGTTTTGACCAGCATTTTACTCTATGCAAATTTCACCTAAAAATGAATAAATTTTTTTAAAAGAGGAGGGATAGAGAAAAATGGATTCTAAAAAAAGTGAACAGGGAGAAGAAAGGAAAGGGGGATTTGAAAGGATTCTTCTTCCACATGTACAGTAAATAAATAAGAACTAACTAAATAAGGGGTGCCTGGTTGGCTCAGTCGGTGGAGCGTGTGACTCTTGATCTCAGGGTTGTAAGTTCAAGCCCCACATTGGGTGTAGAGGTTATTTAAAAATAAAATCTTAAAAAAAAAAAAGAACTAACTAAATAAAATAAAAAGGAGGATAAACCCAAAAGGGCATGACTGTATGTACCCTAGCTGGGTACATTTATGCCTGCCAATAAATCTCGGCCCGAGAGCCGGCAAAGCCCAGGCATCTTCTTGACAAGGGGGCGACGGGAATGGCTCGTATTTTTCTTTTGAAAAACTGAGACAATACAGAGTTGAGGCTGGATACTGAATTCCAACACCTTGGGGGGACCATGCTCAATAAGGACACTGATTAATGATCCGATAATAAATGAATCAAGAAAACACTTAAGGTAAGCTCTCTGATTGCAGTTAACAGAGGTATAAAGGCACACAAATAAACAATGGGAATCCACAAGACTACCCAATTCAATTCAGGGACAAATTATTCTCAAGCTAAATAATGCATATGTAAACCCACTCTCAAAACTACAAACTTATGCCAATATGATTATTATTACCTAAAGATGTACTTTTAGCTTCTCGAACCCTCTACGGCAGTTTTCATTATTGTTAAACTCCACTGCATCCACCTACTCAATCTTCAATAATAGGCCTAAAACATTCCCAGTGGGTGAAGACTTGAAAATAGATTCAGCCATCTGAAAGAATAGAAGTTTCTTTTTCTGCCAAATGTGACAGCCACAAGTGGCGCAGCCCCAGCCATCCCGGCCACGTCCTTTCTGGCTGGGGTGGGACAAGTGCCTCCAGAGAGTGTGACTTCCCACACTGGGACTGCTCTAGCGGAGGGGAGACGACAAGCGATTAGGCACTCGGGCCAGGGGAGAGGGTGACATGGGACAGGGGCACACTCAGAAGGGGGCCAGCCATGTGCTAAATCCTGCCTCCTTTAATCTTCAGAGTGGCCAGATGAGGCAGTCGGGCTCCAAAAAGGAAACAGATGGCACACCCGAAGTAGGTAATGTGAGGCGGGACCAAGAAGGAGACTTCCGAAGTGGGTGAGGTACAGTGAAACTCTGAGGCAGGAGGCGGGGCTAGAAACCAGGAATGAAGGGAAAGGAGTATGGAGGATGGGGACTTGGGAGCAACCATCGTCTGGCAGAGGGACAATCCCCTGGGGCAGGGAGCCAGCAGGATAATCCCTGACCTGGCTGGCCTCCCACCCTCCCTGCCATCTCCCACCAGCACTCCTCTTGAGCCAAAGCCCACGGAAGCCTGCTGTGGCGGCCCCAGCCCCAGCCCCAGGCCCAGCAGGCAGAAGAGGGCGGAGAGAGGCCAGGGAATGACCTCACCTCAGGGTTGGCAGCGAGGAGCTCCCGCTCCCCAGCACTCCCGCAGCAAGGAGAATGGGTTCTGAGGCGGCCTGAGTTCTTCCTACGCTGTGCTTCCCTGTCCTGGGGCCCACCAGCCCCCACAAATGCTTAAGCAGGCAACCCAGCCTTGAGCCCTGAGCAAAGTCCAACTTGGAAGCTCTCTGAGTCTATGGATTTGTGGTTTGGAATGAGGGAGCACTAAGCCTATAGGACATCAAAATAAGGGTTTCAAAATAGGGCCTCCCCTCAAAACTGGTGCCAACACTGTAGTCTTTTCTCCTTCCCAGTGATGTCCTCTATCCTCCCAAATCCTCCCCTCTTTCCCAGGGTCCTCCTTTCTCTTTCCCATGGTCCTCCCTTCCTTCCTAGGGTCTCCCTCTCTCCCACAGTCCTCCCTTCCTTCCCAGAGTCTTCTCTCTTTCCCACGGTCCTTGCCTCCTTCCCAGGGTCCTCCTCTCTCTTTCCCACAGTCCTCGCCTCCTTCCCAGGGTCCTCCTCTCTCTTTCCCACAGTCCTCCCTTCCTTCCCAGGGTCTTCCTCTCTCTTCCCCACCGTCCTCACCTCCTTCCCAGGGTCCTCCTCTCTCTTTCCCACAGTCCTCGCCTCCTTCCCAGGGTCCTCCTCTTTCCTACAGTCCTCCCTTCCTCCCTAGGGTCTCTCTCTCTCCCACAGTCCCACCTTCCTTCCCAGGGTCTTCCTCTCTCTTTCCCACGGCCCTCGCCTCCTTCCCAGGGTCCTCCTCTCTCTTTCCCATGGTCCTCCCTTCCTTCCTAGGGTCTCCCTCTCTCCCACAGTCCTCCCTTCCTTCCCAGGGTCTTCTTCTCGCTTCCCCATGGTCCTCACCTCCTTCCCAGGGTCCTCCTCTCTCTTTCCCATAGTCCTCGCCTCCTTCCCAGGGTCTTCCTCTTTTTCCCCACAGTCTTCACCTCCTTCCCAGAGTCCTCTTCTTTCTTTCCCAGATCCTCCTTTCTCTTTCCCATGGTCCTCTTCTCTCATTCCTTTCTCCTCCATCTTCACACCAAGCTTTTATCTGGAAAAACCCTCCTGCTACACTAGAATTTGGCTCAAATTCAAGGGCAGTCCTTGTCCCAAAATTGGGGGTTTTGTTTGGAAGGGCAAAAGAATTACACCCCCATTTATACATCAGTACAACAGAGTCAATATGTGATAGCCCAGATATAATATTTTCCTACTCTTAAAATGGGAAAGAGCTGCTAGGTTCAACTGTAGTCCAAGAAAAAAAAAGTCTGTACTCCTACAACTATTTATAAAAAGCAAGTCATTCAGCGTGTTACCAACAAAACTGTCCCCAGCCTCTGCACAACAAAAATAAAAGAACAAGGGGTGCCTGGGTGGCTCCCTCGGTTAAGTGTCCGACTTCAGCTCAGGTCATGATCACATGGTTCGTGGGTTCGAGCCCCACATTGGGCTCTGCGCTGACAGCCCAGAACCTGGAGCCTGCTTCGAATTCTGTGCCTCCCTCTCTCTCTGCCCCTCCCCTGCTCGTGCTCTGTCTCTGTCTCTTTCTCTCTCAAAAATAAACATTTAAAAAACTTAAAAAAAAGAAAAAAATGAAATGTGAGCAAGATTACTCTGGGGCAAGATCCTAAGGAAAGACTGAAGTGGGTTCCTATTAGTTCTAGACTGGGGGCAGGGTACAGGTAGAGGGCCCAAGAGTTGGACACTGTTTTTCACGATCAATCCCTTTTCATAAAACCCTCCCATGTAGCTCTCAAGTCATTTTAAGGGGACACCTGCTTCTCTGGGCCCAGCACCCCCACACTACCTGCTCCCTACAGCCATAGGTCTTAGGCATGGTCTGGTACCACTGAATTACAGGAGAAGCCCTGGGGATTTCTGCACACAACCCTTCTAGTAAGAACAATCCTGTCTTCTCCAGTGTTAGATAGGAAGTTTATGGCAGAAAAAATTTTTAGACCTACTTGGTATTTCCCACAGGGAACAGCCTCAAGGTGACGTCTCTCCCCGCCCCCCCCCCCTTTTTTTTACTCAATTCCAACCATTATTTAGAACTGTGCAGCATGTAATTTCTTAACACTAATGAGCTACATTTTTGTAATTAACCCCTAGATGACTTCTGCAAAGGGCATAATTTTTAAAACATTCCTGAAAAAGTAGATTTTATTCAATGCTTCATGGCCACAAAGGGGAAAGGAAAATACCACTCCTATCAAAAAAGCAATATGAATACAAAGGTGTAAAACAGCATAACTGGAATTCTACATTCAATCTGACTGCTACTTGACTTAAATAGTCAACACAAGGGGGGCCTGGGTGGCTCAGTTGGTTGAGTGTCCAACTATTGATTTCGGCTCAGGTCATGATCCCAGAGTTGTGGGATCAAGCCCTGCATGGGGCTCGACACTGTGTGTGGAACCTGCTTAAGATTCTCTTTCTCTCCCTCTGCGCTTCTCCCCAGCTCATGCTCTCTCTCTCTCTCTCTAAAATAAGTAAGTAAATAAATAAATAAAAGTCAAAACTAGGTTCACCTCATGAGGTACCTCGGTAGCTCAGGTAGTTGAGTGCACAACTCTTGAGTTTGGCTCAGGTCATGATCCCAAACACATGGGATCGAGCCCCATATCAGGCTCTGCACTGTGTGGAGGCTACTTGAGAGTCTCTCTCTCTCTTTGTCTCTCTCTTTTTCTCTCCCCCCTCCTCTGCCTCTCCTCCCTGCTCTTCCTCTCTAATATATATATAATATTATTATTTAATATTTATTTATAATTTTGTACATAATATACAATATTGAATATTTAATAATTAACATTTAATAATATATATTTAATCATAATTTTCCCTCCAGATGTGCCAAATGTCTCCAATTAATTCCCTCTGTGAAGCATCCCATTGACGTAAGTCATGGCAGGTGTGAGGAGCCTTGAAGGTTATTTTACTTTTTTTGAGTTTTTGTTTTAATTTAATTTTAGTTTAGTTTTAGATTTATTTTAGTTTTAATTTTAATTTCAGGTAACACAATGGAGTATTAGTTTCAGGTATGCAGTATGGTAATTCAGCACTTCAACAGATCACCCTGGGCTCACTGGGACAGATGTGCTCCTGAATCTCCACCTCCTATTTAATCCAACCCCCCACCCCACCCCCACCCCCACCTTTGAAGGTTTCTGTAAAGGAAAGCCTGGAGCTCACAAGGTCGAGGTGCACAAAACTGAACCACAGTGCTCACTGCTTTAAAAAAAAAAAAAAAAAAAAAAGGCAAAGATAGACCCACATAGGACGAATCACTGGCCTGGCCAGCTTCTCCATTCAGCACTAACCTTTGTGGATTCCCCAAGGGCACTCTGAGGGAGGAGCTTACCTCAGGAGGTCAAGGACAAGGGAAAAACCCTCTCAGCTTCTCTTTAAAGTTTCTACATTTGCCATACTTCACGGTAAGATTTTTCTGTAAGAAAGACCAAAGTCCACGCAAGAAAATAGAGATGCCCTCCAGGGAGAACAATAAAAGGAAATGAAGTCCAGTGGGGGTGGGGGGAAGGGAGGGAGTAAAAGTGGTCTGTTTTTCTGGGCCTGTGAAGTACTTCTTGACCCTCTATCTCTCTTTTACCCAAGTGATGACTCTTAAGCCAAAGGAAGCTAAGAGGTTTCTGATATATATATACATATATATATATAATATATATATATATATGTATATATATATATACACACACACACACACGACTCAATTTTAAAAAAAAACTAGTTTCATTTTGAATGGAATGGATAAGGGTTAAATTCCTTTAAAACATCAAAGTAAATGAACAAGTACATAAAACAATTTAACAAGCCTTATATTTTTCCAGCATTTTCTAAGTGACACATCACTTTAAAAAGAACATTCTGGGCCTTAAGAAAGTGATTTCACAATGGCTATCTCTAGATACCTAGTGCGAAGCTATACATGCTCTTCTTGATAGCACACAAGAGGTCAAACTGTCAACTCATCCCCGACATGACCCCATGAAATTACCCAAGTGCCCCCACGGTTTTGGTCAGTAGAACCCACAGAGGAGACAGGAAAAGGGTTTCACATTGTACTCACTCTTACAAAGTTGTCAGGGAACAAACCTCTCCTGCCGTTGATCTGTCCCTCCCACCAGCCTCCATCCTCCTTCCTGATGTTGGTGATGATCTCACCCACGCTGATCGTCAGCTCATCGTCGTGCTGGGCCTGGTAGTCAAACTCCACTATGGCCTCCACTGAAAGGAACAGGGACAGAAAAAAGAGCACCTTAGATCAGATCTCGGAGAAGTCTGAGGCCCACCAGCCCTGGAAGATCAGTAAAGTCTTATTAAAGGGACTTCCCCTCTACCAGTACTTAAAATAACAGGACCCCACACAGCAACCTGATTTTGGTTAACCTGAGGCCTGTCGCACAGAAACCACAAAGCGCAGGTCCGTGGTCAGGGACCGGCAGAGTGGCCTACGGTTCTCAGGGCCAGCAGGAGCTTCAGAGGGGAAACCACACAACGACAGAAGGCCAATCACATTCGCACTCCCGGAGGGAGTACAGCATCATTTCCCAAGTGCAAAGAAGGCAGATAACACACGCAGGTTTGGTCCTTAGGTGTTCCCAGCCTTGCAAAGACGAACTGTGTGATGTTAACGTCCCTGGACCTCAGGCATGCAAAATGATAATAACTCCCACCCTAAAGAAATAATGCCCATCTCTCAGCCACAAGATGTACTAAGTCAGCTGACACTGAGGGCCCCGCTGGCCAAGCCAATGTCTCTGGCTGCTTATGTCTGCAGGGTAAATCTGGAAAGACCAGACAACCTCAGGACAACTACCCTGTCAACAGAGGGCTTCTCAGGCAGCAGCACCATTTTAAAGTGTTCCCCCAATCTGTGGTGATTTTTTACATTTGGTCATAGGTGGAGGCAAGAGACGACACAGATGCGACTTGTTGATAAAGTGCAGGTGCAAAGTAGCAGAGCTAAGCAATCCCAAGCATGTTAACTCGTCCATGGATAGATTATGCAACTCGTCTATGCTTTGGGACTTGCCTCATAGCCACCTCAACCAATAAACCTCTTGTCCTTTTCCTTCTATATTTGCAGCTCAGGATGAATGAATGAATGGCAAATGAATAAATACAAGGATACTGAAAATTTGCTGAAACCCCAGGTGGTGAATTAGCAACTTAGAAATTATGGAAATAGAAGAGGAAAAGTTTTAAATGAGCTCTGTAAGAAGCACAAAAGTCAACTCAAAATGGATCACAGACCTAAATCTAACAGCCAGAAGTACCACACTTTCATAAGTAAGCACAGGATAAAACCTTAGCAATCTTGGGTTTGGCAAAGATTTCTTCAGTAGTCAACAAAAAAGCACAGATGACTGGAAACCTCAATACAATGGGGCAGGTTTCCAGGAAAAAGGTGGGTAGGTGAGTGGGCCCCCTGTCAATGGGCTTTGTGTCTCCATTAGGGATGAATTCCCAAAGTGCTTCCAGATCAGAAGACCCTGGCCAATTCACAAGCAACTCAAAGTGAAATTTCTTTGCCTGGATCATTATTTCCATTCCAAAATTAGCTGTCATGAATCTTCCCAGGATGAAGTTGAGTTGTAAACCCCCTTCTCATCACTTGTAAACAAAAAGGAAGAGCATCAGAGCCTGAACAAAGCAACTTTTTCCGATTTTTCCTGGTTCCTGACAAGTACAAAGGCAGAAACACTCCTATTTTCTTGCATCATGCTCTGCTCCCCAGCAGTTAAAATGAGCCATCATGACAATTGGAACCAGGTCAATTAAAAACCAACTTTCCTCAGGGGCACCTGGATGGCTCAGTCGGTTGAGCGTCCGACTTCGGCTCAGGTCATGATCTCACAGTTTGTGGGTTCAAGCCCCACATCAGGCTCTGTGCTGACAGCTCAGAGCCTGGAGCCTGCTTCAGATTCTGTGTCTCCTTCTCTCTCTGACCCTCCCCCACTCACGCTTTGTCTCACCTGTTTCTCAAAAATAAATACACGTAAAAAACAAATTTTTTTTTTTTAAACCAACTTTCTTCAAATGACCCAGACAGGGATCCACTAAAGCTCTGCAAATGGAACTGAGCCGGCAGTAACCAATGTTTCTGTGCCCAACATTTCTCCTGCATTATCTCATTTAATCCTCACAATATTATGATGCTCATCTTCCCAATTAAAGAACCTGAAGCTCAGCAAAGCAGTTAAGCTCATTTTTCTGAGCCAGTGCTCTCCAAAGTGGGATGCACTCACTTCAGGGATTAGTTGATATCATGAAAAAACAATCAGAAGAACAGCGATTCGTTTTATTTTAATTTTAAAAAGACAAAAATTCAACGTCCCTTATATTCCATTTGAAAAATGACACCGGTTCCTTCATCCAGCCTCTAGGTCAGGAAGCAGCCTGAGGCCAGCAGGGCCCCTCAACAAGGCTGCCTGCTAGAGCCAGAGCCGGCTTGTGGCTCCGGCGGGGGGAAGGTCTGCAGAGCTGGGCAGCCTCCTGATGAAGCCTCTTCATGGCTATGACCCCTCAATAAATGGATGAAAGGCTTAAAAAGAATTGTGTGAAGAAATCAGGGGTTGTAGACAATAGTCAACATGGGAGCAAGGAAACAAGGAAATGTCACAGCTGCTGCCTTCGGCTCCTGGTGTGAGCTCTGGGCCAGCCATGTTGGGAGGTGAGCGCGAGGACAAGCCAACCAGATCTTCCAGGGACACGACTGAATTATCAGGACAATTGAGAATACAGGTTGTCTTCCACTGCTGATACGGGTGTAAATTACCTGGTTATAGTATGGAACTATTCTGACTGCAAGATATTTAAATGTACGTACCTGAATCATGAAGACAAAGGTCTTCATTTTCCACCAATGTCCAAATTCCTATAACACTCAATCTCATGTTTTCCCAGAGTCCACTAAACCTAATAATAAATGTTTAGAAGCTTCTTTGGGGTTTTCTCAATCAACTAGTTCAATAATACATGCATACAATCTGTAACTAAATATATACATGGAACCACTCGATTATTTTTTTTAATAATAGGTATTTTTTTTAACCAAGAAAAGGCCTGGAACACTGACCTATGCTCCCCAAGGCTGACCCCATTAGTGCTTGCAGACAGAAGCTCATAGTTTGTCTGAGGGGAACAGGAGATCACGGTGAGTGGAAGGGGCGGGGGCGGGAAGCAGCACATGGGACCTGGCTGGGTCCATCTAGACACTGAACTTGAACCCTGTGTACTTTGGGGAAGTCAGAACCCCATCAACTTCCAGAACACAACCTTGCTGCTTCTTTCCTAAACAGCAATTCTCACTTTATTCTGTACACGGGCCTTACCAAAATGATGCTGGAAGAGGACAAAGGAATTTGCTTCAAGATGGTTACTAGGAAGTAAACAGCTGCTGTCTGCTGTCACAAACTGACGAGAAACACATCCTGCTTTTGCTTCAGTCTCTCTCTTGTGATGAGCCCAAGGACACATCTTACTTGACGCTTACTGTAAGGCTGGGGGTTAGGAATTGGGGGCTTGGGGATAAATAAAGCTAACCGCAGGGGCGCCTGGGTGGCTCAGTCGGTTGCGCGGTTGAGCGTCTGACTGCGGCTCAGGTCATGATCTTGCAGTTTGTGAATTTGAGCCCTGTATCGGGCTTGCTGCTCTCAGCACATAGGCTGCTTTGGATTCTCTGTCTCCCTCTCTCTGTCCCTCCACTGCTCGCGCGCTCTCTCTCAAAAATAAATAAAACATTCAAAAAAATTTACAAAAAAAAAAAAAAAAGCATAACCGCATGGCTTTTGAGTCTTCCCAATATCCTATCTGGTCTTTCCAGATTTAAACTTGTTTTAAGCTCCTAGACACTTCAGGCATCACATACACCCTGTCCGCCTTCAGCCCCAGCTGGGGGGGCCTGACTGCCTCATACCACCTTTCCGGCTCCTCCAGCCCCTAGGCCTCCCTGGGCCCTGGCCTTAAGGCAGTTCCATGTGGTGGTGGCTGCACAGGTGTCTCATCCTCCCAGGGAGCCTCTAAATGCCTTCTGGGTCCAGGTCACCCTCAGCTCTTAGTTCTGTTCTCTCTCCTATGAGCATCCATGACCTGTAGTAGGTGCTCAATAAAGCTGCGATACACCGACTGCCCAGCTTGCGTTTTATAATGGCAGGTAGTTCTCTGCCCAACAAAGATGCTACCAAAATGCCAAGTGTCAATCACATTTTTGCAAATCAAGTCAGATTCTTCAGTGCACTAACGGAGCTTGCTATTTAAAGAATCCTGTGGTTAATTCTTTTGTAACATGAATAATCACTTCCTGCTTTACTTTTCCTGTCAAGATGAATTTTACATATCAGGTTTCTCTAAGAGGAGGAAACCTATGTATGATTTTCTTAAGCACTCATAAATCATGAGGCTATGTCTCTCCTATCCCCCTGAAAGGCTCTGTCCTGTGTCCTCTGTGAGCCATTGAAAGGTTCCGGACTTTGGCTGTCCACTACAGTCCATATCACTTGCCATATTTGGCTATCGAGTACCTGAAGTGTCACTGGTCCAAACTGAGATGTGCTGTAAAATACACAGCAGGTGGCAAAGACTTATTAGGAGAAAAGGAATGTAAAAAATCTCATATTTAGATTGTACATTGAAATGATATTTTAGACATGCTGGGTTAAATAAGTATATTATTTCTTTTTACCTTGTTTCTTCTTGCCTTATGAACGTGGCTATTAGGACATTTAAAATTACACATGCAGCCTAGTATTATACTTCTGTTGGACAGAGCTAATTTAGGATAATACTTGGCAGACAGGAAATCAAGACCTCACACTTCATAAACAGTCAAAATATTCACAAGAACCCATGAGAGAAAGTCTGCGTCCCCGAAACCCATTTCCTTGGCTTTAGGAAGCTGCAGGTAGGCTGCAGGAGCTATAAAACATTGCCTGAGATTTTTTTTAATGGTACCTTTTGGGAAACTACCTGTAGACATGAGCACAAAATTAAAACACTAAGCTAAATACAATATATCAGAGGTATAATTAGGGCAACAGTAAACAAAATCTCATATTGAAAGACACCATAAATTACAAAACTTAAGGAAGTCTCCCTGTCAGAAAAATACCACCCTTCAGTTGCCTGCTGTGCCAACAGCCGGCCTCCACACGTTTGCCGCATCTCCGGTCGCTGCAAAAGCCAAGGCTATGGTTAACCCGTGTGCACAAATGGATAGAGCCAGGGGAGAAAAGAGGTCTGCTTCGACGCGCAAAACGTGTCAACCACCCAGATCTCTGCCTTCAAACTTGCTGGAATGTGTCCTCCCCCAAAAGATGAAATGTGTGCTTCTTAGCAGTCAGTTGGCTAAGCCAGCTGCCAAGCACCTTTTCACAGCAAACTTCTCACGGTGGCATTTCAGAGGCCCCTCTCTGCAACCCGGCCCCTCCCTGCCTCTATGCACTGAACTTCCTGTCTCCTGTCACTTAACTGTGCCACAATTTCACAGTGGCTTAGCCCAGTCAGACTACAAGCTCCATCTGGGAAGAGCCCTGGTCTTTTTCAGGATTCTACCTCCCTTGCTTAGCCTCAGGTCCAGCTCCATAAATATCTGAATAAAGCAGAAAGCATGAAGGAGAATGAAAGTTTCCCAATTAATTTCCTTTGTCTATATATACATATAGATGATGCCGCAAACCTCTCGTGCAGTTTAAGCAGCCTTAGGCTTTAAGAACTTCAGATGTACACACAGCAAAGGAAACCATCAACACAATGAAAAGGCAACCTACTGAATGGGAGAAAATATTTGCAAATCATCTATCTAATAAGTGGTTAATATCCAAAATACATAAATAATTCGTATAACCCAATAGCAAAACAAACAAACAAAAAACAAACAAAAACCACACACACGCAACCTGATTTAAAAATGAGCAGAGGATCTGAACAGACATTTTTCCAAAGAAGACATACAGATGGCCAACAGGTACATGAAAAGGTGCTCAATATCACTAATCATCAGGGATATGCAAATAAAACCACAATGAGGTATCACCTCACACCTATCAGAATGGCTAGAATCAAAAGGACCAGCAATAACATGTGTTGGTGAGGATGTGGGGAAAAGGGAACCCTTGTGCACCTCTGATGACTACCATATGATCCAGCAGCCCCACTCTTGGGTACGTATCTGAAGAAAAAGAAAACACTTAACCGAAAAGATAGCTGCACTCCTATGTTCACTGCAGCATTATTTACAATAGGCAAGACATGGAAACAACCTAAATGTCCATCAAGGACAAACGGAGACAGAAGATGTGGTATATATACTATTGAATATCACTCAGCCATAAAAAAGAATGGAATCTTGCCATTTGCAACAACATGGATGGACCTTGAGGGTATTATGCTAAGTGAAAGAAAGAGAAAGACAGAGAAAGAGAATTATCATATGATCTCACTTATATGTGGACTCCACAAAAAAAGAAAGAAAGAAAAGCACAGAGATACCAAGAACAGATTGGCAGTTGCCAGAGGTAGGTAGAGTGGGGGCCAGTGAAATGGGTGAAGGGAGTCAGAAGATACAAACTTGCAGTTATAAAATAAAGAAGGCATGAGGATGTAATGTAGAGCATGGTGACTATAGTTAATAATACTTGACTGCATATTTAAAGTCTCCAAAGGAGTAACTCTTACAAGTTCTCATCACAAGAAAAAAACTCTGTAGCTACGTGTGGTGGCAGAACGCAACTAGAACTCTTGTGATGATCATCTTGAAATATACACAAATATCAAATCATTATGTTGTACACCTGAAACTAATATGTTATATGTCAACTATACCCCAATACAAAATAAAAAGAACTGCTTCATTTGTGAATTTTAAAGAATAATTTCTTAATGTTTTGTTCTAGTCCTGATTGAAGAAAGCGTATAAAATCAAGAACTAATTTTTTTCCAAAAGACTTTACCAAAAAAGATCATCATTCCTGATCACTGGAGATAGAAAGAACACTAGTTACTATCTTGTCAAATCCTTTTCCTAATTTTATAGATGAGGAACTGAGGCCTGGAAGGTTCCACAACTGAGGCTGAGAGAGAGTGAGAGTTAAATCGTGGCAGCATCAAGACTGGGACTAAACTCTCCCACATCATGGTCCTGGTGAGACAAGAGAAGTTGTGAAGTGAAAAGGAGGAAAACCAAGACCAGCAAGATCCAGATATCCATGCCACTGGGTTTATCTTCCTTTCATATGCAGCTTAGTTCCCAGAATATCCAGGGAAAATTACACCAGTCAGGAATATACAAGAACCTGTGTTCAAATCTAATAAGAGAGAAAAGAGATCAGTGGTTGCCTAGGCCAGGGAGTGAATGCAGAAGAATACAAGAGATGATACTGGGATGATGGAAATGTACTAAAATTAAGTTGTGGTGAGGGTTTCACAATGCTGTAAATTTACTAAAATCATCACACTGTACACTTAAAATGGTAGAATTTTATATCTCAATATAGCTATTTAAATTTTTTTATAAACGTATTTACTGAAAGAGGGAGAGAGGGAGTGTGTGTGTGCACAAACAAGGGAGAGGGGCAGAGGAAGAGGGAGAGAGAGAATCCCAAGCAGACTCCATGCTCAGCAAGGAGCCCACCACAGGGCTTGATCTCAAGACTGAGATCATGACCTGAACCAAAATCAAGAGTCAGATACTTAACCCACTGAGCCCCTCAGACACCCACCTCAATATAGCTTTTAAAAATAAAAAGACCATGTGATGTATATTCTGGAATGTATGATCGTAGATATCACTCATTGAGGTGGTTGACTGCCTTTGTGCCCCAGGGAGAGACCAATCCCCATGCAGAGAGGGGAATCCATTTGAGGGACCCCCCTCCCCCCCATGAGATACAGTCGGATGGGACTTGCCACCTCTGACAGCACAGGACTCAACTATGGCTACCAACGGCCAATGGACATGACAAAGACTGGATGTGGCTGGAGCAGACCCCCCAGCAGGGCTCCCAAAAGAGGCAGGGATCTCCGGGGCTCCCTGGTTGCCATCTTTTCTCAACCTGATCTTCCAGCTTTTCCTTCCATCCTATAAACCAGCCAGCAGCCCTCCAGTAAATCCTCCTCGGTCTTTGGTCGAGGGTGAGTTGGTTTCTGTTGCTTGCCACCAGAGAACCCTAACAGATACACTTGTACATCAATGTTTTGAACAGACTCTTCCCTACACAAGGCCCGGTTCTCAGCATCCCATGCTCACCTGGTAGTGCCACGGCTGAAGGTGTAGGTCTAAACTTCCTAGGTTGGGGCCACTGGCACTGAGAGGACCTCCAAGTCCAACCAAGTTGAGCTCCACACCAGCACACTCTCCTTTCGCATCTTCACAGACACACCACTAAGGAGACCATTCAAGGCCCAAAAAGGGGTCATTCCTAAGGACTGAAACTGTTAGAACCTGAACATGAGCTTCCCCAAGGAAGACAGGTGCAGAACACAGACCCCAGAGAACAAAGAGCTACTGGGCCTAAGCTCTCTCCCCGGGCACCATGTGCCAGGGGGGCTGCCCGCAGGGTTAAACGATGTCTGTAGCGGCCTAGCAGCAGCTCCCAGAACTGGGCATGCGCATGGAAGGGAAAAGAGAACAACCAAGAGAGAAGAGAAAGAAGCAACCAGCTGTGAGAGAGGAAAGAAGGCCCACCACTGACTGCCTCCCATGGCACTCGGGACGCTCTTGTCACACCGCTCGCTGGGCCAGCCTCCCAGCCCATCTCTCGACCCGTGCTGCCTGTACCCAAGCATCTTCACGGTGGACGTGAGCTGTGGGAGAAAGAACACAGGACTTAAAGCCTGGTAGGACTGGCAGTGAGTTCTGACACAGACATTCACTAGCTGTGTCACAGGGGCCACACACCTTGCTTGAGTTCATTTGCTCTGTACTTCAAATCGGAAGATGATTACCCAGTGGGTTGTTGCAAAGATGAGGGGCGATGCTTGTAAACTCCTGTACACAGAAGCCGCTCTATAAATGACAGCCACGAGCCTTACAGGCCTGTGTGGTGCTGTGCCACAAAGGTTTCCCCATGCGTGTCCTCTCTGCCTGGCCCCTGGAATGCGAACCCTTAGAGGGCAGATCCAAGCATCTCTTCCCCCTCACCTGGTGTCTGGCACATAGTAGGTGCTCAATTATTGTTGGCGATCGAATGCATGTCCTGAGAAAGTGTTACCCCAAACCATAGCTTATTGTAACTCAGCACAGTGAAACGCAGTCACAGATGAGACTTGTGTGACTTGTGTGACTTGAAGGCTAGAGGAAGCCAAAACCAGCATGGCCAGTCACAAAATACGCTCTGGCCCACGGGTCCAACCTTCCCAAGTGCTACAGTGATCAGCCTCCACTCCATTCCCACCTCTGCCACGACCACCGCCCCTGACAGCAGAGGGGCCCTGGAGGAGAGATGAGAATGGGAGGTAGGGCGTGGCTGGGTCGCCAGCTCCCTCAACCAGAAGTGCTTCACAAAGCTGGGGGGGGGGGGGGGTGGAGTCCCTCACAGCCTGTGTTTTGAAGCCTTGGCCTCAATAGACCTCACGCAAGGAGCCAGAAACAATGAGTTCTTAAACACTTCCCGACCAAAATTAACCCCTGCAAACCTAATGCACAGCTCTTCTAAGAATGTGCTTTAGATACACTGGACAAGAATAACTTGGCCAGAAAAAGAAATAAATAAAAAAGAAGTAAAATAAAAAAGAAAGCACAGAGAAAGTATGCAGATGAACCTGCAGGTTAAAAAAAAAAAAAAAAACTAGCAAAGAATCAAGACAATTGATTACAGATGATAAACCTGTAGAGCGAATGGTTCTATGCAGCACAGAGGAGAAAATAAATTGCACCTTAAAAAACCGGTTTAATAAGAAGACATTTAAGTCAAAAACAGTTTAGCCACTTAAAGAAAACATAACCTTTTTTTCAGCAGAAGAAAGCAAGCACATGGATGTTGCTTTACGTAAATATTTGACAGTTTTAAGTAACAAGATAGCTTAATTTTCTTTATATAATGACAGTCTATTCTCAGATTCAAAGGAGAGACCTAAAGGCAGGTGCCTAATTAGAAGGCGATCCCCTATTTTTCTCAGAGGATCCAAAAGGTTTGGGGCCAACCAAATTTTAAAAGGAAGAAGTGGGGGCACCTGGGTGGCTCAGTAGGTTAAACGTCTGACTCTTAATCTCAGCTCAGGTCATGATCTCACAGTTCATGACTTCCAGCCCCTCATGGGGCTCTGTGCTGAGGGAACTGAGCCTGCTTGGGATTCTCTCTCTCTCTCCCTCACCTGCTTGTGCTCTCCCTCTCAAAATAAATAAATATACTTCAAAAATAAAATAAAAGGAAGAAGAAATAGTCAAGTGTCTGCTTATACTATATACTAATTTAACTTTAAATTAGTATATGATATAGAGATTGTACAAAATAAGTAGAAAACATTGCTTTTCCCCTGACAGCCACCCATGTCATGAGCCAGTTTTATTCCACAGATGTTGCATGGATGATTGAAACACATTTAGTTATGGATAAGGCATCGAAAATGCTTGCTTAGGGGCGCCTGGGTGGCTCAGTTGGTTAAGCACCCAACTCTTGGTTTCGGCTCAGGTCATGATCTCATAGTTGGTGATCTGGAGCCCCGCATTGGGCTCCATACTGACAGTGTGGAGCCTGCTTGGCATTCTCTGTCTCCCTCTCTGTCTCTGCCCCTCCCCCACTTGCACTGCCCCCGTCTCTCTCAAAATAAATAAATAAACTTTTTAAAAAATCTTTGCTTAAACTTCTTTATTAAAAATCAATTCAGGGGGCACTTGGGTATCTCACTTGGTTAAGCGTCTGACTCTTGATTTCAGCTCAGGTCATGATCCCATGGTTTGTTGAATTCAAGCCCCCCTGCCCCCACACTGGGCTCTGCTCTGGCAGTGAGGAGCCTGCTTGGGATCCTCCCTCTCTCTCTCTCTCTCTCTCTCTCTGCACCTTCCTTGCTCTCTCTGGCTCAATCTCTCTCTCTCTCTCTCTCAAATAAATAAATAAATTTAAAAAAATTAATTCATAGAGGGGTGCCTGGGTGGCTCAGTCGGTTAAGCATCCGACTTCGGCTCAAGTCATGATCTCGCAGTCCGTGAGTTCGAGCCCCGCATCAGGCTCTATGCTTACAGCTTAGAGCCTGCAGCCTGCTTCGGATTCTGTGTCTCCCTCTCTCTGCTCCTCCCCTGCTCAGACTCTGTCTGTCTCTCTCTCAAAAATAAAGAAAACATTTTAAAAACTTTTTAATTAATTCATAGAGCCCTATAGTACAAGATGCTTTGTAAGGACTGCAAGAGAATACAGCCCTGGCTTTTCTCAAGGGCAGTATGGGGGTGGCTGGGGAACTGGCTTTAGAAGTGGCCATGCAACCTGAAAGAAGAAAGCCACAAGGCTTTCTGCTGACTTCAGGGCAGCTATGTGGAATGAGGTGTAAGAGGCAAGAGGAGAGGGGAAGCAGGTCAAAAGGAGGGAGGTGAAGAATGATTCCACAGGAAAAAAGCGGTCAGTCTGCCCAGGGGCAAGTCCTGAGTCACTGCATGGCTTTCTGTTCCTAAGAAATGCACGGCCTGGTAAGGGAGAAAGTAGACAAAGGTGACAGGAAACCACAGGAAACCTTTGCTGCCACCCCCAGCATATTCCATGCCCCTCTTCAGGCTTCACTTACACCCCCAGGTGTAATGGTCCCTCTAAAGTGTGAGCCCCCAGAAGGCAGAAGGAAGTGTAACACAAGCGTGTGGGCCTCCTAAAAGAAAAGTCACATTGCCCAACGCTTCCTCCCTCAAGTGCTGAGCTGACCGTTTGGCCCCATCGGGCGCTCAAGCGGTGCTGGTTGCCGAGTGGAGGGAAACCTGCAAGGATGATTTTTTGACAAGAAGCTGAAAATCCAAGAAGACGGGGTCCGAGACAAACGCATACGGGGCTGAAAGTGCAACATAAGGGCACAGAGACAGCTCTTCGAAGCGGTCTGGAATTTCAAACTGTTACAAGCGTAACTCCTCTGCGCTCCCCAGCATGCAATCTGGAGATGATACCTGCAGCACCACACTGTGGACGTCATGAGCGACCGTGCACTTGACGGTTTCATCGTGTTTCATGTATGACATGATATAGCAATCACGAGTCTGCCAACATTATAACTACCAGTGGCTTGCAACTCTTTTCAGCTGGCATTTTTAACAGCTGAAGAACAATTTGAGATAATAGTTGGTAGTCAAGTATCTACTTCAAGACCATTTCCTTAATCAACTGCATTGTAAATACTTTGTCACAGTATCAGAAAACCACTTAGTAAGTATGTGCCCACAGAGATTAACACGAAACAGAAGTTTAAAACCAACAGGTTTTTTTCCCTTGGAGATTACAATTTAAAGTTGGACAAACAGAATAATACATAAATAAACTGGACTGGGCTTTAAAATTTTGAAACATTTTCCAAAACCGAAACATGAGGTTAATAAAAATAAATAAAGCTAAAAGGATCAACACCCCACATCAAAACACTTCTAGAAGGATGATCCAAGAAGAGCAATATGTAATTTTTTTCAGAAATAATTGCATTTAGTTTCCAAATACCATTTTTAACTAAAAAAAAAAAAAAAAAAAAAACCCAGGCAGCCTCGTAAAAATGACCGATTCCAAGTCTGGGGCAGGAAAGGGAACAAGCCTGAAACATCTTGTCAAAAACAAGAAATAACTTGTCAAAGCAAGGTAGCCATCAAAGACTAATAGAGTCACGTCAAAAGAATACAGAAGTGAATGAGAAAAGGCCCCTACTGGCCACAAATGGGACAAGAATCAGTAAGAATAACTGCCATGGGGATGCCTGGGTGGCTCAGTCATTTGAGTGTCCAACTCTTGATTTTGTCTCAGGTCATGATCTCACAGTGTAAGATGGGGCTCTCAAGGAGGGGGGGGGGCTCTCTCTCTCAAAATAAATAAACATTTTTAAAAAAGGAATAACTGCAATGGATTGAAACACATGAAACAGGTTTGATGTCTCAAATCGATGTATGTTGGGGCACCTGGGTGGCTCAGTTGGTTGAGCATCCGACTTTGGCTCAGGTCATGATCTCACAGTTCATGAGTTCAAGCCCCACGTTGGGCTCGGTGCTGACAGCTCAGAGCCTGGAGCCTGCTTCGGATTCTGTGTCTCCCTCGCTCTCTGCCTCTCCCAAGCTCATTCTCTCATTCTCTCTCTCTCTCTCTCTCACAAATAAATAAATATTAAAAAACTGATATATGTTATATGATCTATGTTTCATAGCGATTTTTTAGAAAATCACTGATAACTTTTATAGAATGCTAGGGAACAAACTCACTTTTCTGAGAACTGGTAAATTAAGGGAAAGAATCAAACATTTGTCTGCCTTTCCCTTATGAATTTAGTATAACCAAATAGTTGATGAGGAGAAATTTCTCATTATAGGAGTATTCTGGCTAACAAAGGAAGAAGGATTGAGGCAATCAACATTTTGTAACCTTTAATGTAATCCAGCACCTGGGCAATGGTCACTAAGTCCTGCTAACATTACAAAGAAACACAACCAGGCTTCAAGAGCCTCGTGACAAAACGATGTGCCACCTTTGCAAAGCAAGCCTCTGGATTTGCTGCCAGTTTTCAGAGAATCCAAGGGGTCCAGGAATATGGTAAATGGCACATTAAGGTACAGTCAACAAAATCCAGAGACTCTGGAAAATTCTACAAGCAAATGACAGCTTCTTCAACAAGGGAAGGGAAGGGAAGGGGAAGGGAGGGGAGGGAAGAGGGGGAGGGGAAGGGGAGGGGAGGGGGAAGGGGGGAAGGGGGAAGGGGGGAAGGGGGAAGGGGAAGGGAGAGGAAAGGGGAGGGGAGGGGAGGGGGAAGGGGAAGGGAGAGGGAAGGGGAGGGGAGGGGGAAGGGGAGGGGGAAGAAGAGGGAGGGGTAAGGGGTACGGAAGAGAAGGGGAGGGGGAAGGGGAAGGGGGAGGGAAGGGAAGGGAAGGGAAGGGAAGGGAAGGGAAGGGAAGGGAAGGGAAAAGAGATGAGGGAACCTAGATTAAAAGAGATTCAGGGACAACCAACCAATCACAAAGTATGGACCTTCCAAATCCAGATTCAAACAAATGCCTTTTTAAGTATTTTAACTATGTGTCATTGAATATTTAAACTGGAAGCCTGGTGATAAGGACACATTGTTAGTTGTTGTAGGTGTAAAAATGATATTGTGATTATGGTTTTGAAAAGAGTCCTTATCTTTAAGAAATACATGCTGAAACACATCCGGATTGTTAAAATGCTCTAAATGTGCAAGAAGAACAATGTTCTACATTGAACCTAAGAGATGAAGACAAAAATCTCAATGCTGGCGTAACTTGCCCTGGTGTAACTGGGAGTTTCATAAGTGATTCAGCTCACCATGGTATGCACAACAATGCACCTGAAAAGGAAGATGGGGTTTGTAAAGGCAACAAGATATTAGAAGTGTGTGTATGTGTATGTGTGCATGTGTATGTGTTTCAATACCTGCATTTGTTAAGGGCATGAGGTATCTACAAATATTTTTTAATGTAGTTTATTTTTTTAAGTGTATTTATTTTCGAGAGAGCTCGAGTGAGCACAAGTGGGGGAGGGGCAGAGAGATGGAGAGAGAGAGAGTCCCAAGCAAGCTCCACGCTGTCAGCGCAGACCCTATTCAGGGCTTGATCTCACATAAACTGTGAGATCTGACCTGAGCCAAAGTAGGATGGTTAACTGACTGAGCCACCCAGGTGCCTCTATAAATATTTATTTTTTATTTTTTTTAATGTTTATTTGTTATTACTGAGAGACAGAGAGAGACAGAGCATGAGCAGGGAAGGGGCAGAGAGAGAGGGAGACACAGAGTCCGAAGCAGCTTCCAGGCTCTGAGCTGTCAGCACAGAGCCCTACATGGGGCTCGACCTTGCAAACCGCGAGATCATGACCTGAGCTGAAGTCGGACGCTCAACCGACTGAGTCATCCAGGTGCCCCTACAAATATTTTTAAATAAGGAATTGATCCAAAACTATTTTGCCTTTTTCGTGCTACAGTTTAATTCTTTGTAAATAATTCTAAAGTATATGTCAAGTAACCAAAATTGTCATTACCTTCCTGCAAGACATGCATTTTAAAAGAAACCCTGAGGCAACTGGGACTTAAACTATACTTACTTTACATGTTGTACAATGCTTAATCTTAATTCCTTTGTCAAAATATACTTTTAGCTACTACTTAAAAAACCATAATAAGCAACAAGAACCATCAGAAGTGTGTTCTATATCACATGACTACAAGAGTGGACCTTGAAACAAAACAGCAAGGCCACCTCTGGGAATATTCTGAATTTAGATTTTGGTGGTGGTGGCAGTGGTGGTGGTGTGTGTGTGAAGAGTGAGGGTATAACTATTTTTAACTGTCACGTTTTATCTTTTCTTCAGCTTTGAGATATACTTGACATATAACATTGTGAAAATCTAAGATAATGTAATGATTTGATACACTTATATATTACAATACGATGTCCACAATAAAGTTGGTTAACACATCCTTCCCTTTATACATAATTACCATTTTGGGGTGTGTGTGTGTGTGTGTGTGGGTGTGTGTGTGGGTGTGTGTGTGTATGTGTGTGGTAGTGGTGAGAACATGTAAGATCTACTCTCTCAGCAACTTTCGAGTATTCAATACAATATGTGCTAACAACAGTCACCCATATGCCCTAAAACTTCTTTATCTCATTACTGGAAGTATATACTCTTTGACCAACAACTCCCATTTCCCCCACCCCAAGCCCAAACCCTGACAACCACCATTCTACTCTCTGTTTCCATGATTTTTAGATTTTAGGCTCTTTTAGATTTCACAAAGTGAGATCATACAGTATTTGTCTCTGTCTGACTTACCTCACTTAGCATAATGCCCTCAAGATTTATCCATGTTGTCACAAAAGGCAGGATTTCCTTATTTTTATGGCCAAGTAATATTCCACTGTATAAACATACCATATTTTCTTCATTCACAGATGGACACATAAGTCATTTTCATGTCTTGACTATTATGAATAACGCTGCAAGGAACAAAGGAATGCACGTATCTCTCGGAGCTAATGACTTCATTTCCTTTAGATAAATACCCAGAAGTGTGATTGCTAGATCATATGATAATTCTATTTTTACGTTTTTGAGGAAATTCCATACTGTTTTCCATAGTAATTATACCAATTTACATCCTGATTTGGGGTTTCTTGAAATATATTATATATAAAGAAGAATGCTGTTTTGGTTGTTAAGGTATAAAAGTGATATCGTGATTACGGTTATAAAGAGTCCTCATCTTTGGAGCACCTGGGTGGCTCAGTCGGTAAAGCATCCGACTCTTGATTTCGGCTCAGGTCATGATCTCCCCCCTTTCAAAGTAAATAAATAAACAAACATTTAAGGGGTGGCTGGGTGGCTCAGTCAGTTAGGCATCTGACTCTTGGTTTCGGCTCAGGTCATAATCTTGTGGTTTGTGGGTGTGAGTCCTGTGTCAGGCTCTGTGCTGAGGGCACAGAGCCTGCTTGGGATTCTCTCTCTCCCTCTCTCTCTCTGCCCCTCCCCTGCTCTTAATTTAAATAAACATTAAAAAAGAGTCCTCATCTTTGAGAACTGTGTGCTAAAACATGACAGAAATGCGGTAGGCCGTCTGCCTGGCCCTCGGCATCCCGCTCTCTGAGAGCTGGCCCCTCATTTGGTGGGGGTAAGCCTCAACAGGCACTTCAGCCTGCACGTCACTGGGACTCCACCCTCGCTGCTCAGCAGCCAGCCCTGGCGTCACCCAGACCTACTGAATCTGAAGCTGCGGTGTCACAAGATCCCTGGGGGACTGACACACTCAGTGACATTGGAGAAGTGCTGGTCTGTACCACATGACTTCCTCACCCAGGTGTCACAATCACCTGTGCAGCATCCTCCGGCCTCTCTCCTCCCAGGCTGGCCCGCATCAGAATGGGGGGAGTCATGTCTAAGTTGAAGATGGTCTCCCAGTGACTTTACCTCCACCACTCTCCTAAACTCCTTTTTAGGAAGGAGGAAAAGTCTGCATTGAACATCAGGGTCAGATGCTTACAGACCCCAGGACTGAGGATTTCTGAGGCACCTTTCAGGGCTGGGTCTGCAGAAGAACCACTAAGAAGGCAGCAGCAAGCAGGTACACAAGGGGGCAAGGCACTTCATTCTCACTTCAGATGAAATAAACAAATCCAGACACTCAACCAGTCCCTCTACGTGAAAGGAGATGCAATTCCTTGTCCTTGTCACAGATCTACCCACACTGGATTGTTGTGTCCCCCCCCACACCGGAGTGAAGGCCACAAGAGGCAGAGAGTACCTGCTGTGTTTGCCCCTGTTCGCCCAGCGCTGGCATGATGCCCGGCCTAGAGTAGGAATGGATTAAATACTTGCTGAACGAAAATACTCTTGACTTCTAGATGCCAGGTGCCTTTACACCTTTACGCTCATCACATCGTTTAAGTGTAACAACCCTCTGGGGTAGATTAGATTTTCCAAGATGGCCACATGACCTCTCCCACCCTCATGCTCTTCCAGAATGCGATCCCAGCCATCAGCGGGGGTAGATCTGATCTCCCTCCCTGGGCCTGTGAATTTGGGCAGGCATGTGAGCACTCGGACCAAGAGAGTGCTGGGAAGCGATGCTGTGTGACTTCCGAGGCTTGGTGACAAAAGGCTAATATGCAGTTTCCAATCCACTTGCTGGATACTCTGAGGACTGCCACGCTGTGAGGAAACGAAGTCACACTGAGGGCCCACATAGGCACTCCAGGTGGCCACTGCTATTCGCGAGGTATGAAGAATGTGGTTTCCAGAGAGAGAAGATAACCTGTCTGAGGGCGAGGAGCTGATATCCCAGCTGCCAGCCACTCTGGATTCACAGCCTATCTTATTGCCTCTGCTCTTGCTCATATTTTTTTAATCAATGAAGATGTTCTGAGTCATAAGCTCCAGATACCGCGGCTATACCAAGAAAAACGTGAAGATACCAAAATGCATACGTGAACACGTGTAGTATCTCAAATATGGAACCAAGCCAAATTAGGCCAGCCTGCCCCTATAAATTCTTAGCTGACATTGTTTCAGACAGAATGGATCTTTGGTCTGCCAAGTATTTATTGAGACTCTGGGGGAACAGAGGCACTGGCCTAGACAACAGGAATGTGAGTTAGGGGCCCATTGTAGGAGAGGAGTCAGGAAAAGATGAAAAGAGAAGGAAGGACATTTCTTTCTCTGACATTAGATGAAAAGGGGATAAAAAGAAATTATAAGTGTTCTAATAGCAACAAAAGACATAAAGATGAGGGTACACAGGGAAATTGATGTCTTCTCTTAGACAGGAATCAGTAGCATCTGTTGGTAAGGGGCAGATGAGAGAAGAGAATCTGAGAAGCTTAAGAAAACAGTCTAGAGGCACCTGGGTGGCTCAGTCAGTTAAGCATGCGACTTAGGCTCAGCTCATGATCTCACAGCTCGTGAGTTCAAGCCCTGTGTCGGGCTCAGCGCTGACAGCTCAGAGCCTGGAGCCTGCTTCAGATTCTGTGTCTCCCTCTCTCTCTGCCCCTCCCCCATTCATGCTCCCCCATTCATGTTTTTAAGTAAACATTAAAAAAAATTTTTTTTTAAGAAAACAGTCTGAGTGCAAAATGCACTATGGGTGCCCCAAAGCTGTGCCCAGGTAGGAGAAAACAGATTCAGAGCTGAGCTCAGTCACCTCCAGTAACTGATCCAGGGAGAGTGGGGGAGCTCAGTGTCTGCCAGGTGCCAAGCAGGATACAGACTGGGAGGGGGTGGTCACAGAGTCAGGGAGATGGTGGCAGGTGGAAAGGAAAGGGTAAGATGGCTGACCAACTGCACAGGGCTGAGGATCTATAAGGTGGAAGCACACTCTGCAAAGAATGTATAAAGGGCACTTTGTAGACCCAGACAAAATGGTGGACAGTACAGGAGCTCTAAAGGAAAGGAAGAGACCAAGAAGTTGCCAAGGATTGGGGGTGGGGGGTGGTCTCCTTCTTCTTCCCCCCCCCCCACCGCACCACCCCAACATCTCTCATCTACACAACACTCCTTTCCAAAATTCCCTTCTCAAAAGACTCTCCAGAACACTGTCACCACGGAATGGGAGATTATCTATCCATACAAGTCTCCCAGCATTAGCAGCCTTCAGAGGATCTCAAGGTTAAACCTCTGCTGGAAATGACAGCTATTTCCCCAAACACACCTAGAACTAGCACTACAGGAAACAATTAAGCTGGATTTACTACTCCATGAGGGGAGTGTACCTCAATGAATGCTAACATACCCTTGAGGTCAATGGGTCTGGAATCAATATGTATTATGTACTTGAACATTGCCTTTGAAAGACAGCACAAGTTCGAGGAAAGTTCCCATTCTTGGTCCTAGAACTCAAAGGCCACCACAATCTGGCACAAGTTTGACATTGCCAAACTCACTTGCATTTAAACCCAGCCCCCAGCCCCAATTCCAGCTGGACAGTCCTGGTCCCCATTACCCTACACAATCTCCCCCAGAGGGCACATGGATGTTCTCATCCATGAAATCTGGTTCCTTATTACTTATATTACAAAATGCTTTCCATCTTCACAGCTTGAGGTCAACTTCAAACTCCATCTTGGGCCACTCCCGCATCCCACGACATTCCCAGTTTTACTGACTTCAGCATTAACTGAACAAATCACTTCTAATTATCATACACTGCCTTGTAACATCTTTTGAATTACTGTCTTAAACTGGGAGTTGGCAAACTTTTTATCAACTTTTTTGTCTCCAGATAGCAAATATTTTAGGCTTTGTGAGCCATACAAACTGTTGCAACTACTCAACTCTGGTGTTCTAGTGAGAAAGTAGACATGGACAATAAAAAAATGAGTGAGCATGGGAATGCAAGCTGGTGCAGCCACTCTGGAAAACAGTATGGAGGTTCCTCAAAAAACTAAAAATAGGACTACCCTACGACCCAGCAATTGCACTACTACATATTTATCCAAGGGATACAGGTGTGCTATTTCGAAGGGGCACATGCACCCCCATGTTTATAGAAGCACTATCAACAATAGCCAAAGTATGGAAAGAGCCCAGATGTCCATCGATGGATGAATGGATAAGGAAAATGTGGTATATATATTCAACGGAGTATTACTCGGCAATCAAAAAGAATGAAATCCTGCCATTTGCAACTACGTGGATGGAACTAAAGGGCATCATGCTAAGTGAAATGAGTCAGAGAAAGACAAAAATCATATGACTTCACTCATATGAGGACTTTAATATACAAAACAGATGAACATAAGGGAAGGGAAGCAAAAATCATATAAAAACAGGGAAGGGGAGAAAACATAAGAGACTCTTAAATATGGAAAACAAACAGAGGGTTACTGGAGGGGGTGTGGGAGGAGGGACGGGCTAAACGGGTAAGGGGCACTAAGGAATCTACTCCTGAAATCATTGTTGCACTATATGCTAACTAATTTGGATGTAAATTTTAAGAAATAAAATTTAAAAAATAAAAATAAATACATAAATAAATAATAACATAAAAAAATGAATGAGCATGGCTGTGTTCTAATAAAACTTTGTTTACAAATCTAATCAGCAGTCCAGATTTGATCTATCGGCCAGAGTTTACCAATCTCCATCTTAGAATGTTGTTTTTAACTCTTATTATCTCTTAAATTATGTTTTGTCACTCTAAAACAGATTTAAGTTCCTTAAAAGAAGGAACCAGGTATATATTTTCATTTACTTTTAGCCTCTATCTGGCACAGTGATGCACATACAAAGAATATATACATTTTTGAATAATCATTTGAGTATATATTGAATGATGTGCCACATATCACAATTTTTTTGTTAAGTACACTGATGGTGCAAACATGAATTTCTAACTAGGAGTAACTTAACTGAGCTGTGTGCTGTAAGGTATTTTTTTTTTAACCTTCCTGGTCTGCTCTTTTATCAGATATTCTTCTTCCGATCATTTCCACAGATAGCCTAATCCATTCATCCGACCAGCCACTTAACAGACTAGCACATTCCACAAGCTGGTTCACATCAGTAGGACTTAGGCTCTCTGCAGACAGAAATGCTCACTTCAGTATTCCGTTCTGCCCACCCCCGCCCACCCCCACCCCCCATCATATCACGGAATCATGGGAAGAGAAAGGTTGGCACAGGCAAAAGGGGAGCTTTCGGAAAACAGAGAGGAAATCGATCACTGCTGCTCCTCACAGAAGCAAACATGAAACAATTACCCGTAACCAAAATAAAATTAACTTCACAGTGGGTTAGTGACAGTTCCTGTCAGATGCTTCTAGCTCGCTTCTAAATCGACAACTGCAACAGAGAGAAAAGAAAGCAGACATTTTCTGAAGAATTTCAAATATGCAATAAACTACGTCGCCCCCAAAACCCTGCTTCTGAATGTGTTAAAGTCGATCCTCTATAAGGAGCTAAAAAGTAGTATTGTGTTCTTTCAGAATAACATGACAAATAGGTCACAGAAAGCCTGAGACTTTACTTCTTGCCAGTAGTGACCTTTGATGCCGATAAAGTCCCACTTCCTTTTATCACCTCCAATAAAGGCAAGAGCAGCTAAGTGCAGGCAGCGTGGGCAACGCAGGTCCTTGTCCCCCAAGTGACCCCCGTGCACGCTTAGAGATTCAAACAGCTGTAAGGTCCGTTAGGAAAACAGACGCTTCCACCCTCCCCCAAACTTCCCCTCCCCAGCAACAACTACTTTTACCTCCTTTAGTTGATCTGGTATTTGCTTCCAAGTCTAAATAAGATGCCATCGTGGCTATATGCCTCACTATCTTCATTCTCAGCTATTATGTGCCTCGTTCCCACCCAGAAGCTGGGGTCTGCTCTCCCAGCTCACCTGGGGACACACCTCCCACCCTCCCCGGCCCCCTAGTGGGGTGGGTTATCATTCTGGTTGGATCAGTGTTCACTGCCTTTAAAGGCTGAATTCTTTCCCCCCAAAATTCTTATGTCCCAAACCCCAGCATGTCAGAATGTGACCTTATTTGGAAATAGGGTCATTGCAGACGTAATTAGTTAAGATGAAGTCTTTAGGGTAGGCCTAATCCAGTATGACTGGTATGCTTACAAGAAGGAGAAACTAGGACACACAGACACCCATGGAGTGAAGTGGGTGTGAAGAGACAGAGAAAAGACAGCCATCGATAAGACAAAGAGAAAGGCCTGGAACACATCTTTTCCTGCAGAACTGCAAGAGAACACACGTCTGGTGTTTAAGCTCCCCGCTCTGTGGCACCTTGTTCGGGCAGCCCCAGCAGACTAATACAGATGATTACATCATTAGGAAGACACAGACATTACTGAAAGCCTAGCCACACGGTACCATATTTCTTTTTGAAACAACCTCCCCCCCAGGAGCGAATACTAGTCTTCTCTGTTCCTTTGCTTAGTTTTCATTTTCTTACTGAAACCTTCATTAAAAAACTGATTCAACTCCAAACTCTTCCTCTCTTCATCCACGTGGCAAGGTGGGTTCCAGCCTTGATACAAACTCAAGAGACCACACTATCCAGAAGCATGAGGAGTGACTGAAGCTTTGGGAGCAGAGGAGACATACAGCCATAAATGCGGGCTAGGGCACCTGCACCAGAAGGGAGACCCAGGCAGAGGCTACAGGTGGCAAGGAAGCAAGGAGGCAGATGAGAACCAGAGCTGACGCAGGGAATCTCTAGAAGCAGAGTGTTTGACTCAGAGACATTCCTGGGATTAGAAAAAAAAAAAATATCTGCATAGACAAATGGAATTCTAGGAAATGGGAGTTAAAATGTCCCTATTCGAAGATAAAATGACACCTTTCCTCCCCACCAATACCAAACTTCCCAAATTCTACCTTTGTAACTGGAGTAAATTTCTTTAAAAAAATAATAAAGGAGGCATGCCTTCTAGATTATCTCAATCAAAAAAAACAAAGGCCAGAAAAAATAAGTCCGAGAATTATTGAGCTAAAAGAAACTTATATAGTCCAGACTGCGCTTCAAAAAAAATCTGTGAGGATACACACTTTAGTCCACAGCTTTTCTCAGTCAGCATCCAAAGTTCTCAATGATTTCTTATGTAGTCTATCATCATATTCCATATAGATTATGGCTGTTCCCAATAACTCATGCATAAAACAAAAATACATGAATAACGAGGATCAGGAAAAAAATACAGGTAAAAGATCAAGAGCCAGGGAAAGTTAAGACATCAGTGTGTACAGTATATGTCTACCATATAGAGACTTATTGCTTAGTAGAGGCAATTTGCCTTTTAGTTTCCTGACAACCAAACCAAAAAGGGAAACATGATCTTACATTGTTTGCAGGAGCAGACAGGGTGGGGCGAGGGCAGGGGGGCAGCCCACAAAAGAAGAAAAACTAACTGGCAGAAAGAACTTTGCATGTGGGGCTTCATATAGCACTGTTTTCAAGCCGAGGGCAAACCAGGTCACAGCGAGTTTTCTCTTCAGAAAAAAAAAGGGGGGGGGGGCATCTGGGTGGCTCAGTGGGTTAAACGTCCGACTCTTGCTTTCGGCTCAGGTCATAATCTCATGGTTCGTGGGATCGAGCCCCGCATCAGGTTCCACGCTAACAATGCACAGCCTGTTTGGGATTCTCTCTCTCCCCCTTTCTCTGTCCCTCCCCGACTCACACTCGCTCTCTGTCTCTCTCTCAAAATAAATCAACATTAAGTTTTTTTTTTTAAAAGAACAGAATTGAATAAAAAATCTCAGAGCCTGTCTCATCTAGTAAAGGTAAATGTTTTCTGTGAAATGAATACTTCAGTCATAACTAAGGATGGATGTGGGCATGAGGTTGCAATGTAAAATATATTTCTTACTGGGAGATATGGTCACAAAAATTTGAAAAAGAGCAGGAGACAGTAAGTGGACTTAATTTCTGGCCTGGCCAGTGCCTATTCCTTCCTGCCTGGCTCTGGGTGGTAAGGAATAGACTGCCCTTGCTGCAGTGCATCATGGTCCTGACCCATCCTCTGCCGGTTCTTCCCCTTGGCCTTTGACTCTGTCCAGTGGTCCCGCTTTAGCACCTTCTAGCTCTTCCCCCAGTGGCAGCACCCTGGGGCAAGTATGACAGCTCGGGCTCCCTTCTCCTCCTGGCACCTCAACTTTCTGGCACCCATCTCTGAATCCCCTGCTGTCCCACTGCCTCAGCCCACCCCGATCTCTCTCTCTCTTCCGTGGAAGCTTAGTCAGGGATGGGAGAAACAGAATAATACTTTCTCCTTCTGGGACACGACTGTTTCTCCTCCAGTTTCTCCACATTCCTTTTGAAAATGTGAACCAACTACTTACACACCTACGTTTATAGAGGCACCATTCACAATAGCCAAAAGGTGGAAGCAACCCTTGTCCATCAACTGAGGAATAGATAAGCAAAATGCAGTATATCCAGACAACGGAATATTATTCAGTCTTAAAAAGAAATGAAGTTCTGGCACATGCTACACCATAGATGAACCTTGAGGACAGTATGTTAAGAAGTCAGTCACAAAAGAACAAATATTATATGATTCCACTATTTATATGGGGTGCCTAGAATAGGCAAAATCATAGACACAGAACATAGAACAGAGGTTACTGGGGGTTGGAGAAAGGGAATAATGGAGAGTAACTGCTTAATGGGTACAGAGTTTCTCTTTGGTATGATGAAAAATTCTGGAAATACATAGCAGTGATGTTGCTCAACATCATAAATGTACCTGATGCCACTGAATTGTACACTTAAAGTGGTTAAAATGGTAAATTTTATGTTTATATATATGTATATATATATACATATATATATATTTTTTTTTTTTGCCACCGTTAAAAAATGCATAACCTCAGTCCAATCATGAAAAAACCCAGTCTGAAGGACATTCAACACAATACTGATCAATACTCTTCAAAAGCGTCAAGGTCATGAAGGACAAGGAAAGACTGAGCAAATGTCATAGAACACAGGGTACTGAGGAGAAATAACAACTAAATGCAATGTGGGATCCTGGATAGGATCCTAGAACAACAACAACAACAACAACAACAACAAAAGACATTAGTGGAAAAACTTAAGAAATTAAACAAGATCTTTAGTAAACAGTATTACACCATGTTGATTTCCTGGTTGTGATAACAGCACTGTGATTATGTAAGATGTGAACATTGGGCGAAGCTGAGTGAGGGATGTATGGAAACTCTCTACACTAATTTTGCATCTTTTCCTTAAATTTAAGAGAAAAACCAAAAATTTAAAAAAGTTTTAAAAACCAACCCACCCTTTAAAAATAGTGCAATATATACAGTTGTACATTCATTAATCCTTACCCTGAGGGTGGTCAGTTCACATTTGAAGTACCCAAATCAGAAAAGAACACTCCAGGGATAGTGGGTCAGCATTTGAAAGGCTAATCAGAGCCCATCTGCAGCAGAGTTAGTCAACTGGCATAATGGAAATGAGCAATGGCTCCCTGCTCTCTGGATTGGGTGAAAATACCGTGCTGGCATCGCGACCCTAGCAAGAACCACACAAAAGAATCTAGGAATAGCAGCAATCCATCCTCTTTAGAAAAGGGGCTCTCTCAGGACCCTTGGACAATGATTAAAGAAGGGCCCTGTCCCCTCCCTGGGGGCTAGTGGAATCCTGCCACTGGAACACCATCAACATCTTCCCTGACTATCCCTCACTTGGGCAGAGAGCTGGAACTTTGCAGAGCAAAAAGTACAGACGGGGCTCTCTCTAAGCCTGCTTGCTAACAAATGTTTAATGAGTGGCCAAAGTTGGTCTGAGACTTGCTTTCCCTGCAACATACCTCCTGGTCATGGGACTGTGGGAAAGAACACACAAAGCTCCCATCAACTGTTTCCCAAAAGAATTTGACAGTTCTTCAAAGGACAAACCACTTTAGGTCAGTTCACAACAGATAATGGGTTAGGATTTCTGAGAACGAGCTTATGGCCCTGTGAGCATGTGCCAGATCAAGTCTACACCCCCAGAGCAGAGTCCTCCAGGGACAAGGTCTCCAGCTGGACTGTTACTGTCACCAGAGAGGGCCATTCGGTCAGTGGCAAGCCTCCCCTGGGACACCAAGAGTCCACACTGAACTCCCTGGGCTTGCAAGGGCTGGAGTACACAGAATGTCCAAAACCTGACCCAACGAATTTATTTAGCCCAGAGTCTTCAAGTTGACTCAACAGTGGAATCGATCACAAAGCACTCATGAAAGCCCATGCTTTTATTTTCTTTAGAGCCAGATGTAATCAAGCCCGTCTTCTATTTTCTTCCTCCCAAGGGGCAGACTCGTCTCATTTCCTGTCCACATCCCCCTGCTTCCTCATTCCCCTCTTGCTGGTCAGCCCAGCTGTTGCCAGCCATCCCAACTCCTGGCTCTCCTTCAGTGCAACCCCTAAACCCCAGCCGCCCCGGGAGAGGGTAGCCCTCAGTGAGAGTATCAGCTGGGATCATCAAAACTCCAGGACAGTCTACACAGCAACAAGGTATCCGACAAACTTCACAGCCCGCTGGGCTGAGTGAAACCTCCTTTTCAACTTCCTCAAACTCTGCAAAGATGGAAGTTGTCTTCCACACAGGCTGCCGCCAAAATGGCTGCCTCGTTGGCCGTACTGCACACAGAGAGCAAGAAAAACAATGTCCCCACCTGAAACTAACATAACACTGCACATTCGTTTTATTGGAATTTACAAAAAGGAAAACAGCATCCCTGGTGTGGGAGGCAGAAACAGTGCCGCCTCCCCTACATCAGATATCCACACCCTAATCCCTGGAACCTGTGAATACCTGGCAAAGGGACAGTAAAGTTGCAGGTGAAATTAAGCTGGCTAATTAGCTGACCTTAAAATTGGGAGAGGGGCGCCTGGGTGGCGCAGTCGGTTAAGCGTCCGACTTCAGCCAGGTCACGATCTCGCGGTCCGTGAGTTCGAGCCCCGCGTCAGGCTCTGGGCTGATGGCTTGGAGCCTGGAGCCTGTTTCCGATTCTGTGTCTCCCTCTCTCTCTGCCCCTCCCCCGTTCATGCTCTGTCTCTCTCTGTCCCAAAAATAAATTAAAAATGTTGAAAAAAAAAATTTTTTTTAAATTGGGAGAGTAGCCTGAATTATCCCAGTGGACCTAATGTAATCCTAAGGATCCGTAAAAGTCTAAGTTGGGGGCAAAGAGAAGGCCAGAGTGATGGGATGTGAGGAGAGGACCCCCTGCTGCAGGCTTTGAAGATGGAGGAGGGGGGTCATGAGCCAAGGAATATGAATGGTCTCTAGATGCTGGAAAAGACAAGGGAATATAATTTTCCCTAGAGTTTCCCAGAAAGGAGCAGAGCCCTGTCGACACGAATCTAACCCAGTGAGACCCACGTCAGACTTGTGACCTAAAGAACAGTGAGACAATAAATTTGTGCTGTCCTAAGCCACGAATTCTGCGGCCATTTGCAATGGCAGCAATGCCAAATAAATAAACCTGGCCGTCAAGTGCCACGGTAGCTTGTTTCAGGCCTAATAAATGAGTGAGTCTTAAGTAAAACTATCTGCTCAAAGTCTGCAACACTTGCCTCCCCTGAAGGCCACTGGCCTCCATTCCTTTAGGCCTTACCTCTAAAGAACCCGGGGCCCGGGGACAGAAAACACACGTGGGTTTGTGTCACAGGGCAATTCTAAATAGAACACTTTGCCTGTGCCATTTTTATGAGGTATTTGCTTGACACAGATCTTTAAAAAGAAAACCCACTCAGAGTTATTTCTGTAACTGAAGGTGGGCAAGAATGGGGATAGTAAAATGAGATTATTACTTATGAAATGAGCAATGGAAGTTAAGCCTGTTCTTACCTATCATTGACTGCACCACTCTGCAACTTAGTATGGTGAGAACAACTTCCATTTCGGACCACCCCAACCCCACAGTACGTGGGTCTGAGTCTCCGTGTTGTTCTTCGGTGGCCTCAGAGCTGGTATGTATGTGCTAATCTGTTCTGATTATTCGTTTGGCCAGCGCCAGACACCCACAGAGAGGCACAACTCACTCTTCTGAACGTATTTTCTGTGTGTGTGCTGAGCACCCTTAATGCGCAGTGACACAGGATCCTCCCGAATAGAGGGTGGGGGTGAAGAAGCGGAGTGACAGGGCGGTCAGCACTCCATGTTTCAAGAGATTTGGATTCTCTTTCCAACTGGCTGGGAGTGAGGGTTCAAACTCTAACAGTGTCCAACTGACAAAAGTCTTGCTCTGTGATTCCTATTACCCAAGCTTGAGAGGAGTGAGGGCTAACAAAGGCTGGCCTAAAAATAAAAAGCCATTATTTCCAATGCCACAACAGTGGGCCATTTAAGCTCTATTTTTAGCAAGTCTCGCTTACCTGTGAAGTAGCATATGGCTCCTATAATTCTCCAAAGCACGAAAGCATTAAAAGATCGGAGTGCCTCTGGTAAGTGGGCTGGTCCCCAAGTGAGCATTCCCACACTGACAAAAGTGGACAGCCGACAGTCCAGTTGGCCCAACTGGCTTCCAAAGGGACCCACCATCACGCTGCCAGCTCTTGGCCATTAGCAACACTTAAAACATTAAGCCAAATGACAGAAGAGTTTCTGCTACCAAATCATGGTATTGGAGACTTTGAGTTTCTGACAAGAGGGCATTTTCTAAGCAATTACTCCCTAGGGACAAAGAAAATCCTGAAGCAAAACACCAGGGACCGGTTCAGGCTAAAGATAACGTACAGCAAGAGGAAAAGAGAAGAAAAACATCCCGTTGCAGGGCACACAGCAGGCCAGCGACACTTCCCTAAATGCAGGGTGAGAGGCAGCCTGCAGAAAGGAGCACACAGGCTCCCTTATCTCAAATCTCCTGTGCACAGCGCGGGGCACAGGCGTGCACTTCTTTGCATCCCCAGGAGGAAGTGTGGCAAGCCCGAACGCTGGCCACAACTAAGAAAAAGTAGATTTCTTCTGTGGCAGACTCACAGCAAGGAAACTTGGGAGACGGTAAAGTAAGCCAGTGTGCCGGCTGCCCTACTGACACAGGGCGCCCCGAACCAACCAATCATTGCTCTTTTCTCAAGTTCAATGCAAAGAGATGCCTGATAATGGCTAATCAAGGGCCACAGGAAGATTCTTGAATGTACAGTACAAGTGGTTGGGGCACAAACGCTGCCGTGCAGCCAAAATTCTCCTATGGATCGCACCATGGATCATTTTTGCTTATTTCTTTGGATCTTCCAAAACAGAAATACATCCAAACGTGTGACTCTACCTTACAAAATGACTGGGCCGAGAGTAGGGAAGGCTGAGCAGCACTGGCTTTCTCAGCTGCTCCTGACCTGTCTGTCTGCGATGCGCGAAGGAGATGTGACTATGCGATACCATTAGATACCAATTTCCGGCCCCGTTTGGGGAAAGAGACTCTGGCTTTACAGTCATACATCATATGTTGTTTTCACTCATTCAACAAATATTTTTCTTTAGCTGCTCATTCTGGCTGCGATACCGTGCCAGATACAGGGACACCAGTGTGGAGAAGACGACCGTGCTCTTTGCCTTGGAGCCAAAGGAACTACAGTCCACGGAGCATGATTTGTGGGGTCCCTGCAGTACCTGGTGGGGCTTCCTGAGCCAGCACGTGCCCAGTGCCCTCTCCTCAAGCAGTGACCCTTCTCCTGTGCATTAGGAGGTATCCACATCCGAGTTAGCAGTGGAGAGGGAGGAAGAGGAAGATGGAATGATGTCTGGCTACAACAAATCGGATTTCCTTACATTTTTCCAGCAGACCAAGTAAAGCAAAGATAAATAAGACATTTCATGATCCCCCCCTCAAAAATCAGTAACTCATCCTCAATTGGTGGTTTCTTCTCATTCATAACTATTGACCCAGGAAAGTTAAAACACGACTGTAGCATGCATGAATTATTTTAGCCGAACATGCTATTCCCTTCTACGTCCTAAGCAAGAACTCATCAGCTCCAGGCTGAAGGCCAGGATTTCACAGGACAGAGCTTAGGACAATATGGAAGGACAATAAGGCAAAGACTTAGCAGAGCCCAGGGAGAGCAGGGGGGCCATGGGGAAGTGCCCAGAATGGTGCTGTTGGAGCCAGCTAAAGACTAATGAGTACCATAGACTCCTAAGTCATCACCGCAGAAAGGTTTCCCTACCTTATATCCAATAATGGGTGCACAAAAATTTGACACACTATTGACTTAGCCCTCCGTTATCTGAAGGAAGCAATGGATAGCCAAAGAAAAAAACATTCCTGAAAGAAGCTTTCCAGTTGTGGGGAGATGGGGAGGACCCGAGTTAGCACAGAAATCAGATGAGAGCCCACTCTACCTCCCTGTTCCTCCCTACTGCTCCCCACCGCCACCCCTGCCTCCTCTCAGAGTGGAGAAACTTGCTTTCCCACAGCATTCCCCAAACTGGCCCTGGTCTCACTTATCTACATCTGGCCCCTGAAAGACATCCCTCATTGGGTTGGTTCAGAACTCTCCAGTCATGCTACGCCTTTAAATAGCTCTCCCTACCACTGAAGGTCCACCACCTGGGTGCTCTTGACAGGACAATCTATTTTAAAACACCAGCTCCCAAGGCACAGCCAGCATAGAGCCAACACACACGTCAGCACCAAGGTCAATGACGAGACCCAAGCCTAAAGAAAGTGCAGCAGGCACTGGTGGTGTTGTGGTGCTCAAATTACAGCTCAGGTGAATGGGAAGAGCCTGGGATACTGGAAACTATTCGCATTTCTCACTCATGGGCCAGGCAGAGACATGGTGGGACCGAGGTTATCAGATGAAAAACAACGTACCAACCCTGCTAGTTGTGACAGGAACATTCAAAGGAGAGTGACCTGGAGTCAGTCATTAAATAGTGGTTCTACCTAGAGGTTCACACAATCCCTGTGACCTGCAAGTTTTCGGCAACTATCTCTGAAAGAAAGATCCAGCCCCCAGCAAGGAGAGCAAAATGTTATTGTAATTTCAGGAGAGAATTCACAGTGTTGAGGTTAGGGGTGTTTGAAAGCCAACTCAATGGTCTACTCGGGTAGTCAGGACACCCAAAAAGTTAAGAAGATCCAGGAACAACAGCATAATAAGCCTGATTATCTCCAGCAACTGACTTCCAATTGCAGCTCATGTCTGGGAGGCAACAGGGAGTGGTGGGGAGCATGGCAAACCAAATTCACATGTTCACCCACCTGAACAGAGCTGCCACAACTGCAGCCAAGGAGGAACGCCAGCCCAAGGATACCAGAAGACCTGGGCTCTAAGAGCAGCTAGGGATCTGAGATGTTATGGAAATATCAACCAGATTCCCAAACAGTAGCAATTTGAGATTTGTAAAACACCACAGGCCACGATGAGATTCTGATGTGGCTCTCACAGCTCCTAACAATCTTAAGATCATTTTCTACACTGAATTTCCAGAACACCATCTATAGTACAGACCCTCTCCACAACCATACTACTCAGAAGCCCAGTGTTCCCAGCACCCAACCTCAGTCCAGGCAACTCAGTTCAGCACACCATTTTAAGACATTGTGAATTCATTGGAGGCATTTGTTTTCATATTATTTCTACATTCCTTTTTTTTCTTCATATAAATGGCTGAATTCTTCTTATTTTATTTCTTTTTTAATATAATTTATTGTCAAACTGGTTTCCATACAACAGTGCTCATCCCAACAAGTGCCGTTCTGATAGAAGGAATAAATGTATAATTTCAGATCCTTCTGAGTTTTATTCCAAAACTTCTGTGTCTTATCAACACTGCTGTAAACATTTGCAGTCTTCCACCAAAGACAAAGTCCGGGACTGACAGATACACCAGAGTTCTCACGTTCACCGCTCTCTTCCATACTGTCTTAGTTGGCATGGGCTGCTCTAACCAGAATACCAGACACTGGGTAACTTCAACAACAAACATTTACTCCTTACGGTTCTTCAGGCTGGAAGTCCAAGATCACTGTGCCAGCACGTCAGGTTCTGGTGAGAACCGTCTTCCTGGCATCCATATACAGTGTCTGGGGGAGGGGGAGGGGGAGAAAGCAAGGTCTTTTCGGTCTCTTCTGATAAGGGCACTAACTCCCTCACAAGGGTTCCACTCTCATAACCTAATTACCTCCCAAAAGTCCCACCTCCAGGGGTGCCTGGGTGGCTCAGTTGGTTGAGTGTCCAACTTTGGTTCAAGTCATGATCTCACAGTTTGGTTTGTGAGTTCGAACCCCAGACCGGGCTCGGTGCTGTCAGTGCAGAGCCTGCTTCAGATCCTCTGTCATGCTCTCTCTCTGCCCCTTCCCCGCTCACATTCACTCTCTCTCTCAATCTTTCTAAAGTAAATAAACATTTATTTTTAAAAAGTCTGACCTCCAAATACCATCTCATTGGAGATTGGGGTTTCAACATACTAACTTTGTGGGGACACAAACATTCAGTCTATAAAACACACCCCCAAAAAATCCGTGTGTCTCTATCTGTCTCTCTTTCATACACACACACACACACACACACACACACACACACACACACAGAAAACAGATGGGACACAAAAGCTGGGGGACCCAAAGCTAGTGGGATAGGGGAGTATGATCAGTGCACCTACCACATGCACAGAATGTATGAGGGGGTCTCACATATCTGAGGGCTCTGGCACAGTGTGCTAGTGGGGCCTTTTTGGCTGTTTATTGGTAACTCATCTGAGCCCCTACTCTGTGCCACGCTCCTAATACACACCACGTATTTAATCCTAGCGATGGCAGCTGCTTCGTGGGCTTCCCTGAGGAAACTACAAGCAGGCCAGCGGTTGGAAATGGCCTTCACAAAAGGAATGCGGCAAACGGAAGACAGACGGAGGGCATGGACACTCGTGAGGAAAAAAGTAGACCTCCAATATATGGTTTGCTTTTGTCGTTATTTAGATACGTGAACCCTGGGAATCACAAGGTAAGAGAATGAAATCCCGTCTTCAGAAAGTTCACCAGCTCTGACGATTTAATACTTTCAAAATTCACCCACAGCCATGAGATTGGCAAAAGTGCGGCCATATGATGCAGCAGAGACTGATGAGTACCTCCCAGTATCCCCTTCTTCGTTTGAGAAACAGAACCCTTCCCTCCTTCCACAGTAGAGTAATGGCACCCCCAAACGTGTCCCTATGCTAATTCCCAGGACCTGTGAATATGTTACCTAACCAAGCAGAGAGGACTCTGCAGGTGAGATGAAGCTGAGGACCTTGAGATGGGGAGATTATCCTGGATTACCTGGGTGGGCCCAGCGTCATCACAAGGGCCTTAAAACATGGAAGAGGAAAGCAGATGAGCCAGAGAGGATGTGAGGACAGAGGAGGGGGTTGGACTGAGGTGAGGAAGGGACCATTAGCTAAGGAGTGTAGCGGCCCCCACAAGCTACAAAAGGCAGGGGTCAGATCCTGCCCTATAGCCTGTGGAAGGAATGCAACCCTGCCGACCCATCGTGGACTCCTGACCTCCCGAACTAGAAGACAACAATTCTGTGTCATTTTAAGCCATTAAGTTTGTGGTCATTTGTTACAGCAGGAATAAGAAATTAATACCCCCACCCCCGGTGTGTGGGGGGCACGCGGCCGGCCAGGTGGAAATCACATCCCCCAGACCCACCTGCTGCTAGGGCTGAGACTGTAGCTAAATTCTCACCAATGGGCTGTGCTGGGGAATGACAGTTTCCAAGTCACGTCCTTTAAAGAGAGGAGCTGCTCGCCCTCCACCTTCCTCTCGCCTGGGGCCCTGGGCCGGAAGGCAGACCAGGGAAGGTGAACCAGCTCCTACCACGCCACAAAGGTAACACCCTACGAAAGGTGGAGAGGGCAACAAGACAGAAGGAACCTGACCCCGATGACCCTACAGAGCAAAGCCATTCACTCATCCTCAACAGTCCTGGGGTCAGCAGGCAGTTGCCCGAGAGGAAAATAGACAGCTATGCTATCTTGGGGTCTCTGTGACAGCCATTTAGCCTAAGCCCTAATATATCTGGGATACCAAACGTCAGTGGACACGGGAACAGCAGAAATGTTTACACTCTGAGATGACACACTTTGAAAACCAATGTGGCGTTCTCTTCTAAAGCTCATATACTCTCTCCTTCAATAAATATGTTCTCTTCTTCATTCATTAGTTTGTTCATCCACTCATTCACTGGGAGAATATTCTGGTACAACCACTTCAGAAATCCAGCAACTTGAAAGCCAGCAAAATCACTCCTTGCTATACGCCTTTAAAAAACATATTTTACACGTGTACCTAGAGACATCTATTAAATGGTGATAGGAAGTCCATTCATAGTAGCAAAACACCGGAAGCGATGAAAAGTCCACCACTAGGAGAAAGGATAAATATACAATAATAAATACACAAACTATAAAATGAGAGACAACAAGCAAATCACAAGTCTCTGTGCAGTTTGGTGCCAGTTTAAAAAAAACTAAAACCAAGCAAAACCAGACGACATGTTTTTAGGAGATGTATGTGGAAATGCTAAAACTATTTGTTAAAGAAGAAGGGAATGATGATGTTTTTAAAAAGACCCATGATGACCCATGATGTCCATGAGCCTGGGCGGCTCAGTCGGTTAAGCATCTGATTCTTGATCTCAGGGTCATGAGTTCAAGCCCGGCATTGGGCTTTTTTTTTTTTTTTTTTTTTTTTAAGTAGGCTCCTCACTGGGCTCTACAGAGCCTACTTTAAAAAAAAAAAACAACAAAAACCAGACCCATGATGGTCTTCTCCTCCAGAGAAGGCAGGGACAGAGGACTGAGCCAGAGTGCACTTGAGAGAATGGGTTCTGAGTATCTATTTTATAATGACTCTTGACACCACCCACATTACATATAGTCTTGTGTGTATCAAATACCTTATCACTTTCCGAACTGTTTTGAAGGCATCGCACAAAGTGAAAAGGCCTGTATGGAGGACGGATTCTCACCATAGTGTGAAAAGACAAAAGAGAAGGGAGAGGCAAGTGAACTCAAAAGACCGTGCCACTTTAAGCAGATGTGACCGTGTCACATCACCAGCAACAACGTCATTTCTGAAACGAACCATCGTGTCTCCTATTAGTGTTGATTTCAGCTCTACTGGGTTAATTTATACTTAATTTGCAAATCTGTGCCAGGTTTATACTTACAAATGAGCTAAAAGCCAAAAGGAGCTTATATCTAGCTAAGTGCCTGGATTTTCCAGTACTGTCGTCATTAAAAAGTTTAAGGCAATTAAAAAGGAAGGAAATTCTGACACATGGCTACAACATGGATGAACCCTGAAGACCTTACACCAAATGAAATAAGCCAGTCACAAAAGGACCAATACTGGATGATTCCATTTACATGAAGTACCTGTAGTGGGTCAAAATCACAGACACAGAAAGGAAAATAGTGGTTGCCAGGGCTGGAGGAGGGGGAGGTAGGGGGAGTTAGTGTTTAAGAAGCATGGAGTTTCAGGTGGGGAAGATTAAAAAGCTCTGGAGAAGGACGGTGGTGACAGTTGTACAACAATGTGAATGCACTTAATGCCACTGAACTATACACTAGAATGGTAAAAATGGTCAATTTTATGTCACTCATAGTTGACCACAATAAGCAATAAATAAATGAAAGCTAACAAACACGTTCAAACATTTAAGACAAAATAGGAATTCTTGGAAACCACTTTCCCTGTCAAGGGGCCTTCCACATTACTCATTTGAGAAACGCTGCTCTATCTGGTTTCTCTCTAGACCTCCAGGGTGGAGGGAGGTTCAGAGACCGACTAAACACCGCCGGATCTCAGAAAGTTGTCTTCTAACTTGATGCGTGTTCCTCAAATTAACACCTTTCCTCTTTCTGGATAAAGAGACTCTCTTCAAACCAACAGCCTTTGGTTTAACTGCTGATTTCATTGTGTGGTTCATGAAATAATCACATCACAGGCTCCCTCCCACTAAGGGAAATGAAAGTTAACTAAAATGTGTCACTGAGTGGAACTTTAGATATCTCTGAGTTCCTCTGGTTATCGAATCTTACACTTAACAGGCACTCAATAAACACTTGTAGAATTTAATTGAATTCCAGTATATGGCAATATTGAGTCAACTGTCTTGTTTATTCTACCAGTACGGGCTGGTTTATGTTCACAATCTGAAAATGTAACAAAGGGAGAAAGTGTGTGGTACAGGGTAGTCACCAATGCTCTCTCACCATCATGTACTGTTATGAAGTTTAGAACTTTCACAGAAACTTGCCCCTGAGAGGGCATCATAAATACTCAACTCATTTTTTGCCAGGTACATGAGCTGACATATGGCATATACTTGCCAGCTGAGGAATACATACTTAGCACAATGCTGTTCGTTAACGAAACTGATGCATCATGAAGGCAAGGCTTTGAGATGGTTCTTCTAGCCTGGATCCTGGGGTTCTAACCAGCCTTACCTTGCACTGTTTGAAGCTAAAAGCATAATATTTTTAGGGGAGCTTATGACAATGACACAAAGCTAAGCTCAGAAACCACAAAGGGGTTATTACAGCCACGATATTTCCTTCGTCAGCACGGGACTTAGACCCATATCCCAGAGAAATATAAAGTCACCTTGAGGACCCAGGGCCTGCAGGACACAGTTTTCCATAAGGTTCTGGGAAACAAAGTTCCTTTCAATGCCAGCCAGGGCACAAAGTCAAAGGAGGAAGGGAAGGGGAAAAGAAAGAGAAGGAACCAAACTCCCAAGCGTTTCACCTTTCACTGTGTGTACCCTAATCTCACACTTGAATGCTAAACCAGGATTAATCACCTCAAAATGGTACACTGGAAAGGGTATAGTGCTGTGGACTATGAAAGCCTCGCAGCAGTCTCCTTCAGAGGTGTCTCTCTCCCACCTCTCCCGTCTCTGTCTCTCTCTCTCTGTCTCTCTGTCTCTCTGTCTCTCTCTCTCTCTCACACACACACACACACACACGGGTGGAAGCACATATAGTGGAGAAGGGATAAGAAGCCATATGAGCACATAGTTTCTTGAACTAAAACTGAAAGCAAGCACAGGGACAGCAAGCACCCCACCGATCCACATGCACTAATCCCCATGGACTCAAGTCCTCTTCGTTATCATCATCATCGGCCATTCTAGTCATTCAGAGGGTAATGGAAATAAAGAATGGATATAAAACGTCACCCTGCCTACAACCTGAATTCCTTAAAGGACAAAAAGGAAAATTATGTCCGTCACATCCCTATTTATAATATCAAGATTATGGAAACAACATAAATGCTCAGTTGACAGGGAAATGGTGACATAAATCGAGATCCTGAAGTCAGATATTCAGCAACTAAAAATACTGGCTTCGAAGATGACTATGAAGGTAAATAAACACCAGGCCATACAATTATATTTATTACAATCCATGCACATATAGCTACAAGTACATAGCAAAAAGCCGAAAAAGACCCACACCAAAATAAAATGGCAGTGGTTGTATCGGAGTACAGTATGGGTCACCAATTCAAATTCTCCTGCTTCTTATTTTCTAAATCCTATAACACAGTCGCTATATTTATAAACAAAAAAATGTAAGGTTCGAGAACATTGGAGCTAGAAGAAGAAACAGCCTAGAATCCACCCCCTCCGTGCAGGTGCTGGAAGGTGAGCCCCTCCCTTGAGATGGTGAGCCTGCGCCCCACCCCCTCCCCCAGCGATGGCGGGAGCTCCTCCCAAGGCCCTCTCAGGGACCACTCTTCAAAGGTTTCTTCTTCCCTGGGGGACCACACTCCTTGTGTGGCCTCTGTGACCTTAGACTGCTCTGAATAAAAGCCAGTCTCACCGGCCACACTACTTTTACTGAGCAAAGGAGGTGGCGATGGTGGACGGTGCACTGGTGACATTGGTAGAAAGTCCAGAGGCCCCGGCAATGGCAGTGGGAGAGGGCTCTGAGGAAGCAATGGGAGGGGTGTGAGAAGAAGGGTTTCGACAGTGAATGGGAGTTGGGGGAGGGAGACAGAGAGAGAGAGAGAGAGAGAGAGAGAGAGAGAGAGAGCTGGCCAGGAGGTAAGAGAGGAAGAGGTGCTGGGGAGGAGATGGGAGGGAAAGGGGTGGGAAAAGAGAGGGAGGAGGAAGTGGAGAGAGGCAAATGAGGGATCAGTAAGAAGGGCAGGGAAAGGCAGGGATGTGGAGAAGCAGGATATGTAGGAGGGTGAATGTGGGTGAGAAGAGGGACGGAGAGGAGGGGCGAGGAAGAGAGAGGAGGGGGCGGTGAGGAGGTGGAAAAAAAAGGCAGAGGAGAAAGGGAGGAAAAAGAGAGGGGCCCCAGGGAGGGGCAGGAGAGAAAGAGTGTGGGAGAGAGGGAGGGTCAGAAGAGGGTGGGGGGATGGGGGATCGGTAGACAGACAGCGACGGTCAGACAGACAGGGTCTGAGGGAAGAGAAAATTGGGGAAAGAGCAAGGAGTAAAGGGAAGGTATGGGGAGAGGGGTGAAGACAGAGGGTGGGGGGTGACATGGAGGGTGGAAGAAGAGAGAAGGTGGGGGGGAGAAGACAGAAGGTGCTGGTGGGGGCAGGAAGGGGTGGGGACAAAGAAAAAAGAGAGGGAAGAGAAGTTAGGAGGGAGAGAATGTGGCAGGGAGAAGGTGGGGGAAGGTGGGAAGAGGGGTTACTTGGAAGGCAGCAGAGGAAGAGAGAGACAACCCGGAAATGTGAAGGGAAGAGGCAGGGAGGGTAGAAGGGAGAGATGGAGTGGGTGGGGGTGGTGAGGGATGAGAGATGGCTGACGGGACCGAGAAAGGGTGGGGGAGAAAAGTGGAGAGGAGAGAAGGCATGAGGTTGGACAGAGGTAGCCCGCCAGACTTTGGATGACAGTCCCCTGCCCCCTTTCCCCTTCATCTCTCTGGGCGGTTACCTTGCCAGGCAGTGGCTGTTTTTCACAATGTCTTCATCTCTTCCTCCATTTAAGAACCCACAGGTTCCCTAAAAGAGCCAGAAAGTGTCACAACTGTACCCCACCCCCACAGTGTGTTATCATCAACCCATCCAAATGCCTCCGAAGTCACATCTACGCTTTTTTACACGATTGGGGTCTCAAAGGATAAAAATAACCCCATTAATCACTCAGAAGCACAACTGTGCCCGACAGGGCCAGGAGCCCTTCCTCAGGGGAGCCTTATGAAAGGGGCTCCAAAGATGGATGGGACAATGTCAAAGACTCTAGCACCACCTCACACTCATCACCCCTTTCTTTGTCAAGAGAAAATGGGTAACAGGGCACTTTCAGGTATTCTGGCTTACGGCTTTCAAGCATCCTCGTATAGAGTGCATGCCCCAAGAGCGGCCCCCAGGTACCCCCATCTCACCAAGCACTGCTCCCAGGACAGGGCTTCATTCAGATCAGGGGACTGGAACCAGGTGCGTCCTTCTCCTCCTAGAAGTGGGCCCACAGCAACCACCTGTGTATCTTCGGGAGCGACATGGACTCCAGTGGGCTCAGCCTGGCTAATGGGAATTTGGAACTAGAATGAACAATCAAGTCACTCTTAACAAGCGGCTGGAACTGCGGCACATGCCCCATGAATGAAATGCGCAGAGAGAAGAAGGGGACAGGGGCAGGGAAGAGGGGAGGAGAGAAGGCGAGATGGCACATGGGGCAGTTAACCCATCCCTGGTTCTGGGGCTTCTTGGGACCCTTGGGGTGCAAGAGAGGCCCCTGTGACCCTGTAATAAGCCCTCCTTTCCAGGTAACAGGCTCTGCTTCGCCTCCTCACTTGAAGAAAGTCCTTACTGCACGTCTGCAATATGAAGCAGGAGAGAGTCCTAACCCAGTTAAGAAGCGTGGTCTCCATCAGTTAAGATCCAGGACAAAGTTTCTACCGGTTAAGAAACCTAGACCAGTTGAGACTCAGGAGTACACAGCACAGTCTCCTAGAGAGCTCTTCCAAAATATGCCCATCGGTCCACCAAAATCAGACGAGGAGGACCCAGACATAGAGTTCTAGTGCACATCCCTAGGGGAGGAAGCCACCAGCTACACAGAAGTTCTCCTATCCGCGACTAACCATGACCTCATCGCATAAAAGGAGGGAGAAATAACAGAAATACACGTCCGCTGCCACAGGCATGAACTCTGCCTGGAAGATTTTGGGAGAAATAAAACACAGACAGCCTTGGTCAGGGGACGGGGGAGGAATCACCAGAGAACTGGAGGGCTGAGATTCAGAAAGAGACCTGTCATTGTGAGCACTTTTCATTACAAAAAAATGAAATTACATTTAAAAATGTTTTGAAAATTCCCCCAGCAAGTAGCTATAGTCTCAATCCCCAACAAGCAGGTGAACTCCTTCCCAATGCAAATTGTGTCCTCCATTGGGGACACCCCTACTCCCATTCTCACCCCAGACCCAGCCCCCTCCCCCCCCCCCAGCTAAGTACTTTCTTTTCATTTCTTTGCTGACAAAGGCAGCACTTAAGCTAAAACATCACCATCAATTCCCCACCACTTGCTCGGCCCAACCTGCTCAAGGGTCAACAATGAGCTACCTGACAGACTGTATTTGGGGTGACACGTCTGTTGTCCATCTAATATTTTATGGAGAACAAAGGGGCAGTGAGAAATCACTGGTTAAGTGAAAAATGATCCCATTTTGTTTGTTATGAAGAGGGGTTTAGGGTTTTGATTTCTGAATGATCACAACAGGAGAAAGGCAACGCCCATTTATGAAGCCATTCATGTCAAATGAATTTTACCCAGAAGCTAGCATGTAAAATGCTCAAGCAGAAGGTAGCATCCAGAACAGTCTGGTGAAGAAAATGAATATCCGTGAAGAAGCCGGCTAAGAAGAGGGGACAGCAAAGCCAAGAAGGCCTTTCCCAGTTCTTATCCAAAACAATATTTAAGCACCTCCTTTGAGCTCTAGGCACAAAAATGAGAACTAGCTGGAATAATTAGGGAGGACACTAAGCTAATTAAAGACTTGTCACACAGGGAGTGGGTGTGTGATGGATAAAACTAGTGCAGCCCCAGAGGACCAGACCTAGAACAGGGCCCCAAGTCTTCCAAGTCTAGAACAGTCTAGAAAAATCCAGCAAAAACACAAGGGCTGGTGCTTGCATACCGACTGATAAATAGTTGAAATCTAAGGAGACGGTGATTTAAAGTGTCTATACATGCTGTACTCCGGTGCTTAAAGACTTAAATTTGTTAAGCAAAATGAGTAATTAATGAGACGTCAACATTTATACCATTTAATCCAAGATACTGAGGAAGAAACAGCAGTATGAACTGAATAGCACTTCATCTTGCCACTCTGTCCCTCACCTGGGGGCAGGCCAGCCTCCTGCGGTGGCCCCACCACTTCCATGACCACTGGAAGGAAATCAGCTTAAGGCCTTTACTGGGCTTTTCTTGCCAACTGAATGCAGTTCAGTGAGGACAAATATTAGTGAGGATTTTTTTTTGTTATTAGTGTTTTTTCTTCCCGAAGCTAAACATAGCACAGTTTATCACCCCAGGAAGGTCCACGAGATACATTTTGCTTTGCTGAAGTGTCCCCTAATGAAAACTATTGGCTTTCCTGCAAGATATTTACCCATACAATAACAATCAAGTTGAAAACCAACTTCCCATAATCACCCGGGTTGCCCGCATACCTTTGCCAGCTAAAGGAATTCAGGCAAAGAAACATGCAACTCTCGACTCTCTACGTGTGGATTGGAGGGGTCAGTTTGGCAGTGCAGTGCTTTCTCCCGTGACTGAAATATCCTGATGAATCCCAGTAATTGCCAAGGAAGTTACCCAAGCAACTAACTCACAAATGCTTCAGGATAGAAAAGGATATTCACAATTCCCCCAAGAGGACGAGAGGGATGTAACCAAGGGAGGTGGCTGGAGGGACAGAGTCAAACTGAAGTGCCTCCCAAAGGAGACGGTGACCGAACACATGTAAAAACAACAAAACCATACTTTCCCTCTTCCTGTATTCCTTTGGAATCTCAACTGGGACCCTTGGACTTCCACCAAGTGTTCTCCAAAATTCCTGGGCAGCCAGGAACCCCCAGGGGATCTGGATTCTATGCTTCAAGTTAGAAACTTGCCAGGAAGGGGTGATGAAAAACTTTTCGAAATAGATAGTAGTACTGGGTGCACAAGACTGCGAATGTACTTAACGCCGCTGAGCTGCGGACTTAAAAATGGTTGCAATGGCAAACTTTGTTATATCCATATTACCATGATTTTAAAAATTAATAACGTAACATACCAAAAACCACTGAACTTCACACTTTCGATGGGTGAATTGTAAGATATGTGAATTATAACTCAATAAAGCTGTTTTTTTTTTTTTTTAATTTACCAAGGAAACAGCTAGTAGAAAGAGCTTCAATGGGGGAAGCAGGAGCCTGATATTTACTGAGCGCCTACCTATATAAGTTGCTAGTTCTTTCCTATTTAAAGGGAGCCGGGCCCTGCAGCTAGGGGACCATGTACTTTGCCTCTCAGAGTCTCAGTTCCATCATCTGATGGTGTGGGCTGCCATGACTGCCAAGGACCTTTCTAGCACTTCGGTTCCGGAGACCCATGTGTGAGTGGCAGAAGGACCCACCATCTGCCACCCGGCACACAAGCACATCCCACCAGGAAGGCAAAACATCAGGGGAGCCAAACACGGGGAGAAGTAAGTTTAACAACTCTGCAACCCAGGGATTGACAGAAGAGACGCAATGAGCTGTGTTAAGACACTTTCTACTCACAGAACAAAATGGTGAAAGAATGCCAAAGAGCCCTGCTTTCCAGTGACTTCTGGGTTTATTCATAAAACAAAGGCTGTGGCTCCAGAGGAAACCTTGTGTCCGGAGCAGCTGATGATGAAGGAAGGAAACGGTGTTTCAACCATCTGTGTAACGCTCAGAGCAGGCTGCCCCAACTTTGGGGGCTGAATAACCATTGGGGGGCTGTCCTGTACATTGTAGGATGTGTAGCAGTATCCCCAACCCCTGGCCCCCAGACGCCAGCAGCCTGCCCTCCCCCACCAGCTGTGACAACCAAGTGTCTCCAAACATTGCCAAATGTCCTCCTGGGGGGCAAAATCGCCCCTGGTTGAGAACCACTGCCAGAGAGAATTTTCCATCTTGAACTTGCAGTTCTTTGTCAAAGCCACGCGCCATGTGGCGTTACCCTTCTCATCCACTGCAGTGCAGGCCACCATGAACTGTCGGCAAACAGACCTTGTCAGCACACCGTGCCTGGGGGATCTTACAGAATTACACACACACTCCTGGCAGCCAATAGCCTAGGAGAATTTCAAGCAGTAACCATACTTGGGTGAAAGGGTTACTCATTCATTCATTCAGTAACATATGGCACTTCCCGTGTGCCAGGCAATGAGCCAGGGCAATGTAGTTGGGGACACCCTGTCAGAGATGAACAGACTTAATACAAGACGACGTGTCATATAGCACCCTTCGGAGCAGGCCTCAAAAGATGAACAAGGGGTGTGGCAGGCTGCTAACAGCCCCTCAAAGACGCCCACATCCGAATCCGCAGAACCTGTGAATGTTACCTTCTGTGGTAAAAAGGATTTTGCAGACAGATTAAGCGAAGGGGCTTGAGATGGGGAGGGTAGCCTGAATTACCCAGGTAGGCCCAATAGAACACAATGGTCTTTGTAAAAGGAAGGCAGGAAGTTCAGAGTAAAAGAGGAGATGTGAAGACAGAAGCAGAGGTTAGAGTGACGTGGCCACAAGCCAAGGAACGTGAGCGCTTCTTCCAGAAGCTGGCAAAGGCAAGGAAATGGACTCTCCCTGAGAGCCTCCAGAAGGAACACAGCCCTGCCCACACCTTGATATCAACCCAGTAAGACCCAGTAAGACCCAGTTTGGACCTCTGACCTCCAGAAGTGTAAGATTACAAATTTATGTTGTTTTAAGCCACTGAGTTTGTAGTATCTTATCACAGCAGCAAGAGGAAACTAACACAGAGGGACTACAAGGCAGAGAAGAGAATGAAATCCCTTCCCCATGAATGGAAAGGAACTGCATGGCAAAGGCTCAGAGGCCTGAACAAGCATGGAAAAAAGGCAGGCGTGGCCGCCAAGCTCCCCAAAGGCTTTGCTAAGGCATTCAGGATCTAAAGCATCTGCAGAGATGTTTCTAAAGCATTCCAGAAACATTTGGGCTTGACTGTACACTGGAAAGAATGGAGAGAGAGGAGATGGGAAAGAAGAGGAGGCAAGACCAAGAGGAGAACACCTATGCAAGTGGTGGGAAAGGCAGTGATATCCTCCAGGAAGTGGGGAACGGGGAGGAGAAATGCTGAGCTCCGCATGTAGCATGCTCTGTTTGAGGTGTCCAAGAAACACCTGGATAAAGTTAGCTAGAAGGTTAGGAAAAATAATTCATTCAATCAATATTAACTTGGGGCTTCCCATGTGCCAGCACAGGGACACAACGACCAAAGTGATGCAGTTCCTGCCCTCCTTCAACACGGAAGAGAAAAGCAGAAGAGTCAGTATCAGAGGGATGTGCTACGAAAGAGACTTGACCGGCCACGGCTGGCCTGGAAGATGGAAGTAGGCCGTGAGCCAAGGAATGCAGAAGACTCTGGAACCGACAAAGCGAGGAAAGGGATTCTCCCCTAGAGCCTCTGGCAGGAATGCAGCCCTGCCCACATTTTGATCTTAGCCCAGTGAGACCTGTGTTGGACTTCTGACCTCCAGAACTTTAAAGACAATAAACTTATGGCATTTTGGGGCACCAAGTTTTTGGTAATTTATTACAGCAGCAATCAGAAACTAATACAGGTACCGGTACAGAAAATGAGGAACAAAGATCAAAAACCCTAACAATGCTAACAATGTATCGTAACGTCCCTTCTAAAGAGGACGGAGGGCAAAGAAGGATGATGGCAAAGGCCTATGTGATACTCTGGTAAAAGTCCAAGAGACACTGAGATGAGCCAGCTAGTGTCACTAATGCCTGGGTGTTGGAGGTCTGGCATGGACTAGATTCACGGCAGAATCAACACTGTACCGTTCTAGTGATTCCATACGAGGTTTGTTCTGAACTAGGAGCATATTTTTCTCCTTCTCTAAGGCCATGTGTCACTTGTAACAGCATCTTATATTTGACCAGAGTGCCCAGGTACTACCCTTCAGTGACCCACATACTCTGGACCTCAGCTTTCTCACCTGCACGGCAAGAAGGTCTACCCCCGACCTTGACCATGCATCAGAACCACCTGGAGGGCTTCTTAAAACACAGATTGCTAGGCTCCCCACCCCACCCCAGTTCATCATTCAGTAGGCAGAATTGGGGCCAGAGAATTTGTATCTTTAACAAGATCCCAAGGAGGCTGATGCTGGGGGACCACACTCTGAGAACCACTGCATTAGACTCTCCTCTCACAATGCCAGGATTCTAGTATTTTTCTGCCCTGCGTCTTTCCCGTTAAGAGCCATCCTGACTTATTGGCTCTCAGCAGCTTGCTCCGTGTGACTCTGTATCTCTTCTCTAGTATGGCATTTCAGTTGTCCATTGTGCTTAATGTTGAACAGTCCCCAGACTAGAGCTGCCCCGTATTAAGGAAGTAGCCACAAAGTATACCTAGAAAGGCATTCTCCTCCCCTCCCCCACCCTCGACTCCTTTTCCCTCCCCCCATTTATCTCTTAGTTAACTCGGAAAAGCAGCCCCTGCCGGCCGGGAGCTGGCCGGGCAGTCTCCCATTGAACAAGCAATTTCCCCAGAACACCAACATCAGACAAGGCCACTCTGTGACCAGGATGGGACAAGACAAAAACAAGACCACTCCGTAATCCTGTCCGAACACGGAGAACAAGTGAACCTTGTCCAAACCACAACAGTCTCCACACATCCCCGAATCCTGGCCAATAGGAGTGACTGCTGCTCCTTTACCAATCACAGCCTTTCTCTGGTCTTCCCTGCTTCTCGGGAAGATGTATGAAGACCCCCTACCGTGGAAATCCCTCACTTCCAGCCAGCATCCAATCCAGAGATCACCTGGCTTCCTTAAACACTCCCCTAAAGCCCCTCCCACAGGCCCAGTCCTACGGGGGTCCTGTCCGACGCGGCTCCCTGTGATGCACGCTGTCCCTCGCTGCCAGGAGAGCAGAACCGCTTGTTCCACTACGGATGTGTTGAAGGGGGTACTGGAGGGCAGTGATGACTCCTACCCAATTTTCAGATTTCGGCTCAAACACAATCTCCTCAAAGACATTCCCCTTACCCCTCTGCAACCTAAATCACATTGCCCCTCTCTAATCTCCTTCACGAGACCTACCAGGGCTTATAACTGCATATTGTCATGAGTATCGCACTCAGGCCTACCTCTCCACTAGCCGGAAAAGCCTAAGCTGGCAGGTCTATGTGTGTCGTGCACCCATTCCTAGCACAATGCCTGGCCCAAAGCAGGAGGTCAATAAATACCGGATGGATAGATGGATGAATGGATGAATGCTGGCCACTGCATGCAACCTGCTTTAAAACGATTTCAGGGGCACCTGGGTGGCTCAGTCAGTTAAGCGTCTTGACTCTTGTTTTCGGCTCAGGTCATGATTCTCCTGGTTGGTGGATTGAGCCCCACATCGGGCTATGCACGGGCAGTGAGGAGCCTGCTTGGGAGCCCCTCTCTCTCCCTCTCTTTCTGTCCCTCTCCTGCTCATGCTCTCTCTCTCTCTCTCTCTCTCTCTCGCTTGCTCAAAATAAATACATAAACATTAAAAAAAACAATTTCAAACATAAGAGCTGATGAGAGAATATCAGTAATGCAAAAAGAACTGAAGGTCTGTGCAACCAGCAAGGTAGCAAGGTTCTGCCTGTGTCCTGATAGACGTGAAGGGGCAAAGTAAAGGTGATGAATGATAAAGGTGGAGTCTTTCTTCCAATTCTAATTTTAGACTGTGAAGGTCAATGCATTGCATTCATTTTTGCTTTAGTTTAGCGTAAAGCAATCTCTCACCAAAACAATACATTGCTGAAAACAGTCCAAACTTTGTTGTTACTCTGGAATTTTCTAAACAAAAATCATTTGCTGGGCTTGCAAATCTTTCACTGTTCACAGATTGGGATCATTAACATTTGTGTGATCATAATTACAAGAGGCTCTGCCCGTATCTGGCCCTGTAGGCATCTGCCTGCAAGTTCCGAGGGCACATTCTGAGCGGGCTTCCATTAAGAGGCCATTTTACAACTAACTGGCTTCACTTCAGGATTTTTTCAGATTAAAGACTACATAAGACAGTTTTACTGTGTTCGCCATCAACAGAAAAATCATTCCCAGGCCAGGTGAGAACGCAAATGTATCAAACTGATACACTGAACAAATCTTTTGCAAACCAAGGAGACTTGGGGATGGGGATGGGGATGGGGATGGGGAAGGGGGCGGCGCCTGTGTGTACACACACACCTGCTTCAGAAACGGCACTGTTAGGTGGCTCCATCGGAAGACATGCAGAATGAACTGTTACCTACCTGTACTTCATCCCAAATACACTGCTGAAGACGCTTTAGAAAATAGCAGGCGATCTTTAGCCATAAACAACTATGGGCATCTTAAGCCCCACTATAAACATTTTATTTTTTTTTATTTATTTTTTTTTTTTCAACGTTTATTTATTTTTGGGACAGAGAGAGACAGAGCATGAACGGGGGAGGGGCAGAGAGAGAGGGAGACACAGAATCGGAAACAGGCTCCAGGCTCCGAGCCATCAGCCCAGAGCCTGACGCGGGGCTCGAACTCACGGACCGTGAGATCGTGACCTGGCTGAAGTCGGACGCTTAACCGACTGCGCCACCCAGGCGCCCCGTTTTTTTTTTTTTTTTTTTTAATTTTTTTTTTTTAAACATTTTAAATAATTAAATGACAGCATTCATTTTAATCTTATCGCCTCTAAGCAGTGACACCTGAAACAAATGAAAATCAGTTTCTGCACCCCCTCCCTTTTGTAATGGTTACAGTAAAAAAAATAAAAAAAAATAAAAAAAATAAAAAAGATTAAGCTTGAAAGGACTATAAACTGCAGAAGCAGTCTCTAATTTTCTTAGGAGGCTCTGGATAATGAAAACAGTTCAGACTCGAATAATAAACAGGTCTGTTTCTTCTTAAACTGGACTCCTCTTCCCACTGAGATACAGAAAGCACAGTCCAGCCACAGGAGAAGACATTTGGATCTAACTTCTTTTTTTGTCCAACCCTCTCGGGACCCACAAAAAAAGGAAAGGTGATCAAAATAATCACTTTCAGTTACCTCAGGAAAAACCAACCTGTTACTCAAGTAATCAGTAATGTTTAAAGTATATGCTTCTGTTAATAAACTAAATCATCTTATTAGATGGCAAAGCAAAACAAGAGTGTTGAGCTAAGCATTTTGTCTTCCACCAAGTAGGAGGGTTTCATACCCCCTCATTCATTCATTTATTCAATAAATATTTATTCAGGGCCTGCTCCATACCAAGCACCAAAGAAAACAGCGCCGAGCAAAACGGCACCCACGCAGTTCTGTCCCTACAGTCATGGAGCTTACAGTAGGGGAGATAAATGTTACACTCAAATAAATATGTAATACCGCTCTTTTTAAAAAGGTGCTAGAGGAGAAGGGTGACAGAGAAACTAATATAGACTGGAGGTGGTGCAGGGACCAGAGAAGGGCACTGAGAAAAAAGTGACATTGAAGCTGAGAGGCCATTGGATGGCCACCACTTTAGAAAAGGAAAACCATTTATGGCAGTGACCACAAATGGGATTTTAACTGCCTGTCAACAACTGATTGGGTTAAACCTCCCCTTTTCCACTGCATCCGTCTTCAGGAGCATCCTATGACCGCTTACCTATCACTGTTGGACTCGCCTACTCAAATCCTATTAGCTGCCCACAGAAAGGTCTCACTTTATTATGATTTATTGTCATCTACAGCCTTCCTATGCCTGGCCTAGAAACACCTAAAATTATCTGCCAAAGGCATGAAAGAGAGAGATTGGCTGCCAGCAAGAACATTAACTGGATGGGCCACACGATTACTAGCCCAGGCAATCACAAGTCCTTTGCCCAATAAGGTGCCACATCCTCTGGGCAAGGTGGCTCCAATGTGCCAGTCTACACCAGATGGGACCCAGGGGGCCTAATGGTTAGTTGCCTACTTGCAACTGATGTTCCACCAGTAAATCGAGGACTGGATCACCGGCTCCAGTTCCCCAAGCCTTCAGACTTAGAGGATGTAGGAAGTGCCCTTTGAGCATCACGCAGCGGAGAGCTCACCAGGCTGAGAGAAGGCAGGCAGAGAGAGAGGGTCAGGGCCGGGAAGAAGAGGGGCGCCAAGGGAGACGCGTCAGGCGCTCAGGACCCGAGGATGGCACGCCAAGCCGGGTACTGGGGCGTTTCCCGCACCCCCCCACCACCACCACGTCGTCCCCCAGCAAACGCAACTCGGTCCCTGGCCGCGCCGAGACCCCGAGATTCTGGCTTCCCCCGCGGCGGGGCCAGGGACAGACAACGCGAACCCCCGCGCAGGGCCGGAGCCCACCAGCTCCCATTACCCACGTCCTCAGCGCAGAGAAGGGCGCGCTGGGGCGAGAAAATGGCCAAGACAAAACTCTCCCCGCCCACCCGAAGAACCAACCACACCCCCTGCATCCCTCAGCCTCAGCCGCCCCGGGCCGGCCCGCGATCCTCCGCCCAGGACCCCGCGGGGTTCCGGTCGGTGCCGCGCGGGCTCGGCAGGGACGCGAGTGGGAGTGAACGGGGGTGCGCGAGGTAGGCAGAGTGCCCACCGCGGTGTCACCGCCGGGGCCCTGCCCCCGGAGCGCCCTCCCGACTCCGCAGTCCCGGGACAGGCGCGCCGCCCTCAGGCTGAGGTGGGCGCCCGGGCACCGGGGCGCCGGCAGCCCCCTACTCACCCATTGGCGTCGAGCCGGGCCGGGCCGCCGAGGCAGCGTGAAAGTTGGCGGAGGAGGGCGCGGGGGTCGGGCTCCGGGATCAGGGCTCGGGGCGCAGGGGTCCGAACGCGGCGGCGGCTGGGCCGGCTTTCTCCTCAGTAGCGACGGCGGCGGCGGCTCAGCGCCGCCCGCTGCTGCCTCTGCTGCTGCTGCCGCTGCTGCCCCGGGGTGATTCCTGCTGTTGCTGCTGTTGCTGCTGCTGCATCGCGGCCCGCTGCGCCCGGCTGCGCCGGGTTTCCTGCTCCCCGCGAGTGGAAATTGCGAAAAAAAAAAAAAAAAAAGGAGAAGAAGCGCCGCCCAGCCCAGCGCCCGGCAGCCGCGGCCGCGCAGCCCGCTCACCCCCCTCCTCGCCGCGGCTCCTGCGGCTCGGCCTGCCGGGGACGCGCGGCCGCCGAGGCGGGGGCGGGGCCAGTGAGGGGCGGGCCCGCGGTGGGCGGGGCCTGTCCGGGGCGGGGCCGGGGCCGGCGCCCCCGGCCTCCCTGCGGCTGCGGCGCTCGGGCGCCCCCTTCACCGCCCGCTGGGGAGGGACCCTGCTCTACGAGGCCACCCCACACCCGAGGCGGCTCGGCTAACGCCCGGGGAAATGCCGCGAGACTCCTCGAGACTGGAAGGGGGGTCGTGGGGGAGGGGGCGTCCGAGTGGAAGGGCACGTGGGAAAGAAGGTGGAAGCGGCCGATCCGGAGGGTGCGACTAGAGGTGTACGGACTGGGGTAGGGGAGACCATGGCTAGGTGAGGGAATGAACACCTGCTGAGGGTGACGGCAGGTAACCCCGGGGATCGGAGATCGAGGCAACCCAGATTAAGCTTTCACTGAGGGAGCTGTTGGGAAGGCAGGAGAAGGGGTCTCTATGGAGGGATGGAAATGCTACATCCATTCAGGGCAGCATGGGAAAGGCAGGCCAAGTGCGAATTCGGCGTATAGGAGGCGGTGGAACGCAGATACGGAAAGACAGAGAAAGGTGCAGAGGGGCCGGCGGGGCACATCACCTCGCACCGACCCTCACAGGGACCCCTAACCGCGCACCCCCGTGCCTTGGCCGGGTAGGATTGGGTTGCTCAGCTCTGTTCCCAGGCGCTGATGTTCCCAAGAATCTCCTGAGGAAAGGGCTGACTCCCTCCCCAGCAAGGTATTGTGCCACACTGACCACCCCCACCCCCCAGACCTGCACAGCCGACCTTTGAATGGGCGCTGAAATGAAAACAGGGCATTCATAGGTAACTCACAAGATCCTTTTTGGGTCCATTCACCACTACAAACCTTTCGCCATAAATACTTTGCCAGCCAGCACCACATTCATTTACCATCAGGTTATTTCCTTTTCCCTTTCCACCATCTGGTGGTAGGACGAGATAGTGAAATAGATGGGAGACATTCAAAAAGAGAAAATAAAACAATTAAGAAATTAAATCATTGGCCCCTGGAAAATGGAGGGGGCTGAAGGTTAGTGGACCCAGCGGTGACAAATAAAAGCTGACCCCCCTACCCAATATAGACCTGTCTTCATACCTCACCCATGATATTGGGTCAACTCTAGTAAATTGGTTACATCCTGGGATTTCTGCAGAAAGATGTACTTATAATTGTTTCATTAGCTTTATGAAAAAAAACCTCCCAACGAGTCTTACCAACAAGAGATCAGCAGAATCATCTTTCTAAATGCTTTTCTTGTGTGTCAGAGCAATGTAAACAGGAGAGTAATCAAAGGGGAGAAGACCCGTCCACGGAGCTACTGAGAAGGTAGTAGCGACATCAATGCAGACTTCTAACAATTAAAGAACATGGAAATTAAGAATTTGAAGTGTTAAAGGCCCAGATGAATACTCATTATACCTGCTCCAGGATCCTTGGTGCCTCACTCATTACATGCCTTGGCATATCAGGGCGATGAGGCCTTGCGATAGGATCTTAGAGTCAACAAACACTGAAACTCGCAGGGCATGGCTAAAGCCCACTGTTACTGGGACTTTCTTTTTCTTGAGCCTCGCCCAGAACTGCTCTGGGATCTGCCTGATTCCAGGCATGATTGTTTTTGCTAAGGCCAGGGTTACTGGGCTTCCTTATCCGCCTCTCAAGAAGACTCAGAACTCAGGGTTCTGAAAGTGACTGGGCATGTTTCAACAAGGAAAGAGCTGAGCTGGACTTGTGGTGGGATAGCATCTTGGTGCTGAGGATTCTTGGCTGGCTACCCCATGCGTTCTCAGAGCAGTGGGCCCAAAGTCTTTGAACAGTGTCAGTGATTCGTGGCTTACCTGGACATTGCAGAGACCAATACACCTAAACCAGTAAACTGGTGACTGAACTCTGTAGGGCTCAAAAAAAAAAAAAAATCAACAGCTTGTTTCATGTCCTGCCTAATCTTACTCCTCTCTCTGTCCTACTTGGGGAAGACAGTCTTGTTTCCTTTCCCCGCCCCGCCCCCCAGCTTTTCATAGGTGAAGACAGACCACCTGAACTTTTGTGTCTTGTTTTGACTCTGGTCTATTTCAAGCCTTACCTTTTCCTTCTTGAATCAGAGAACTGGGACCCTACTCATTGATCTGGGTAGGCTTCCTGCATGGAGAAATTTGTCATTTCATCACAAATGACTGCTGGCAAGACTTAACATTTTTGAAAATCCTGAGCTCTGCCCTAATTTTAATGCCTTAAATAAACTAAATGGTATGAATTCTACTCAAGACACTACGGTTTTTTCCATTTTAAGTTTCTCTAAATTACAAAAATGGACATTCTCCCCCGCACCTCCCCCACACTTACTGTTTGGTTTTCATGAATTGTTCCAATTGTACTTTTACTTTTCCTTCTAGGAACTTTTGGTGACCAGCACAGGGGCACTTAATGTCAAAATTCAAATCCAGCTGCTGACGGGGGCGCCTGGAGGACTCAGTTGGTTCAGCATCTGACTTGAGCACACATCACGATCTGGCAGTTCGTGAGTTCGAACCTCACATCGGGCTCACTGCAGAGCCTGCCTTGGATCCTCTGTCTCCCTCTCTCTCAAAAATAAACATTAAAAAATCCAGCTGCTGACAAGAATAGATGTGTAATTCCTCATCCTGCCTCCCTCTTACAGTAGTGTTATTTAACAGTTAGTGCAATATTTCAAATGACATGAATTCATCACATTAATATTGCTGGATAAATACAGTTGTATTTAATACCATATCTTTATCCCACTGAACTCCCATTTCGACCAGAATGGATGATGCATTTTGGGAATGGAGAGTAGTGGAGATGTGACACTTCAAATGATCTCACATGACTTAAAAGGCCTCTCTGTGTGATGCAGTGGTGGTAGCATTTTGGATAAAAATGGAAGACAGTTAAGCCCGTGCCTAGGTAGCTCTTATAGTGTCATGCGTGCTCTCTTCAAGTACTCGGACTTGACATCTGTAATTTGCATGTAATGAATGATACTTTGCTTTGATAACCTTTAATATCATCTTTACATTAATAGAAGTTACATGCAGAGTGCTTTACAAAAGACAGTCATTATCTGGTGCTTCTGATGTGCTTTATGGAGAAATGGAAAACCTCACGGTGCCAGAAAGGAAGGAAGTGCTCAATAAAAATGATGGCACAAGTCAAAAGGGCACAGGAACCGACCTGAAAGAGCTCCCAAAGGCCCGAGCTGGAACGATTCAAGCAACAAGTAACGATTCTATTGGATTTTAACCCAAAGAGTTCATGAAAGTGCTGTCTTTAAGTCTATATGAGTAGAAATAAAAAGTAAATAAACAAGTCAGGGAGGGGGGACAAGTCTTCCCTACAGAGGAATGCCAGTTGATAAATGTAGAAGAAATGAGGGAAAGAGAAAATTACCATCAGAACACCGCAGTAATGTTAATGTTGTAATTGATGCAGGCACGATATACCTGTAATATTTGATGTAATATTTGATGTATTAATTGATATATTGTAGTAATAATTGATGCAGTAATAATTGATGCAGGCACGATCCACCTCAAATTTTCCAATCAGGGGGTGTCTGTCAAGGAGAAACCCCGGCAGACAGCAGGGGAAGTGAGCAGCCAAGGCTTTGTGCTGATGGTTTTGCGGCAGGCTCTTTCCTTCTTCCTTTACAACGTGTATACTGAGTTCAAGGTAAGGTGTCCGGATCACATCAAAAGCTACAGAAATAACATCTTGCTCTACTGCAGTTGATTTGGCTTGATAACCACTCTTGGAATGATCCACTCACTTCTCCTTTTCTCTTTTTCAGTGAGTCGTTTACAACAAATCCAAGAGAACTGGTTTTACCAGCTCTGTGGAGATGAAAATTAATCAAATCAAAGGAGCAGGTCGTTTATAAGACAGCTAAACTATGATTATCTTTACAAGGTTTGCGGGAAATGCTTGCTTTGCAAAGGAAAACACAAAAGACGTAACTAAAAGGTGAAATGTGCTACCCCAGAAGGCTATAAAACTGGAATAGGGTGTTCTTGTTGTAAAATCCAAAAGCTGCCTAAGAAATTGACTTCCAAGTTGATCAGTCACAGGAACTTGCATCTAAAACACACAAGGAGAGCCCCTGTGTACAGACTAACTCGCCGAGAACATTTTCCCATCCTTTTTCAGAGTACTGCTTTATCTAAGAAAATAGTAAACTGGGAGAACAGTCATAGGAGATTAACAAGAAATATAGTTTGTACTGTTTTCTACCCACTCTATCCGCCCCCCTGCCCCCCAGTTACAAACAGTCATATGTAAGGAAGGATATTATGACAAAAAAATGAATGAAGTGATATTCCAAAGAAGTTCCAAAAGCATTAACTTAAGATCATATGTGTGAAATATGCTTTGTAATAAATATTAACAACTTTAAATAGAATAACTGGTATTTAACATTGGAATAAACCATCCTGACAGGCCAGTTTCTAAAAATGGGAGCTGATTGAAGACCGGAGGCTTTTGATCTTAAGAGGAATGAAGATTTTGGGGCGCCTGGGTGGCTCAATCAGTTAAGTGTCAACTTTGGCTCAGGTCACGATCTCACCGCTCGGCTCCTGGGTTCGGGCCCCAGGTCGGGCTCTGTGCTGACAGCTTGGATTCTGTCTCCCTCTCTCTCTGCCTCTCCCTCCTCATGCGCTCTCTCTCTCTCTCTGTCTCTCTGTGTCTCTCTGTCTCTCTCTCAAAAATAAACACTAAAAAAATTTAAAAAGAGTAACAAAGATTTAAAAGGAGGGATTGCCTTACAAAACTGATTTCTCTTTTTCCCCTGAGCTTTCAGAAGCCCAGAGGCTCCCTCGTGGACTTGACTTCCACTGGAGCTGGGTCTCCAGGATGCACAGATGTTTGCCGGCATTCCAGAGAGAAGGAAGAACACGTGAGAATGCTCAGATTCTGGGGAACAGATGATGTTACAAGGAAGCTTGTGTGGAAGGGGCGGGAGTACGGCCAAAAAGCCGATTCCAAGTGGTCTCTGTGCCAGGCCCTGAAGCAATGGGAAAGAGCACAGGTTTCTAAGCAGAGTGACTTCAGGTAGGTAAGTGGAGAGCCCACGGAAATGGGACCAGAGGAGGGATAGTCTGCAAGTGGGAGGCCATGGACAGACTCAGGACATTCAGGGCAAGAAATACAATGCCACTGACACTGACAAAGAGGACAGGTAGCATTCTACAGTCAGTTCTGAACTACACTGGACACATCTGGTGAGGCAGTGGATTTGGGGAGACGGTAGGGAGCACAGATGGAGGTTTCCAACGAAATATTTTGTTAGCTGATTTGGAAGCTGAGTAGCTAGAGACATGAACCAAGTGGAGAAGGAAGTCATTGTACACAGGGAGGAGATAATGAGTTCAAACTTGAATCCTATTAAGGGTGGATGCAGGGGCACCTGGGTGGCTCAGTCGGTTAAGCTTCCAACTTCGCCTCAGGTTATGATCTTGCAGTTCCTGAGTTCGAGCCCCGTGTTGGGGTCTGTGCTGACAGCTCAGAGCCAGGAGCCCCGCTTTGGATTCTGCGTCTCCCTCTCTCTCTGCCCCTCTCCCGCTCACGCTGTCTCTGTCTCTCTCCCCCAACCTCTTTCAAAAATCAATAAACATTAAAAATAAATACAAATTAAATTAAAAAAAAGAGTGAATGCAAAAGGGAACAAAGTGTGATCCGTACTATGATATGGATGATTCCTGAAAACATGATGCTAAGTGAAAGGAGCCAGATATAAAAGGATATATATCATATGATGCCATTTACCTGAAACACCCAGAACAGGCAAACCTGTAGACAGAAAGTAGATGAAGGGCTGAAGGAGGGAGGGGGCTGGGGGAATTGGGGAGTGACTGCTAATGGGTACAAACTTGCTTTTAGGGGTGACAAGAGTGTTTAAAAATGTATCGTGGTGATGGCTGCACAACTCTATGAACATACTGAAAAACCATTGGATTATATACTTTAAAATGGGTGGATCGTATGGCACATGAATTATATCTCAACAAAGGCTGTTACATATTTTAAAGAGTGATAATGGGTGCAGAGTTTCAGTGTGGGAAGATGAAAAAGTTCTGGAGATGAATGGAACAACGTGAATATATTTAATACCACTGGACTATGCACTTAAAATGATCACAATGGGGGCGCCTGGGTGGCTCAGTTGGTTGTGCATCCAACTCTTGATGTTGGCTCAAGTCATGATCTCACAGTTCGTGAGATCGAGCCCCATGCGCTGGCAGCATGGAGACTGCTTGGGATTCTCTCCCCTCTCTCTCTGCCCTTCCCCCACTTTCTCTCTGTCTCAAACTTTTAAAAAATAAAATAAAAACTTTAAAAAATGATGACAACGGTAAATTTTATGTTATGTATATTTTACCACCATAAGAAAAGAGAATGACTACCTTCGTAATCGGTGGGTAATACTGGGCATAGTGAGGATGTTTCTCTCTGTGTTTTGCCCACTCCCGTAGCAGCTCCCACACCACTACCCAAACAGGACATCGGTATTGCACTAACCGCTCGCCCATCACCCTCAGTGTCACCTCTTCAGGGCTCAGAGAAACCACATCCAGAGGCCTGGGTTGAGGGTAATGAGCCACAGCCACTCACTAGGTCGTGAAGCCCCTGGTGCACACAGCCAACCGCCCGCCGATAGGGCCTCAAGCCCTAGAGGTCACGGGACTTGGTCTCTGAACCCAGCGTTCATTTAACGAGATGAGGCGTAACTTTCCCGGCACAACTTCTTACTAAACAGAGCCAAAGTAGGTTCCTCTCCTCAAAAATAATTATAGGCCAGCCAGAGGCAAAAATGGGAAGTGAGTGAAGTTCATCTTTGTTTGGCTTTGATTCCCCTGTGGAAATTTTCTTGCCTGGACCACAGCAGTTCTTACAGTGTGGTCCCCAGACTGGCTGCGGCAGCCACAGCAGCGCGTGGAAGCTTGTTAGTTCCCCACGTTGTGGACCCCACACAAGACTTTCTGAATCGGGACCTCTGCGGGGGGGGGGGCCGCAGCACTCCACGATCCAACCGGCCCTCCAGGGGGTTCTGATGCGGCTCAAGTGTGAGATCCTCGGCTCCCTGGAGCTGAGATGTCCCCTCTGGTCACCAGATGAACCGGTTCATGCTTTGTCATGAAAAAGGGCTCAAGGGAGCTACCAGTGACCACACCTCTGTGCCGGTAAAACCGATCCGGTGTTTATCATTAGAAAAGTAATACCTGCTCATTATTTTTTAAAAAAAAAAAGTTAAATAAAGATACGCTGTAGCAGGTGAAAATCTTCCATAATCTCGCAGTTAGCAATCGTTGCAGAGATACTTGATAACAACAGTTAACTTCTATTGGAATATTCTTTCAGACATTTTCTAAATGTGTAATGGTACCAAGACCCATGATGATTTCCACATAGCATAATTTTATATATTTTTTTGAGCAGGTAACCCCTTTTTTATGCTCTACTGATGGAAACTGAGAACCTTAGGGAGGCAGGACTTTTGTCTTGGAGGATTCCCAAATTGCCTTTTCTTTTTCTCATAAATTCAGTTGTGAAATATTAAACCTGTCTGGAATAAAACTTTTTGAGAATGTATTTCATAACCATCTGGGAAGAAATCAGAATTCCTGATAAAAAATGCTTAAGGACTTCTCTGATGGTCTTTAATGAGAGTAAACTCTTTTTGAGGAAACCAGCTACTAGGAAGCTGTCAGAGGTCTAGTGACATTCTTGAACCTGGCATTCTTCTTCCTTGTGTCCAGTCTAATGAGGGTCATCTAACCAATCACTTCCCAGAAAATGGCCTGGCCAAGAGGGAATCTTGAAACTTTGGCATGTATTCATAATGACATTTTCCGAAAAGTCTTATGTATACATCAGTCTCTCCTAACAGTACGCACCACACAAGTAGCCTACCGGATAAGAACTAGACCTTTCCTCCGCGTCCAGATAAAGGAGTAAAAAGGTTCAACCATAGCTAAAAATCCAATGTGTTACCCATCTTTTGGAAATGTCTCTGCACAGGAAGCATGATCTTAGAAGAATAATCCTTACCATTGATGAAGGGGCAGGGGGCTGCGATACTCTTTTATCCTCTTTTAAATTCTCACGACAGCCATGTAAGATATTACTATCACCATTTTACAAGGGAGGAGACTCAGAAAGGCTAAATGTCATGCCCTATCTCCCTCAGGAGGAAAGAGAGGCAAGCCTGGGAATGTAAAGTCAGCTGTGTTTGATTCTATTAGAAATCACGGAGTCATCTGAAGTTAAACAAAAGCAACCCGATTTTTTTCATGGTTTAGAATTGCTATTCAATGGCCCTAACATAAAATTTAAATGGTCCTTGCGAGCGTTTTGCTTGCGATAAAATTTACATACGTATAAAATGCTCATGACATAACACCGAGCGAGAAAACACAGAGTACATATTTATACAGATCCTATACTTACAATTGCCTTCTAACTTAGAAAATACATTAACAACTTTCAGGGCACCTGGGTGGCTCAGTCTGTTGAGCATTCAACTTCTGCTCAGGTCATGATCTCACAGTTCATGAGTTCGAGCCCCTCGTGGGGCTCTGTGTTGACAGCTCAGAGCCTGGAGCCTGCTTCAGATTCTGTATTCCTCTCTCTCTGCTCCTCCCCAACTCACACTTTGTGTGTGTGTGTGTGTGTGTGTGTGTCTCAAAAATAAATAAACATTAAAAAATTAAAAAAAGAAAGAAAGAAAATACATTAACAACTTTGGAAACAAATACTCCAAAAGGTTCAAAGTTCATCTTGGTGTCACTGGCTGTAGTTGATTCTTTTCCCTTCTATTTTCTGTGCCAGGAGAGGAGGGGGTGCGGCCACTGGCCTAAGTATGAACAGTTTCGGCTTTGCCTGATATAAGCAGGTGTGCAGTCTTGGGAGGTTTCTGAACTTCTGTGTGCTTCAAATTCCTCATCTATAAATTTGGTTAGCATAAGGCTAAAATGGGCAAATGCTTATAAAGTGCTTAGGATAGTATCTGGCAGTGTTCCAGACTTTCATTAATGGGTGTAATTTTAGTAATGGAAAAGGCTGCTTTTTTTTTTTTTTTTTTTTTTTTTTTAATTTTTGGGACAGAGAGAGAGACAGAGCATGAACGGGGGAGGGGCAGAGAGAGAGGGAGACACAGAATCGGAAACAGGCTCCAGGCTCCGAGCCATCAGCCCAGAGCCTGACGCGGGACTCGAACTCACGGACCGCGAGATCGTGACCTGGCTGAAGTCGGACGCTTAACCGACTGCGCCACCCAGGCGCCCTGGAAAAGGCTGCTTTTAAAGGTTGTTATACCTTTATTATTTCATATTTTTCCTCATTTGAATATATTAGAATAATGACTATAATTTATATAGAATATAATAATAATATAATTAAATATAATAATATAAAAACTATGACTATGATTTGTAATAAATAATGACTGTAATTGAACAGATATTTAAAAAATTTTTTTTTACATTTATTTATTTTTGAGAGACAGAGAGAGACAGAGCACAAGTGGGGGAGGGGCAGAGAGAGAGAAGGAGACACAGAATCCAATGCTGAGCTGTCAGCACAGAGCCCAACACAGGGCTCGAACTCACAAACCATGAGATCATGATCTCAGCCAAAGTTACACACTTAACCGACTGAGCCACCCAGGCACCCTGAACAAACATTTTCAATGTTTATTTATTTTTGAGAGAGAGTGGGGGAGGGGAAGAGAGAGAGGGAGACAGGATCTGAAGCAGGTTCTGTGCTGACAGCAGAGAGCCCGATGCGGGGCTCAAACCCAGGAACTGTAAGATCATGACTTGAGCCAAAGTCACACACTTACCTGACTGAGCCACCCAGGTGTCCCCTGAACAAATAATTTTAATTTAAAATTAAAAATTGTGACTACAGGACTTTAAAGTGAGCATCTAATATGACAATTTGTAACCAAGTCTTAAGAAATACACACTTCTGGTTAATTCTGGCACACGGGCTACTTGTGTTACCATCATTCCCCCTCAAATCCCAGTAAAATGATAATAAAGGAATAAAGAGGGAATCCACCCACAAGGACAAGAAGAACAGGAGAGGATACATCTCAAGGCACTGTTGGGGCATTTCAAGGCACTGTTGGGGCTCAAACAGCAGCCCAGGAGGGGTAATAGGCTTAGCAGGAAACCACCAAATAGAGGTCTGCAGCAGACCTCAGGAAGGAAGCTCCTTGGCTGAGCAAATTCCAGGTGAGGCTCGAAGCCGCAATCAGGGGGATAGCGCCACCGCCTGTACGTTGAATGGCTGGACCCTTGGTCCCCTGCTTACCGTGCTGCACAGGACATTAAACCCAAGAAGATCCAGATCCCGGAACCTTAATGATCAAGCCTGGCCATCCTCCCTGCCTGCCCTCCCTGCCACAGACGGGGGATGGGAGGCTCCTTCTGCGGAAAAACCGAGGAGGCTTAGAGAAAAGACCCCTAGAGGCAGATGTGGGAGAAACTGGAAACTAACATTACTCCCCTGGAAATGGTAAAAACCAGATACCTGGGCAGATGAAATTTGCAGAGGCTTCCCATTAAGCTTTTGGGAATACTTTGCCAGTGAAAACTTGGGTGAGTGGTGGGAGCTTCTCAGAGATTCTTGAGAATTGGTGCAGCTTCTATGCCAGCTTTGGAAGCTTTGGGCCTAGGAATTCCATGTCGGCCCCTCTGACCTTTTGGGTAGTGTCCCTAAACTGTACCCTCACCACCGTGTCTAGCTCTTCCAACCCCCACACAAGCCCCTAATTGTACATTCAAATATTTTCTTAATTTTTTTAATGTTTATTTATTTTTGAGTGAGAGAGAGACAGAGCATGAACAGGGGAGGAACAGAGAGAGAGGGAGGCAGAATCAGAAGCAGGCTCCAGGCTCCGAGCTGTCAGCACAGAGCCTGACGCGGGGCTCGAACTCACAAACCTCGAGATCGTGACTTGAGCTGAAGTTGGACGCTTAACTGACTGAGCCACCCACGCGCCACCTACACTCAAATTTTTATATCTGAAACATGCCGAGTGGCTTCTATTTTCTTGACCAGACCCAGATTGATGCAACTTATGCTGGACGTCTTCCTTTTCCATCCTTGGTCCTCCTCCAGCCTGCTCTGGGTGCCGGGAATATGGATGACTTTGGGTCAAGTTCATTCAGTGGACAGCACTGGCAGAGATTGATGGCAGGAGGAGAGAGAAGTTGGGGTATACATTCCTTTCAGTCCCTCCCTGATATGTCAACAGCGGGTTGTGTCCTTCTGAAGAACACAGCTGTGGTCGGATACCGCTTTCCTTATAGAGACCCTCACTTAGTTGCAAATGACTCCTTCCTTTTGCCCTTTAGGCCTTAGGTAGTAAAAGCTCTTCATTAATGCTACGCATGGCATGCTGACCTATTCTTTGCTGTTTCCCCTAAACCCTGCCCACATCTTCATAAATAATCCTTTATTGAGCCCTTTCCAATGGCCAAGTTTAAGTGCAGCGTGTGTTTCCTACGAGGCCCAGGCTGACACACTGTTCCATCACCCTTCAACAGAGCCCCTGCCAGGCTCCCAGGATGGCTAGGAGGACCCTCAGTGTTCAATACCAGTAAAATGTCATCAGACATTTGAGGAGCATTTCTGCTGTGGAGGAAAGAGATGAACAAAGAGCTAAGGAAGGAAAAGTATATGCGGGACAAGCGGAGACTCCAAAGTGGACACCCGCACCAGTAAGAGATTCTCACAGCGGCAAGAGAGCATATTGCGTCCATGAGACAAGGACAGGACACATATAAAGACAGAAAGAGAGGGACACAGAGAGGGAGAAAGGGAGGAAAGATTTTGGAAATTTGAAATATGAGCAATGAAATTTAAAAAACTGAATAAAAGAGTTGTCATATAAAGTCAAGAAGGTAGAATAAATTCTACCAGAATCTCCCAGAAGGTAGAATAAAAGAAAGATGGAAAATAGAACAGAAAGGGTAGGAAATAAAGAAGATCATTCCAGAAGATCCAATATCCAACTTATAGACAGTCCAGAAAAAAAAAAAAAAGGAAACAAAGACATGGAAGGACTGGAATTATCAAATTAATAATACAAGAAAATGGCCCTAAATTGAAAGATAATTGTCTCCACATGTAAAGGGCTCACCAAGTATCCAGGACAATGACTGAAAAAAGACTCACACCAAGGCATATTATCATGAATTCCAGAACATCAGTGATAAATCCCAAAAGCTTCCAGAGAGAACAAGCGAGTTGTATAGCAAAACGATTGGGAAACAGAACTGTATCAGGCTTCTGAATAAGGTCTCGAGATGTTGTAAGATAATGAAGCAATACCTTCAAACTTCTGGGAGTAAATTCTCCTCAACCTAGAAGTCTATACTCAACCAAACCTTCAATCGAATATGAAGGTGGAAGAGTGACATTTTCAGACATGTAAGGACTCCAAATGCATACCTGTCCCATACTCTCTTCAGAAACATCAGGAGGATGTGTTTCAGAGAAAGAAAGCAGCACACTAAGAACACAGAAGACACAAGACCCAGAAAACAGAGGATGGCACGCAAGAGAGCAGAGAGAAACAACATCCCTGGATGACTCCGTAGCAGGACTAGAGGGCAATCAGTTCAGCTCGACCAGCATGGAGAGCTCGAGGAGGGAGGTCTGATTTAACCAAGGGTGTGGAACATGTTATCGATGAGCTTTGGCAGATTTGATGAAGGATGTGGTAGGCACAATAATGGCCTCCCAAATAGGCCCCTGTCTTAATACTCAGAACCTGTGAATAGATTAGGTTATATGGAAAAGAATTAAGCTTGCACATGGAATTAAGATTGCTTATCAGCCAGCCGTTGGGATGGGGAGATTATCCTGGATTATCCAGATGGGTATGACAATAATACATTGGGCGACTCTGGGGTTGGAAGTTGGGGTAGTAACGTAGGAGAGCTAAATCCTCATCCATTTTAAGAGGAACTCAATATCTCAGTAAATAGTGGCTAAAATTAATAAATCAAGAAATAGCAGAATAGGCATATTATTTAGACATAGGGAGGTAAACCCAGAAGAAACAGGTATAAGAGTTGAAAGTGGTTCCCCAGGGGAGTGAAACTGAAGATACAAAGGGGTGCGACAGGGGACCGCTGCATAGAGAGATAAGCCTTATTTAGGACAATCATTAAAGCTGCGTGTGGGTCAGTTTCCTGTTGCTGCTGTAACAAATTACCACAAATTTAGTGGCTTAAAACAACACAGTTTCTTCTCTTAGAGCTCTGGAGGCCAGGGGTCCAGAAGGGGTGTCACTGGGCTGAAATCAAGGTGCTGGCTGGGCTGTGCTCCCTCCAGGGACTCGAGGGGAGAGTCTGTTCCCTCGCCTTTGCCAGATTCCAGACACAGAAGCTGCCCGCATTCCGGGGTCCTAGTCAGCACTCAAGTCACTCTGGTCTCATACCCCCTTCTGTGATTCACTCGTGTCCCCGTTTCCCTAATAAGGACCCTTGTGATGACATCGGGTCCACATGGAGAATCCAGAACAATCTCCCTATCTTGAGATCATTAACTTGATCACATATGCGAGAATTCTTTTTCCCAGCTAAGGTAACATAGTCACAAGCTCCAGGGATTAGGATGTGGACATCGTAGGTAGAATGGCATTATTCTGCTAACCCCAGTGCATCTGCATTACTTTAACAGAAATAGTTTTCAAAAAGTGTACTCTTTGACTCACCAATTCTAGCTCTAGGAATTAATGCTAATGGAATAATTAGGCAGGTGTACAAAAATCTATGTTCATAGACATTGTTTATGATGCTGAAAAATTATGAACAACTACACGTTCATGATCAAAAAAGTTTAAAGTATAGTTATAATAAGACTACGATGTAGCAATTAAGCATTATGCTATAGACTTTAGGATGACTAAAAAAAGATGTTCACTATATGTTAAGTGACAAAAGCAAAATACAAAATGGTAAGTTCACTACTATCTAATTTTTTGTAAAAAAAAAAAGTATATGTGTGTATCATATGTAGAAAAATGTGAGGGATGCTTGGGTGGCTCAGTCAGTTAAGTGTCTAGCTTCAGCTCAGGTCATGATCCCCTGGTTTGTGGGTTTGAGCCCTGCATCAGGCTCTGTGCTGACAGCTCAGAGCCTGGAGCCTGCTTCAGATTCTGTGTCTCCCTCTCTCTCTGCCTCTCCCCTGCTTGTGCTCTCTTTGTCTCTCTCTCTCTCTCTTTCTCTCTCTCTCTCTCTCAAAAATAAGTAAACAATAAAATTTTTTTAATAAAAAAATAAAAGAGAAAAATGTGAGCACTTTTGTGTATGTATGTATGTACACATATATGTGTATGATTTTATATGGAGAGAGACAGAGAGACACAGTAGAAAAGTGTGTGTATGGGCGTGCATGTGTGTGCATGGGTGTGTGTGTGTGTGTGTGTGTGTGCACCGTGGTTATCTATGCGTCCAAATCCCAAAAGTACTGACACCAAACTGTTAACTGTGGTTACCACTGAGTGGTGGGAGTACAGATAATTTTAATTTTTTCCTTATGTTTTCCCATAATTTCTAGGATTTTTCCATCAAGCATGTATTACTTTTATAATGAAAAAAAGTTATTTCCATTATTATTATTCCATAAATAACTTTTTAAATGATCATCTGAGGCCCTAGAGCCTGACTACAGCAACAGCTGTCACCAAAGCTTACACATGTAGCAATTAGCACAGCTAAGAAAAGGATGTCAACTACCCTTACTGACTCTCTAAAACATGCTTTAGCTCTACTTGCTCTAGAAGAGTGTGGAAGCCATGACTATAAATCTCTGTGTCTCGTTCTCTTTAGAATCTTGTTTGTGCTAATGTCTGTGAGGCCAGAACATCTTGGTGGATGGTGAATATCTCTACTGGTTTCCAGGCAGATTGATTCCCTTCCTTGCCCATTAGGTGGGGCAAGAAAGCTTTAGAAGAGTCCCTACCAACTGAAACATCAACAAGAAAAAACCAAACCGCAGAAGAAAACAAGTAGAAGGGCTCAGAAGTCATTTTGCTCTATTTGGGTGGGATGTACGCTAAAATTTTTCTAGAATGAGAACTATTTTCAGAGAATTTTCTAGAGAATATCAAGGTGAGATTCTATAAAATTCACCTCCAACAGGGTTTCAGTAACCAAGACTTTTTTCCCCAACATTTTAAAATTAAAGCATCTCTGGTTGAAATACAAATTAAAACAACGCTGCTAAAGAACAAAAATTCAACTGAGTAGATGTGAAGATCTAATTGGCCTTATTAAGTGACGAATCGGGCAGCATCCCATCCAGCAAGTAGAGGGGTGCTCTGAGGAGTTGTACAAAATGGAAGGCTTTTATGGGAAGGAGGTTGGGGCAAGAAGTTATTGGCAGAAGAAAAGAAAGGATTGTTTCAGGCAAGGTCACCTTCCCTTAGGGAGATGGGCTGGGGGTCTTATCACGGAGATTATCTTATCTTCCTTTGTGGGGAAGGAGAGGGATCCTGTGACAGATTATCTCATTGGCGCTGATCAGAAAATTCCTGACTTGACCTATATTTCTGTTAAGACTGTATTTCTTGGGGAGGCTGAAACTGCAATTAGGTTAGGTATTAGGCCCCGGTTTGGTGACTTGGCCTAGCATAAGTGACCCCATCTTGGGCCTTTGGTTTTCTTTTTCACAACACTGAGATGCCATTTTTCATGGATCGGAATGGCAAAAATTTTTAAACTTGTCAATACACTCCGCTGGCCAGACTGTGAGGAAACAGGCAGTTTCCTGCATTGCTGGAAGAAATGGGAACTTGTATAATTCCTATGGAGGAGATTATTCCTGAACAGTTTGGCAATACCTAAGATTATTCCATATACAATGTGCCCTTCAACCCAGCAATCTTATTTCTTAGAATTTTCCCTAAAGATTCACTTCCAACAACATGAAAATAAATATGCACAAGGTTGTTGATTAGAGCATTGTTGAAATCACAAAATATCAGAACCTACCAAAATGTCCAAATATAAGAAGATGGTTGAATAATGGCACAGCTGTAGGTGGAAAAGTGTGCAGCTGTAAAGAAGGGCCGGCACAACCTTACAACCTGACATGGAGCCATTTCCAGGATTTTGCAAGTGAAAGGGGCAAAGTACAAAAGACGATAGAGAGAGTGCAACCCTCGGTGTAAGGACAAAGGGGACATAAGAAAACATACACGTACCTGCTTATCTTTACCAAAAGAAACACAGGAAGGAGAAGCCAGAAATTGGTCACGTACAAGAAGTAAGGGAATAGCATTGAAGGAATACAGGAGGGAGTAACATTTCTCTAAGTAGAACTTTTTGTCGAGTTTTGATTTGTGGAAGTATGTTAATGTTCTACATGTTCAAAAAATCAAATCAATACAAATCAACAAGGATGGGAAGGGGGGAAGCTAAAACTGAAAGCAAATTGAAAATAAAAGCTCAGCTGTATTTCAAATGAACGACATAACCACATTGGGAGGTGCTGGGGGACTTGAGGACTAATCCAAGTACTTTATGAACATAATATTTATCTATATACCTTCTGTCTTTAGGAGTGTGGGGTGGAGAACTGCAAACACAGCCTGAACTATTTTTAGTAGGTTTGCTTCATGTAGTGGTATGACTGAAGCGGTTCAGGAACTATAGACATCTTGTGGAATTGAGCAAATGATGAAGCGATTTGATGCTGTTGGGAGCCAGGGTCCTCACTGTGGAAGAAGGGACATACAAATATGAAACAGGGAAGGCAAGGAAGAATCCTATAGGGATGGATAGGAGATATCGATGTGACCTCATTGCTTCTAAAATGTGTATGTATATAGAATATGAATGTATGTGTGTGTGTGTGTGTGTGTGTGTGTGTGTCTGTGTGTATGTGTTTCCTAGCTATGGTTGCTGAAAAGGCTTGGAAACAAAGACACCCCACTAGCAATAGGCACTAGTGCCCAAATCTTGGTCTCTAATATCATCCACCACTAAGTGGAACCAGGCCTCCTCCTTGGAGAAATGGCTGATTTCCAGAATGAGGCAGGGAATATCCAAGATGAACCTAGAGCATGTTGTTACACCACAAATAAGGAAGTGCTAAAAATCATTATGGGGCATAGTAGAAAACACAGCAATCAGCTTAAAGGGGCTCCCACTGGCCAAAGCTGGGATAATGTGAACACCAAATAATCAAGGACAATAATGAATCATAGACCACTGAAAAAAAAATAGAAATGAATCCATATCAACAATAAATAGACAAATAAATAGGAGAAAAGAGGAGGAGAATGTCAACGCCAGCCAGTAAGTACGGAGGGAGTCCTGGAGTTGGAAATTCATCATTTTGCAGCCATAATCATAAAGATTGGTTCAGACAAGAGCCATCAATAGAACAGCATGTTTCAAATCCAAAAGTATCTCCATACAGATTGCTTATTTAATTCAGGCCAAACAAAGCAAAGCAAAGCAAAACAAAACAAAACCTAATAATTATATAGTGGAAAGAAGGAACAACTCCTCGGCCAGGTGATTGAAGCTACCATCACCTTTACAGCAGCATTATCTACAATAGCCAAATTATGGAAACAGCCCAAGTGTCCATCACTGATGACTGGATAAGGAAGATAAGGTATATATATACAATGGAACATCATTCAGCCATAAAAAAGAATGAAATCTTGCCATTTGCAACAACATGGATGGAGCTAGAGAGTATAATCCTAACTTAAATAAATCAGAGAAAGACAAACACCATATGGTGTCACTCACATGTGGGATTTAAGAAACAAAACAAATGAGCAAAGGGGAAAAAAGAGAGAGGCAAACCAAGAAACAGGGTTTTTTAATTCCTTTTTTTACATTTATTTATTTTTTGAGAGATGTAAAGAGGGCACAAGTTGTGGGGGGCTGGGGGCAGCGGGGCAGAGAGAGGAGAAGACACAGAACCTGAAGCAGGCTCCAGGCTCTGAGCTGTCAACACAGAGCCTGACGTGGGGCTTGAACTCACAAACTGTGAGATCATGACCTGAGCTGAAGTCAGACGCTTAACCGACTGAGCCACCCAGGCTCCCCAAGAAGCAGACTCTTTTAACTATAGAGAACTGAGGGTTACCAGAGGGGAGGGGTGGGCAGATGGGTGAAACAAGTGAAGGGCATTAAGGAGTGCACTTGTGATGAGCACGGGGTGATGTATGGAAGTGTTGAATCACTATATTGTACATGTGAAACAAATATTACATCGTATGGTAACCGGGATTTGAATAAAAACTTTAAAAAAAGAAATAAAATTAACAAAACCAATGAGAGACAGGTGGACATGGAAAGGACACCCTGAGTGGAGCACAATGTCACTCATAAAGCATTCTGGCCAGGAGTATAGCCCTGCCTATGCCTCAGCGTCACCTCATTAAGAGCCATTTGAGAATTCTGACCTCAAAGCTATTAGGATAACAGATTTGTGTTATTTTAAATCACTTAGTTTGTGGCAATTTGTTACAGCAGCAATAGGAAACTAATAACCTTGGAATATGGATGACGAACTAGATAAAAGTACTCTGACATGGTACATTTTCTGAAGTTGATAACTACTATGGTTATGTAAGACAATGTCCTTGTTCTACAACTTTTAAAAATGTTTATTTATTTTTGAGAGAGAGATAGAGTGCTAGCAGGGGAGAGGCAAAGAGAGGGGGAGACACAGAATCCAAAGCAGGCTCCAGGCTCCGAGCTGGCAGCCCAGAGCCTGACGTGGGGCTCAAACACACAAACCGCAAGATCATGACCTGAGCTAAAGTCGGACGCTTAACTGAATGAGCCACCCAGGTGTCCCGAGAATGTCCTTGTTCTTAGGAAATATTCATTCAAGTATTTAGAGGTAATAGGTATGATGGATGAAATCTACTTTCAAATGATTCAGGAAAAAAATGTGTGCACATGTATACATATATATACACATACACAGAGAACAAATGATAAAGCAAATGAAAAATGTTAACAGGTAAAGCTGGGTAAATGGTGTATAGATGTTCCTTGTACTATTGTTGCAACTTTTCTGTAAGTTTGAAATTATTTCTGAATAAAAAAATGTTTAGGTAGATGGACAAAATGGTTGAAATGTATGATGATGTCATACGAGATCGAGAGTCAGACGCTTAACCGACTGCGTCACCCAGGCGCCCCTAATGTCACATGTGTCTAATTGCAGCGCAGATGACAAAGAGCCGAACCGTAACACCACACGTGTCTTCCTGAAAGCAATGAAGGATTGTTCCCCACCCCCAATACTGATCAACTACTAAAAGAAAAGTGCTCCAGACTTTGTTGCTCGGCTTAACACCCACAAGATTTGCTGAGGACTGCTCTGCGGCTGGAAGCCTCCAAGGCTAGGAGCAGAAGGGAAATTACAAGACGTCTGTTCTTCTTGAGATGTCAAGAATCTGATATAAGAAAAAGTGGATTGAATTTTGGTAGAAATGCGCATCCAGAAAAATAGGTAGAACTTAGACTGACAAAGGTGGCAAAGACAGAAGAGGCTGGGGAGCTTGGGGTCAGGAGAAAGCCCAGTGAGGGTGACCAAGGGACAACTTACCACCTGGCACTTGACACGGAGAAGATGCCCAGAGTCTGAGAGTCCTCTCCTATTTCATCTCCTTGTCTTCAGGAACTGTGGAACAGGCCTCTTAGACTTCCTAGGAGGTAAGGCTGGGTAAGTAAAAACCCTGAAAAGTAGCTCACTTGACTGCTTTTTTCTCCAAGTATTTCATAAGACAGGTGCTAAAATTTGGACTTTTTTTCCCCTGTAGGTACCAAGAAGCCACTACAAGGTTTTGGCTAATATGGGGGCTTTTAGTCATTCAGTGACTATTTTTGAGCTACTCCTACATGTCAAGCACAGAGCCAGATGGAAGGAAGAGAGAAATAGGCTGTGTCTCTAGTCTCTGTGCCTAAGGGCTTAAGCAGGGATGTGTTCTGGTATTCTGGAAGCCCAGAGGAAAGGCAGCTAACCCAGTGATGCTTGGTTGGAAAACCTACCAATCTGAGTTCCTAAGGGTCAGGTTTGAAGCAAATGACCAGGCAGATACAGGGAAAAGACATTGGGACAATGGGATTTGAATAGAGCATGTGTGCAGGGGTAAAGACAGGTTGAGTGAGGCACATTTAGGGGGGTTAAAACTCCGCTGGGAGGCTGGCTGGCTCAGTCGGTGGAGCATGTGACTCTCGATCTCGGGACTGTGGGTCTGAGACCCACGTTGGGCATAGAGATTACTTTAAAAGACTCTGCTGGGAGGGAGGCTAGTGAAGTGGGTGAAAGTGCAGACAAGCACATGAAAAGACATTCAACATCATGAGCCATTAAGGAAATGCACATTTAGACCACAATGTGATGCCACTTCTAGCCCTACTAGAACAGCTAAAAACAAGCAAGATAACCGAAGCTGGTGAGGAGGTAGAGCCACTGGAACTCTCATACACTGCTGGTGAGAGTGTAAAATGATACAGCTACCTAGGAAACCAGTTTGGTCATTTCTTACCAAGTTAAACATATATTACCATATGACCCAGCAATCTCACTTCTAAGCATTTACCCACGCAAAATAAAAAGTTTTGCCTACACAAAGACCTGTAATTTATTCATAATCGCCAAAAGGCAGAAGCAACAAATGTCCATCAAGTAGTGAATGGATAAGTAAATTACGGTACATCCAAACAATGGAATACTACTTAGCAATGGAAAAGGATGAATTAGTGAAATACATGCACCAACATGGACAAATCTTAAAAGCATTATGCTAAGTGAAAGAAGCCAGACACAACAGTCTGCGTATTGTATGTTTCCATTTATATGGCATTCTGGAAAGGGCAGAATTATTTGGATAGAAAAACACATCCTTGTTTGGGATAAGAGAGGAGATTGCCAACAACGGTGCAAAAAGGGTCTTTGGGGGGCAGTGAAAAGAGTCTACATTTTAACTGTGGTGGTGGTTACATGACTGTACACGGTGGTCAAAATGTATTGAACTGTTCGCCTAAAAAGGGTGGATTTTCTTTTACACAGATCTTAATCTGACTTTAAGAAACTACGCCTGGGTCTGAATCTCAGCTCTAACACTTATTAGCCGGTGACCCTGAGCCAGTCACTTACCTTCTCTGTGCCTCAGCTTCCTCATCTGTAAAACAGAGAAAATAACAGTAGCTCATAGAGTTTCTGTGAAGATAAAATGAGTTAGCACATGGAGAGTGCTCGAACATTGCCTGCCAGAGTATGTGCTTAGTACACGCGAAGCCTTACTCTTCCAGGGAACAAGTGAGTTCAAGTCTGCACCTTTGGCTGCCAGTTCCAGCAATCGTTGACTCTATCACCCTGGGAAGTCATTTAACCGCAGGGAGCCTCTGGTAGTCTCAAAGTGTGGCAATATCACCTGCCACCTGCCCTGCATGCACGACACTGGGTATTTACAAAGATCAGATGGGACAAAGGTGAGATCAAGTGGTGGTTGGTCATTCAAGGAAAGATTTTTTTTTGAGTCTCTATTTTTATTTTTAATTTTTACTTAAATTTTAGAGAACATACAAGGATTTTTGTTTTCAAAAGTTGGAAAATGCAGAATCTGAGAGCTGAGTCTCTTTGTGAATTGGGCTATTAACTGAGATTATGAACAGAGGAAGAACACTTTTGGAGTTCAGTCCAGTTTCAGACAGGATGCATTTGAGATGGTTATAGGGACATTCAGGTGGAAATTTCTATGTGACAAATGGAAATAAGTGTCTAGACCTCAGAGAGAGACGTCGGGTGTGGAGATAACTTTTTTTTTTTTTACACATTGATGAACATATTATATCAAAAGACATGAATCTAAATTAAATCATCCACGGGAAATGTGGAGGGAGAAGAGAGGGAATGTTCTCAGGAACACTAACACAAGAGGGCAGACAGAGGGTGAGTGGTCTCCTAGATGGAGAGAGGTCCAGAGGGGAGAGGGATTTAGGGAAAGCCAAGGGAAGAGCAAGCGGTAACTGAATTTAACACACAGTCAAAACAGCTGGGGCTATGGAAGATACAAATCGGAATTAAAAACATCAGAGGGGATGAGAAAGAGTAAATAAGTGAAAAAGAGCCCAGAAGGCCAAGTGCTGCCCTGAGGGTTGGGAGGTGAGGACAGACCTTCAGAAGAGAGATATGGTGGAAGGGGAAAATTACCATAGAATGGAAGGACCTAACTCTCCAGATGGAAGGGGCCCACCAGGAACTCAGCTCAAAGAATGAAACATACCAAAAAGACCCATCCTCCATACATTTCAGAATATCAGAGAAAAGGGGAAAGGGAAAATCTTCAGTGTTTCAGAAGTTAAAAAAAACAGTTCACATATATAGAAATGGGAGCCAAAACGATAGATGTTTTTAAAATAAAATTATTTCCAACCTATTCTAAATATTTCATGTAAGTCGAGTGGTACAGTATTTGTTCTTTTATGACCAGCTTATTTCACTCAGCATGATGTCTTCAAGGCTTATGTAAGTTGTAGCATGTACCAGCACTTCATTTCTTCTTATGGCAGAGTAAGATTCCATCGTACGGACAGACCACATTTTGTCTATCCATTCATCTGTTGATGGACGCGCTGGTGGTTTCCACCTTTTGGCTACTGTGAATAATGCCACAACGAACACTGGCATACAAGTGGGTGAGTCCCTGTTTTCAATTCTTTGGGGTATATACCTAAGGGTGAAATCCTATGGTAATTCTATGGTTAGCTTTTTGAGGAACCTCTTTGATGATGTTTTTTCACCATAGTTGTAAAGAGACCATTAAGTGAGCAGCACTGTGTTCCCTGTAATCCCTTGCAGAAATTGTTATCAGCAAGAACTTCGTAACATTAATTTCTTCTTTACTAAATATTATTTTAAACATCATTAGAAGGGATTAGAATTTCGAGTAATCTCTACACTCCAGGTGGGGCTCAAACTCACAACCCTGAGCTCAAGAGTCCGCATGCTCTACTGACTAAGCCAGTCAGGTGCTCCTATCTCGAAGGGACTCGAATTTGAGGTAAGAATTCACTTTAGAAAATTATCTGTAAAACTTAATCTAGCTTTTTAAAAAATGTTTATTTATTTTTGAGAGAGAGAGTGAGTGAGCAGGGGAGGGGCAGAGAGAGGACGACAGAGGATCTGAAGTGGGCTCTGTGCTGACAGCAGAGAACCTGATGTGGGGCTCGAACCCACGAGCCGTGAGATCATGACCTGAGCCGAAGTCGGACACTTAACCGACTGAGCCACCCAGGTGCCCTTAATCTAGCTTTTAATGTCTTTAATGATGCATACAGCCAAAACAAATAAGCCCTCTAAACTTTAATATGATAATCCAGTATTTCTAAGACATTTTTAGCTTTCTGGGAATGGGCTTCTATCCCTTGCCTTCCAAAAATATGTCAACTTGAATGTCATACAAACATGTTTTAAACATGTATGTGACTATGTGCAAAGACTGAATATATAAAATATTACCTCAACTACCAAAAAAAGCTCAGAAAAACTAATGAAAAAACATCATAAGTTTACCCTAAATATATATAAACAGCTTGATTATGAATGCATTTTTCTTCCTTTTACACACTCTTCTCTGTACTTTTTTTTTTCAAGTAATCTCTACGCCCAGCGTGGGGCTCAAATTCAGGACTCCGAGATCAAGAGTCACACGCTCTACCGACTGAGCTGTCCAGGCGCCCCTTTTCTATGTACTTGTTACTGTCAGAGAAAAAAAGGCTTTTCTTTTTAAAAAGAACAGTAGTAAAATGATTCAAATTATATGTAATTATGTTAAACATTTTAAGTCAAGAATTGTTATTAAAAAGTCAACCCAACATATACTTAAGGAAGCTTACCCACGCGTCTTGATGTGGGAAGAGGAGCGGCAAGGAGTAAGACCGTCCGGACTAAGATAAAGGAGGCAGCCCTTGGAGGTAAAACTTGCATAAGTGGATTTTGGTAAGAGATATGCTATGGAGAGGATGAAATATCCTTACCACTTTTTTTGTTTTAAAGAATGATTTTATTTGATAAAAATGATACAATGTACACTGTATTCAGTCCATACAGAAAACACAGAGTCACTCAGTCTAATACCACCACTCAAAAAAAATCACCAGTGTTAACAGACAGTGGGCGTGTTTCCAGACCTCTTGATTCATAGGCACAGACAGGATTGATGGTGGGAATCGCTATACTTTTTATTTTAAAAGGTTTTAATTTTGTTTGAATGCTATAGAACTTAAAAATGAAAGGGGCTGCTGAACTTGAGATAAATGTCTCTTCACCGTAAGGGCTACTGGTCCCTAAAAGAACTACGGAAGCCAGTGATTCTCAAACTTGAGCGCAAAGCAGAATCCTCTGGAGGGCACGCAGACTGCTGGGCCCCAGCCCCAGTCTGAGCCAGCAGGTCTGGGGTGGGACCAAGACTCTCGATTTCTAACAGTTTTGCAGGTGTTGCTGATGCCACTGATTGGGGACCACACTTTGAGAACCAGTGCATTTAAGGTCAAGAAAAAGACTGAAAAAATTAAGGTCACTCACTAGGTTTTTTCTATATTATAGAATACAATCTTAGACATTATAACTTGACATGACACCTGGCTGTGCAAGATGGGGCAGTTAGTTCTTAATCTTCACCCTACTCCCCCCCCACCTCCCCCCCCCCCCCCGCCATGTCCTAATTGATCAGTGTATGCTAATTGTTCTTTGTCAAGGTTTTGAACATTTACATTCTCTTCTGCAACTATAACCCCTCAGTTTTAATAAATCTCAGTTCTGTATTTTGATGGACTCAGAGTTCATACCATTCGTTTTGCTGGAATTCTGTTGGGGAACCTGGTATGCCCTCTCTTCTGGATTCCCATTAAGTGTCCAGAATCAGGGCTCGCCGGACCCAAAGGTAGATCTTATCCTGTAGGCTTTGGCTTCCCCAGGCTGCTCTGCGAACCCGCAGGTGCGTTGTCCCGGTGAATCTTTCCCCTTTTGCTGAGGTCCTGAGACAGCTGCAATGACTTCATCTTCCCAAGGGTTTTCCTTGACTTGACTCCGCATGGCCTGGTCATCTCATCAATCCCTTTGTCCACACTGGGGCCCCTTGTCACGAAGATGTCGCCAACTTTGTTTCTTTACTCTGTGCTACTTAGGGGGCGGGGGCGGGGTTGAAGTCACACCATACCTTGTTGCAAAAGCATCTTCTCCCCTCTCCCTTGATTGGTTGCTGCTGGTTAATCTGTGGCCGAGGTTTACTGAGTTTGCTAGGTAATGGAGAAGGTGAGTTTCTGATTCAGCTTTACTTTTCCTACTTCTGCCTAGAAGTATCTCCATCCTTTTTAAAAAAAAAAACTTCACAAATAAGTCAGTCAGAGCAGGACAGATGTCATGTTTTCACTCATATGTGGATCTTGAGAACTTAACAGAAGACCAGGGGAGAAGGGAAGGAAGGAAGAAAAGTTACAGAGAGGGAGGGAAGCAGACCACAAGAGACTCTTAAATACAGAGAACAAACTGAAGGTGGATGGGGGGGTGGGGGAGAGGGGAAAGTGGGTGATGGGCAGGGAGGAGGACGCTTGTTGGGATGAACACTGGGTGTTGTACGTAAGCCAATTTGACAATAAATTATATTCATAAAAAAAGAAAAAAAATACCCTTAGAAGAGAATGAATAAAAAATAAACTTCACAAATGTAGGATTTGTTGGGTAAAATGTGGCCCATATTATGCATCTACATAAATTATTACAATGTAAATATAATAGTTTTTTCCAAGAGAGAAAAAAAGAAAATGTGGCCTCCTAAATACGTATAGCAGTTTTGTCTGTGATAAGATTATGGGTATATATTTTTAATTGAAATTTATATTGAGATAAATGTAGATATACATGGACCTATAAGAAATAATACAGAGAGATCCCATGTACACTTTACCCAGTTTTCCCCAACCCATAAAATTTTAAAACCAGCAAAACCACTAACAGAACAGTGCCTTTTGAGTTTTGTGAAATCAGTAAGAAAGAAAATGTTACCAGGGGATACTGAACCAGGAATGCCAACTTTTTTTCTCAACTTCTGTAAATATATCTGCAGTAAAGCACTTAACACTCTATATTGAATTCTTTGTTTTTGTGAATCTCTTCTCCAACAGCTGATGAGTTTCCTTAGAGGAGGAACTCTGTCATATTATTATCTTTGTCTCCCCAGTGCCGAGAAGAGGATACCTACCATACAGTGGGGGGGAAGGGAAGAGGGCAATGGTATGTGACTTACCAAAACAACTTCTCTTTTATAGTCTTATGCATTGGAGAATTCAAATTCTTCTCAGTCAATAAAAAATGCTATGGATAAGATAAACTTTTGTTCAACCTCCACATGCAAGTTAGATGTTTAGTTCCTAAAAAACATATTCTACTTGTTACTCATTCATTAAACTAATATTTAATGAGTTCTTACTGTGTGCCAAGTAGGATGTTGGGAACTGGGGATACTATGGTGAACGAGACAGACACAGTTCCTGTCCTTATGTTATACTCGAAATTATACAGCAAGCCTTTCTTTTTAGGCTTTAAATCTTACGCACTCAATATTTTCTGAATACACCCACATTACAAATAGGTGTTTTGCAAATAACATGCTTTGCATATTGAGATGATGCCAAAAGTATATCCAAACATGCCTAAAGAGGAAATCAGTTGTGGAATGATCAAGGTCAAGTCAACTGCCTTAGCCTTATGTGCCACAATAAATGTAGCCAGAGAATTAATGCTGCCTACTGAGCTACATTTCCATGTTTAATGTCCAGTTTCCATATCAGACTGTTTGGACCATAAAGGCAGACTCCACGTGTCTTGTTCTCTTGTTCATTGCTATAATTTTAGCATGGGACCTGTGCAATAAACATGTGTTGACCAAATAGTTAACCTAACACAATATAAAGCTGTCATACTACTGTGCACATGTATTTCTTTCTTACCATAAGTGGAATGTTCAATATGTTTGGAAAACCTGACTCACAGAGACAGTACACAGCATTAAGACAGGACATCGACCTAAATTTATTACCCAATTTTAATGCAAGTACTCTCGCCCCCACTTACTGCTGACCCACTAAGGAAATGGCTGCCCTATCTTACAAAGATATGTAAAAAAAAAAAATTAAATGTTTGTAGCAAGATTTTTCACATCCAGTCATGAGAAATCAAGTTCTTACCAGATTTTGATTTTAAAAGTTCTGCCTTTGTAAGTGCCGAACTATTTTAAATATCAACAAGTCCTACTCAGGGCTGTAATTCTCATCTGAAATTAAAATAATGTTCTCACAAACTGGCAAGTAACTTCTTCGAGCAGGAGGAGCAACAGTTTTTTATTTTATTACAAATAAGCAGTTCACAGAAATTTCACGGGGAATGTGTATGTACTATTAAGCAGAACACAGAAAACATAAAGAAATAAGGTACCGGGACTTAAAATATTATTTAAAATCCCATCAATTTTACCTTATGATAGTATGTACTCAATACAACTGAACTGAAAATAAACACTTTATGTGTTTGCAAAATGTATAATGCTGTAGTAGTAAAGTACAATTTCCAAATATGAAATTTTGTCTGTCAGATTTTTAAAAAGCCTTTAAAAACAGGATATGCACAAGCTTGCCCTGAGGGGAAAATAAGATGGAACAGAGATTACAAAATCTTTACATATTTTCCACAATAGCATTTTGAAATTGGAAAGAGCAAATAGTTGTGGAAAAAACTGAATAAACCAATTACTAAAAATTCAGTGCACTCATAACTACCTGATGGAAATTTTGAAGCACCTTTTCTCTTGCCTTCTTATATCATAATATGAAATGTATAAATTATATAGGCCTTGATCTTCAGAAACTTAAGCAAACTTCAAGTTATAAGCCAAACTATCATCAGAAAAAAGAAAAACTGGTATAAAATTTGCTACCATAAGGCCACTGTTTAAAGTTCTTTCATGTACAGACACTATACAATTCAGGTACTTTTTTTTTGTTTTTATTACATAAGCAAAACTTTCAACATATAAACATCTGGATGTAACTCAGTTAAGTTCTCTATGAAACCATGCTCAGAGAAAAACACATCAACAAATAATGCCCTTGTAAGACTTTTTGCAAAAGAAACTGTAGTTAATACAACTTTTACATTGAATACTGTAATTTAAAAGCAAGTGTTTGGTTTCACTCTTATGTGGATCCTGAGAAACATAACAGAAACCCATGGGGGAGGGGAAGGAAAAAAAAAAAAAAAAAAAAAAGAAAGAGGTTAGAGTGGGAGAGAGCCAAAGCATTAGAGACTGTTAAAAACTGAGAACAAACTGAGGGTTGATGGGGGGTGGGAGGGAGGGCAGGGTGGGAGGGAGGGCAGGGTGGGTGATGGGTATTGAGGAGGGCACCTTTTGGGATGAGCACTGGGTGTTGTATGGAAACCAATTTGACAGTAAATTTCATATATTAAAAAAAAAAAAAAAAAAAAAAAAAAAGCAAGTGTTAAGTGTAAAAAAGTTGCAGCATTCTGCTACAGAAAAATAAAGTTATGTTATCAAGGAAATTACAGTATTAGTGCTTGAGTGCCAATTCTAACTTCTGATAAAAAGAGATGCTCCCGAATACCATCCTGTAGTGTCGTTTCCGTTTGTAACAATTCCAGATTAGACTGGGGTGGCAATGTTTGTATACCCCTATTGAGAGAAAACAAAAGAAATACAAACTTCAAAAGAAGAGTCAACTATAACATCTGAGCTCGTTTTTTTCACATTGCAATTTCCAAGATGTTTTAATTTTTCTACCACTTATAGCTTAGACCCCCACAAAGGTATGTGGAACCCCAAAGACGCAAAGTAACAACAGAACACAGCAAAGCAGATACCAAATGATAGGTCAGTAGGACAAAGGAAATATATGACACTCAATATGCTGGTATTAGTAAGTTGATGAAAAGGCATTCTGCTATTTGGGCGAGTTTCCCTGGGGATTGTAAAAAAAAAAAAAAAAAGTCAAGACTCTTAAAACTCTGCCCCTCAGGCACAGAGCCCGATGTGACATACACCCAGTCTCAAACTGGTATTTTATCTTTGTCAATATATGGTATATTTAATTCTAAAACAACACAGACTCTTCTGGCTTGGCTGATAGCAGAGAAAGCTATTGCTGGGGGCGGGGAAGCTTTCTTGCTTTTGGATGGTCATCTACAACATACAAAGATGTAAGGCTTCATAAACACAGGAAAAGGAATTCATAACAACAAGACTGTGATTAAAGAGGGTAATGGACATGGCTTCTATACTGTGATGCTATGCAAAATATGAAATTACCAACCACAAACTGGACAGAACACCATGCAGCTAATAAAAGTGCAAAAATGGTAAATGGCATGTTTTCCTGGGACATTTAAAATATATATTAATACATATATCCTTACCTTTTACTAGGATCTTATATTATTAAAACTGAAAGAAATTTAAAAGTTGATTTATTTTTTGGCATTTACATTAGTATGGCAACATTTAATTCCAAACAAAAACAGTGCTGATAGAAAATTCTTACTCTTCTTTCTGTTTTGGTTAATTGGTGAAATGTTCAAAATACATGCATAGTTTTATTTTTGTCAACATCACTCCTTTAAATAGAGGTATAATTCATCATGTCCCATTTCTTAATTTTCTATAATACAAAAATCATATACATTGATCTTCAAATAAAATATCTGTTGCCTACTAACAACTTTAAAAGGAACTCTTGACTATAATAATTCTTAAAATTTTTTTCAGCTGAAATATCTTGTTTATAAAAATGTACAATTATTCTGAATCACATTCATCCTTGACGTAGCTTCTTCTACACCCACACCATCTCTCAGCTGGATCCCTCCATTCTTCCAATTATGTGAACAGCTATTTTAAGCAGAATGCTGAACTAGAGATATGAGCACCATGCTCATCTAAGTTTTCCTAGGTTGACACTTGCTATCCCTGCAAATGCTCCCTTATTGGTCTCCCTCCATGTCATCTCGTCCGCAGAACCCTGCATACCCACTGCTCACCAAGCCATCATCCTCAACATCACTTTCTCCTCAGGCTAGCAAGATGTCCTACTATTACTACATCACATCCCCAATATTCTACCCAACTTTCAAGACCCTCTATAATTTGCACACTCCTATGTGTATCCAACTGTCTACACTCTACCATCATACATGGATCTTTGGCTGTGGCCCCTTCTATGCCCTCCTCTTGTCTATGACTCAGCTGACCTCCTCTGTAAGAGGAGAGAGTAAAAATCAAAGTGCTTAGCATACTTTCCCTGGCCATTCCTACATACTGATTTTTTCCTCCTCTCTTTAGGCATTTACCATCTGTGAAATTAAGCTCTTCAAAAAGATGGTTGTGTGGAAGAGTTAATACAGCATATCTGACTGCTATCCTTCGAAAGGCTACTTACAAGGTTGGCTGTCAGCCAGGAACTTAGGTTCCTTGGCTGTCAGCCAGGAACTTAGATTTTTGGTAGGGTTCTCACCACTGATGAGTGTCCAAACTGTGCAAACAATGTGGTCTATGCTGAACACCTGCTTTCCTTCTGAGAGTCTGGAATTCGGTATGTAACTGGCCGAGGTGCCTATGTGACCAGCCCTCAGTGAAAACCCTGGGCAATGAGTCTCTAACGAGCTTTCCTGGTCGGCAACATTTCACATGTGTTACCAAAGCTCGTCGCTGGGGGAATTTTTTTTTTAACGTTTATTTATTTTTGAGACAGAGAGAGACAGCGCATGAATGGGGGAGGGTCAGAGAGAGGGAGACACAGAATCTGAAACAGGCTCCAGGCTCTGAGCTGTCAGCACAGAGCCCGACGTGGGGCTCGAACTCACGGACCGCGAGATCATGACCTGAGCCGAAGTCGGCCGCCCAACCGACTGAGCCCCCCAGGCGCCCCAAGTTGGGGGGGGGGGTGGGAATTAAGCACGTCCCGTGTGACTCCACTGGGAGAGGACTCTTGGAAACTTGCACCTGGTGTCCTCTGGACTTTGCCTGTGTGCCAGTTCCTTCTGCTGATGTGCTGTGCAGCCTTCCACTCTAACACATCACGGCTGTGAGTGCCACCATATGCTGAGTACTAGCAATCACAAAACCTGGGGCTGGTCTTGGGGACCCCTGACACAATGGCTACTACCATTCAGTAACTTTTTCTTTCTTTTAAGTTTATTTGAGAGAGAGCGTGTGTGCGCCAGAAGGGAAGGGGCAGAGAGACAGAGACAGAGAGAGAGAGAGAGAGAGAGAGTGAGAGAGAAAATCCTAAGCAGGCTCCGCATCATCACTGCAAAGCCTGACGTGGGACCCGAACCCAACTGTGAGATCATGACCTGAGTGGAAGTCAAGAGTCAGAAGCTCTGACTGATCCACCCAGGCACCGCTCATTCAATAACTTTTTAGAGCTATAGATGGATGCGTGTGAGTGTGTGTATGTATATATGATTAGATTTGATTCTATTCCACAGGTGTTTTCTAAAAACAGACTAAATGAAAGGCAAAAGGGGAAGATACAAAGACCAATGAGGTACCCTCTGTCCCCAAGGAGCTGACCATCTACTTGGGGAAACAAGAAGGCAAACAGCAACAAGTGAGAGACGAAATGGAACAAGAGCTAAAGAGGTGGCTTTGGTAAGGCTTTACAGTGGGTCTTAAAATGAAAGCGGGGTTTAATAAGAAAACGGTGGGGATCAGAAGGCTATTTCTAGGCAAGAGAACAGCAGGAGCAAAGATACAAATACATGAAAACATATTTTATGTTCCAAAAAGCAGAGGTTCCATGAAGAAATGTGGTTACAAAGGTAGCTTGTTAGGACTGAAGCCGGTGAACAAGTCTGGTCTCTTCTCTTGTAGGCAACAGAATCGTTGCAGAGTTTGCATAAGAGTGACATGATTCAGGCTGTGTTTTGGGAGAATAACTGTGCTAGTAGTGAAGGCACAGAATAAGCAAATTACAGCAGGCAAGGAAACAAGCTAGAGACTCCAAATATTCCAACGACAGATCAGGAATACATAAGAATGTAGCATACGCTAAAGGTGGCATTTTCAATCAGTGGGAAAAGGACAAATTATTTAATAAGTGGTATCAAAAAACTGACTATCCATTGGAAAAAAACAGATTCTAACCTCACGCTGTATCATAAAAATAAATTCTAGAGGGAATAAATATTTATATGTTTTAAAAATTAACCAAAAAACCACTTAAAGGAAACACCATAAGGAATTTTTATAAGCATAAGTATGATATGAAATCTAGAAACCATATAAGCACAAACTCAAACAGACTCATGAACATTTACGAATTTTGTAATGTAAAAGCTACCACAAATAGCTGGCAAACGTAAAATAAATACCAGCAAAATGTATGATAGGTTAATATTCTCAGTAAATTAAGAGTTCTTACAAATCAATAAGAAAAAGTACCATTCCTCAACAGAAACACTGGCAAAGCATAGAAATAAGGAAGCTGAGGGAAGGCATTAATTGGTCAACAGACACCTAAAATATGCTCACATAATTAATAACCAAAGAAAGGCAAATGAGAACTATTTTCTGCTATTAAACTGACAATGGATAATAAAGACTGATAATGTGGAGCACCTGCTAGGGTGTAGGTAAATGGGCCCTTTCATGTACTTCTGGTCAGAGCATAAATGAGTAAAAAAGGTGGACTATGGCAAGGTACCAAAACGTCAATTTGCCCAGTAGTGTTACCAAAAATAAGAAAACCTGTAAGCTATACCAAAGTCATCAAAAGAGGCTTGGTTAAGTAAGTCAGCAATTATCAAGCTAGGGTATACCTACCCTTAGGGACATATGAAGACTTTCCAAGGAGCATGTGGGTACAGATAGTTTGGGAAGAATTACTTTCTAGATCTTCAACTTCCCAATGTTCACTTTCCAAAATTAATCTACCTGCACAAGTGGTTAGGGCTGGTCCCTCACCCTCCACTTTATACAAAAAAGACACAAGTTCTCATCCTGAATCTTCCTACTTTGCATTACCTGGGGATCCCCCAAAACAGGGCAGTTGGAGATGCTGCTGATGGTGTCAAGAAAATGAACCCACCCTAACAGCTACTAATAAATAGCATACTTCTGCAAGTCACATGGTTTCCACTTCTTTGCCTTTGTTTAATAAAATTGAAGGAGGACAAAAGAACATTCAAAACAGTTTTTGATGACAGATCACTAGGTGATTTTTTGGCCTATAATTCAGAGTGAGTCCAAAGAATCAAGTGGTGTTGCTATAATAAAAGTCTTTTCATTCTCATCTAGAGAATCATATTAACAAGGTTTCTCAGGACTTACATCAACAAAAAGAGAAAAGAGAGTTAGAATGGATACCTAAAACACTACGTTATTCTACTAGCAATAAGTAGTATTTATATATGAATACATGGGGGCGCCTGGGTGGCTCAGCCAGTTGAGCATCCAACTCTTGATTTCAGCTCAGGTCATCATCCCAGGGTCATGGGATCAAGCCCCATGTTGGGCTCAGTGCTGAGCATGGAACCTGCTTAAGCTTCTCTCTCTCTTCCCCTCTGCCCCTCCTCCACTTACACGCACTCTCTTGCTCTCTCTCTCTCTAAAATAAAAATAAATAAATAAAATATGAAGGATATCCAAATTCAAGGGAAAAAAATGACTGATATAAAATTTCTCACATTAAAAGAGGTTGTTTGCATATTTTAAAAAGTTAATTATGTTAGTTATCACATTTATGTGGTGTGCAGAGTCCATGGAAGAGCTTTAAAAGAACAATGTAACAGTTTGCCCCAGGTCATGATCTCACAGTTCATGGGATCGAGCCCCGGGTTGGGCTCTATGCTGACAGTGTGGATTCTCTTTCTCTCCCTCTCTCTGCTCCTCCCCTGCTCATGTGCGCTCTCTCTCTCTCAAAATAAATAAGTAGACATAAAATAACTAAAATACAATACAATACAATACAATACAATACAATACAATACAACACAACACAACACAACACAACAAAATAAAATAAAATAAAATAAAATAAAATAAAATAAAATAAAATAAACGAAGTAATGAATGAATGACAGAAAGACTTGCAATGGCTGCAGCTGGAAGGGGAACCAGGAACCGTGTCTGGTTGGCTGGCTAGCTGTCAGAAGAAACCAGTGGTCTGGGGAGGAGAGTGAATTTGATTTTATTTTCAACAGTGCCACTGAGATATAAACCACACATCATACACTTCACCCATTTAACTGTACAATTCAACGGTTCTTTAGTATATTCACAGAGTTGTGCCACCATCAGTCACTACCATCAGTGTTAAGAGTATCTTCTCACCCACAAAGACTCCCCATACCTGTTAGCAGGCACACACACACACACACGCCTCCATTTTTCCTTAACCCCCCAGTCTCTGGCAACCACTAATCCACTTTCTCTATGGCTCAGCGTATTCTGAGTATCTCACGTAGATGGAATCACACAATATGAGGTCTTTTGTGACTGACTTCTGTCACTTAGCATCATGTTTTTAAGGGTCACCCATGCTGTAGTTTGTGCCAGTGAAAGTTTGATTTTGAACATGCTGAATTGGAGGTACCTTCAAGAGGCACCTTGGAGGCAGCTGGACTTCTGGGGCTCTAGAGAGTGATGAGGGATAAAGTCATCACCAGAGGTAACAGCTGGAACCCTGGGAAGAGGTGAGGACAGTCAAGGCAAGTAGAAGGAATAAACAAAGAGAAGAAAGAATAGAATGCTAGAGAATGCTCATATTTTTTTAAGGATGCATAGAAGAAGGGAAACCACCAAATAAGACAAAGAAGTCATAGAGAGAGAGAGTGAAACTGGAGGCTCCAGAGGTCACAAATGTCTGAGGGCGATGATGGCACACTTCAAGTCCAGGGACACAGTGGGTGTAGAACGGATTCTTGGTGATCTACCTGATCTTGGCTCCCATTCTGTCTTTGTACCCCGTGACTTTCAAGGGTTTCTTCAACCCCAAGAGCCACAGATCCCAGTCTCTAACTTCCTTCTTGCAGTGTCTTTACAATCTCTCCCTTCTCCCTTTCCTATCCACGGGCCGAGTGCTGGTAGGCACCTCGCTGACAGGCACCCTGAGGACTGCGAGAGAATCTGTGATGTTAAAGAGGTCCAGGTCTCCCTGACTAAACACTCAACTGCTAGCATTTTTTCAGAGGCAATGTTCTCAGAGGTGGCTTCATGAATTTTTACTACGTTCTTTGTCCTACTCCCCCAAGAATTTCTGAAAACTTTGTGATGAGCAGAGGATCTTTAAAGGGGGGCACTTGTGAATGGCTGTGAACAGACCAGCCTTACTCCAGGTGGTAACAGACATTCCTCCCACCCCCTCATCGTCTAGCCCAGGCACAGAATCTGAGAGAAAGGAGACACAATAAAAGACCATGTGGGTGCCAGAATGGGATTAATAATAATAAGCACCAGATAAATTAGGAGGAAGCATTTCAGTTCTGTACTTCTTAATACTGCTTGGGAATCCTGCTACTTTGTAGGCAGCTGGGGAGCCACAATCAGTCTTGTGAAGTGGGACAAGAAATATTAGGAGCACATCTAGGATCTCCCCCACTCCTTCCTGAGACCGTTTGGTGTTGGAGAGAGGAAGCACGTGAATGATGGCACAGTGACTGGACCGCACTACAGATGAGCACCACAAGACTTCCAAGTCATGAATGATCAGCCCAGGCATTTCACCATGGCTAGGGAGGGAGCAGTCCAGACAAGGTCAGTCTGAACCTTCCTGGTGGACTGTCAGGCATGTATGGGTGTGTAGGTTCAGATCTGGTTTCAGGCTAGAGCAGCCCCAGGGCACCTAGATTAATTAACTGGTGATGAATCTTTAATTCATCTAGGTGGTGATCTAATAACAATAAAAAGAATGAATTCTCAGGGCACCTGGGTGGCGCAGTGGGTTAAGCGTCCGACTTCAGCCAGGTCACGATCTCGCGGTCCGTGAGTTCGAGCCCCGCGTCGGGCTCTGGGCTGATGGCTCGGAGCCTGGAGCCTGTTTCCGATTCTGTGTCTCCCTCTCTCTCTGCCCCTCCCCCGTTCATGCTCTGTCTCTCTCTGTCCCAAAAATAAATAAAAAACGTTGAAAAAAAATTAAAAAAAAAAAAAAAGAATGAATTCTCTTTTAGGGCAAAAAGCAAAAAAAAGCAGTGTACAGATGGTGCCCAGACTATGGCTTCTTTCCAGGACAGGACCTTCAAAGCTCCCTCCGAAGCAGAAGCTTGAGATGAAAAGTGATATAAGTGGCATCTCACACTCAGTAACTCCATTTGAGCAAAAGTGGCCCTAATTGAAGGGAAAGCGGAAGCAAGCAAGACTGGAAAAAAAAAAAAAAAAAAAGACTCCAAGCCTTCACACCTCTTTTCTTCAGGGCATAAAGGTTGAGGGAAAATGAAGTAATAGGTCTAAGTCATCAGTTTACATACATGGAGTGGGGTTTCAGAGCAGCACCATACTACTGGGACAGCCCAAAGGCCAGGTAAGCCTTAAGTGCCTTAGTTCAGACCGTGGCAGAAACAGAGAAGGTGCAATGCCTCATTCCTTATCCTAAAGGGTAGGAGAATGTGGAACTCAATTGTTAAGTAGGATGCTAATCATATGGCATGTACCTCATTTCATGCCATACTTGGAGAGCTGGGCTGTTCAAACACAAATCGACAAAACAGCCTGTTTATGCCTTGCTTGTAGGTACTGACAGTAGCCAGAATGTAAAAGCCCATGTCAAAGCTACACTACAAAGACAAAGTAGCATCCAGAAGGACAGGCGTAAGAAAAAGAGCTGTAGACAGTGAATGTCACAAAATGCAGTGTGTTGGGACTACTTCTAAAGCCCTCAGATGGCAGTGAAAGACAAAGGAGGGCAGGCTAGACCTGCACCGGATGTTACCTGTAACTGCTACATTTTAGAGGATGTAAAACGCCTAGCCCCTAAAGACTAGAGACTCATAGCAGCTTGTGGCCTCCTCTAGGACACATTTCTTAGGTCCTCAGATGAAGGCTTGATGTCTGGTTTCTATTTGCTGTTAAGTGAGACTGGTGGTCGATGTGGTCTGGAAGAACTGGGTGGTCAATAGGAAGCTGGCACGGTGAGGCCAAGAAAAGAATGACTAAACAGCACAAGTTCAATGAGCACATAGAAACTGCAGGCTGAGGCAGATGGTCAAGCCCTCAGGAGTCCCGAGTTATCTAAAAACTAAAACTAAAAATGGAGTCAGAGGAAGCTAACAGAGAGCCAACAGAAAAGAACACACAACATGTGCCCGAATCCCAACCTTGCAACTGAGGAAAAGGCTTGCCTCAACCTTCCTCCTTGAGTGGAAATCAATGACTTGCTTCCCCGTCAAGAGCCAGGCTGCCATCTGTGAATGAGGACAAATGCCTAGAAGATCTGTTGCAAAGAAACTTGCCACACGAGTCAGGAAGAAAAGCAGCACCTCGGTCTAACAGTAGGGAAGCGTACAAGAGGCGAAATGTGTCCAGTTACACTCATGTTCTCAAGGAACAGATGGCTTTCATAACCTCAGTGACATCAAGAGTGACACGCATGGTGAAATGCGAAACTTCACCTACGGTATCCAGTTGAAATCGGGGGGTGGGCGGTGAGAGAAGTTACAGAAAGTATTATAGTTAATGCTAAAGCTTAAAAAAACACAAACGGGGGGGCGCCTGGGTGGCTCAGTTGGTTGAGCATCTGAATTTGGCTCAGGTCATGATCTCACGACTTGTGAGTTCGAGCCCCACGTCGGGCTCTGTGCTGACGGCTCCGAGCCTGGAGCCTGCTTCCGATTCTGTGTCTCCCTCTCTCTCTGCCCCTAACCCACTCGCATTCTGTCTCTGTCTCTCTCAAAAACAAATGAACATTAAAAAAAATTTTTTTAAATAAATAAATTAAAAAAGCCCACACAAACGGTTGTCAATTCCGTTCTACTAGTCCATCTTTTGAAAAACAAGTTTTACTAAAATCACTAAGCGAGCTCAGGGTAAAGGCTTCACAAGTATGAATAATTAAGGAAACACTTATGGTTAGAAAATTTATAAAACCACCATTGGACTATATGATAGCAACACTGGATACACATACATTTCTCAAAGAAAACACAGCCCCAAGTGAACAAAACTGAGTCAGAAAGTTGGCAAGCATGCCTCACTTAACTGATGTAATGTTATTGCTCTCATTTAAAATATCCAGAAGGTAACTTCAGATCATTTTTATGCTGCATTTTGAAATATCAAGATGACAAATTTAAGTAAAATCAATCCACAACTAAAAGAACAAAATTCAAATTATCGAGAAACTTTTTATTAACATTAAGAGTTAGCACATGTGGCGATGGTTGCCAGGCATTACGAATGCAATTACTGCCACCGAATTGTACACTTAAAAATGGTTAAAATGGCAAACTTTATATGCATTTTATCACAATAAGAAACACATGAACGGGGGGAGAAGAAGAGTTAGTATGTTTTGCAATCGTGTGTCCTTTTTATACAGTCAGTTCAATATCCTTTGGTACTTAGATAATTCACATTGTAGAAGCTAAAATACACCGGTTAAACGTTTTTTACCTGAATTTCCAATTCAAACATTAATCATACAACAGAAATTCCAAAGTAAAAAGCTCAAACAGCTGACATATTCACAGCATTTGGGGCATAACAGCAAAAAGCATTTTAACATTAGACAGTCTCACAATTCTATCACCATCACTCTTTGAACTTTTTCTTCAACTATCATGCAATAACATTTGTGAAATCTAGGTTGTAACTTAGGTCAAAATTAAACTAAAAAAAACCATTTGATCTATTAAACATAGATGATTTAGGAGTTCAAAAGTCACTCTACATTTTTAAAAGATCATAATGCAACTAACCTTTTTTTTCCTCAGTAATTTTTCTCTGAATTTATTAGTGATAAATCCCCTTGGGCCAGCAAATCGTAAACGCTGATATTTAGCTTGAATGTATAAGCTCTTCTGTACTAGGCCTGATTTATAATGGGACTGGAATCTGCCACCTCTAAAGTTGGTCTGTAAAGAAAAAAAAAAATTAAGTGTAAAAACTACAGCTTCCAAATCTATTAGTGTAAGAAATGGGAAAATGTCCGGTACTCTTGATTCTAGGCACCACGTATATTAAAAAGGAAGAGGTTACTGATGGTAATAAAGTATGTTTACCTCAAACTAGCCTCCTAGTTTAGTTTATATAATGATTTTTTTAAATTTACATAAAAGCAATTTTTAAAACTAAGTTAAAAGTTTTGAAATTCTTGGGGCATCTGGGTGGCTCAATTGGTTAAGTGTCCGACGACTTCGGCTCAGGTCATGATCTCACAGTTCGTGAGTTTGAGCCCCGGGATGGGCTCTGTGCTGACAGCTCAGAGCCTGGCGCCTGCTTTGGATTCTGTGTCTTCCTCTCTCTCTGCCCCTCCCCCGACTCGCACTCTGTCTCTCTCTCAAAAATAAACAAACATAAAAAAGTTGAAATTCTTGAAATTTATCATGTAAAAAAGTACCACTTTCAAAACCTTATCTAATGTGCTAAAATTATCCTTCTGGGGGCACCTGGCTGGCTCAGTCAGTTAAGCATCCAACTTCAGGTCAGGTCATAATCTCACGGTTCAAGGGTACAAGTCCCACATTGGGCTCTACACTGACAGTGCAGAGCCTGCTTGGGATTTTCTCTCCTTCTCTCTCTGCCTCTCTCTCTCTCTCTCTCTGTGACCAAATAAATAAATAAAAACTTAAAAAAAAAAGCTTCTAGGGGTGTTTGGGTATCTCAGTTAAGCATCCAACTTTGGCTCAGGGCATAATCTCACAGTTCAAGGGTACAAGCCCCACACTGGGCTCTGTGCTGAGAGCTCAGAGCCTGGAGCCTGCTTCAGATTCTGTGTCTCCCTCTCTCTCTGGCCCTCCCTGTCTCTTTCTCTCTCAAAAATAAACAAAACATTTAAAAAAGGCTTCTAAAATTATCCTTCTGATTCAGAGTGTAATATATCAAATCCCCAATTGGGGGAGGACATTAAGTATCAACATCTATTTAAGAATCAAAAACTCTCTAGGGGTGCCTAGGGGGCTCAGTGGGTTGGGCGTCCAACTCTTGATTTTGGCTCGGGTCATGATCTCACTATTCATGAGACTGAACCCCATGTGAGGCTTGGTGCCGCTTGGGATTCTCTCTTCCTCTCTCTTCCCCTCTCCAGCTTTCTCTCTCTCTCTCTCTCTCATCTCAAAATAAATAAACTTTAAAGAAAAAAAAAAAGAATAAAAAAACTCTCTTTATTCCTGTCAGTACCTTCAAAAGTCAATCTTTCTTTACCATAAAAATCCCATTACAGCAAATGTTTTCATGGTAAGAGTTTACACTGAAAAAGACCATTTCCTGATCTGCATACTGCCCAGTATTATAAGACACATAAGAGGACAAGGAATATTTGTTTGATTTCCCTGTGGTGAATGTACAAATGGTATATTATAACAGAATAATTATCAAACCCAAATATAACCCCATTTCCACAATTAATGAACAAATGGGTATGTTGTGCATAATGAAGCATATTACTTTATTTAAAAAAGCATTTATGCCAGGCCTATTTTCCAATTATTTTCTTAAGCCTACAGAAAATTCAGGTAAAAAAGAATTATAATGAGACACAACTCTTTCATTAAAACTATCTGCACAAACTTAACATATAAGAGCTAATCTTGAAATTTACACTGTCCGTTTTTACATATCTAACAAAGTGATTACTATCTGGCTTTGAATTAGTCTAACTCCTGTAAAAAACAAATTTTCATGAAATGGTTCCTTTTCTTAGAAAGGATTACTTCTCTCTATTTTACTGTAAAGAATTTTGAATTTCTAAACAATCCTGTAACATTACACAGCTTTAAACGATTGGTCAAAAGGTTTTTATTGCATATATTTTGGAAAACATTTAAAAATAATTAACATTTAAGAATTTCCCTTAAGAAGAAAGGGTAACAGGAAATAGGCCTTGCAACAATCTTAGAAAAATACTACAATCAACTATATCTGACCAATGAGAAGAAAAACATGTAGGAAGCCTAGGAAGCACTCATATGGGAAAGCCCAGTTATACTGCCTCGAAGTTAAACAGACATCACATTTTCAGTTGGTTTTATGGCTCATTAGTCAAGATACTAAAAGATGGTGTAAAACATGTTTATATATTCTATGGCCACTGCCATAGAATATTTTTGAAAAAACCTAATGTCACCTGTTTTTAGGTACATGAAACACTGGCTAAAAATGTTACCTACACAATGCTTTCAAATTGTGTTACTGCAAATGAAAACAATCTTTGGACATCTAGAATTATGCCTCTCAACAAGCCAGGCATTAAAAGAGGACCACTCATAACTACCTCCTAGTCTATGGTTTGGGGACAGTTTATACTACCTTTATGCTAATATTAACTTCCTCCAAATGAGCTAACCAGTCTATCAGGTCTGCCTGCTACTTTCACCAAAAAACCTAGATTATTTTCCTTTCTTTCAAGGGGGAGGGGAAAAGACGCTATAGAGTTAAAAATATTAATGATGTACCTATTACATAAGCAGGAAATTTAGTCAGAATGGATTTAAAAAGCATGTCAACTTCTGAGAACAAGGAGAGAAATACAGCACTTCACACTATAATTCTTATTCCATATATCTGTGTGATGAAGTGTTCTGAATAATCAAACAATCACATTAGACATAGCTGTACAAATCATTAGAATGTGATGAAATAGGCTTGAACAAAGCTTGCTGGACCAGAATCTTTCTGAGATGATGCAGAAGGCCTCTGAGGGTTGTACACCTATGGGCAGGATTTTTCAGTCTGTGAACCTTGGAGAAGGTTCACAGAGCTATGCATTTACACCTTAGAGGTAAAGGGGCAGGCGTAAAGGGAGGGTCTTGAACCTTGTCTGCCTCCTCATCTAGAGCCACCTCATCTGTGTCTGTTTTATACATTTGTGTTTTCCATGTAATATGTGAAAAAGGATTCCACTGGTAAAAAAAAAAAAAAAAAAAAAAAAAAAAATTGAAAATCAAGTTCCGAGGAAAAAGGTTACCATTAAACTGATTACAGTTAACTATAAATGTATGTCCAGGAATCTTAGTGTATAGTCACTATTTGAAATATCACAAAAGCAGCTTTTAATTTACTAACACTTAGAACATTATGTTCAAAGCATAAACCCAAAGCTAGAATTAAATGGAAAATAACACTTAATACCTTAAATGGTCTTCTAAAGCTTGTTGTGTTTTGACGGTTTCCCTCAGCTCCAAAGGGTTTGTGAGTAATGACGTCTTTTTCCTGCATGGTATAATTCTGCATGAAAAAAGCAGGAGTATGGGTTAATATACTTGAAAGTTTATTTTTAAAATTTCATCTTACCATTTAAAAAATACGAGTTTTGGGGGTGCCTGGGTGGCTCAATTGGTTAAGTGCCCAATTCTTGATTTTTGTTCAGGTCATGATCTCAAGATTTGTAAGATGGAGGCCTGCATAGAGCTCTGTGCTGACAGCTTGGAACCTGCTTGGGGTGCTCTCTCTCTCTCTCTCTCTCTCTCTGTCCCTCCCCTGCTCACTCTCTCTCTCTCTCTCAACAAAAAAAAAGCATTAAAAAAAATTCAAGCTTTGGGCAGAGGACTTGAATGCACATTTTTCCAAAGAAGACATCCAGATGGCAAACAGACACATGAAATGATGCTCAACATCACTCATCATTAGGGAAATGCAATTCAAAACTACAATGATATATGATATCACACCTGTCAGACTGGCTAACATTAACAACACAAGAAACAACAAGTGTTGGCAAGGATATGGAGAAAAAGGAACCCTCGTGCGCTGTTTGTGGGAACGTAAATTGGTGTAGTCACTGTGTAAAACAGTATGGAGATTCCTCCAAAAATGAAAAATAGAAATACCATATAATCTAGTGATTCCAACACTAGGTATTTGCCCAAAGAAAATGAAAATACTAGTTCAAAAAGAGATATATGCACCCCAGTTTATTATAGCGTTATTTACAATAGCCAAGATATGGAAGCAACCTAAGTGTCCATCGATAGGTGAGTGGATAAAGAAATGTGGTCTATATACGATGGAATATTACATGGCCATAAAAAAGAATGAGATCTTGCCATTTGTGACAACATGGATGGACTTAGAGGGTATTATAATAAGTGAAATGAGTCAGAGAGAGAGGCAAATACCTTATGATTTCACTTATACGTGGAATATAAAAAAAATGAATAAACAAAAAAAAGCAGAAAAAGACCCATGGAAACAGAGAACAAACTGATGGCTGCTAGAGGAGAGGGGGTGAGGAGATAGGCAAAATGGATGAAAGGGAATGGGAGATACAGGCTTCCACTTATGGAATGACTAAGTCACAGAGATGACTGTGCATAGGGAATATTGTCAATGGTATGGCAATAATGTTGTATGGGGACAGATGGTGGCTACACTTTTGAACATAGCATAACATACAGATTTGTTGAATTACTGTGTTGTCCACCTGAAACTAATTTAACACTATGTCAACGTACTTCGATAAAAATATTTTTAAAAATTTTTAAATAAAAAGCGTTTTTTAAATGAAGATTTAAAATATTTATTTATATTTGAGAGAGAAAGAGAGAGAGAGAAAGAAGGAGAGAGAGAGAGAGAGCACAAGCAGGGGAGGGGCAGAGAGAGGGAGACAGAATCTGAAGCAGGCTCCAGGCTCTGAACTGTCAGCACAGAGGCCGATGCCGGGCTCAAACGCACAAGCTGTGAGATCATGACCTGAGCTGAAGTTGGATGCTCAACGAACTGAGCCACCCAGGTGCCCCCAAAACACACATTTTAAATGTATAGGTTTGAGAACACAAAACATGTAGCACATACCTTAGCTGTAGGAACATATACATATCTTCCTTCACATAACCCATGCTAGCCTGTGAGGGCCTAGTTTAATTTACGAATGTGAGAACAATTTAAAAAATACTCCTATATAACACAATGCATAGCTTTTAGAAAAATGACCATACATTTAGTATTTATTCAGGCATCCAGAAGAGAACCAAATCCATTATTATCTGGAGTTGCTACAGAGTTCCCACTGCCTAAGAAGAAAACAAATTCTCAACACTATAGGAGGCAAGTTTTGCTGACCCAGATAACTGATTTGAGGTGATGCTCCTACCATGATTAGGAAAGTATCAAAAGTCAAAATGTTAAAATGGTACTGCAAAGAACTGGAATCCTTTAATGGGAACAGAAACAACGGGGCCCATTCTGAAGTTTCTTTTCTTCCAAAATCAAGTCTTATAACCTTCTTTTTAAAAAAAAAATTTTTTTTTTTAACGTTTATTTATTTTTGAGACAGAGAGAGACAGAGCATGAACGGGGGAGGGGCAGAGAGAGAGGGAGGTACAGAATCAGAAGCAGGCTCCAGGCTCTGAGCCATCAGCCCAGAGCCTGATGTGGGGCTCGAACTCGCAGACCGTGAGATCGTGACCTGAGCTGAAGTCGGACACTTAACCGACTGAGCCACCCAGGCGCCCCATAACCTTCTTTTAAAAAAATTTTTTTTTAATGCTTATTTATTTTTGAGAGAGAGAGAGAGAGAGAGAGAGAGAGAGAGAGCACACGAGCCAATGGGGGAGGGGCAGAGAGAGAGGGAGACACAGAATCGGAAACAGGCTCCAGGCTCTGAGCTGTCAGCATAGAGCCCGACATGGGGCTTCAACTCACAAACAGTGAGATCATGACCTGAGCCAAAGTCCGACGCTCAACTGACTGAGCCACCCAGGAGCCCCAAGTCTTATAACCTTCTATTTATTCCATTGGCTATTCCATTTGCTGTACTTCTCACAAATCTTCCTCTTTCACACCTTTATCTCTTCCTCCAGTTTCATATAAAAGTCTTTTCACAGCATTCATCATGAATTTATATCAAGTCCATAAATCTGAATAAGTGCATAATCATACATATAATGAGATGAGACTTTGGGGGACCCTGGTAGGGAGGGGTATATTTTGCAAGTGAAAGGATGTGAATCATTGGGGCTCAGCAGAAGGACTGTACCAAACAGCTTCTGATCAGGCTCCTAATGCTCCCCACCTTCTAGTATCCAGGCCCCTATGTCATTCCCTTCCTTTGAGTGTGAGCTGGACCTAGTGACTTGTGTCTTACAAATGGCCGTATGACAGAAGTGACAGAACATCACTTCTGAGATTACATCACAAACAGACTCTGGCTTCCAACTTCCTAGCTATCGCTTGCTCTCATTTCAAAAGCCAGCTGACATTTTTTAAAAATGTTTATTTACTTTTGAGAGAGAGAGGGAGAGGGAGAGAGAGAGAGAGAGAGAGAGAGTGCAAGTTGGTGAAGGGCAGAGACAGGAGATACAGAATCCAAAGCAGGCTCCAGGCTCCGAGCTGTCAGCACAGAGATCGATGTGGGGCTCAAACCCACAGACCATGAGATCATGACCTGAGCCGAAGTCAGACGCTTAACCGACTGAGCCACCCAGGCGTCCCATCCATCTGACATTTTTTTAACTGCCTTATGAAGAGGCAAATCTTTAGAGACAGAAAACAGATGAGTGGTCAACCAGGGGTGGGAACAGGGAATAACTAAAAAAGCACAGGGGCTATTTCTGGGGTCATGAAATGTTATAAAACTGGATTATGGTGATGGTTACACATCTTGGTAAATTTATGAAAAAAAAAACATTAAATTTTATACCTAAAATGGGTAAAATTTTTATGGTATGTAATTATACCTTAATAAAGTTGTACCCAAAAAATCTTGAGAAAGCTAGTACTATAATAAATGAAATAAAATCCTACTAAATCAGAGATAACTATTTCTTCTCTCATAATAAGTATAAGATTCAGAAGAACACTAACAATGAACAACAGAATTGTAACACGTACTCAATGAACAGTTAGAAACATGGAAGAATACTGGTGGTCTCTCTATATACACATATATGTGAGGAGAATGGAGTGTACCAAAATGAAAAATTCGGAGCTGCATTCTTACCATGTGCGGTTTCTGAATAAATTTTCTAAAATTTGATTTTGTAAAACCTATAGGTTTTTGGAATTCATCAACATGAATATTCTTCAACCCTGAAAAACTGGAATGCTCATCATTCCTAATAAAATGAAAGAGAGAAAATAACGTTTTATTAGTTTACCTTTATCTAACAAATAAAAAAGAGAAATTAAATTGCCCCCTTCAGAGACAATCAAAGCAGCAAAACAGTTAAAAAGAAACAAAACAAGAAAACAAAACAAACCAAAAAAACACTCAAAGACTCCAAGATCTATCACCACTAAAATTACAAATGATAGTTATCAGGGCTAAAACCTTTATTTTTCAACAAACATTATTGAGCTAAGCTGAAAGTCAGCAATAGGGGGAAACAGTATTCCTTGGACCAAGGTTCTCACTCTGGGGTCCAAGGACAGGTGTCCTGGGGGTTGTCATCCCCTGAAACCATACGTAGAATGTGTGTTTTCTGAGGGACGATAACCACTGCTCTTGAGGCTCTGGCAGGACTAGATGCCCCCTTCCTGATAGGCTCTTATTCATGAAAGCACCAGAGACAAACAGTGTGACTGGCTCGGGTCCCCTATTGGCAGAGCTGAGACTTCTGACACTGCTGGGCCACAGAAGCGAAGGACAGCTCCCTTCTCCTGTCGTCACCATGTCCAGAGGCCACCAAAGCCTCTTCTCAGGCTGCCCGACCTGGGACAGAAGGTCCTTCCTTGGGCTTGCCCTCTGACCCTGGGGCCTCATTTTCACAGCCCTCCGGCAGTCCTCTCCTTGTCACGTCCCACATCTCCCCACAGTGTTCCTCAGATGCTTCCTGCTCTGTGGTGAACGAACTGCTCACTGTCTCGGCCTGCTTCAATCCCTTCCATGGGCCCCCCCACTGAACGTCAGGTTAAAATCCATACTCCTCATCATGATCTTCAAGGCCCTGCCTGCTGTGGCCCTTGCTATCTCACCAGCTGCTGTGTTCCAGTCTCCCCAACATGCACACCGAGCACGGGGAACATTTAGCGACACACAGTTCCTAACACACCACCATCTCTCCTGCTCCCGCAAGTCTGCAGGAATAATTCCTTCCATTGTAATTTCCTCCCACTTAGGTCAACTTCAAGATTTAGCTCCACCTGCACTGTCCCAGGAAGGCTTTTCCAGACCTCCCTGAGGCGGACTCGTACCCCTGCTACGTGCACACGTAGCATTTGGGAGTCTTCCCACATATCGCTCGTGTTTGCAAGGGCCTGTCTTATGCAGCAGGGTGTCATCCCTTAAAAGGAGACACTGTGGATGGGTCATTTTGTGGCCCCAGCTTTGACCCCCAAACCTGACAGGGAATGGCCACTCAGGGTATTTTGAAATGTTACAAACTCTCATGTTCTGTCAAACTGCTCGTGGTATGACAGTAAGTCAAAAGAGAAGGGTGCAAAGCTGGGATGATTTTTTAAAAAGATTTATTATTTTGGGGGGCGCCTGGCTGGCTCAGTTGCTAGAGCATGCGACTCTCGGTCCCGGGGTCTCGAGCCTCACGTGGGGTCTGAGCTGGCCAGGCACCCCGAGGATGATTTTAATTATTTAAAATAAACTACATATATGCCCAGAAAAAAGTAAATGACAGGAAATGTACTAAATATTAACAGTGGTCATCTCTGACTCATGAAATTAAGAATGCCTTATATTTTTATTTGTATACTTTATATTTCCAAACGTTTGCCACTGACGTGTACTACTAATTTTAGTAAGAAAACGATGGACTTTAAAAAATCCTCTTTGCAAAGCATATATCCGATAATGGAGTAATGTCCAGAATATATAAAGGACTCTTTACATCTCAATAATAAAAATACAAGAATCCAATTTAAAATACGGGCAAAGGATGTGAATAGGTATTTCTCCAAAGAAGACACACAAAAAGCACATGAAAAGATGCTCAACATCATCAGCCACTAGGGAAATGCAAATCAAAACCATGATGAGATAACATTTTACAGCCACTAGGATGGCTATAATTGAAAAGATGACCCCACCAATGTTCGTAACGGCATTGTTCACAACAGACAAAAGATGGAAACAAACTAAATATCCATCAACAGAAAAACGGACAAATAAAATGGGGTACGCACATACAGTGGAATGTTAGTCAGCCTTAAGAAGGAATGAAAGTTTTTTTTTTTTTTTATTTTTTTTTCAACGTTTTTTATTTATTTTTGGGACAGAGAGAGACAGAGCATGAACGGGGGAGGGGCAGAGAGAGAGGGAGACACAGAATCGGAAACAGGCTCCAGGCTCCGAGCCATCAGCCCAGAGCCTGACGCGGGGCTCGAACTCACGGACCGGGAGATGGTGACCTGAGCTGAAGTCGGACGCTTAACCGACTGAGCCACCCAGGCGCCCCAAGAAGGAATGAAAGTTTTTTAAAAATGAAATTCCGACACATGATATGACATGGGTGAAAACATATTCCAAAGTGAAATAAGCCAGACAGAAAAGGACAATTGTTGTATGATTCCACTTATATATATGAGGTACCTAGAACAGGCAAATTCACAGAGATGGAAAGAAGAGAGGTTATCAGGGGCTGGGAGTAGAAAGGATGGGGAGTTACTGTTTAGTTGGTATAGTTTCTGTTTGAGAAGATGAAAAGATTCTGGAAGTGGGCAGTGAGGATGGTTACACAACACTGTCAATGAATGTACTTAATGCCAATGCATTCTACACTTAAAAATGCTTAAAATAATAACATTTATTATATGTATATTTTGCCACATTAAGAACATTTCAACCCTTTGATATCTGTTTTGTGACCAGGCAAATGAGTGTGCACGTTGAAGAAACTACTCCCCAGACTGCCTGCAGCAAGGCATGGCCATGGGACTAAATTTTGACCAATGGTGCTGAAGTGGCATGTGAAAATTCCAGGAGGTTTTTAAAGAAAAGGCTAGAAGAAGGACATGACGGCTTGGGCACAAACACCCATTCTGGACCATGAGGCAGACGCCACGTGCAGAGGATATCTGAGGAGCAGGATCTAAGGAGGCTGGTTTCCTGATGGATCCACCCTACCTACCATGCTCTGACGTCCTGACTGGACTCTTTTTCTACATGAGAAAGAAATAATGTTTTCTCCTGCTCTTACAGTCCATTCTCTACCCAGCAACCGGGGTGAATCTTTTAAAATTTAAATGAGATTATATTTCTTCTTGAGTTAGAACCCAAAATGTTTCATAATCTCACTCAAAGTAAAATACTGAGTCCTCACGTCCTCCAAAGTCCTCTGCAGTTTGGCCTCATCTACTTACTCTCTTCTTTTCCCACCGTGTTATAACCTCATTGGCCTACTTTCTGTTTTTTTTGTTTTGTTTTGTTTTGTTTTTTGCTTTCTATTCCTTAAACAAGAGTAAGCATGATCCTGCCTGAGGCTCTTTGCCTTTGTTGTTCCCTCCTTAAAACACTATCCCCTCAAAAAACCTTACTAATTCCCTAACTCCTTCACTTAATTCACATCCCTGTTCAATTAAAAAAAAGAAATCCTACGTGCATTCCATAACCACCCTAGATAAAATCACACCACACGTATCACTCTGTCCTATTAAATTTCTTCTTCTGCCTTATTTTCACCTTTCACTCGTCAACATGTAGGTATTTATTTTTCCTACCATTAAACTGTAAGCTTGACAAGGACAAGGACTTTGTGTATACCTCTTCACTGTATGTTTTCTGTACGCCGTGTAGCTAAAAGGAAAATCTCTGCAGCCTGACATTCCCTCAAAGTCTATCGATTCTATTTTGAAGCTGCTTTATCCCACACACACCAGGCCAATGCATGCACATTGCAGCACAACACCTTGGTAGCACTGTATGGAACTTAGGAATGCTGGTTACAAGAGGGAGAAATAGTGGGTCAGGAGAAGACATGGAGATGTTAGAGTACGCGATTGGTCAGAAGTAGGGAGAAAAAAAAGAGAACATGGTCTTCGAGACGAGACAGAATGTCCTAGTGTTAGGCTTGCTTGGGAAAGATTACCTAAGCTATTAGGGAATAAATAGCAATCAAGGTTTAAATGTGTCGCAGTGTAAGTATCCTCTGTCCTATCTACTTCTTTGCAAAGTCTTCACTCATTCAACAGCTCTGAGTTGAGTTCAAGGCAGTGGGGATACGGTGGTGAGGAAACACAGACACAGAGTCTGCATATAACTGTTTGAGGGGCAAAAAGATCACACAGGTGGGAAATTGCTACATCTTGTGCTTAATGATTTCATATTTCATTTCTTCTGAATTTCTACACAAATCTAAACACTGAGATGACTAAAATGATTTCTGCAAAAATATTAATGAGGTCAACTTCAAAGACTGAATTTCTAAGACAAAAGGATAAACTCAAATGCTTTTTCTTATTTTAAGAATGAAATCGAATTAGGATAAAGTTAAAGGTTCTAAATCATTTTTTTCTAAGTCACTCCTTTCAAGAAAGATGAACAATAAATAGCAAGTGCTGGTGAGGATGTGAAGAAACTAGAACCCTCATACACTGCTGGTGAAAATGTAAAATGAGGCAGCCATTGTGGAACACAAGGGTAGTTCATCAAAAAGTTACACACAGAGTTATCATATGACTCAACAATTCCAATCCTAAGTATATCTACCCAAGAGATGTGAAAACATAGGTCTGCACAAAAACCTGCACGTGAATGTTCACAGCCTCATAATTCACCACAGCCAAAAAGTGGAAAAGAACCCAAATGTCCAGCCCCCGGTGAATGGATCAACAAAACATGGTTATCCATACATACAATGGACTATCACTCGGCCATAAAAGGAATATTCATGCTATGACATGGAGGAGCGCTGAAAACAATACGCTACATGAAAGAAGTCAGTCACGAAAGGCCTCACATTATATGACTGCATTTATATGAAACATCAAGAAAAGGACAATCCACAGAGACAGAAAGTGGCTGCCAGGGGCTAGGGGGGAGGAGAAATAGGGAACGACAACTAATGCTTACAGGGCTTCTTTTTGGAGTGATGAAAATGTTTTGGAATTAGACAGTGGTGACAACTGCAGAGCTTCGTGAATATACTAAAAACTACTAAATTTTTTTACTTTCAAAGGGTGAATGTTATGGCAAGTAATAGCTCAATTAAAAAAAAAACCCCTCACGGCTCCCCTATGCCGCACCAGCCATCCAATAAAAATAAAATATTCCAACACAGCCAGCAAAAGACATTCTGCAGAAAGACATCTCTGCATGCTCTACATAGCCTCCAAAGCTAACATCATAAACACTTAATGCTGATGAGCTACTCTGCACCTCACACCCGTGGCTTTAGTTAATCTTCACCACCGCCGTGAGGTAAGTGTAATTCTCACCTCTAGTTTACATATGAGGAAACAAAGATTAAGTAACTTGCCTAAGATCAGTCACATAGCTAGGTGTCTACAGAGCCAGGTGTTGAGTTCAGGTGTAACTCCAGTGCTCGAGCCCTTTCTCATCTCAAAGGGGGAAGATATATTCTAAAGCATTAAAGCATGGTTTTTATAAAATGCTGATTATCTTAAATCTGTTTTTAAAATCCTCTTTCCTGGCACACTGAGTTTCTTACACTTGCTGAATCAAGACAAGCATGACAGGAGCTTGTGTCACTAAAGAGCACAGTCATACCATGTCATATTAAGAAACTGGAGACTTTCACCTAGCAAGGGACGAGATTTTAATGATTTTATTTTCAGTTGTTTTATATGCCCCAACACACAGTTTGCTATCTCTTAATTAGTCCCAAACTTATTGTCAGCATAAAGTCCAGTTTTAAACAAGCTCCATGTATTTTGACTAAGACCAAGTTAGCCACAGACTTGACGTAAAAGTCTAGTCAATTTGACACTAAGGAATATGGAAAGGGAATTAGCACTGGCCCTTCCTATTCATACATTCCTACTTTCTAAGAGATCCAAACGATTTGAAGACCCTTGGGTGAACTAGAAATTTTGTCCTCTTCAATTATACCTCATAATCATATGGGGTCCCAGGGTTGCCACGAATTCCACATAGTTTTTAGAACTAGACATAAACTGGGGTCAATCTAAAAATACTCAGAGCCCCCGAAAAAGTACAGAGTTGGGAAAGAAAAACAACAATGTACTGACAATCAATTTGCCATACATGGCATAAGTACTTCGCATGTGGCAGTTCATTTAATATTTCTAACCTGTCCACATCATAAATTAGTTCTTCTCATTTTATAGAGAAGGCTCCAGAAACTAAGCCAGTTTGCCTACGAGCATGCAGCTTGTCAAATGGCAGAGGTGGGATTCCAACTCCTATCTCCTCCATTTTCTAATACCCCTGCCTCTGCTTCATGGACAGACATCCATGAAGAGTTCTAAAAGAGAATTGTACTGACCTCAGGAAATTCTGTAATATTCGGAGAGTACCAGAATCTAAAGGGCAGAACGTGTCAGAGTTTCAAAGAGATTGAGCCAAACAGTCCATAAACTGTTACATGCAAGTCCGTAAACTTGCAGGTCCTGGTGCCTGCTAATATTCAAAGAGCCATTACACTCTTTTCTAGAATTACAAAGACCTCATATACTCACCTACCCCTTAGTTTTTGTTGTTTCAGTCAAACAGAATACGATGATCACTGAATAGCTTTGAAACATTTTAATAGATTTCACTTAAACATATAAAATAGATTTGAAGGATCAAATCCCTACACTAAAATGAAAATCATCACACACAAAAATTGAAAAATATGCTAAAACCAAAAGCTCCCTGATAATAGGATGTTTTTCATCTACTGATTACCTCTCTGCAGCACTAGCTATGTGAAAAATGTGCTCATCTTCATTCTGTAACCGTTCTTTTCTCCTTCTTTCAATGTCATGTCGTAGGTCATTTGGGTCTATTATTTTGACCAGAGTCTGAGGAATTTTGACAGAAGACAAACCATTCACATTACTGTTAGTTGCACAAAGACCGTATCTAATAAGAACCTTAAGTAAAAGTCCTAAATAAGTTACCTTATATTCATCCTAATGGTAGTGTAAATTGATTAAAATATTTTGAGACACAATTGACAATGCACAGACAGAAAAGTTCATAACAATGAACCAGGAATCCCACTTCTGGGAGTCTATCCCAAAGAAAAGGCTATCTACCCAAATATATCCAAAGTGCTATATTAAAAATCATCAAAAAATAAGAGCAACTTAAATGTAAAATAAATTTAAAGGAGAAGGGGAGAATGATTTTATGGTAAATTTAAGTCAAAGTAATAATGTACAAGCATCTGAAGTATGGTTAATGTAGACTGTGTGGAAGTCAACGTGAAAAAAACCCACAATTACTGAGAAAAGTTAATTAAAACTTAAAAAGCCTCAATCATAAAAAGTCATGGGGGAGCTCAGAGATTTTACATAAAAGCAGTATTATTAAGTAAAAAGAAGAGCCTCTAAAACTACATTTCTTATGATAGTGGCTACGTTAAAATGCCAGATGTAAGACTACAAGAAAAGATGATCAAATGATATTTTGTGTTAAGTGGTTGAATTAGAGGTGATTTTTCAAATTTCCTATGGGTTGATTACAGTATTTTGATGAATAGAAATTTTGTGAAAATAGCATTTATTCAATAAATGCTATCTCTATAAGTTCAATAAAAATTGTAACCATTCACAAGTGAAAAAAATTACATATTCTATCAGAAGTGTATTAAAATCCTTCCTCTACAAAAACATTTTACTCTCAATGAATAAATTAGCAGTTCTTTTAGAACTTGATATACTTCTAAAACGAGAGCCAGTTTTCTTCCCCTCCCCCCCAACTAGTTAAGAGAGTTTTTCTAATTAGTAAAGAAATGGGGGGGGGGGGGTTGAGGAAATGTTGGGTAGAAATTCAATGTGTGGCAATAAAAAAAATCAGTATTACTTCCATTATTTCACTAGTTCATAGTCCACAGAATTTTTCATACATTCTACAGTAAGCAGAAGGACAATATCAAATGAAAGTAAGTTCCTCTGCATTCATTCCACATACAATTAAAAAAAAATACTCCACGTGACTGCTTTGGAAAAAATGTAGGTATCAAATATACTTTCCACAAGCCTTATAGTGTTAAGTTTTGGAAGGAATACTCAACATTGTAACTATATGTCAATTTTACAAAGCTGTTACCCTTAGGGATTGTCTCTCTTAGGGAATATTTTTGTCTTTTGCCAGTGTTCTCTCTGCAACCTGGCCAAGTTAGAATCACTTGGAGAGCTTTGTAAATTTCAGGTTCCTGAGTCTCAATCCTTCTTTCTCATCTACTTTAACTCCTTTTTTTTACTCCCAATTACCAGTTCCCTTTTCCATCAATATGCCAACAATAGGATAGTCTTTCATCAAAAATTGTATTCACTTACCTGTTCTGATTCATATACCATTGTTTGTTTATTCTGAAGCTCAGCCAAAGACATATCTATTCTCCTAAAATAATAAAGGCATATTACAATTAAATAATTATGTTTATACACTGATACCTTGATTCCATCACTACAGAATGGAATTTGAAATAAAACTGGTATGTCCTGGAGGATGCAAAAGAAACATGCTACCAGGTGGGTTTTCATCTACAAGTCAGTCTCCCAGGACACACATATCCTGTGAACAACATCACAGTGATGCCTTAGCGGTTCTCAAATCACTAGCCTGGGTAACCTTAAACTTTGCTCCGGTGATCTACTTCATTCTAACATTGATTCAGCTCAGCTCGCAAGACAGGGCACACCACCTGCTCAGACAGGTGCCAGCAGAAGAAGGCATAGGTTTTCATCCGGCTGCCCTCAGAACAGCCATTTCTGACCACATGAAGCAACCCATGATTTCAATGGCTCGACAATTGTCTTTCATTCTTCCAGTGATAACTTCAGTAGGCAATTACTATAGACACAGCAGAATCAAAGTTAGGTAGGTAAAGATTGTCAAAGTCCTCCACATTTAGACACTGCTAATCAATGGCTTTAATACAACCTATTCCATCCAAGTGCACTGACCCAGTACCTGCCTGGGTCAGTCCTGCTTTTGGATAGGAAATGCTGTCCTAGAGTCTACAGCAAGCCCAGAAGGCGGCACCTTCCCAAATATGTTCTGGGGCTTATTCCGATGAGTTAAATGGGCATACAATAATCAATCATTACCTGTGAATTTCTGGATCTGAATTCGATTTAACTTCATTTACATCTGCAGCGTGTGTATCTCGCATTTTTGAAAAACGCTCATGTAGAGTAATGTCAGGTGATGGAAAATAATTTGCTGAAAAAGGAAACAAATAGTTTTATCTCAGTGTAAAACTGATTCCGCTTAAAAGATTACATATAAGCACAGGAAGAAGGGACTGTTAAAAAACGTCCAACCTGTTTTCTCTTGAAAATATGTGGGACCCAAACTTATTCCACAGACTAATTTGTAGCTCTCACATGGTTTCCCAAGTCTAAGCAACAGTAAAAAAGGCCTGACTTATGAACCTAAGGATTCTGTTCCTATTGGACATGTCTGCCGATTTGCTGGGGGGAAAAGATAGTGTGGCTCTCTCAAAGTGAGAACCTTCCTTCTCCCAGGTAAGACCTTACTCTGCTGGGAAGTAAAGACGGTACAGAGTTTTATAGTTGACCTAGAGTAAAAAATAACTCAAGAACAACCCTGAAGCATCAGAAAATTCTGAACAAATGCTAAACGTTGTTTACATATCCCAGAAAGAGTCCTACTGCCATTCTACTTTAATTAACATTAACTGAAGTTCATGAAGACATACTGAAATCAGCTATGCTACACGGCTTTTAACAGGATAGAGAGAAAGAGAATACACTTAACCCATCAGAATGGTATTTAAGCAAACCTTTTCCCTAACTTACTGTTCCTGTTCTGGGACAATCTCCTGGATTTTTCTGCAATACCAGCTCCCTTTCTGCCAAGAATCATACTTCCTTTGGGTGAGAGGGGCTGGAACTGAGAAGGTGAACTGTTTCAGACAAAATGCATGCTTCAAAGTAAATATATGCCTTAGTTTGAGGGATGCAGAGAAAATAATTCACTTTCAAAACATGTTCCATGAAGGTAAAAAAAAAAAATCAGTGCAATTGTCTAGTAAGAAATAGAAAATAAAAATTTTGAAATTCTTGAAGGTCACCAGTTTATTATTCCCATGCCTGCTTTATTATGCAGCATCAATGAAGTAAGTTGTTCCACCTGACTGAAATTTTCAATTAATGGAAATTGGCCAGAAGCTAAAACAAAACAATTTACTGCAGATATTCAAAGTATTTATTATGCAAATCCTTGATGTCATCAAGTATGCCAAATCGAACTGGAATCTTTTATCAATCACTTCACATTCATCCTTATGGCACAAAGTCCTAGTAATGCCCTCAGGGGGCTTTAAGAACATCACCAAAAGACCTAGACTTCCAGAGTTCTTGAGTTTGTCAAGTTTCATATGTGGTGTTTATTGCTTCCTCCTTCTTGTTTGGTTTTCAGTTAACGTTTCTTGCTGCTGTCAGTAGGCCTGTCTCTTGCAGCAGCCAACGTCTCCCTTTCAGTTTGTAATCTACTATGAGTGAAAGTACCAGGTTATTGGAACAACACATGAAGAACTAGGCTTGAATTAATACCTTACACTCTCTACAACAGAGTTCCTTAATAATGATCAAATTTATAATGAAATATTAATTACTATTACTATATCACAGATATTTACCTATACCTTGTGAAAAGCCAGTACATTATTTTTGTGTTATCCCTAATGTATGTGCAAGATATACCAACCTTTAACTTGATGGATTATAGTTATGATTTCCTGAGCAAATTCTCCTGTAGGTTTGTTTTCAGTATTCTGAGTTGAGTCAAGATGTTCAAACACTGGATGAAAGTTCTCACTTTTCCTGCCAACAGCAACCAAATCATGTGACATCTGTCTCTCTGTGGAATAGCTAGAAGCAACCCTAGAATAATTTGTAAATGTTTAACTAAATTTGAAACTATTTTACTGAGAAAAAAACTTATTAAGAATTAATCAAGATAGCTATAAAACTAAAAGGATGTTTATCTTTTCTTATAATTAAGGCATTAAACTGTATGCCATAAAACATGTGCAATAATGCGCAGGAGAAAATAGCTACAGATGCATGAGTTTGAGTTCTCCTTTTCAATCAGAGATCATTAAATATTTGCCACTTTAATAATAAAATCCTCAACATTCTAAGTTAAACAATTTTTACCTAAAAAAATACAGCAAGGCATCAAAGGTCAATGTGCAAAAAAATAATCAATTAGATTATTTTCTACTCCCAAATTGTCTATAAAATTATAAATCCAGCAAGCTTATACTATCTTGAAGTTCTACCACACTTTAAAAGCTGCTATTAAACATAATAACTTCTTTGCCTTCATAAAAATTCTTATAGCTCTGTATCAGTCATGAGAAACTTGGTATTTTGAAATCAAATTCTGTTGAGATGAATCAATTACAAAATCTCACTAAACTGGCAGCAAATAATCTTAGTTGTTAGCAAAGTTATGATCATTAGAACCGATTACAGTGTTCACCCTAAATGTATCCTTAAAGAAATGCTACCATTTATTATATAACCTCAGCTATGTTACCCTTTAATGCTTTCTGAATCTTTGTAACTTGTATTACAAGCTCTCTTGACCTTTAGGCATCATTATCAAGTCATGATTATGACATACAGCTAACAATTATTGAGGGCTCACTGCAAGCCACACACAGGGGCTCAGAACTTGTTTGCAAACATTATCTGATTTAATCTTTACAATAGCCCTATGGGGAAGGCGCTATGACACTGAGACAACGGATGTCTTGGTTGTTTTGGTTTACATCCCAGAGGCTGAGTATTCCTAGGAACATAATCCTTCCAAGTGTCATAATGGGAAACAATTCCAAAAAAGCTGCTCTCACTTAAAACTACTCTTAAATTCTTTGCCTGGAGGCAGATTATATGTCACAGAAGAAAATGTCTCATTATTTTATATTTATACCTCATTTTGGACTCAAAATGGCACTAATTAGCTTACACCCATCTTACTCCTCTGCATTTAACTCTAAATAGCTTTTGCCTCTTTCCAAAAATCATATTCACTACCCAAAGAATTGAGATTTACAAGTGCTGGGGTTATTTATGAGTATGTTATATAGGCTATGAAGATAAACCCGAAAGAGAGCCCTGAAACATGTTTTAAATAATAGCAGCACCACTGAATAAATGATACCTCTTCATATAACAAATATCAATCAGATGGATACATGTTGGGATGTGGGTGTATGCATGCACGGATTTACTTATTTAAGTCACTTAACAGCCATATATATAAAACCGCTCCAGGGTAATCAGGGGCTTACAGATATTCTTCAAATTTTTTAACTTCTCTCATAAGATGGTTTAAGTGCCTATTTTTAACTTATCAGAGGCAAGGCTTCCATATGACCTATGCTCCCTGCTTTCAAACCAGCACTGTCGAGACAACTCCCTGCCAAAGCAGAACCCCGGAAAAGTGATTATGCAGCAGGCTGATGCCACTGTTAAGGTTTCCTTGATTCATCAGAAGGACTTTCATTAGAAGAGCCATTTCTCTTCTTTCCTCCTAATTTGCTACAAGCTTCCCACTGGGTATCTGATAACAAGCTAAGAGACATTAGTGATAAACACTGGAAGCTAGAATGGCCCTATAACAACCTCTACTAGCAAAGAATTACAAATGCTGTGTTTCACGGTACAAAAAGCCTGTTCCATACCCCCCAAAAATTGCTTTTAAAAATATTTTACAGGAGAGGGGCGCCTGGGTGGCTCAGTGGGTTAAGAGTCCAACTTCGGCTCAGGTCATGATCTCACTGTCTGTGAGTTCAAGCCTGCGTCAGACTCTGTGCTGACAGCTCGGAACCTGGAGCCTGCTTCGGATTCTGTGTCTCCTTCGCTCTCTGCCCCTCCCCGACCCACACTCTGTGTATCTCAAAAATAAATAAACATTAAAAAAAAATTTTAAAAATAAAACACTTTACAGGAGAAAAGTAAGATGTTCAAACAGAACTATAAAAATGGTCTGTCCATAAGGGGAAATCAATTAATCACATTTTGTATTGCAGACTCAGTTTCTCCCATGAGGAAACTAGTTGATAACGGTTTCCAGTTTTCCACCAAGTAATTATTAAAATTTACTTGATGGGGCACGTGGATGGCTCAGTCGGTTAAGTGTGTAACTTCGGCTCAGGTCATGATCTCCTGGTTTGTGAGTTTGAGCCCCGCGTTGGGCTCTGTGCTGACAGTTCAGAGCCTGGAGCCTGCTTCGGATTCTGTCTCCCTCCCTCTCTCTGCCCCACTCCCATTCTCTCTCTCAAAAATAAATAAAAAATATTAAAAATAAAATTTACTTGTAACTTATTATAAGTTAATTACTGGTATAACTCCATGCCCAACTCTCAATCCCTAGAAGTGCTATGGTATACTTTACAGCTATATTTAATTCCTGAAATTTTAGTGTTTACATTTGCTATTAATTTATCCTGCAAGATTTTTAACTAAAAAATGTTAAAATTGTCATTTCCTAGGAAATATTAAAACTGAAATTTTACTCTTACAAACAATTACAGTTTTGCTATAAGAAAAGGCTTCCCAAAACTGGGGAACACAAAATGTTCTAGGCATTTACATTTGTACATTTCATCACCTCTTGGTTCACATTTTCCTTTCTTACTTTTTCCTAAGACAGATATTGATTAAAAAGTTAATGACTTCAAGAAATATTCCCAATACAAGCAGTTAAGCTGAAAAGACCAAATGTTCTCATTTGAGATGCATTTTAGACAGTTTTAAAAATTAAAATATAGCCAAACACCTGTATTCTAGTACTATTTCTGATACTGGTCTGATGAAATCTTCCAGGCTCCTCTCTTTTCTCCCCCACACCCCACTCGTTTTTCTTTTCCTCTAAGGATATTTCCTCCGACGTTCTGAGTGTTGTGCATAATAACGAGGAAAACATAAAAAGCTACGTTAAACCTTAATTTCCTTTGTACACAGTTAATATCCATTAAAAAACACAACTGCATGGCAAAACAACAATTACAAAAAGGCCAACAACAACCAAAACTAATGGATAATCCCCTGTCCTCTGGAAGTTTTAAATATATAACAATGTGCATGGCACACATATCAAGTTTTCCTTTCTCAGTTTTCTCCCAAGAACTAACATTTTGTATGACATCCTATAGTTTATAAAGCACTTTCCCAATTATTCATTTGCTCCTGTCTTCCTGAGAAGACATTTAGCTTTTCTGGAATTGAGGGTAAAGGGTTAGGGAGACTGCTAATTCCCTTAATTCAGCATCTCATTATCTTCTCATAAGTACCCTAACTGGCCTCCCCAACCCTAGTGTCCTTCCAAGTCACCTCACAGGTGTCTTCCAAGGCAGTCTTGCAGCAGCCAGAACTGCTTCCTGCCCTCTCTGATCATCAGCTAATCCTGTCAAATCAGGCAGTGTAGCAGTCTTACCTTTGCAGCCTCCCGTCCCTCTATTCCCTTTCACTTACTGCTTGGAACCACAGCTCAAAGTTCCTGTGTGCTTTCTGTCTTTGTTAACTTATAAAATGTCTTTCATCTCGGGGTGACTGGGTGGCTCGGTTGGTTAAGCATCCGACTCTTGGTTTCAGCTCAGGTCATGGTACCACTGTTTGTGGGTTCGAGCCCCACGTCAGGCTCCGCACAGTCTCTGTGTGGACAGTGTGCAGCCTGCTTGAGCATTTCTCTCTCTCTCTCTCTCTGCCCCTCCCCTCCTCTCAAAACAAAACAAAACAAATAAAATAAAATAAAATAAAATAAAATAAAATAAAATAAAACGTCTTTCATCTCATCTCCCTTTTCAAATGTTGAAAACCTTTGAAGCCTAGCTCACGTGCCAACAACTCCTAAAAGAAGCCTTCTCAGAATCCTCCAGCTTGGGATCACCTGAGTCCCACCTTGTGTATCATTCACTGCGTCATGGTATTACCAACATCACCCTATTGTCTAGTAGATCAGTGGAGAAGAAATCCAATCCTATGCCGATTTATAGTCTGAGAGTACCCTAACAGGCTGTCTCACAGAAGGTAGGTCCTCAAAAAAATTACCTGCTCAATGAATGGATGATAAGTGGAAAACAACTTGGACAATGTGAAATGAGAGTTTCAGCTAAAAAGATGACAGACTTGAAATTTCTAACTGAGGCCAATTTAACTGTGTTTTTTAAACATTCTTGGCTAACTTTTTATTTTAAAATTATAACTTAATTTAGACCAATTTAAATTTTAAGTATTTCACTTTTTTATAATATAAAATTTCAAATATATACCAAAGTTCAGAGAATCCTATGATGAGCCTGTCAATCCAGCTTCAATAGTTACCAACACATGGCCAATGGGAGCAAAGTTGTAGAGCCAGGAGGAACTGCAGGTTAATATGGGCCCCAAAAGACATGGCCCAGTGATCTGCCCAATGTCACAGAGCTGCTTAGGGACCCACTGGAAGACAAAAACCTATGCACACCAACCTGAAACAGAATGTTCATCTTCTTATACTAGGATCCTTAAGAGACATTAAGAGAAGCTAGGGTGAAAGATAATAATGAAAGTGAAACTTCTCTCAATTCATTTTTGATTTTTAAAAACGTATACAAGAAATATTAGTGGGGTAGGAAACCTTAGTTTTTGTGATACCTAACAGTGAGGTAGCAGGTTTGTGTTATCACAAAAATATCTCCACTCACAGCTTATTTTGCCTCCAGCTGAACGGTACCCATCATAGGTAGGTAAACTTGTGTCACTGGGTTACCTTCCTTCAATCCTTACTATGGTTTTTCATGTTGTTCCCCCACCCACGCGGCATCCCTTTCCTTAGAGCAGCATATGGGCTCCAATGTCTTCTGGGGCCCATTAACCACCTCATCCCCCTTCAGAATGGGGAAAAACCTGGGGAAAGACCAGAATGGGGTAGGGAGGCCCGTTCTGTATCTCTTGGTGGAGGGGAGTGGGGGTGGGGACAAAACAGTTATATGCAAATGTGACTGATATACTCAGTCCAACATCAACTTTGCTAGCCAACCTTCCCATCCTAGATGCCTAGTACCAGCATGCAGGGCAGTCAACGGAGCCTCAACTCCATCCACACCAGCTTATTCTTCTCCAGAGACAAGCATCCCCTCCTCCTCCTTCTCACTTCCATCCTAGCCTGAGCAAGATTTAGTCTCTCACCTACTTGGCCCAACATTAAACCAACACTTCCTTCACCTGCCTCAAGACCTCAAGATGTACACAACAGTGCTGGGAGTTCATAATAGCATTCGTATAAATTTTCATATTATGACTCCTTAACTTATATTTTGAAACATATAATTATGACTTATATGTAACTTCTACCTCTGATGATGCAATTTCTGACAAAGTGGGTCACTAGAATGTAGCCTTTGTTAACAGAAGTTTTAACTATGCAGTGAACATTCAACCAAGTGTCCTCCTACTGCCGTTCTAGATACCAAATGGAACCTAGAAAAATCACTAGCTCAATCATGTATGTTTTCAACTACATTGATAACTGGAAGAACATACATTGTTATGTGACCAAAGCTAAGAAAATAAAAAATGCATAAAATAACCATCTCCGATTTCCCCCAAAATGGATAAACCCTCTAGATTTTAACCAACAAATAAATTTCTCTCTACTTACTCTATGATTATTTTAATTTTTTCAAGCAGAGGAAAATCTGAGTTATGTTAATAGTTGAGAACATGACTCTGTTGAGGGCATTAACTACCTTTTTTTTAAGGATACTTCATCATTCCATACGTAATTAAATCCAACCCCACAAAACTCTTCCACAACTTAACCATTCATCAATAATTATAATCAGAGAGAAAGATTTTGTTGTCTATGCATTATCATACTGAAAAATGCATATATTTATTCATCTTTGAATAGAAAGGATTTGCAGTGTAAGCTCTTTATTACACAAGCCATCCTACAGATCTTTGTCAGGTAATTCAAACAAGTGCTGACAGGTCATGAATTTCACAAACTTACAGTTTATAAATTCAAAAGAAGTGATACAGCAGCTGCAATTTTAGGAAGCTCATTTTTTGGTGACACATGACAAAAATCAAGTTTGCATTTCTTAATATCAAATTATAAAATTAACTCTTGTTAATATTTCTAATGAGGTCTATTGAAATCCCTCAAAATTGGTATTTCTAGCATTCTTTAAAAGTGCTAAGCCAATTCTTTTTTTTTTTTTTTAGTATTTTTAAAATATAATTTATTGTCAAGTTAGCTAACATACAGTGTATACAGTGTGCTCTTGGTTTTGGGGGGGGGGGGAGGAGATAGATTCCTGTGATTCATCGCTTACATACAACACCCAGGGCTCATCCCAACAAGTGCCCTTTTAATTCTTTTTAACTTCCTTATTAAATATGGGTGTATCATTACTTCTATTTAAAAAATTCAAGATTTTTGTGATGTGATTGTAATTTTACCTCCAAAGGGAAAAAATGTGAACAAAAATGAAATAATGAAGTATTTAAAGGGGAGTATACTGATATCTACAATTCACTTTGAAATGTATGGAAAAAATAAGATGGAAGTATCGATGAATAAATGGACAGATATGTGATCATGAAAGTAGAGTAAAATATTAATTATAAACACTCAGTGGTGGATATATAGGCATTTGCTATACAATTCTTTCAACTTTTCTGTATGTTTGAACATTTTCATAGTATAATGTTAGAAAGAAAAAAAGCTTAAGGTAACATCCTTAGAGTTGATCCTTACATCAGCTTTTGTGCTCTTAAGGTTAAGAACTAGTAGGAAACATAATAGTACAAAATGATTGAAGACTTATTATATGAAGTAGGATACAAAATTATAAATACAGTATTATGACAACCATGTATAAGTATACACAGAAAAAAAACAAAGGAGCTGTACTAAAATATTAATAAAACTGTCCTAGGGTAGTAAAATTATCAGTGATTTCTCCCCTCTATTTGTCCAACTTTCTATAATGTAATCATATTTATAGATGCTTTTTGTGCACATATAAATATACATATGTATATCTTACAGCATTTTTTGTAAGCACAATGAACATAAGGCAAATATGAGGGAGGGGCACTGCCATAAGAAAAGGAACAAAATGCATTTGTTTTAAAAAAAAAGAGAAACTGTGGGTTTACCTCCCTCCCTGTCACATCTTGACCTTCGATTTTGTTTTATCTTGTTTTTGACTGAAATACAGGTATGAGTGAACTGTGAACATAAATGCACCAAATCAACATGTCCCATCACTTTTTTATTCACATATTGGTAATATATTAAGGTAATAAACAGACTTAGCTGACACAGCCAACTGCAGTGCCTTGTTATTTCCAGAATCCATAGACAGAGGTAATATGCACAATGGAACAAAGCATGCGAACCACTTTAGCAGAATATAACCTATTACAACAGCAGTCTATTTTCTTTAATGAATCATTGAGAGCTAAACTGAGTGTTTGATAAATAGGCCTCTTTCTAGAATCTAGCCTAATTTCCTCTACCTAAGAGACTCTAGTCAGCTGAGCACCAATTGTCTTGGGAGGGCAGCAAGAGCCAGGTTAAGTCATCGGCTTCCTTGAGCCGCAGGTGCTCTGACTTAGACAAGTCGCTTCATCTCTCAAGGCTTCGCTTTCCTCCTCTATAAAATCAGGGCCAGCTAAGGTCCCTTCCAGGTCAAAAATTCTCTGGATTTGAGGCAAAAGGGAAAACAGACTCTGAGAAACTGAGCAAGGGATAGGTCCCCTTGAACTCCACCCAGCCTATCCCTGGCTACAGAAAATCTAGCAGCATAAAAACACATAAATTCATGAAGAGGAACAAGTCCATAGAGTGCCCTGTGCCCACAAAGCATCTTGAGATACGATGTGGAAACAAGCAGACATGAGATCATTCCGTATTACCCATCATGGGACTCATCCTCATTACAGGAGGGACTTGAAAAATCCAGGCAATCCTTCCCCACTCAATGGACTCTAAACACACTGTTAATTCCATTTTTAAAGCTTCAAATAAAGGTGGCAGAAACGATACTTTTTAAATAGCACTAAGAAAAACCAAAAACAATACCTGGATGTATTTACTGTTTTCTTCACATCTACTTTAACAGTAAGTGATTTCTTCCTAAGACTGGCAGATGAAGGTTTCACATTGGAAAGTTTGTTACTTTTATCGAGTTGGTTACTGGAAGAGTTGCTCTCTTTTCCGCCATCCCCGTCTTTCTTTATTTTCTCCTTCCGTCTGTCATTGTAGGGTCTCAGGCCAATGTCACTTTCGCACGAGCGAGTAGAGGCAGTGCAGTCTTTCTTAGGTGGTGTGAGAGGTTCTTGGACTTGCCCACCTTCAGTCTCTCTCCCTCTTCCAGCAGTAAGACAAATGGACTGTCTATTTACGGGGCCTTTTTGAGAACTGTATTTTCTCTCTTCTTCCTTAGAGTACTTCGGAATTCTTCCAGCAGAAAAGTCCTGGTCCCCACCTGACGTCTTAGGACGTTTGTGGCGATAGTCACAGGATACCCTGGTTGCCGAACTCGTCTCTGGGGGTTCCCTCTGAGCATGTCGATGAGTTTGGGGCCCAAGGTTCCATTGCTCTTTCTTCCCTTGGTAAGACGGAAGAGAATGCTCGAACTTCCACTGTGGGTTCCTGGCAGGATCTCTGTTTTCATACCTCTCCACGTCGTTAGGTCTTTTTGATGTGTGTCCATATTTTCTGAAATCACGATCCTCAGGATACCTGTGTTGACATAAAGCAGTTTATACTTGCACTAGAGAGAAGAAAGTGAGAATTTATATGTGTGGAATGTTGGGCAGCATGGCTTTAAATGCAGAAGGCAGTGGTAAGTTAACTATAATCCCTCAAGCCAACTCATAGAGGCACAAGGTAGCAAAAGAGGAAAATATCATCTTTTGTTAATATTCTAGCCATCAACAATGATCTACTCTATAAATAAATACTTCACTACTACCAGTAGACCATAATTACATTACAATGCTTTTTATCTTTTTAGACAAAAGCTTTTCAAGGTGGTTATCTTCAACCATAAAGTAAATAGACTTTTTCACTTGAAGCTTTATACCAAATTACCCAGGTTTAATGTTTTCCTATACCTCTTCTGAAAAGAGCTCCTTTTCTCAAAGTCTTCAGAGCCTCTTCTAAGTGACTGAGAATGGTTTTCATCTTGTATCCTCTGGTGCCTCAACTCATCTTCATACCACTTTCCTTCAAACCTAAAAGAATCTGCTATTGACCTCTGAGGTGGCTTCCCTCCTTTTCCACTTCCTCTAACTCTGTGGTCATCAGGAATATACCTTCCTTGTACTTTCTGGGGATAAAAATTCCTCTGGTTCTCTTTGTAAGGTACACCTTCTGAGTATTGGGGCATATAGTGCAATCCTCTGTTACCATCTCTTCTTCCTGGTAAGTATTCTCGGTAAGGCTTAAAAGTATAAACATTTTCTGAAGAGGTTCTTCTTATGTTTGGGGAAGGTGATCTATGTTCATAAGATCGGTAATGTATATTTCCACGAGAAGGAATCCTTGGTTTACTCTGTCCATGTTTCTCACTGTCCATTCGCCAAGTGGTGGGTCTCTTTGGATCCTTCCTATATTCACAGCCATAATGCCCATGAGAGTACCTTTGCTTGTAGTGTTCAGAATTTCTAGGTACTGGTGATAATGACCTATGTAAACAAACAGAAAAGTTCAGTACATTTAAAGACAATAAACTAAGTCTGTCTTAACGTGACCAACTTAAATAAAGCATTTGCTTTTCACTGCTTCTTCCACTCAAATTAAATTAATCAATTTGCTCTATCTGTATTCAAAATTGCCCATGTGGGTGTCTGATTACTGCTCTGACCAATTCAACAAGCATACTCTTTCCATCGGAACTAATGTACCCCATGTGCATATCAAAATGGGCTGAGCACAGCCATTCCGCTGCAGGAGGACCAGGTCAGGTGCACAAGAGCCATTTTGGAAGACTGCTGACAGCAAAAGTTTAGGCAAAAGAACCAGTCATCAAAAGCTTGTATCAGGTTCAATAGTCAGGGAAGAAACAAACAAAAGGAGGGCTAGATTCACACAAGTAAATGGGTAGGAGAGTCTCTGGCAAACAGAACAGAACCTCTGAAATTAAATTAGATCCTACGAGTTTATGACATCACAATAAACCCAAATGCAGACTCAAAACTGGCCCCATAGTTTCCCCAATTGATTGACTATTCTCTCTACTAAGGCTATATCAAGAAGCAAAAATAATACATACTTAGTGTGCAGAGTGGAGGGGAAAGAAGATATTAAGACTTGAATCTCATTCTTAGTTCCTCCATAAAAACTACTAAGACAGACAAACTGCTTTTCTTTCCCAGACCTGTTCCCTTACATGTGCTGTTCAAACAGACAGAGCTTGTAACTTCGGAGAAAGTAGACTTTCACGCAGCTGTCATGCTCCCCAGGTACAGCACATCTTTTCTGTAACTACCTTCCCCAATACCTCAGATTTGCCAACATCGAGACTTCACTCCCACAGAGGAGGAAGGAGGCTCCTGTACCCAGGGAGACAAGTCTGAGTTGCCTGGACATCAAAAGCAGAGAGAAAGCACCACTATGTGGGACACAATAAAGTTCAGTTTTGCATCTGGGGACCTTTCCTCCCATCTGATCCATCCAATTTTCTAATAGCCTCCCTGAGGGCTTAATGTCTTCTAATCAATGAGGCAGCTACCCTTGCACCTTTTGTTACCGTCCACCTTCAGAAGCTGCATGGAGTTGGGAGTCAAACCCTTTCCACATGGTGACATGCCTGTGTCCTCCCTACAAGAAAGGAAGCAGATTTATCTTCCTCGCGTACATACTGGGATTTATATACTGGACTTGGCAATATCTCCCTCTGGAGTCACCAAGCTAGATGTACTTAGCAAATGCATTATTTAGCTGAAGAAGAAATTTCGTCACCCAGCAGGCTTCACTTCATCACAGGAAGAAGGAGGCAGGGACTCTGAGGACTTTCTGGAAGACTGCATCTCTTCCATCACTAAGGAGAAAAGGTGGCAGCCAGAGACAGAGGTCCTCCAGACTGGATGAAATACTCAACCTCTCACTTTAATCCTTACCTCATAGTGAATATTGCTTTGTTATATTTCATCTCAGGGGTTTTATTCTATAAAGTCCTGTTCCTTTGAAGGAGATTGCCGGAATGGTAACTAACATTTTCAGTTCTCCTAAAGAAACAAAAGAGATCTGAGGAGTCTGTTGGGAGACAATTCTCCATGGGTCTCTTGCATCCTGCATGCTTGGTAAGCAGAGGCACTAACAGCTTTTGTTCCAAACACCATAGCCAGGGAAGATGGAGACGGGGCCTCCCTCAGGGAAAGAGGGCCAATTTGCTTGCTATTCAGGATACGTTTCCTCCCAGGCAAAGGCTGGGTGGGTTTGCTTGTAGCCCCTGATGAGGCTTGCGTTCCTTAGCTGTGTTGTCACTTCACTGCTTTACTCTGCAGTACCCACCGTCAGGAGACTGGGGAGAAAGGGAAACTTGGGCATGTGAGGCCCAGGCTGCCTGCTGGACCGTGATTAATACAGGCCTTTGTCTCTGACCCAGCAGTGCCCATGGCAGGCTGACGTGTCAGCTTGCAAGTAAGGTAAAATATCAGACCTTTTACAGTTTCTGACCAAGAGTTCTTAGAAGGAATCTAGAAATCAGGCACTAAGCTTGGCAGAGTCTTCTGTGCCCCTTCATCCAGCCTATCACAAAAGGGTGAAACAAAGCAACCTCTTTGATGCCCTCCATGTTGAAATCATTCACTTGTTTATGTTCATGTTCCCTTTTTTTTTCAGAAGCTCCTTCCCGTTACAATTTGGTCTTGTGAATTACAGAATGAAAACTGTTAAGTCATTATAGAACCATAATGAACAAGCACAATGGCCAAGTTGTATTAACATGAAAAGTTTTGGTCTGCTTTTTAAGTATGTAATTATGGTCCTTTTTTTAAAGTCCTAGAATATACTAGTCACTTTCCTAGCTTGGCGCCTTTGCTCCTGTTGCCCTCCTTAACTGGAATACTTTTCTTCTTTCTTTCCACCTTTAGAAATTCTACCCATCCTTATATGACCAGGTAAAATTCCATCTCTTCTTTGAAGACTTACTTAGTATCCCCTTTTCTTCCTCCATAAAAGCAGAATCGTTCCCTCTCCATGGACCCAGAATACTTTGTCCCAGTCAGTAGCACTGCACTTCTCCCATAGTATCATAGCTGACTATGGTGCCAACCTCCAAGCCGACCTGCATGCCTGCTGAGGTCCTGGGAGATGTCATTTGCCTTTGAGGCCCCGAAACTGTAGCAGGTATATGGTGAATACTGGTTGAACCGTTCCAATCTAATTATATGTATATACTATTGATACTACCAACCAGGAAAGTTCAACTACACCTGAGTTATTCAAAACTCAAGTATTCTGCCATGAAGAAGAGGAAATAGGTAACTCCTGATTTTCCAACTCCCAATTTTTTCAGAGATAATGATTATGAAAACAAAAAAAACCACTGGAGAGTTCTAAACCACTTACTGATGCAAAAAATATAACACTTGAAGATGTTTCTCACTCTCCCTTGAGGTAGCCATTGCATTTCTTCTTATTATGGATTAATTGAGCTGCCATCCATAATTAAAGAAAGCTGTCAACTTTTAGAACCTAGCAATACAACCTTTATCACTGTAAAGTACCTACTGTGAATAACCAGGTCCCATGAGCTTATTAAAATAGGTTCCTTACAGTACTACTGAACTTGAAAGTCAAAGCACATCTCAAACTCAAGCTAACTCTGCTAAACTAAGAACTGCTCACCTGTGTTTCCACCTGGGGGATCTAGAGCGTGACCGTGCCATCCTCTGACATGTGAGCCACTATTTACTTTTTACACTGCAAAGAAACACAGTATTAGCAAGTTTGTAGAAAAGAGCCTGCAATCTGCTCTAAAAGCAGTGAATACCACCAACAAAAAAGTTACTTAAGTTCTCTGTGCCTCAGTTTCCTCATCTGTAAAACAGGGATGATAATAATAGGACCCACTTTATTGGAATGTTGTGAAGATAAAATGAATTAAATCAGGAGTCAGCAAACTTGTCCTATAAAGGGCGAGATAGTAACTATTTTAGGCTTTGTGAGCCATATAAGGTCTTTACTGCATCTTTGTCTTCTTTTTTTTTTTTAATTTTTTTTAATGTTTATTTATTTTTGAGAGAGAGAGGACAAGCAGGGGAGGAACAGAGAGAGAAGAAGACACAGAATCTGAAGCAGGCTCCAGGCTCTGAGCTGTCAGCATGGAGCCCGATGTGGGGCTTGACCTCACGAACTGTGAGATCATGACCCGAGCCGAAGTCAGACGCTTAACTGACTGAGCCACCCAGGCACCCCTTTGTTTTCTTTTTAAAACAACTCTTGGGGCACCTGGGTGGTTCAGTTGGTTAAGCATCCGACTCTTGATTTCAGCTCAGGTCATGATCTCATGGTTGGGGTGTGAGATCGAGCCCTGAGTCATGCTCTGCGCTGACAGCATGGAGTCTGCTTGGGATCCTCGCTCCCCTTCTTTGCTCCTCCCCCCTTCTCTCAGAATAAATAAACTTCAACAAATTAAATAGATAACAAATACAACAACTCTTTAAAAATATAAAACCATTCTTAGCTCACGGGCCACAGAAAAAGAGGTCCCAAAGGTCAAATATACTGTAGTTTGATGATCCCTGAGTCAAGTCAAGTCATGAAAAGAACCTAGAATGGTGCCTGGCACACAGCAACTGCTAAATAAGTGTTCCAAAAGGAGGAAATACCCAGAATTGCTCCATCTGAATCACTACTACCTTCCTGTCTTTCACCATGTACATAAATACTTCATATAAGCACAGACAAAAGTTTAGGAATACTTGATGAGATATCCTGTTTTTAAACTGCTGGATAATAAGAATTAAAATACCTTATTATAGTACTAAACTGCTGTCTAACTTCAACTAAATATACCAAAACTTAATTAAGCATGATTAAACATTTAGTGTGTTGCCGATTCTTTGGTAAAACAAGCAATGCATGGAAACTTGATTTTTAAAATATTAATGCTTTAAAAGAAGTTGATAGCTTTAGGAACCAAATTTTTAAAATATGTGATTAGGGCATAATCTTCTATAGTAGCTACTATTTAAATGTCAGTAATCCTTAGTTCTTTTTTTTTAATGTTTATTTATTGTTAAGAAAGAGAGAGATAGAGAGAACAGGGGAGAGGCAGAGAGGGAGGGAGACAAAGGATCCGAAGAAGGCTCTATACTGACAGCAGAGAGCCCAATGCAGGGCTCAAACTCATGAACCATGAGATGACCTGAGCCAAAGTCAGATGCTTAACTAACTGAGCCACCCAGGTGCCCCCCTCCTTAGTTCTGATACTATAATTAAGTAGTTCCCACCTTATTGGCCCCAAACTACTGGCGGCTTTCAAAATTACTGCCATGGCTCCATGAATAATACTTGGAGCCACCATGCACAGGCTATGGAATGAATCAATGTATGTCTCATATATTATAACCTCTATCTTGCAAATTTCTGAAGACAGTATGGCAAATGTTAAAATATAAATGGCTTCTTGTATGTAGTTTTTCCATTGATTGATACAAAAAGTACAACTACTATTGTGTGGACACTTATTTAAAAAGGGGGTCCTCATAGTCATACATTTGCAAACTACTGCTATAATGAATTTCAGAAGAAAAAGCACACAAGGTTAAAGGACTTGAACCAGATCACTCATCAAAAGGACATTCAATTCTATTCATTTATTTATACACTGCCTCTTTCCAAAAAGAAATTGAGGCTAGTAAGAATAATTGGTTCACAGGTACTATGAAATTAAGACAGTAAAGGGGAAAATTATCCAATTAAAAGTATCAAAATGCATTCCTTCAACAAATATTACTGAGTGATTATTTGCCAGGCACTGTTTTGGGGATCCGGCAATGAACAGAAATAGAGAAAAATTCCTGTCTTCTGGAGCTTACATTCTACTGAGGGAGTTTATAACTTAACTAAGGAAGCTTTGGGTATCAGTTCATATCTATGAAATGGAACAAAAATAAAAATCCCAGGGTTGGGCGGTGGAGGGGGGGGCGGTGGCTGACACCAAATATTGCTGGTGATGATGAAAAAGCATAATTTTTCTGGAAAGTAATCTGTTTTCCCATTTTATTTGTTTTTTATTTTCACTGTTTTTAATGTTTATCTTGAGAGACAGAGAGAGAGAGAGAGAGAGAGAGAGAGCGAGCGAGCCCAGAGCAGGAGAGGGGCAGAGAGAGGAGAGAGAGAATCCCAGGTAGGTTTTGCACTGTCAGCCCAGAGCCTATTGTGGGGCTCAATCCCATGAACTGTGAGATCACGACCTAAGCCGAAATCAAGGGTTGGATGCTTAACCAACTGAGCCACCCAGGCGCCCCCTGTTTTTATTTTTTTGAAGTAAGGTCTATAGGCATTGTGGGGCTTGAACTCATGACCCTGAGATCGAGAGTTGCATGCTCTTCTGACTGAACCAGCCAGGTGCCCCTCCATTTTATTTTTCTGAAAAAAAAAAAAAAAAAACAAAAAAAAAACAGATTTTTTTGAGATACAATTTGCATACCATACATTCACTCATTTAAAGTGTAAAATTTAATATTTTTTAGTATTTTCACAGAAATACAGAACCAACACCGCAATCTATTTTTAGAACATTTCATTCCTTCCGAAAGAAACCCCATTAGCAGTTGCTTCCCATTCCTTTCCTCCTTTGATTAGCCCCTGACAACCACTAATCTACTTTCTGTTTCTATGGATTTGCCTATTTTGGACTTTTCATATAAATGGACTCATACAATATGTGCTTTTTTTGTGATTGGCTTCTTTGCCTTAGCATAACATTTTCAAGGGTCATCCCTGTTTTACCATGTATCAGTACTTCATTTTTGTTACAGCTGCATAACGTACCACCTTTTATTTATTTATTTATTCCTCTCCCAGTGGACATTTGAGTTATTTCTATAGTTTTGGTTACTATGAATAATGCTGCTATGACTATCTGTGTATCAGTTTTTATGGAGACATATGTTTCTACGTCTCTTGAGTATAAACCTAGGCATGAAATTGTTGGGTCATATAAGAACTCTATGTTTAACTTTTATTTTATCTTTTAAAATTTATTTTGAGAGAGACAGAGTGCACGTGAGTGAGAGAGGGGCAGAGAGAGAGGAGGAGAGAGAATCCCAAGCAGGCTCCACACTGTGAACACAGAGCCCAATGTGGGGCTTGAACTCATGAACCGTGAAATCATGACCTGAGCCAAAACCAAGAGTCAGACACTTAACCAACTGAGACATCCAGGTGCCCCATGCCCACTTTCTTTTAATCTAATAATTTCAATTTAAACTTAATATTTTAAGACAATAATTTAAAAGGGAAAAAAAACAACTAAATATACTAACACATTTATATCACCATTTGTAATAGGAAAGGAAAAACACCCATCCAAACTAATTATAACCCACATGCCCAGGAATTAATAAAAGATTAAACAAACTTAAAACATAAATATCTAGTCGTTTCCTACACTTCCCACAGCCTTATGTATGTCTTTTCCTCCACATATTCTATTAGCCCACCACACCACACTATTTGCTTTTCCCTGATAAGGCCATGTTCCCCATACCACACAGATGGTCTTCCTTCACTCCACTTGACAAATCTTCTTTCAGGACTGTTTGACCAGCATCTCCCCTGGGATTCTTTCCTTGACTTTGTTATTTTCCCCCTGAGTTTCCTTCTTGGAAATTCCAGATTTATTCTGCGATGATTTCAATACATTGTGATTATTTGTTTGCATAACTATATTTATTTTCATAGGCAAAAAACTCCTAGCAACATATCATAGAACACAAAACTCAAATTACCTATGGACATAATGATATTCAACCTCATTAGTAACTGAGTAAACACAAATTAAGATCATAACCATTCCACACCCACACAAAAAAATCAAAGTTGCACATTCTGGAGTGTTGGTGAGGATGTAGAACAATAAGGACTCTCATATACTGCTAGGGAGTATACATGAGCATTAACCAATTTGGAAGGAGGTGACAGTACCCATTTAAAGTTGAACATGCTCATATGCCATAACCCAGCAATTCCACTCAGCAACAGAATTTAGAGTAGCAGCTCTCAAACTTCAGTGTGCATCAGAATCACTTGAAGGGCTGGTTAAAACACAGATTGCCGGGCCCTACCCCAAGGGTGAGCCTTACTTCTAGCAAGTTCCCAAGTGATATGGATGCTGTTGGTCCAAGGAATACAGAACTAATGGCTTAAAGAAAAAGGTGGGGGTCCCATGGGAGAAAATAAGATTTAGTAATTCTGTGGGGCTCAAAAACAAAAGTATTACTTAGAATATTTTCCTTTGAGGAGTACCTGGGTGGCTCAGTCAGTTAAGCATCCAACTCTTGATTTCGGCTCAAGTCATGATCTCACGGTTTGTGGAATCAAGCCCTGCATCAGGCTCTGTGTTGACAGTGTAGAGCCTGCTTGGGATTCTCTTTCTCCCTCTCTCTCTCTCACCTTCCCACACGCGCACGCTCTCACGCTCACTCTCTCAAAATAAACATTAAAAAACGGTATTTTCCTTTGATAATATTAAAATTAGCTTTATTAAAATTCAAACTTCACTCAAAAATGTTATTGCATATAAATCATACCTCAAAGCTATAAAAAAGTTAGCTTTGGGGCAATGAATACCCTCTGAAATTAAATCAGATATTATGAAGATGGTTGCACAACTCTGCGAACATACCAAAAACCACTGAATTGCACTCTTTAAACCTGTAAATTATATCTCAATAAAACCTTTTTAAAAAGTGAACTTTGCTTGCAGTTGCTTAGGGCACATAAGCTAGTAATGAAAAGTATGGGCTCAGGAGCTTAATGGATAAGAAAGGAGGAGAGTTCACTTAAACCATAGAGTAAAAACCTAAGAATGGTTTTTACATTTTTAAAGCATTGTTAAAAAAAAGAAGAAGAATATGTAATAGCAACTATATGTAGACCACCAAGCCTAAAATATTTACTATTTGGTCCTTTGCAAAAAAAAATGTGCCAATCTCGGATTTAAACTAACTTATTTGTGACTAGCAAAATTCATCAAAGGAACCAGCTTCTTTCTAAAATTTATGGACAGAGAGAAAGAAAAGACTAAACACCAGCAGGGTTTGTTACTGGGGAGAAGGTGATGTCAATAACAGTAGATACATTGGTTTATGCTGCTACTTCAGAGTGAACTGTACAGGGCCAGGTGCAGTGAATGAACCCATCTGCCCTTGAACACAGAAAGACGACTGGACAGCAGAGACTTTCACTCCAAGGAAGATGCTGATGAGGACACTGGTGCGAAAAGAAGCCATCTCTCCCAGAACAGCAGTGGACACATCCTCTAACTAAGCTGAAAGACCCAACTCCAGCAATTTTCCTCTTCCTCCCACAGCATTTCCCCCTCTTCAGTAGATCCTTCCCATCACCATACAACTTCCCTCTGGTGAAGCTCCCAACTCTCCAGAACCACATCCTCCTGGGACTACCATCCTCTTTCTCCATTTGTAACCAAATTCCTCAAAGGGCTGCCTATATACCACAGTCACTCTGATTTCTCTCCTATTCTTGCTTGGCCCCTCACCAATCTCGCCTTCTAATCCACCACTGCACCAAACTGCTCTAGTCAAGATCAATCATGAAATCCATGTCACTAAATCTAACAGCTATTTCTCCTCCTCCTCCTGGATCTACCAGCAGCACTTGCCAGTCGATCATACCTTCCTTCCAGAAACATTTTCTTCACTTGAATTCCAGAATACTACACTTTCCTGGTTTTCCTCCTACCTTTAAATTCCTTCTGTCTCCTTTACTGGTTTCTCCCCACCTCCCTCTTCACCACTCTGAACCCTAAATAGTGAAGCCAGTTATCCTCTAAACAATGACTTCAGTCTCCGGACCTCTCATTGTCTACACTCTCTCCCCAGTCTATATTCTCATTTAGTCTCATGGCTTTAAATACTCTTCATAAACTAATAACCCCCAAATTTCTATCTCCAGCCCTCACCTATCCTCTGTACTGCACTCTTACATATCCAACAGCCTATTGGATGCTGTAAACATGTCCAAGACCAAACTCCTGACCTCCCTCCAAAATCTGCTCCTCCTATAGTCTCTGCCCCACCTCAGTAAATGGCAGCTCTACCCTTTGAGTTTACAATAAAAAGGAAACATAAATGTCTAATAAATATGAAAAGATAAACAACCCTACCTAATCAGAAAGATAAAATTAAAACAACGAGATACCATTTCATACTCATGAGATTTGCAAAATTTTTCAAGTCTAATGATTTCCACGTGTTTATAAGAAATTTAAAAAAGAGAATTCTTCAACTGAGGAAAATTCCTCTCCAAAAAACCGAAGCAGAAAAAACTCTAAGTCTATACTCCAAGCAGAATTAAATATATCCAAAAGCATTTAAGGATATATTAAAAAAAAAAAAACTCACGTTGAATCAGAAATTTAAAAACTAAGAACAGAAACAGATCAAAACCCAGAGTGAAATTACAAAAAAAAAAAAAAAAAAGTTAACTGAACTCAGAGGAAAAAATGGGCAAAAAAGACTACATTATCTCAGAAGTGAAAAATAAATTACAAGGTGTCCAAGGGAGAATCAACTCAGATAAGAGACATTGAAGAAAAACAAGAAAACCAAAAAAATGAAAATGACAATAAGTGAGTGAGTGAGAGAGAGAAAACGAGTCAGAAAGAAAGTAGTGGAAAAAGAAGACAGGTAAAGAAGGAATAATATGTGTAATACTGTAGTCTCTTAGAAGGAAAACGAAACAATGGAATTAAACTAATATTTTAAACTAAAATTCAAGAAAACTTTCCATAAATGGAAAAATACCTGACTTTACACAATGAAGAGCTCACCAGATACCTAGGAAAACTAACTCAAAACAATCAATTCTGAAACAAAGCCTAGTAAAAATTATTTGATTTCAAATATAAAGATAAAATCCTCAAGACCTCTATGTAAAAAGAATAAATAACCTATAATTCCAAAAGAATTAGACTATCATCAGATATTTCAAAACTAACACACAAAGCAAAGCAACGATGGATCAACATTTAATCATTACCTTCCTGAGAAATCTACTAGAAGATGAGCTTCATCTAACCAAATTATGAGTGAGAAAATGACAGCAAAGGACCGATGCTGAGCATTAAAAAATATGTAAATGTACGTGTAAGACTTTAAAAGAAAGATGAGGATGAAGGTGAAAGACTAATGTAAAACTGTGGCATATTGGGACAAGGTAGAAAAACTACACTAAAAAATGGGAGAAGAGACAGGAAAAGAAAATAATGGTAAAAAGGTCATTACTGTATAGGCAATAGATGGGCTTAACGCATACTGAAGGGGGGAACCTAATAAATCATATATTAAGGGGTTACGCAAATCAACACACAGTGCTGAGACAAGTGGATATCCACAAGCAAAACAATAAAGTTCAACCCTACCTCACACCATATACAAAAATTAACTCAAAATGGATCAAAGACCTAAATGTGAGAGCTAAAACTATAAGAGGAAAACATAAAGATAAATAATCTTTGTGACATTGGATCGGATATTACTTCAAAAGCACAGGTAACAGGGCACCTGGGTGGCTCAGTCGGTTAAGCATCCAACTCCTGGTTTCAGCTCAGGTCATAAGCTCACAGGTTCGTGGGTTCGAGCCCTGCGTCGGACTCCACACTGACAGTACCGAGCCTTCTTGTGATCCTCTCTCTCCCCCCTCTCTATGCCCCTCCCCTACTCATACTCTCTCTCAAAATAAAAATAAAATAAACTTGAGATAAAATAGATACATCAGGCATCATCACAATTTAAAATGTTTACACTGTACTATCAAGAAAGCAAAAAGGCAACCCACAAAATGGGAGAAAACTTTTTACAAATCATATCTGATAAAGGATTATGTCTAGAACATACAAAAAACCCTCTTACGATTCAATAGTAAAACACAACCCAATTAAAAATGGGCAAAGGAGCTGAACTGACATTTTTCCCGAGAAGATCTACAAATGCCCAATAAGCACATGAAAAGATGTCCAACATCACTAACCATTGGCAAGATACAAATCAGAATCATGAGACACCACTTCACACCAACTGGATGGCTATGATCAAAGACAGATAATAACAAATGCTGAAAGTATGGAGAGATATGGAACCCACATACATTGCTGGGGAGAATATAAATGATGCAGACGTTTGGGAAAACAGTCTGGCAGTTCCTCAAAGAATTAAACACAGTTACCATATGACCCAGCAATTCCACTCCTAAATATATACTCAAGAGAAATAAAAATATATGTCCACACAAAAACTTATACACAAATATTCATAGCAGCATTAGTCATAATGGCCAAAAGTAGAAACAATTTCACTGTCCATTTAGAGATAAATGAATAAACAAAATGTGGTATACCCATACAACTGAACATTATTTGACCATAAAAAGGAATGAAGTGCTGACACATGGTCAAACAGGGAGGAATCTTGAAACTGTTATGCTAAGGGAAAGAAGCCAGTTACAAAAGACTGCATATTGTGTGATTCCATTTATATAAAAGGTCCAAGATACGCAAATCCAGAGAAACAGAAAGCGGACTGGTGGTTGCCTGGGTGGGGCGGTAGGGCACTGGAGAGAATACACACAGGGTTTCTTCTGGGGATGATGAATACGTTTCAAAATTGGACTGTGGCGATGGCTGCACAACTCTAAGTATACCAAAAAAACACCAAACTGTACACTTTTAAATGGGTGAATTGTGTGGTATGTTAATTATATCTCAGTAAAGACGCTACCAAAAAAGACAAAATCAACTAACAAAAATTTCACACTAAATAGGAACCCAGCATTTACAAATGCAAACAATATCCCAGGAAAGCCTTTGCAACAAAGAAGCCACAATCTCAGCACAGAACAGGACCAAGTCAGAGCTCACAGAACAAAAGGGGGATCAGCAGATCAGAGGAAGCCAGAGCTGAGGGGACCAGAACACGCATTATGCTCTTGGCTGCAGTGGCTATGATCAGTCAGTTCTTCAGTGAGGAGCTGGAGGTAGATAAAAACCCTCACAGATGCCTATCATCAATCTACTTTGAATTCATGAATACGATGTATTTTTCTCACACACACAAAAGGTTAAATAAACAAACAGGGGAGTAAGGGCATTTACAGAGGTACAAGGACAAAAAATGAACCATCAGAACAAAAATACAAACCTTCCTAAATACCGCTCCCCAATTTTTTTAATACAAGAGGAAAAAACACACCTCATAGCAAAAGAAACAGCAAATAAAGATAACAAAATATTATGATAGAGTTGAGGCCAAATATATTAGTCCTAACAATAAATGTGAATGGGTTTAACTCACCTATTAAAATAAAGAGTTTCAATGTGGCTCACAAAACAAAACTCAAGGAGTTATACAAATGACACATCTAAAACAAAGTGATGTTGAAACGTTAAAAATGAAAGGATGGCCAAAGTATACCAGGCAATCGGTAATAAAAAGAGAGAAGAGTGGCATCTGTGGAATCAGGCAAAGCAAAATTCAAGCCCCAAAGCATTCATCGTGACCAAAAAAAAAAAAAAAAAGACACTTAAAAAATTATTTTTATTTATTTTGATAGACATAGAGACAGTGTGGGGGGGGTAGGGGCGGGGCGGACAGAAATAGAAAGAACCGAGAGTCGGAGGCTTAACCAAGTCACCCAGGCACCCCCGGAAAAGACACTCTTTAATGCTGAAAGCCACAATCCATGATTTAGACAGCACACATAAAAATACACATATTCATATGAACATCACATAGCAACCACCTTTATGAAACAAAAACTACTTGAGATGCAAGGCAACATATAGATAGAAACACACTAATAATACAAGATTTAATTATCCACTGTCAGTGGTATGTTAGAAAATGCAGTGATCCCCAAATAAGGAGACAGAAGATCTAAACAGCATAATCAACAGAGTAAGTCTTAAAGATATTTATCAAACTCTACAGTCTCATACTAGAGAATATACCTTCTTCTCACATGCGCATGCCACATTCACCGGAAGTACTCATTTATTAGGTCACAAAGAAAACATCAGCAACTGCCATGAAACAGAAATATTACAAACAATATCCCCTGATCATAAGGCAAAAACCCTAGAATTTACTAACAAATATAACAGAAAAGCCCTTCCACCTAGAATGACAATGAAAGCACTACCTATCAGATTCTATGGGATGCATTTAAAGTAGTGATCAAAGAAAAATTTGTTGTTCTCAACATATTTTTTAAGTTTATTTATTTTGAGAGAGAGAGAGTGCATGTGAGCGGGAGAGGGACAGAGAGAAAGGGAGAGAGAGAATCCCAAGCAGGCTCCGCACTGTCAGCACAGAGTGTGAGGTGGGGCTCAGTCTCACGAACTCGTGAGATCATGACCTGAGCTGATGTCAAGGGTCAGACACTTAACCCACTGAGCCAACCAGGCATCCAGCTCTAAACATACTTATCAATAAAAATGAAATAATAAAAATAAATAAATTCAGTTCCAAGGTTAAAAAAACCCTAAAAAATAACAAGGTAAACCAAAAGAAAGCAGAAGGAAATAATAAAGATAAAAGCCAAGGAAGAGAATGAGCAAGAGAACAGAAAACTAGATCCAAGTAATAATTTAAAATTCTGTAGTTTTTGAAAAAACTAAAAGAGATAAACCACTATATAACATGATTCAGAATAAAGGGGGAAACACAAATATACAAAAATAAAACAGAATGAGGGAGAAACAACCATTGAAATGGGAGAAAAATTTTAAATCAGAAGAGATCACTTTGTACCTCTCTAGCTAATAAATTTGAAAACTCAGATGAAAAAGGTATTTCGCTAGAAAAATACAAATTACCAAAATTGACCCCGAGTTAGAAAGCTTAAAGAGACCAATTTTCATAGAAAAAATAAAGTTATTAAAGAAATATCCCTGAAAAAGCATCAGGCCCAGCTGGTTTCACAGGAGAATTCTACCAAACCCTCAAACACCAGATAGCTTCAATATTCTATAAATTATTCCAGACCTGGTGTATCATGAGCAGGATCAAGCTTACAGAACATCAACCTTTCAAGAAAGATGAACCAGCCAAGGAGACTGAGAAGGGACATCCTCTGAGGAAGGAGGGAACCCTACAGCATAGAATCTCATACACTAAAGAATATTTCAAGAAAGACTTTCATGGCAAAAGCTGCATAGAGATCCAATAAAAGGAATAAAAAAATGTGAACACGTGGCTTCAGGACTAAGTGGAAGGTAAAGAGACTTAAGAAAGCCAATTATTAACAACTCCTTCTAACAGGCTGACTGGAAGGGAAGGAGAGAAAGTGGATTGTGCCTTGGGGGGGGGAGGTCCTAGGGAATAGGTTTACTGTTGATATGGATGAACTATGTGCCTGGTGTTGGGGATATAACATAGAATGACAGTCACAGTAGAGATGAACCTAGGTCCAATTAGTTCAGTGTTTCCTTTGATTCCTTAATATCAACTCCAATACTGTAGTCAATTTCTCTCAATATCCCACATTTACATATTACCTTCTTCAATGGTCCAGAATGAATTTTTATCAGCAGTCATATATTTTATGTTCATTTAGCAAACATTACTAAGTGCCAATGACTAGTAGGGGGCAGGCACACAAAGTTGTAAGAGATCTGGTTTCTTTCCCTGAGATGCTAAGTTTTCAGTGGATAAAAAAGACTTCGTGAGGGCTAGTACCTTCTGGTTCACTAAGTGTCTAGCAAATACCTCATTTAATCCTCAAAACAAGCCCCCGAGGAAGCTGGAATTACCTTCATTTCATAGGTGAAAAAAAGCCACAAAGAAGTAACCAATCTGTCCCAAGTAAAGGACCTGAAACCAGAATCCAGATTCTCAGACTCCAATACTAACACCTCTTCAACTTGCAATTCCTACCTTCAGAAAGATGACCCTGACAAGAGTGCCTGGTCATTTGTGCAGATGCTCGGTCAGCAGAATTGGACTTTAGCATGCTTGAGAATAGTTGACATCCTGCATCACATCTAAAATTGCCGTCTAAATTTGGAAAGCAGCTTTTCCACCTTCTAGCTGCCTGGACATTCTTTCTGTAGCCTGTAGGGCACAAAGACTATGTTTTATTTATCATGATCCCAAGGATTGTGTTTTATTTAGCTTTATATTTTCCCCCTCAATTTTATATATAGTGCCTTTAAATATTTGCTCCTTCAACATTTGTGTAGATTCATTCATTCACCTAATTTCATAACTCTGATAGCATTCTGAATATAATCTAGGACAGAAATCTAAAACTTCGAATTTAAGAAGTGAAAGAGAGTGGGGCAAATGGTATCACAGAATGGCTTTTCTGAATTCAGAAATTTACTTTAAAAAATCAAGAAGCTCTTGTGCTCTGAAATTTTTACAAGATAGCAATAATTGGCCACAAGACAGAGTATGTTTAAACGTACTTTCCATAAATGTCTCATTTGACCCTTAAAACCACCCTGTAAGAAACGCAAGGCAAATGCGCTATAATATCTACTTTTAGAGTTGAGGAAACAGTCCCTTAGAAAAGGTAAGTGGTTTGTGCAAGGTAATCAGAGACACTCATATTTAAGGAAGTCCTGAGTACAACTCTCTTGTTCACTCTATGATGCCTTTGCCTCACCTGCATAACCATTCTTTACTAGACGGTTAAAAGTGGAATAAAAGATGAGAAACTGAATTGCTAAAACAAATAAGAAAAAAAAAAGGATAGCTAGAGAATGATACTTGTACTCGGTTGGAGAGAAGAACAAAAATGGCCCCAAAGTGAGCCAGTAGAAATCCTTTAAATGTTGTCTTTTGCTAGGGTGTAGAAAAAGATACTCACAGATTGTTAGTGGGAGGGAAAATCGCACATCCTTTCCAGAGGGAAATCGAGTAATTTACATTTTTAAAAAGACAAACCCAACAATTCTATCATCTAGGAATGTACACTAAGAAGTAATCATGGTTGTGCAGATTTTACATTTCTTCAACAATGTTTTTAAGTAGTGTAAAATGGAACAACCAACTAAATAAATTATGACAGCCATGTAATGGCATGCTATGAAGTCAGGGGGGAAAAAAGGTTACAATAGAGAATCCACTTTAGAAAAATCCATACACTCATCTCTGCATAGAAAGATAATGGAGATGTATACCCAGTGTAACCATACTCATAATGGTTACTTGGAATGATGAAACTGTTATCTTCTTCATCATGCTTTTGCATCTTTTAGAAATTTTGTAAATAAACAAATGTCACTAAACGTTTCTATACATAAGTGTTTCTAGTAAGGCTTTTAAAGGAGGGGCTCTGAAACGACAACAGGGACTTTCAAAAAAACATTTTTTTTGTAGCTATTTTTAAGAATACTATTTAAAAATAAAGCATTATTAACATAAGCATTAAAATACCATTGAAAAATAACGCACTCATTGTGAATCCCCACCAAAACGTTTCCTTTTCAATTCCAGTCTTTCATTCATACCAGTTCTCATTCAGAAAAAATGTTAAAAATGTTGCTGGGTCAGACGTCAGACAGACCTTAGTGATTTCTACCTGTAGTTTTTACTTTGTTTCAGAAAAAAAAGAAGCAATCATCTAGAGGGCAGCTAGAGAAGCGACTCGGCAGGAAAATATTTGGGAGAATAAGTTTCTCTCCCATTTCTTTTCCTCCTGACTTGCCGATACGAAAATCCTGACAGTGACTGGCCCAGTTTCCTAATACACCTTAGAAAAGCACAGGAGATGCGCCAATTTTCAAGATAACGTTTCTAAAAAACACAAGTTTTACTTTGCAATGCAGGACAAAGAGCATCCTTCACGACTCATTCTGGACGTTACCAGAAGAAGATGCCGCTGCGCGGCTGGAGAGCCTCCGGAGGACAAAGCAGGGTCTCCTCGGCTCGGGTCCCGCAGGCTACGCGCCCCGGTCCGCCTCAGGGACAAGGGCACGGTCCCTGGACACCAACCCCCGGTCCCCATGACAGTTGCTCCGAACCGCCAGGGCCGCAGCCTGCCGGACGACAGGAGAGGATCAGGACCACGGCAGCAGGTGCCAGGGTCTCCACACCTGAGAAGGCACCAGTCCATTGGGCCCAAGGCGGGGGGGGGGTGGGGTGGGTGGGTGGGGAGGGTTGTCCCCCCGGGAGTCGGAGACCTGCCCGGGCATCCTACCCACCGCCCCACCCGCCGCCCCAAGACCGCCCCTCCCTAGCGACGGACACGCCCTCCCTGCGGGCCGGGGCCTCCTCGCCCCGCCCGCCCCCCAAGGGCCGCTCACCCGGCCAGGAAGTCCCTGCCGCCGCCACCAACCCCGTCGCCGCCGCCGCTGCCGCCCCCGCCGCCAGCCCCTCGGGCTTCGCCCCTCACACGGTCGCCACCTCCCACGGCAGCGACACCACAGCTACCACCGTCGGGCCACGGGACCCGGAACCACTTCCTTCCGGAACCGCCTCGCCCCGCCCCCACCCTGGCCCCGCCCACTGTTCGCGGCCTCGCGCTGGCCTGCTCTCCCACCGACCCCTGCTCTCAACTCCCTGCCAACGAGGGTGCCCCGCCCGAGGTGCACCGGCCAGAGCTCCTGCGCCCTCTGCCGGTCGTTCCCATCCCTGCCGCTCTGTCGAGGGCGCATGTGCAGTCTGCTTCCTGTCCACCAGGAAAGAAGCAGGCGTTCCAGGTCCTGGGACCCTGGGGGTTGGAGCCTATCCCTCAGCCAGGGGCAGGAGCCTGGTCCCGTGGGCCTTCCAGCCTTGTACACGGGAGGCAAAGGTGGTGGAGCAGATGAGACTCGGCCCTCTAGCTCCTGGCTTGGCCCTCGAGGTTCTTCCAGAACCAGCCCATCTGAACCTGCACTTCTGTAGCCTTTCCCTGCCTTCTAAGCCTCTATCCATTCCCCGTGGCCTCAAATTAAGTTTCTATCCAGAAAACAAAACCTCCCCTCTGGGACTCCCAAATAGGTTAATGGTACCAACACCTCCCCATTATCCAATTGAAAATACTGACTCATATTTGTCTGCTTTTTTTATTTCTTTCCTCCCACACTCCATCCACCAGCCCCTAAGGTAGTATGTCCTCTCTCTCAGAGCATTTCTCACTTGACACCTTGATATATTTTTTACCCCTGACAAGATTTCTCTTTCAGGGTCCACCTCATCTGGTAGTATCACCTTTTACCCTCCCTTGTCACTGTCAGCTGACTGCATTAGAATTTTCATCTCCATCTGAATTGAATTACAGCCATCATCCCAATGAGTCCAATGCCCATGATTGAGCCATGTTTCCTAACGTCCTCAACCTAGATGACTTTACCTCTACTGTACTTATCCACCCATTCTTAGGCACATATTCTAGAAAATCTAGACATTCATCGCTTTATGCTGCTCCATCTCTGAAACCTTAAGTTTTCAAATCCTATTTATTTGAACTCACAATCCTCATCCTTGCAGTCCTATCTATCCTTTACTCCGGTGTACTTGTTCTTCAAAGACCACAGACTTCACATATCCTGTGAACCTTCTACCTGACTTAAAAGTCCATGGCCTTTCACTTCAACCACTCTTATAAGCAGAGCCCCTTGAATTGCCTTTTGACACGTCATAACACCAAACCACCACCTTAACACACTCTAGTTATGTGCATTTGCTATTCCTACATCTGTGTTTTCAAGTACTGCTTGGGAAGAAAAAACCACACAACTGTAACAGAATGATGTCACTACAAATTTATGGATACTTGCCAAAACCTAGGTGCCTCTTTTATGTGACCTCTCTCATTTCCAATAATTGCTTTGTTCTTACCATTCTCTTTACCATGATCATTTTCCTGTCTTCATACATGATTTTGCTTCCTGCATTGCAGAGAAAAGTCCTCAGATATACAGGGCCTTTCATCATCTGGTTCATACTTAACTTGTCTAGCCTCCCTCCTCTTTGTACTCAATATTCTGGCCGTACTGAAGTGTTTGCAGTTTAAGATGAATACTGCTTTTGGTTCCACTCCATTGCACGGATTGTCCCTTCTGTCTGGTTAAGAGGTGTGAGACCTTTTTATCTGCATATAAATGGCTTTAGTTCAGGAAAGTTTTCTTCTATTCTACCTTCGGGAATTGTTTCTGCTCCATATGTTCTGGTCTCTTTTAGGAAGAGCAATTATCTGTGGTGGTTCTCTGTTTTATTATTTTCATCTCTTTATCCTTTTTTTGGCACCTGTAGAACTCAAATTGGCTTTCAGTATTACTGATAAGGTTTCCCAAGGCATTATTATTTCTGCTTCTGTTTTTATTTAAATTCTATCATTGAGATTTTAGTTTCCTTACTTCATTCCTTTCTCCCTCACTATCTCTCTCTCTCTCTCTCAAATCATCTGATTGACTTTGCATCTCGTCTTACCTTCTTGCAAAAGGATGATAAACTGGTGATAAAACTTCTCTTTTGGATTCTGTAGTCAATCATTTTCATAAACACGCTCTTCTTTCCTTTCCATGCTTAGTTTGTGTGTGTGTGTGTGTGTGTGTGTGTGTGTGTGTATTTTTTTTTTTCTTTGAATCATCTTTGAACAAAGTGATCTTGGTTCAGACTTATTGGTTAACAGACAACACAAGCAGATGGCCCCCGCCCTATTTGCTGTTCACATGTGTGGGCAGAGAGGTTAAGTAGCTTGCACTAGGTCACAAAGCTCTTGGCGTATATATGAATATGAATAACACACATGCACACATATACAAAACAAGCCTTACAGAAATGGGTTATTATCTGCCTTTCCGTTTATTTTATTTTTCTTTGCAAAGCCAAATCTGCTACTGAAGGCTGAGTATGCTTATTCAATACAAGGATTCTGTATTAGTAAGAATAAATTATGCTACAAAAACAATCCCAAAATCTCAGTGGTTTATAACAACAAATGTTTATTTCTCACTTACATTTTAAGCCCATCCCAGGGTCAGCTTTTGTTCTTCTGTCTGGAATCCAGGCTGAAGGAATAGACCCTTTCTGAGACATTCCTGGTGTCATATCAGAAGAAAAGGAGCAAGAGTGGGAGCATGCACAACATCTTAAAGCTTCTGTTTCAAAGCTTAATCAGAAACTGAGGGTATGGCTCAGCACAGTGTCAACAAGCCCCTCCAGGGGATTCTGAAGTACTCTCAGGTTTGAGAACTACTTCTTTAAGGCTTGTATTCCCTATAAACCATAAGATGGACAAAGAGGCTTGTTGAAATTCATGGGAGTTTTTTTTTCAATATATGAAGTTTATTGTCAAATTGGTTTCCATACAACACCCAGTGCTCATCCCAAAAGGTGCCCTCCTCAATACCCATCACCCACCCTCCCCTCCCTCCCCCCCCCCCATCAACCCTCAGTTTGTTCTCAGTTTTTAAGAGTCTCTTATGCTTTGGCTCTCTCTCGTGGGAGTTTTTATTTTTATTTATTTATTTATTTTTATTTTTTTTAATGTTTATTTTTGACAGAGAGAGACAGAATGCAAGTGGGTTAGGGGCAGAGAGAGAGGGAGACACAGAAGCAGAAGCAGGCTCCAGGCTCTGAGCTGCCAGCACAGAGCCTGACGCGGGGCTCGAACTCACGAGCCGTGAGATCCTAACCCGAGCCGAAGTCGGATGCTCAACCGACTGAGCCACCCAGGCGCCCCCGTGGGAGTTTTTAAACTACTAATTCTTAAACAAGAAAAAAAAAAAGTCATGGGGCGCCTAGGTGGCTCAGTCGGTTAAGCGGCCGACTTGGGCTCGGGTCATGATCTTGCGGTCCGTGAGTTCAAGCCCCGCGTCGGGCTCTGTGCTGACAGCTCAGAGCCTGGAGCCTGTTTCAGATTCTGTGTCTCCCTCTCTCTGACCCTCCCCCGTTTATGCTCTGTCTCTCTCTGTCTCAAAAATAAATAAACGTTTAAAAAAAAAAAAGTCAAACTAAAAAAGAATGAATCAGGTACTAATACAGACTCAGAGCAAGTGCTCACTGTCATGTCATGTTTTGGAGGAGCATCGCTTCTGGGGAAAACTTCCATCTGCCCTGACATGTATCTCTAGCTGCCCTTCTGTACAGCTTTCTTTTTTAAATGCTGATGTGAGAATTAGATAATTAGGAATAAGTAGGACAAATAGCTTTCTCATCCCTTGACAACACTGTTTGCACAGATTTTTCTCATAGTTTTTGTATAGATGGTCTGTATTGTGTTGGTCATGTCTTCAGCATCTGCATTAGCCCTTACAACCCAGGACTTCCAGAACCAGGTGAGTTTTCTCTTTCCTTAAGTATCTGACTTGGGTTGCTTAATATTGTAAATGAAATTCGATGTATTACACTTACCCAGCCCTGTTTCCTCCTCCTTTTCTTCTGTGCCATGAGATGGGCAATTTTTTTTTTTTTTTTTTTTTTTTTGGTGGACGCTGTCCTTTCTTTACCTTTACTTTTTTAAGGGCTTTGGCAACAACTGAGTGCAGACAGAAATGATTTATACTGTTTGGAGGAAAATGTTTTCCGACAGTCTTGTGCTACAGACCCCTTTTTACTCATTCTAGTCACTGTCTTTATGTCTATTTTCCTACTGAGATTGACGACAAATTCCTGAACAAGATTCGGTAGTTACTACCAGCTCGCTGGGCCCATAAATTATTTCTCATGAACTCTTTTGTAATTAATATGTGAAGTGGCTTGGCCCTAATTCTGAAAGTCATATAATATTTGTGGTGTTAAAATATGTCACAACTCAGAAATTATTTTGAAAAAAATTTTGATATGGACTACCTACATTGATGCAAGGCAAAAAGGAACAGTGAGGTTAGATTTAAAACTTAATTTTACTACAAAATCTTTTTAAGTTTCATTACTCTTCCTTATTGAAATCTTTACTGCCCCTCCCCTGAAGCTCTTCCCCCAGATCCTTGGTAGATTTGATTAATATATATCTTCCCACAATAAGCAGTCTGTTTTTGTGTCCTGGTACAACCCAGATGCCAATTCTGTTCTTAAGCTCTCAAAAATTTCATTTGCTTGATAAATCTGACTTGTTTAACTCCACATTTATTAGGTACCCTCACAGTTTCTTCTGCTTTTTCACACCAATTCTTACTCTTTCTTAGATTAGTAGAAAAAGAGAATATAATGGGCCCTGTGGTAGATTTTACGATGCAATAAAAATACTTACTGCCCCTCTCTTCCCAGGCCCCCTAGTTGACACTGAAAATGACATATGTTACATCATATTCCCATTAGACAACTCTGGCTAAGTTAATTATGGCATGGCAGAAACAGCAAACTATATACCAAATTACCTGTGCTCCCCCTTGCATGGTACGGGTTTCCCCTTCATTCCGAACTTCCTATAAAAACTTTCCTAAGCCAAAATAGCGTACAGCCAAGAGTATCCTCCATTTTTTCGGAAAGTTTGCATCGTGCCACTTCACTTTCATGAAAGACCTACGTTAGGGTGGGAACAGCTTTTTTCACAAAAGTGAAAATTATTTTCTGATTTCTTTCAGTTAGCGAAAACAGGTATGAATGTAGGTCTTTTGTAAAAGTGAAGTGGTATAACCAGAACTTTTGGAAAGCACAGGGTTAGCAATATCTCTGGTAAGAAGCAAACCAGCTAGAGGGCGCCTGGGGTGTTATGTTGGGTGAGCGACTCACTTGGGCTCAGGTCGTGCATGATCTCACAATTTGCGAGCGTGAGCCCTGCCTGCCTCGGGCTCGCTGCTGTCAGTACAGAGGCTGCTTCAGATCCTCTATACGCCTCTCCTGCCCCTCCCCCACTCGTGTGTGCGTGTGAGCGCTCTCTCTCTCTCTCTCTCTCTCTCTCTCTCTCAAAAATAAATAAACATTAAAAACAAAAGAAGAAGCAAACCAGCCTGGGACTACATATCCCTTGCATCTATCTATGTGGGGCCATGTGACTAGTTCTTGCCAACCAAATATGAGTGGAAATGGCGTGTGTCCCTTAGAGGCCAAGTTGGTTGCCAAGCAATGTATCTTCTAAATACTCTTTCCCTATTCTGTGGGCTTGATGCAGAAAGATATGATAAAGTTGGAAAATGAAGGAGCTATAAGATGGACGGAGCCTGTTCCCTGAATTACCACTTAGAGTTCCACTTAGAGGAGAGTTATAATAAGCCACATCTGTTTTGGACTTCACATGAGGGAGAAAAAAGTTCTGTTGTATCTGAGACATTCTGCATCTTTGAGGGGTAGTTGTTATAGAAGCTAGCATTACTGGGGCGCCTGGGTGGCTCCATCGGTTAAGCGTCCAACTTTAGCTCAGGTCATGATGTCACGGTTCGTGGGTTCGAACCCTGCGTCGGGCTCTGTGCTGACAGCTCAGAGCCTGAGCCTGCTTCGGATTCTGTGTCTCCCTCTCTCTCTGCCCCTCCCCTGCTCATGCTCTGTCTCTGTCTCTCTCTCAAAATAAATAAACATTAAAAAAAAAAAAGCAGTACCTAGCATTTACCTTAAGTAATATGCATGATCATCCTTCCCTTAGGCCAGTGATTAGCTTAGGGGTCAGCATAAGACCTCGTACTGGCCAAGGAGAAGTAGAGATCTGCTGGGAGCTTCTGGGAAAGGGTTTTCTTCCTGGTAGAAGGAGGGAGCAGAACAAGGAGCAGCAGTCTGCCACGAACATCTTCACGCCTCTGACCACAGTGGCATGAGGACGGGATGCTGGTGCCACAGCAACCTTCTTAAAGCCAAGACACTCAAAGAAGTGCAGCTCCAGAATCCTGATGTCATTGAGCTGCCTTTGGAGCTTGTCATATATTATATATGGTTAATAAATACCCTAATATTGACGCCAATTTCTGCTACGTGCCTTGGAACCATCTGGTACGCTTATTCTCTATTTAAAAAAACATTCATTTAACAAAGATTTATGGTGGGGCTATTCTGGGACAGTTGGGTGTTGTAGGTGCTGAGGAATCCAAAAGCAAACACAAAAACTAGGGTCTTTGAGAATCTGCTATCTATCTCATGATAGAATGTGGGTCTGGCAGAAAGATATGCAGATCAGAGGACATGGATTTTAATTCATAGATTTCCTTAGTAACAACTGTGTTTATTCACTGACAAATACTTACTGAATACCTGTAGTGGGTGGTAGGAATATTATGCAGTTAGGCAGCCCTGCTATGAAGAAGCTTACAGTGAGAGACGCCGACATTAATCAAAGAATCATGCAAATAAATGTCTCATCCCAAACTATAATACAAAAATACATTACAGCAGATCTGACCTCATTACCCATTACAACTACAAATAATAACTGGGAAACTTGCAAATACAGCTACAAGATGTGTAGATTGGCAAGAGCCTCAAAGGGTTGAATCTGTGTGATTTCCCATAGCGAAACTTTGAGGTGTAGTGGGCCTGGACAAGCACAGGCTGGAAAGCAAACTTTGGATTTGAAGCCTAGCTGTGTGCTTCCTGCTTGTAAGGGGTCTTGCATGAGCAACTTCACCTGTCTTGGTCCTCATGGTAAAGGAACCCCTAATATGAACCTTTAAAGCTATTACAGAAGCTGCTTAAAATTTCCCAAACCTGCTGAGGACTTCAGGCTTTCTCGTGGTAAAGTGAGCATGGCAACAACAGTGCTTATCTCAGAAAGTCATTCCTAAGGTTTGGAGAGAGAATGCGTGGAAAGCCCTTAGTACAATGCCCAGCTAGCTCAGGTCTGGTTCTCCAGGAATAGACGTTGAGACCAGTTAGCATGCAGGAGGTGCATGGGGAGTGAACAGGGGAGTGGAGGAAGCAGGAGGGAAATCTTGGGCTGCAATGCAGCCTCAACAAAGGACTCAAGTGAACGTACAAGGACCTCTGAAGTGAGACATCCCTTCTGAATTGTCTCACTTTGAGGCAAGGATTTTTGTACACCCAAATTATCCATTAGATACAGGCTGCTCAAATGAGGGGGTTTAACCTTAGTAAGGTAGTTTCCTTCAGTCAAAGGCAATTCTTAGGAACTCCACCAACAAGCCTCAGCAACTGTACCTCCAGCATGTGGAAGGACAAATACCTCAGTCTTAAAGAGGAGGTCCATCTAGGTGGTGCACCACAACAGCCACTACAACAGCATTTAATATGAACTTTGTAAAAAAGATTTTATTTTTAAATGATCTCTACACCTAACGTGGGGCTCAAACTCACAACCCTCAGATTAAGAGTCGCATGCTAGGGGCGCCTGGGTGGCTCAGTCACTTAAGCAACTGACTTTGGCTCAGGTCATGATCTCACAGTTCGTGAGTTCGAGCCCTGCATCAGGCTCTGTGCTGATAACTAGGAGTCTGGAGCCTGCTTCAAATTCTGTGTCTCCCTCTTTCTCTGTCCCTCTCCCACTCACACTCTGTTTCTCTCTCTCTCAAAAAAAAAAAAAAAAAATAAAAAAAATAAAGAGTCACATGCTCTACCGACTGAGCCAGCCAGGAACCCCTAATATGAACCTTTAAAGCTATTATAGCAGCTACTTAAAATTTCCCAAGCCTGCTGAGGACTTAAGGCTTTCTCATCGTCAAAGTATAACTTTGAAAGTTACAACCATAATTCTGCTGCAAATATACGTGAGCGTGTGTCAAAAGCGTGTTCAACTCCATTAGGGAGCAGGATGACAAAACCGGGTCAAGGGAGAATATGGGGACTGCTTGTTTGGCACATGGATGTGGGTACGTACACAGCATCACACAATGTGTGTTTAGTGGGGAAACAAATGCTGGGATGAGATCACGAAGTTACATACAAAATTGTTTAGTGCCCTACAGGAACAAACAGGCATAATGTTTGGAGTTAGCATTTCTTTTTTTAAAAAAAATTTTAATGTTTATTTTTGAGAGAGACAGAGCATGGGTGGGGGAGGGGCAGAAAGAGAGGGAGACCCAGAATCCAAAGTAGGCTCCAGGCTCCAAGCTATCAACACAGAGCCTGACGCGGGGCTCGAACTCACGAACTACGAGATCATGACCTGAGCTGAAGTCGGACGCTTAACTGACTGAGCCACCCAGGCGCCCCTCTTTTTCTTTTTTAATGTTTATTTATTTTCAGAGAGAGAGAGCGCGCACACACGTGATGAGCGGGGGAGGGGCAGAGGGAGAGAGAGGATCACAAGCAGGCTCCTTGCTGCCAACGCAGAGCCCAACACAAGGGCTCAGTCCCACACACTGTAAGATCATCATGACCTGAGCTGAAATCAAGAGTTGGATGCTCAACCAACTGAGCCACCCAGGCGCCCCTGGAGTTAGCTTTTCAATAAGACAAAAGTCAACTGCAACTCTCTGTCTACAAGTGAATAACTCCAGAGACTGTGTCCTAGTCCAGATCACATGGTCAGCAATAGAAAGCTATATTCCCTGAAACTCAGCAGCCCTTGGGCTGCTGTGTTAAGACCATGCTCTAGCAGGTCTTTGAAAGGGCATGCAGTTATCTTTTGGCCTCATTTCCTTGTTCTGGATAATTTCATACCATCAATGAACAATGAATACCTCTTACCAGCCATCAGGGTTGTCACTGCACAGGAGTGACCCCTGTGAACCCTTCCAAAGGTCAGGTCCACTGAGCAAATGAAATGTATCCTTTCCTTCCAGTGGTACCAGTAAAATTCCATTTGTTCTAAAACAACCTTTGCATCCCACTGTGGGGACCACATTCAATCCAACAAGCTCTCCATATGTCTACTGTGCATGCATGACCTAGCTCCTTCTTAGCTCTCACTTCTTTGTTGACAACTTTCCGGTCATTTCAGAGATGAGCTTGCACACACTGCTAGGGAAATGTGATTAAAAGACAAGTATAGTCAAGGGAGGGCTGTTGCCTCTAATTTGAAAAAGAAGTTACTTTACACAAAGGTTTAATTCCTTGGGACTCTATTCCTCGAATTTTGCATTTCCTGAGATAAGTGGACATGGGGAAAGACTGCCTTAATACTATCTTGGTACTCCAGAAGTCTGGTCACTTTAGACCTTTTCCCTAACATCAACCATCCCTCGAAGCCTATTGGAAGGATTAAACTTTGGCATTTCCTTACTGCCTCACAGAACCTTCTATTAACTGCACAGCTGAAGGGAGGGGTGGGGAGTGAATTCTCTGGGTGTGACATCTTCTGAAGCCTACCAGCTTCCTCGGCCTTTTGCAAGGTGCCCCTCAGACTCTGGGCTGTAGAAGGGGTGATTTCTTTCCACCATTCAAGGAGTGCCCACTGTCTTGGACCCTGACCTGGATCTTAGGGTCAAAAAGAAAATCATTTCTCCCCTAAAATGGGCCATCTGTCCTGGAAACACAAGAGCAAGTAGAACCACCCCACACCCACTAGATTTGATGGCCACTGTTAAAAGGCCTTTCTTCAAAGGTTCATGATTTGGTATACGTGCTGCCGAAGCGAGCACAAAAGGTTCATGATTTGGGGGGCACCTGGGTGGCTCAGTTGGTTGAGCTTCTGACTTGATTTTGGCTCAGGTCATGATCCCTGCAATGTGGGATTGAGCTCTGTGTTGGGGCTCCATGCTGAACCTGCTTGGGATTCTCTCTCGCTCTCTCTCTCCCTCTGCCCCTCTCCCCTGCTCACGCTCTCTCTCTCTCCAAAAAACAACACATAACAACAACAACAAAGGTTCATGATTTTCAAATTTCACCCAATCCATGTTTCTCATCGACCTCTAGAAGGTCCATACTGGGCATCTGATAAGTGAGCCTGTATTTGGCATTTGATCCAATATTTATGCACAGAGAATGTGAAACAACACAAAACAGCCCACATAAATCAGGTTACAGAAACACCACACTAATTTGGCCTGTTGTGACAGGAATATGAGGAAGTGAATGGTTCAGGGAATAGTACTTTCAAATCCCATGTTCTTGCTTCTAGGTACAATGAGGACGTGAACTAATAATACAGCCAAGCTCTCCTGCTTCGAGTGAATGGATGGATAAGAAACGCTTGCAAAAGCACAAATGAAAATTAGTGGTGATGGTTGTACAACTTTGTGAACAAATCAAAGACAGAGTTGTATAAAAGAGGGATATTTTTATAGTACGTGAACAATATGTTGACAGTTCATTTTTTAATAAAAGCACACCCAGAACTAGGATTCCCCATGGAGGTTCTGGCCCTTCTCAGCTATAAGCACCTGCTCCAACAAAAACACTTCTGCTGCTCTCAGGGGCAGAAGAACCTGTCAGCTCCCGTGAGGGTACCGAACCTGAGGCCCTGGAGTCAACCCCAGATCTGTCAAATTCCAGCTGTGTGTCTCAAGGAAGTAACCCTCTCCTACCTACCTCATAGCCTGGAGAAGTCTTAAGACCACCTCGCATACAGCAGGAACTGAGGCCACGTTGACTCTTAAGGTCCATTCCTGCAGAAGCGTAAACCATGGCAAGTAGAGGCCACTGCTTCTCACCTCCTGAGATCCTGGCAAATCCTGAGGTGAGGGGAGGGTATCAATTCAAGATCTTTAGAGGCTCATACCAAGCCTTGTGTCTAAAATTTCCACTGAATTAAACTTTGAACCAAAATTGGTACCCACACCTTGGACCCTGCTCATAATTTCCTCATTATATGGGCCCTTATTCACATCCTATCAGAGATGCTAAATTCAGTTGACCCTCAGGAGACACTAAATCACATGCTATCTCTGTATAGGATGAAATAATCCACCCCCATCCCATCATACATTACATTCTTAGTCTCTTGGGTATATCACTGATCTCTATTTTCTATTCCAAATTCTATTTATCAGACTACATTGTTTTAGTTCTGGAAGTTTTATCATATATTTAGCTATTTGTTCAGGGAAATTCTCCATTTTTAAAAGCTCATTTTGTAAGTTTCTTAGCTCTGTGTTCACTCTGTTACATGTACTATACAATTATGCTTACAAGTTGCAAAACAGAAATTCCATTGACTGGGACTCGATTTGATTTACAATACTGCACAAATGTGAGGGCCACCTACTATGTCTACTTCGCACACACAGATTTTCCCATCTAGGGACATGACATGTCTTTCCATTTACATGTAATGTCCCCTGATCAAGTTTTAGATTTAGCTTATTTCTACAAACTTTCTGGGGCTTGTGGGGGTCAACTTCCTGTTTATTGTTAATGTGTAAGAAAATTACTGATTTTTCTTTAATAGTTGGCTCACCTGTGAAAGTATTCTAAGAATGAGTTTTTCACTTGTTTCTTTTTGCAGCCCCCTCCCCGCCCAAAGACTATCTGTAAGGCTCCTCTTTTCTATTGCTAAGAGTTCTCATGCTATTTTCTTACATAATTGTCTTTCTTGAACAATACTCAAGAGTGGAGATGGAGGTCACTCTGTCGTGCTCCAAAGTAACGGAGCCTCAATGCATGTTTAGAAACAAAACAGTTCCTTACACTGGCTTTCCAAATTTAGTTTACAAAGCATGTGATTAACAGAAAAGCTGTACATATGAAGAAAAATTCAGAATGTTCACAAAAAATTGCTCTTAGGAGTGCCTGGCAACCACTCTGATCCTGTGGCCAGAGCTCATGAAGACGGAAGCTACTTGTAATGCCACTGTCATAGGCCAGCATACGGAAAGAGGACAGATACTCCTGTGCACTGAACAGAGGCTTTGTCAGCAGAGCTGAGGAGGGCTGTGTTGACTGGATCCCTGGCTTCAGAGACGGCAGCCCAGAAAGTTACCATGAGGGTTCCAACATTCCCATTCCAACATGCCTTTCTGGCTCCTGGTCTTGGCTGGTATTGTCTCTCAGCCTGTATAAAAGCCGTGAATTAGATACAAAAAAAAAAAAAAAAAAAAAAAAGGCTGGTCTGGTTTTAGCTTACTGGAAAATAAAGGTCACCATACCCAATATAATTCTGTTTAAATGCCATATTGCTATGTGGAATGTTTTCATAGGTTACACTAAGTTAGCCGCATCTTAGCTAGCTAGAATTCCCTCATATCAGTGGTATGAAAGTACATCAACTTTACTGTACTTCGAAGTTCATCATTTCCTAGGGACAGCTCATCACTTAAGCTTATTTCTACAGCTGGCTGTGCTTGGAACTGACAACAGAGAAATTTTAATGAGTTTGACAGGGAAAGGACACCTACGCAGGATTTTTGGGTTTTCTCCACATAGGTTTCAGAAAATCTGATTTGGTTTCAGCACATTTCTTCATCGAGCCTACAGAAACAAACAAAACACTAGCAAGCCATCAGACTCTTCAATGAAAATGTATTTCACATTAAACACAATGAACACATCATGCACACGAGGCATCACCATGGTCACAATGGTGCTATGAGGCACAACAGATCACAACAAAACAAACATTTAGCAAAATAAAACTAAGAAAGATGGTGAGGCATTTTTTGAAAGTCAGACCATGCTATCATTTTCTGTGTGCTTGTCATAAAAGGGATTTCCCCTGATATTCAAGATCAATGGCACTGCATTATTGGAGGCATGTATTTTATTTAATATATACACATACACAAACATACACAGTTTCCATAACTGATAAAGTCTTAAACTGTAGCTGGTTTTAAAAGCACATGAACAAGATTATTATTGAGACTTCTTTTTATCTCCTGGTTGCAAACCTCAGTCAGAATTATGGATCTTTTCCAAACTCTTTATTGTACAAGAGTTTCAAAGAAGTTTTCAAACAAAAAACAGTTTCAAAGGAGGTCATTTTAATCTGAAAGTCACATTTCACCACAAGAAAAAAAATTAAGAAAACACATTATATGGCATAAAACACATGAAGTATACATTCTAGTGTCATTGTCCCTTGTTCTGATATTTTTATGTTAGTCTGTTAAAATGACATGTTGGGTCCAGTTCAGGGCCCCCTTGTTCCAGAGCACTATCATTTTCATTTGAGCCTGGTTTCATTAGAGTTGAGCAAACACAGGAGCAAACAAACAAGGGCCCCAAGATCCAAGAGAAAAACAGTAGCAACAACATGAAAACCAACCACCTGTGCATGAGCCCCACAAATCATTCAAGCTTCCTTCAGTCCAAAAGCTACTCGATGGCTTGGATATTTTAAGGGGTAACAATGACAAGATCCTTGCTAGATTCAGGTGCCCGAGTCTATAATAAAATGCATACGTGAACAGAAATAATTCCACATTGCTTAATAGTTTTCTTAATCAACCAGACAATATTCTGTCAGCCCCCCAAGGAGTAATATGGGGCAATGCATTTTGCAGGTGGCTAAGCTTAATAATAAGAAACAGCTTGATAGTAACTTCCAACAAATAAACCACAGAAAAGGGGGAAAACCCTCTGGAATTTCTTCTAAACACAGACAGGGAGATAAGCAGCCCAAGTTCAGTGTAAGTTTAAGTAGAGTTTGAGTCAATGTCTAGAATATTTACAGGAAAAGACATCTAAATGTTTATGTACTCCAACTTTGGGAATAAGAATGGTTATAAGGTGAATTTCCAACACAGAATCACCTGGGTTATTCAGAGGATCACTATGATAATAAAGTAGTATAGGAAGCACTTTATCAGCAGCTGAAGCTCATAAATAGAACTGTAACATGAAACTTCGCTAAAGCCCAACAAGGCCAATGTTTCAAGGTTTCGACCAAGAGTGGTTTCTACCAAGAGTGGCCAGTGTTTGACATACTAACTAGGGATACAGTTACATTTTCATCTAATAATTTGGAATCCAGTGATTTAGGACAACAGAAGCTTCTTCAGAGGACCAGCAGCTTGGATTTGACTACCAGCAGCTTCATGGGGTCTCCAAACACCACCTGTGTCAATCCAAAAACAAAACCAGATGAGATGAATGAAGAGACCACATTGTACCTATTCTTTCTCACTAAAATGATCACTCTGTCTGGAACTTTCTACCTTCTTGATAATTATATAGCAGTATCTTTCAATGGAAGAGCTTCAGCATTTTGGGTGGGACTATTCTATTAGGTGGCCAAATTTTCTGCAGGATACTTAATGTCCCAAGCTCTGCTTTCCAAATGGTATTGCTGCCCCTAGCCACCGTGACAACAAAAACCAACACATTTTAAGATTTCAGTGCAGAACTTATTTTAAGAAGCCAAATGCAGTCAAAACAAACAACAAAACACATGCTTATTTATGTTCACTTGTATCCTATCCTTGATTTTAAGTTTTTAATTCAGTTAACATACAGTGTTATATTAGTTTCAGGTGTACAATATAGTGACTCAATACTTCCATACATCACTTGGTGCCCATCAGAACCGGTGCACTCCATAATCCCCATACCCTATTTCCCTCATCTCCACCGCCCCCTGCTTTCCCCTCTGGTAACCATCAGTTTATTCCCTATAGTTCAGAGTCTGTTTCTTGGTTTGCCCCTTTTTCTCCTCTTTGCTCATTTGTTTTGTTTCTTAAATTCCACATGTGAGTGACATCATATGGTATTTGTCTTTTTCTGACTGAGTTATTTCACTTAGCATAATACTGACACAGTTTATTCTAAATGTTACCTGTCATACATTCCCTTTTATGTGTCAAAGGGCCACAAGTGCTTTCCTAAGAACAAGAGAAGTGAACTCTTAAGATGCACTATCTACAGCTGATAGCTGAGCACAGGAAGATGTATGCAAAATACAGTGACCTTTGGCCATGTGCCCTCCCCAACCTGTTTCCTCATTTGATTTTATTTATTTAAGTAATCTCTGCACCCACTGTGGGGCTTGAACTCATGACCCCAAGATCGAGAGTCACATGCTCCTCCAACTGAGCCACCCAGGTGCCCCAAAATAGACTTTACTATTTTAAAATAGGCTCTATGCACAACGTGGGGCTTGATCTCACAACCCCACGATCAACAGTCGTGTGCTCTTCTGACTGGGCCAGCCAGTCAGCCTGTGTTTCCTCATTTGAGAAAGAGAAAGATTGGGCTAAATCATATCAGGCATCGAAGCTGTGTTATAGGAGTGGAGCCTCATAAGAAACGAAGTGAGAGAATGCTGAGAATATAAAAATGTTTTCAGAGTCTAAAGTGGGAGGACAACTGGAATTAACTTACGAAAGGATTTGATGATAGATTCTAATTATGTTTTCGTTAATTAAAAAACAAGCCCCAAACTGAAGTAAATCCAATGTAAGGTGTGTATAACTAAATCACACAAACGCAGAGTGTTTATAACCCACTTTGACAAGAAAAAAGGCCAAAGGTGGGGAACAAAAGCTTCAGGACATAAACTTCAGCTCTCCATCTCCCCACTCCCTCAGTGTGATCCAAGAATAGATGTTTGCTTGCAAAGATTCCAGAATGGGTCAAGAGAACAGCAAATCATTTGACCCAATGCTCATCATTATATATGAATGACTGCAGATAGAATGTGGAATGTCATCGAGTAAAACTAGGGGAGAAATTCACTTTATTAATACCACCTTGTACCACTATTACAGTATTGTCTTTGCCTCTAAAAATGGTGCTACTCCAGATAGATGGTTGGTCAAGCTTGTAGCAGTGCTTCTCAACACACACACCACACACCCATCCACACACCCCCAACAGCAGGGTGGGCATGGTGGGGTGTGGCACTGAAGGCTCTCATACAAAGGATTCACTTGAAATCCATCTCAATTATTGTGTGCGCTGCAGTATATACCATATACAGGTTTCCTCCCATCTGAAAGAATGTTCCTATGAAACCTTTTGTAAGCAGAAATGCCGCAAGGTGAAGAAGCAATTAACTACTATCAACTCATATGGAAAAATTTTTGAGTGTTCCCAGACCCCCAAAATAACCTCTTAGGCTTTTCTTTTACCTTAGAATATATCTTGCTAATGGATGTGTAAAATAATATGAGAGAAAGCACAGATGCTCGCAGACACAGTGCAAAGCTATGGCGGCTGAATGCTGAGTGCAGCTCTCAGGAAGGAGTTTGACGGAGCCACTGTCCCTGTGCAGGGTGCATGCTGCCTCTCAAACAGTTCACTCCAAGACAAACACTGAAGGCTGTTGTTGCATTTTGCCTTTTTTTTTGTAAAAGTGAAAAGTCTCTTTGCACTACTTTCAGTTAATGCAAACAGGTAGTAATGCAGGTCTTTCATAAACTACATTTGGCATAATGTTAAGTTTTGAAAAATGAGTGATACCTCTATTCATATTCACATGTGTATTTTTCAAATAAAACTGACCATTCAGGACACTGAGTGATGTTTATCCCATCTTTACAAACCCCAGTTGGAGAGGTATAAATTTACACTATAACCAAAGGACTGGACTGTACCTTTCATTAAAGAGATGTATTTGTCAACAGAAGGTGTTCAGAGTATTTTCTTGGCCAGGACTGTTAAATCCTTCAATCAAGTTTTTGTTACAGTCATCCAGGCTGAGATTTTCACTGGATCGCTTGGGGTACATGGGCGGGCCAGTGAAATCTAGGAGATCTTGAAGTGCTCGGGCATTACCAGTTCCATTTTGGTCCAGAGACACCCCAGGAATCATTTCACTTACTGGTGAAAATTCTGGGATGGAGATAAGCTCTTCCTTTGAAACGGGACTGGGATGGGGGGAAGGGAGGGACAGTGAAGGAGGGAGGCAGAGAAAAATATGAAAATTAATTCTATTTACAATATTCTGTTACACTACTTTTCGAGAGAAGATGGATTTAGAGACAAAGCTGGTGTGAAACACACTATAAAAAACACAAGTTAGTTCAAATCTGAGACATTGAGAGATAGAAGCCCCCCTCCCAAGGGAAAACAAGGGAAGTGGACTGGGCAGGGCTGTGAAGGCCAAGCTCACACTGCCCACAGGAAGAAAGAAAATAAAAACCACAGGTACCAGCACTCTACTGCAGAGAAGCCAACCACTTCCAAAACCTTCAAAATGGGAAACCCAAACAGAAAGCAAATGTTAGAAGTTAAAACAGAGCTGAGGAAGGGCCCTAATCAGCACCAGGGTTCCTGGTGCTGTTTCTCTTTAGCAGTGCTACCTTGGACAAGCTGTTTTTTCTCCCTGCCAGCCGCAGTTTCCACTGCTGTACAACGAGATGAACAATCATTTCTCCCTATCGGGGTTCCTGTGAGCATGACGTGATCATACTGAGGAAGTCTGTGCAGCCTGCAGTAAATGTTCAGTTTAGGTGGGGGCCATTGTTAAGAAGGACCCCACCATGCACCCAGTCACCTGCAGAGCAAATCTCTCCCATGCTCCCTCTCTAAAGTGAGGCCCCACTCTACCCTGACTTATCTAGTTCCTGCCCAGTGGGTATGGCTCTCTCTCTCTCTTCAACCTAGAGATGGAAGAAGGAGTTTCATAGCTGGGTCAACCACAGGCCTAGCTCAGATGAGGTGGGCTGGGATGTGAGGTCCTGACCCTGGGGGTCTTTCTTAATAGCCAGAGTAAGGTTGCTGCCAAGTTTGTCTGTTCTTTTCTTCCTTGATAAGATCTGAGAGAAGAATCTACAAAAACCAGGTGAACTGAAGAAACTGAGAAAATCCATTTCCCTCATACTCAACCTAGTTACAAGGCAGTAGAAGACCTAACACCACTTGTGGTGGCTGGAGCCTGGACAAACTGCCCCATCAGCAGAAGCACCCACCCTATCTCCACCTTGCCTCACCTCCATTCCCTGGCCTTCAACAGCTGGTCAGATCGTGAGGAGGAGAAAATGCTACAAGCTTGGGTGCAACCTCCAAGAGTCACCTTTCTTTAAATGCAGAGGTGGCCACAGGAGAACTCAGAGTACACACTGAGCCCCTTCACTTTCTTGAACCCTGGCTGATGCTGTGTCTTATCGTCTTCCCCACACCCAGAGACATGAGGAATAAGTAGAGGTAGGTTCAACATGGGGAGGGGGAGAGATGCTGTGTTAATGTTTAAGATGCCTCTGCTGTTTCACCCTAGGGCCTAAGCAGATGGACAGCAATGGAGGCAAGGGTTGTCTCCATAGAATTTTTTTTTTTTTAATTTTATTTTTTTCAACGTTTTTTATTTATTTTTGGGACAGAGAGAGACAGAGCATGAACGGGGGAGGGGCAGAGAGAGAGGGAGACACAGAATCGGAAACAGGCTCCAGGCTCCGAGCCATCAGCCCAGAGCCCGACGCGGGGCTCGAACCCACGGACCGCGAGATCGTGACCCGGCTGAAGTCGGACGCTTAACCGACTGCGCCACCCAGGCGCCCCCTCCATAGAATTTGCTCTACTGGTGATGGGGTGCTGGACCCTGGGTTTGTACATATCTGGCTTAAGGCCAGGGTGCACAAGCTAGGACATTTACAATCACTGTGCCCTAGGAAAGACCCTCCTCCCCAGACCCCACCCCCAAAGAGAAAGCTGAGAATTCACAGCCAAGGAGAAAAGGTTAACCTCTGGCCACCTGGAGCTCTGGCAGAACTTTTGTAAAACACTGTCACTGCCTCCTGGCTCAGATAGCTGCCCCCACTCCAATTGCCCTGCCCAAGGCTCTCTGTTTCAGTGTCTCTGTCTCAACCACATGCTAACTGAATTTGCCTTTTGTCTGAGATTAATTTGCCAGGTGAATTGTTTTAAGATTTTAGTATCTGGAATCAGATTAGATCTTTTATCAAGTCTCCAATGACAAGACTACTTAAACATAAGACACTGGACACAGTGAGTCCTGTTGGTGCCCCACTCAGACCCCACTGATGTGTAGGCGCATCCGTCTCCCAGCTGCACAGAGAGCTGGCTGCTAATAGCTCATAGTTGCCACCCTTTCTCTGGACAACTGCCTTTGGCTGACAGGAGTCCTACGTCCACAGAAGTTACAACTGCATCCCTACCTTGGGTGACCACACTCAATGGCTGATGGGTAGAGTGGCACAAAGGCTGCCTCCCTTAATCAGACCACCCTCTAGTGGAAATTCATCCTCCAGAGCTCCCATAGGACCAGCTAAAACAGAATCCTTGCTTAGTGACTTCCCCTGCTTCATACTCCTTCCCACCCTCCACTTGCTTGTGAGAACTCTTTCCCGATAAATCCCATGCCTTAGAATACCTGTCTCAGGCTCTACTTCTAAAGAACCTGACCCAACACACTAATATACCACTGATAGCTTTTGTGAATGGCAATCGAACCTCCTTTAGTTGATTTAGGTACGTAAAAGATGAAAAAAATCAACAAAGAGGCAGTGGAGGTGTTTGGAGAAGAGATGAGGCTCACATGCAAAATAAACCAGCTTACCTCACATCCATAGACTGAACTTCTTCAGTTGAGTCATCCAGGCTGTTTGATTTCCCATCAAGGGTGTCTAGATGAACAAGTCCCCCAACTGGTTTAAGCCCATTAGAGAAAACGTCTCGAGGAAAAGTTTCTGGGGCAGTACGCCCCACACCATTAACTTCCTGGCAGGTGTTCAACCCATTTATTTCTGATTGAGAACACAAAGTCATTCTGTTAATCATAAAATACCAGAACAATGAAATAGCAGGGGAAATATATATTGAGACAATTAATTTAATCCTCTGCTTTACCAACAGTCCAACATCCTTTTGCAAAAAGAACCCGATGTCATCAGCTTCAGAGAGAAAAGAAGACAAATGACATCATCAGTGTCTGTGCAGGGCTCATGACCCACCCAGGAGGCTTGGTGTCATATACTGTGCAGGTCCCCAGGCTCTGTGTAGCATTTTCTTGGGCCCCAAGGCAAAGGAGAGATGTAGAGTACCTCTGAGATGGACATGCCTTTCTGACTTTGGCTGCCATGATATATTCACATCTAAGGAGGGGTTTTCTTTGAGAGAGAGAGAGAGAGAGGGAGAGATGGAGGGAGGGAGAGGGAGGAAGAGCGCAGAAAGAGAGAGAGCATGAATGAGAATCCCAAGCAGGCTTCACACTCAGTGAAGAGTCTGATGTGGGGCTTGATCCCATGACCCTGGGATCATGACTTAAGCCTGAATCAAGAGTTGGGACAGTCAACCAACTGAGCCACTCAGGTGCCCCTCACATCTAATGAGTTTTAAGTATACATGAGAGAGAAGAGCTGGACTGTCCAGCTCTCCTGTGTGGAAGACAGGAGAAACCACTGTAGAATAGCAGAATCGGTTCTGAATAGAACCTGATCAGCTGTTAACCTCCCTGGAAACTAGCATGGGACTCCAGGTGGCCGGCTTCCTGTGCTGGGACTATTAAAGTAACCGAAGACCCCAGAGCTTTCTGAATGGACCTGACAGACCTGTACTGGAGATGGAGACTCCCCCAGGAGGAAAACTACACAGTGCCCTTACAGGAATAATGTTCTTAAGACCCATGGGTGTTCATCCCCGCAGGAAGTGCTTTGAGCCCTCACCTGCTGAAAGGAAGAACCCAAGAACCAGCCCTCACACTCACCTATTTTGTTCGGGACAACTGGTTTTGTCTTATTTTCCACACACACAGGCAAGTGAAGCTCTACTTTTGGGTCTTCTTTCTAAAAACAGAGGGAAGGATGACTTTACATACAAAGACAAGCACTTTTGAAAAGCATCAAAGGATATTCAGAACTGTGCTGAACCATCTGCCTATTCCATGCTAATTCTTTGAATCTTCTGGGCTTATTACAAGTTAACTGTATTTCCCTTATCAATATGTCACCATTTTCTTTTTTATTCATGGACTACTGTGCCTCTCTCTGCATCCACAACCCAACTCCTCAAATTTTTTATTACCACCCTGTCTCTGAAACTCCTCTCTTAGACTCCTCTTTCCATCCAAGTACCTGTAGCCTCCTTAATCTAGCCAGGAACAAAGCAGGAAGAGTTCGTTTTTTCTGGCTGTTCCTCTCCAAGACCTACAATTCCACTGAACATACTGTGCCATTCTCCTCAGTCCATAAACTATCAAAATGGCACTCTGAACACCTACCTTCACTTCTGGAGACACATCACTCTTCCTTGTTCTCTTCATGATTTCATCTATTCTCTGGAAACCAAAAAGGACCAGGTAAGAGGACTATAATACCAAATGAACATAAAAGCAGCTGGGTCTATATGTGATTTTACATATCTCAGAAAACTCGTAAGAGAGAAATGTCAGAAGAGGATAATGAGTACAGAAAGGTTTCCATTGGTTTTGCAGATACACACCTCTGCCCTATGGACAAGGTCAAATGCTTGAAAAGTGAACTAGTATTTGGAATCGACATTCAGTTTATATCCCACCTTTTTCCTTCCTCTCCTTAGGTTACCTAAAAACAACAGATCACTACCTGCCATTCTAGAGGACCACCCTAGAGAAAGTAAGGGTGAGGTGCAGGTCATGAAGGGATGCCAGAGATTGATCTCCTAGCTCCCAGACCTAATTCAGTACAAAGCTTAGGCTGGATCTAGGACACCACGGGAATGGAGCTTTATTTATAATCAGCCTCCTTAAACCCAACTTTATCCCTAATTACATTAAATGTAAATGGACAAAAGCACCCCAATGAAAAGCCAAAGGCCATCAAACTGGATTCAAATAACAAGTCCTAACTTTATGCTGTTTACAAGAGACATATTTGTAAGGAAACACATAGGTTCAAAGTAAAAGGATGGACAAATATTTACGATGCAGACAGTGAACATAAAAAGGCTGACAAAGTGGAAAAAAAAAGTCTGACAAAGTGGACTTTAATACAATTATTAATGGAGATAGAGATATACTAATGATAAAAGGGTCAATTTAACAGGAGAATTTAATAATCTGAAATATGTATTCACCTAACAGTAGAGCTTCAAAACGTTTAAAACAAAAGTTGATAGAACTGGAAGGAGAAATGGATAAATACATAATCACAGAGAGAACTTTTAACACTCTTCTCTCAGTTACTAAGAGAACAAGATGACAGAAAACCAACAAAGATACAGAAGATGTGAACAGCACTATCAACAAATTTGACCTAATTAGACAATTCTAAGATCACTCTACCGAACAACTGCAGAACAGAACTGGATTGATTTCCTGTTCCTGCCTCACCCTAACTCCTCCTGATCCTGAGCCCTTACCTTCTTCCTCTCCAGGCGCTCCTGCTCAATCTGCAGCATGATCTGTTCTCTTTCTAGACGCATCTGTTTAGCTGCCTCCTTGGCCTTTGCTTCTGCTGCTTCCTTCTGATAGAAATAGGGAAACCAAGGCATAAACTTTACTAAGCTGAGAAAACACTGTAGTGGGATTCCCTGGGATATGCACGTGTTCTTCTACCTTATCAGCTACCTCAAAGTAGATGCTGTTCCAATATTCAGTGTGGATTTACACAGCCTGCTCTATGATGTAGTAGACACGGCTGGGCCTCACTCATATACTCTGGGTCCATCATGCAAATTACCTGCAGACAGTTTCCATACTGCCTGCCAAGGTCTTTCTGTGTCTGAGGGTAGTCTCTGGCCATGTGCACATGGCTAGGTGTTTCAGAAAGTTAATTACCCAAGGAGTGACCTTCAACCATGAGAGATAGAAGTTGGCAGATAAACAATCCAGTTTCCTCACCCCTCAGAGAGACAATTCTAAGGCATATTCCACAGTCTCTGGGAGAGTCCCAAAGGCATTAGCTCCCAGTGGTCCACAGTAAGCCACTCATCAGTGCACTTATACTGGCTTTCCTCTCACTCTCCTACCAGCTTCCTGGGATCTTCTCCCAAATAAACTCCTGGCACCCAAATTCTCATCCCAGGATCTTCCTTCTGGGGAATGTGAACTGACATACAGCAAACATTACAAACTTCACTTTTATTGCCCAAAGTAACTCATACTTAATAACCATCCCAGTTAGTTTAAGAGAAAACTTCAAGCAAACATTATGAATCATTCAAATTTAACTAATTTTACCTAATATTAACTAAAGCTCTTGAGGAGAGTCCATATGAAGACTTATACTATACCTGCTTTTCAATCATGGCTTTTTCTTGCTTTTCTTTTTCTTGTTTTTCCTTTTCTTGCTCTTCTTTTAACAACAGCTCCTCCTTGGCCTTCCTCTTAGCCTCCTCTTCTGCCTTTCTTTTTTCTTCCTCTTCCTGCCGTTTCTTTTCCTCCTCCTGCTTACGGGCTTCCTCTTCTAGGCGAAGCCTTTCCTCCTCTGCCTTTCTTTTCAATTCCTCTCTCTCCAGCCTTTTGAGAACATAACTGTTGTTAGAAGATGATGACATGCTCAAAAGGCAAACTGCCAAAGAACTGTGTGCCAACAGGAGAGCATAACACACGGCACACAGACGTGTGAACTTGAATTAGCATCCACTCAAGAAATTGACTCATCCTTCCCGGAAAGCAACTTCAGTCTATACGTTATAAAAAAAATTAACCAAGGTTGACTTTAAATTCTGTTATACAAAGAGTAATGATGTACTGATTTGAGAACACACCATAATGAAGACATAAATGCTCCCTAGTCAATCTACAAATGACCACAGTCCCACCATTCTTACTTAATGACAATTCTTTGAAAAACTAAGTGAAATATTTAAACCTAATTGAAGCTGAAAAAAACTAGAAATGTCTCAATGGCTACAACTGTGCCAGTTGGCAACTTAAAGAGCAGTGACTATGTGCTCAATAAGTTTACTTTGGGTTCTAACTGCTGTGTTAGTTCTGAAGCGGCAAGTAGAAGAAAGTATTCAACAGAACTCTTATATTTAATATAGAAATTCAAACATCTATTTCTCATTTGTATTACCAATATTTAAAAATCTTTTAGCTTTTATTCGTTGCTATATGAAAATTAAATGACATTTAGACATTTTTCATCCACAGACGAACAGTTGATGATATAATGCTAAAGAGCTCCAAGCAGTGAGGGAAAACCCTATGAAGTCTAAGCAGTTGTTTTTACATTTCTAACATTCTTCCTAGTCACAAGTGTGTCGCTTTCCTCATCTATGAAAAAATGCGAGTAATCATACTCATCTTGCAGTGTGTTACTGAATGACAATGTGACATATGGGCAAGATCAAGACTGTACCTGATTGTACCACTCACTGTGTGCCCCTTCCTTGGAAAGTCACTCAACATTTCTGATGCCCGTTAAAAAAAAATAAAACAGGAATAGCTATACTACTGGGTCCATGACATCATTGTGAGAACTAAATGATATAATGTAAGGGAAGCACTTGGCACAATACCTGGCCCTAAGAAGATTCTCAAATGCACGCCCTTGTAAGCATATCTATAAATCTGTATACTTTTCAGACATCACCTTTATACAAAAGCAGGGGTCACTAACTTACTGGGGTATTGTTACATTTTTATAAAAAGTCAGGACTTAAAAAGGATATCCTGCAGGAACTGTGGAGGCAATTAGCCTATATGTCACCAAAGAAATATTTACATTTTTTTAACGTTTATTTATTTTTGAGAGAGAGAGTGAGCATGAGTTGGGGAGGGGCAGAGAGAGGGAGACAGAGGATCCAAAGAAGGCTCTTCACTGTAAGCACAGAGTCTGATGTAGGGCTCAAACTCACAAACTGTGAGATCATGACCTGAGCTGAAATCAAGAGTCGGATGCTTAAATGACTGAGCCACCCAGGCGCCCCCACCCCACCCCCACCAAAGAAATATTTTAAAAGGTAAAGAGATACTTAGAGACATTAGCCCAGGACTATAATAGTATGTAACATATTCTATATTTGCCAAGACTGTGATGCCTAAAAGCACTGCTGGAACAATGGAAATTATTAACAAATATTCTAGGGAACTCTGGCCAAGAGCATTATGGGGCCTAATCAGAAAGAAACTCCAGTTCTTAGATTCCTCAATGGAAGACTAAGTATGTCTAACACAAGATTATCAAAATGTCAATAACAAAGTTTATCCTAAGATTAAACAGGACACTATTTTAGTTCCTAACCCTCACCTGATGAGATGGTTTTAATTGTCCCCAAGGAACTAATACATAAAGGATACAGTGTTTATGAATTAATGCACAAGCTACTTCATCTTTAGCTTCAGGATCTGAAAAGCGTTCTGTTTCTTCTGTTTCACCATGAGGACTTCAGAGGTGCCCAATGCATACACAAACAGTAAGTAACACATCCCCTTGGCTCCAAAGTCTCCATAATCTCTATCATTATGCACAACACACATTCCTCCTCCCCACAGGCCCATTAGCTCTACCTTGTCCCTCCTGTTACAGACAGAATACCCTCCATTAACCAAACTCTGCTTTCTCCAAATTAGGTCAAAACTAGCTTCCCGCGTGAAACCGAGTCCCTCAATATCCTCTCCAAGGATGAGTATTCTTTATCTGCTTAAAAAAACAGACAACATGGATTTGGTCATTTCTCCACAGTCATGCTGCTGCAGACTGCCCCACCCCCTTGCCCTTGCCATCATTACCAAGTTCCTTCTGGAGTTCACAACTCCAGAACTGCATGCAGTTCTCTCACCCCTCTGTTTGTATTCCTGTCACCTACTCCAAACCCATCCCCCTTCCTTGCCAGGGAGAAAGTACCAAAAACCTATGCATCATGGTCATCATTCAACATTTAGCAGATACATCCTTTATCCCTGTCACTGGCCGCTGGTGAGGGTCTTGCACATCTCTGACACATGCTCAGCCTTGAACTACTTACTCCATCCGTGGACAAGGATGGGGGTTTTGCTATTCTCTCCTGTGTGCTTAAAAGTTTTCATTAAAAAAACAAAAAACAAAAAACAGGCCTTCCTAAAGAAGGAAGAAAGAGCTCAGATACACAACCTAACCTTACACCGTAAGGAGCTGGAAAAAGAACAGCAAATAAAACCCAAAACCAGCAGAAGACAGGAAATAATAAAGATTAGAGCAGAAATTAATGCTGTCGAAACCAAAAAAAAAAACAAAAAACAAAAAAACAAAAACCAGTAGAACAGATCAATGAAACCAGAAGCTGGTTCTTTGAAAGAATTAACAAAATTGATAAACCACTAGCCAGTTTGGTCAAGGAAAAAAAGGAAAGGACCCAAATAAGTAAAATCAAGAATGAAAGAGAAATCACAACCAACACAACAGAAATAAAAACAATAATGAGAGAATATTATGAGCAATTATATACCAATAAAACGGGCAATCTGGAAGAAATGGACAAATTCCTAGAAACATATACACTACCAAAACTGAAACAGGAAGAAATAAAAAATTTAAACAGACCCATAACCAGTAAGGAAATCAAATTAGTAATGAAAAATCTGCCAAAAACAAGAGTCCAGGACCAGATGGCTTTCCAGGGGAATTCTACCAAACATTTAAGAGTTAACACCTATTCTCTTGAAACTGTTCCAAAAAATAGAAATGGAAGGAAAACTTCCAAATTCTTTCTATGAAGTCAGCATTACCTTGATTCCAAAACCAGATAGAGACCACACTAAAAAAGAGAACTATAGACCAATTTCCCTGATGAACGTGGATGCAAAAATCCTCAACAAGATATTAGCCAACTGGATCCAACAATACATTAAAAAAATCATCCACCACGACCAAGTGGGATTTATACCTGGGATGCAGGGCAGGTTCAATATCCGCAAAACAATTAACGTGATTCATCACATCAATAAAAGAAAGGACAAGAACCATATGATCCTCTCAATAGATGCAGAGAAAGCATTTGACAAAATACAGCATCCTTTCTTGATAAAAACCCTCAAGAAAGTAGGGATAGAAGGATCATACCTCGAGATCATAAAAGCCATATATAAACGACCCAACGCTAATACCATCTTCAATGGGGAAAAACTGAGAGCTTTCCCTCTAAGGTCAGGAACAAGACAGGGATGGCCACTCTCGCCACTGTTATTCAACATAGTATTGGAAGTCTTAGCCTCTGCAATCAGACAACACAAAGAAATAAAAGGCATCCAAATCGGCCAAGAGGAGGTCAAACTTTCACTCTTCGCAGATGACATGATACTCTGTATGGAAAACACAAAAGATTCCACCAAAAAACTGCTAGAACTGATTCATGAATTCAGCAAAGTTGCAGGATATAAAATCAATGCACACAAATCGGTTGCATTCCTATACACCAACAATGAAGTGACAGAGAAATCAAGGAATCGATCCCATTTACAGTTGCACCAAAACCCATAAAATACCTAGGAATAAATCTAACCAAAGAGGTGAAAAATCTATACACGGAAAACTATAGAAAGCTTATGAAAGAAACTGAAGAAGACACAAAGAAATGGAAAAAGATTCCATGCTCCTGGATAGGAAGAACAAATATTGTTAAAATGTCGATACTCCCCAAAGTAATCTACATATTCAGTGCAATCCCTATCAAAGTAACACCAGCATTCTTCACAGAGCTAGCACAAATAATCCTAAAATTTGTATGGAACCAGAAAAGACCCCAAATAGCCAAAGCAATCTTGAAGAAGAAAACCAAAGCAGGAGGCATCACAATCCCAGAATTCAAGCTATACTAGAAAGCTGTAATCATCAAGACAGTATGGTATTGGCATAAGAACAGACACTCAGATCAATGGAACAGAATAGAGAACCCAGAAATGGACCCACAAACGTATGGGCAACTAATCTTTGACAAAGCAGGAAAGAATAGCCAATGGAATAAAGACAGTCTCTTCAGCAAGTGGTGCTGGGAAAACTGGACAGCGACATGCAGAAGAATGAACCTGGACCACTTTCTTACACCATACACAAAAATAAACTCGAAATGGATGAAAGACCTCAATGTAAGACAGGAAGCCATCAAAATCCTCGAGGAGAAAGCAGGCAAATACCTCTTTGATCCTGCCCGCCCGCAGCAATTTCTTACTCAACACGTCTCTGGAGACAAGGGAAACAAAAGCAAAAATGAACTACTGGGACCTCATCAAAATAAAAAGCTTCTGCACAGCGAAGGAAACCATCAGCAAAACTAAAAGGCAACTGACAGAATGGGAGAAGATGTTTGCAAATGACATATCAGATAAAGGGTTAGTATCCAAAATCTACAAAGAACTTCTCAAACTCAACACCCAAAAAACAAATAATCCAGTGAAGAAATGGGCAAAAGACTTGAATAGACACTTCTCCAAAGAAGACATCCAGACGGCCAACTGACACATGAAAAAATGCTCAACATTACTCATCATCAGGGAAATACAAATCAAAACCACAATGAGATACCACCTTACACCTGTCAGAATGGCTAACATGAACAACTCAGGCAACAACAGACGTTGGCGAGGATGCGGAGAAAGAGGATCTCTTTTGCATCGTTGGTGGGAATGCAAGCTGGTGCAGCCACTCGGGAAAACAGTGTGGAGGTTCCTCAAAAAACTAAAAATAGAACTACCCTATGACCCAGCAATGGCACTACTAGGCATTTATCCAAGGGATACAGGTGTGCTGTTTCGAAGGGACACATGCACCCCCATGTTTATAGCAGCACTATCCACAATAGCCTAAGTATGGAAAGAGCCCAAATGTCCATCAATGGATGAATGGATAAAGAAGATGTGGTATATATACACAACAGAGAATTACTCAGCAATCAAAAAGAATGAAATCTTGCCATTTGCAACTACGTGGATGGAACTGAAGGGTATTATGCTAAGTGAAATTAGTCAGAGAAAGACAAAAATCATATGACTTCACTCATATGAGGACTTTAAGAGACAAAACAGATGAACATAAGGGAAGGGAAACAAAAATAATATAAAAACAGGGAGGGGGACAAAAGAGACTCATAAATATGGAGAACAAACTGAGGGTTGCTGGAGGGGTTGTGGGAGGGGGAAAGGGCTAAATGGGTAAGGGACATTAAGGAATCTAGTCCTGAAATCATTGCTTCACTATAAACTAATTTGGATGTAAATTTTAAAAAATAAAAAATAAAGTTAAATTATAAAAAACAAAAACAAAAAACTTCATCTTCCACATCTGAACTTCCCCTTCTTTGATCTGCCCTCAACCTGTCCTTCAGCACCTTCTCTCCTGACCTGCCCAGAGGAGTGCTGCATGGTCACTTGCATCCGTTCCCTCTTCTCTCGCAGTGTCCCAGGCCTCTGACCTCCTTCTGAGCATTGTGGGGCTGGCATGGAAGCCACTCTGCTGCTCAGTTCCAAGCCTGGGTGGCCTCCCTGACCATTTGTGCCCCTCCTGGACTGCCAGCATTCATGAGAGTAAGGCCCACACAAGGCTGACTGGCCAGCTGGTCCTGGCCTCAGCTGCCACTCCAACCTTTTACCCTCATTTCTCAGATCCTTGTGGAAACAGTCTGAACTTCTACCTTTTCTCAGTCTCAGTCTTCAACATCCTCTTTAGTTGATGGCATCACCAACCACTTTCAGACAAGATTGGGGTTACTTGATCTGGGCTTCCTTATCTTCTCTTCTCTGTGGCACTACTGGTCAGAAAATTTCCCCTTTCTTCCTCTGCTTAGATGTGAAAGACTATAAATGCCACCACTTGTGCTATGAATCCCACGGCCTCCAGCACCTGTGTTCCTCTCACTATCCCCCTCTCTTCCTTTCATCAGCTCACCCTTAAACATGTGCTTTTCCATGGCCGGCAAACACTCAGGTCTTAAGCATCCCAAACAACTCTCCTCCACCCCCTCCCCCCTCCGCTCACAGCCTCCTAACATGCCACTGATGTTCAGAGCCTCTGCCCTCTCACCTCCAAGCTGGCTCATGTCTCCACCCTTCTCCATGGTTTCCCTCTAAAATCTCAGCTCGTCTTTTAACCTTGAGACCAACAGCCTTTCCTCAATCTTAGCATATTGTGCAGGTACAGACAGCATTAAATGTCCCTCCTGCAAGACCTTGCCACAGCCCTGCATGTGTGAGACTGTGTCGCCCTAGCTCTCCCTTCCTGCCTCGACTGTTGCTGTATCCATCACCACTGTTCTCCAGTCCCAGGCTGTCTGGTACTTTCCTTTCTCTCTACCCACATGGTGCTATGCAAAGCTTCCTATCTGGCAAGAGAGAGGAAAATCAGTTTGGGGTCAAGGGTATTGCTCTTATTTTTACCTACGCCCCAGGTGTTGACTCCATTTCCCATCACGTGGATATTTCACGGGCACTTTAAACTTGATTTATATAAAATCAAATGGATAGGGGTACCTGGGTGGCTAAGCTGGTTAAGCATCTGACTCTTGATTTCAGCTCAGGTCATGATCTCATGGTTCGTGAGATGGAACCTCGAGTCAGGCTCTGTGCTGACAGCATGGAGCCTGCTTGGGATTCTCTCTCTCCCTTGCTCTTGCGTGCATGGGCTCACTCTCTCTCTCTCTCAAAATAAGTAAGTAAACAATAAAAAAAACCCAAATGGATAGTTGTTGTCCTCTAAAACCAATTCCTTCTGTCCTTCATTTATCTTTTATTGGGTGTACCATTCTCCTAAGTCCTTAGAATCAAACGCTAGCATTGACTTTGAATGCACCCGTTTCTGTTGATTTGTGCAAGTCTGCAGACTGTAGCTGGACCACCTGTCTTGAATTCACACTCACTTTTCCAGGTCCATCTTCAACATACTGCATTAGCCCTTGCCTTCTCTTAAGCCGTGCCTGCAATGGCTTCTTAGTTGGGCCTCTTTCTCCTTCTCTGCTTTTCTCATACATTTACTGAGTGGCAGTACCAGTGGTCCAAAGACTGTACCCCAGCCTTTTAAAGGTGCATACTAGGGGGAAGCATGCCTATGAACAGAGAAGGCTATGTTAGTCAGCTGAATGGCTGGGCTCAGGAAGGGTAAAGAGTAGGTGAGTTCAGTTCTCTCCCAGGTGCAGGCCAGAAAGGCTACAGAGAGGGAGCAAGGCTTGACCTAGGTCTGGAGAAAGGAAGATGTGTCTGGTGAGAAGAAGCAGGAGTCCACGTGGAGCAAAGGAAAAGCAGAGATGTAGAGGTGTGGCACCACACGATCGGGGCATGTCAGGGAGCTCTGCAGGCTGGTACCCAGGTTGCTGGAGGCAAAGGGACACGTGGTAGCAGGTCATGGCCATGAAGGGTGGGCACCATCATCCTGATGGGTTTAGATGGCCTATGTGGGCAGGGAAATGCTGGTTTATTAAAGGATGGGAGCAGGACAATGACACTTATTTGAGAACAGTCACTGGAGACCCAGTGTAGAGAGTGGACAAACTCCTGCTCTGAGCAGACAGGTCAGCTGGGATGCCACAGACAAAGTCCAGATGAGAAACAACAGGGGCCAGAGCTCAGAGGAGAGGAATGGCTGGAAGGAAAGGGAGAGGAGAGAAATGCCAAAGAGGCAGCCCAGAGAGACCTGACAAGTGACCTTCTGACAAGGTCAAAAAACCTGACATTTGAAAACAAGGAGGAAGGGGAGGAAGGAGTTGAGAGCTGGTGCTGAGACTTCTGATTCTGGTGCCTGGAGAAATGGGAGTACAGAGCTTGTGAAAGGAAAAGAAGTATGGGAAAAAAACAATAACGTCTACTCTGCACACGTTAATGATGAACTTGAGATGCACATGGGACATACTCAAATGAAATCATAAGGCATTTGGGATGTTCTCTAGACCACTGCTATCCAAGAGAACTTTCTGTGATGAGGGAGATGTTCTAGAGATTTGTTATCCAATATGGTAGCTACTAGCCATGTAGCTATTGAGCACTTAAAATCTGGCTAGTACACCCAAAGAACTGAATTTTACTTCATTTTAGTGAATTTGCATCTTGGTAGCCACATGGGACTAGAGGCTATGGTAGCGGACAGTACAGGCCTAGCAAGACACTGGGCAATAGGCGCAGATTCAGAGGTCACCACTGTATATGTGTTAGAGCCTCCCTTGTACCAGGAAGTACTGAAGGTTTACAAAACAAGATGAAATTAGCTTCAGAAACAGATGGTAAATGAGGCAAAGGGAAAACGAGGGTAGAAGGGAGATGAGGACACAGTTGGTTTAGCACACCAGATGCTCAACATGAAACTGCTGTGTGAAATGTGAGCCAAGGAAAATGGCTGATCAAGAGGGAGGACCGTTGCTCAGGGAGGGCTTGTCAGGTGAAGCTGGCCAAGGAGCAAGGGCTGGGAGCCCAGGCAACAAGTGAGGGGATAAGGGGCAGACAGAGGAGATGGAGAAGGAGAGGCCAAACAAGCAAGGGCAATCTTGACAAGGTCAAAGTCAACATAGAAATGGATTAGGAGTCTGGCAATTAGGAGGAATGATGAGCATGAGGTCTGAACATGAATTGAGGAAATACAGACAGGAAGTACAATCAGTTCTTTCAGGAGCTGGGCTGTACAGGAAATGTGAGAAAGAGAGGATGATCGCTGGTAAGTAAAGAACTTCATCTTCCTAAGCATACTGCCACAAATACGTTACTTCCTGCTCAGAACCTGCAATCACCAAGGCCTGTCATTTGAGGTCCTGAGATTCATCTTTACCTCCTGTGACCTCTCTTCACACATTTTATGGCCCACTCAAACCAGCCCAAAGACACCACTCAACAGAAAGATCTGTCACTGTTGACCAAAAGGCTGGAGGTGGGAAAATCATCAGAAGTACAGAATCTGAAGAAAAGACAAATTAAGACCCCACCCTTAAAAAAAATCAGCAAACCTGTATTTAAAGATCACAAAAGATTTGCCAAGGTCACTTAAGGATGAAGGCTATTCTATTATTTATCACTCTGAATTGAGTACCAGTCTTGAAGTGGTGCAGCATGGCTTGCTTCCTGTAAAGTTAATTCTCTAAATCACACTGGACTGTACTCTGTGATTATCCTGAAAGCTTCCTTATCAATTTAATGATAAAATCTACCTTGTCTTCCAACATGCATTTTTCTCTGAACACAAAGATCAGAAAACGCAGAACTGTCTGTACTCTGACCAAGTGCCCTGGTACTAACAATGCAGTGGTTCTCACACTTTGGTGAGCTACTGAAACAGGATGGGGCCTAGGACTGTGTGTTTCCATTGCCTTCCCTGTACAGTTTTGATACCCCCCCCAAATTTAGGAACCACTGCCATGATGTCTTCTGTCATGCTCCAGGATCGGAGTCCCTGTACTTTGTTGCTTGTGGATAATGATGTCAGCTTCCACCCCATCTAGTGGCCTCTGCTCCAACCCTCCTCCTTCTCACCTGGGGGTGCAAGTTAGGATAGTTTAAGGAAAAAAACATGATTTGGAAAGCAGAATCAAGATCTCTCCATCTGGAACCTTCTGTCTTGAAGGAGAACCTCATTTCATGAACTAAGTCCAAACTCCCTTGATAGTTCTATGAGGTCTGGCTGGTTCTAGAGTCCAAGAGGAGAATGGGAAGCCATTGGTAACATTTAGATCTGGGAGCTAGGCAGGAGTTTCCAGGTAGTCTTAAAAGAGCAGAGTTCCATCAATGTTAATTACATCTAGTAGAAGAAGCAGTCTCCTGAATACCTGCCACGCAGACCTATTTTCTGTTAATCTTTTGTCAATACCCAAACTCTAGAAACAAAGGTAAGTTGCTCTTTCTACCACAGCCTTTTTTTTTTTTTATTTGAGAGAGAGGAAGAGAGCCTGAGAGAGTGTGTGTGCATGAGCAGGGGAGAGGGACAGAGGGAGAGGGAGAATCCCAAGCAGGCTCCATGCTCAGCGTCGACACAGGGCTCGAGCCCATGACTCTGGGATCACGACCTGAGGTGAAATCAAGAGTCAGATGCTCAACCAACTGAGCCACCTAGGTGCTCTTCTACCCACAGCCTTTTACAGAAGATAGCAATGAAACTCTGAACAGCCCCATACCTGTCCTGTTCTTCCTTCTCCAGCCGTTCCTGCTCCTCCTGCTCTTTCTGTAGCCGGGCTTGTCGTCTCTTTTCAGCCAGGATCTTTGCAGCCTCTCCTGCATCAGTGGTGCCTGCCGTGGGCTTCCCTGAGGCTGCATCGGAGGAAAAGATCATGGGAAATGAAACAGTGATTGCACTCACATGAGTAAGCTGCCACTTGGAAACAAAAAATCCAACCCAATGGGTCATGGGAAATGCTGCCAGGACAAGCACAATCAGCCACTGACAAGTTGCAATGGGCCGGCTACGACCCTGAATGCATCTCCCAGTGGAGGGTAGTGGAAAGGTGAGGAGGAGAGACATGGTGGCTGGCACAACCCACAGGAGCCACCACAGCAGTGCCACTCTGAGTGAACTCACTGCATCTAGCACAGAAGCTTGAAGGACTGAAGGAAGACCTTCTCTGTGGGAAGTGCAGATGCTAGCTGGATGCAGCTCAACACCCCCATGAGCTTCCAAAGCCATGACCAGTGTCAGTCCCTCCTCCAGGGGACCCGTAGGAGACCGAGGGGAAGGACTCAAGGGCAATGTGCAAGCCCGAGGAAAGAGCATGAGGTCATGAAGTTGTCCCAGGGAAACATCTCCTTCCCTCCCTCCTTCCCTCAAACATGAGATTCCCATGTGGATCCGGGCAGAGAGAGAACTAGCTTGGAAAAGCCAAGCTGCGGGCAGCATCAACAAGAAGGACCTACCTCCACTGCCCTCGGTCTTCCCTCCTGTGGCCAAATGCTTCTCCGTGACATGCTTGTCCACCACGTGCTTCTCTGGGGCTTCTTCCCCATGCAGGCCAGCTGCCTGCTGGGCCAGGGCACCCTCCCTTTCTTTATTGCTCTTCTCTTTCTCTGCTTTCCTCTTGGGTGTTTCCTGGCTGGGAAAGGTGGGAGAGCGGTACTTCACAGGAGACCCTGGGTATGGTGGCTTCACATTCTTTGGAGACTGTGGATATGCTTTTGAAGTTGTCCTGGAAAACCAAAAACATGCCCAGACGATGACTACTGGGCCTGACCAGAGAACCCTCTCTCTGTTCATAAGATGCTTGGTTCCAAAAAGCTGAACACTTTCATCCTTCAAGAAGAACAAATGGAAGGCTTAGCACACACTCAAAAGTCCTCAAAGTACCAACACACTGTAACAGGAACATATGGAATCTACAAGGTATCCCTGGTGGAAGGGACATGATTTTAGGAAGCCCAGCTGGTAATGCCATGTCATGACCTCATTTAAGTCTGACTGACAATGTAAGGATAAAATGTGAGGCATTGTCCTACCACTTTTCAGTTGAATACTAGGGTTGGATCTGGCTTCAGCATATGGCAATGGATGAGCTGGCTCTTTTTTTTTTAATTGTGGCAAAAAACATGTAACAAAATTTACCATCTTAGCCATTTTTAAGTGTACAGCTCAGTGTCATTAAATACACTCACAAAGTGATGCAACTATCACCACCAGCCATCCCCAAAACTGCATACCCATTAAACACTAACTCCCTATGCCTGCGTCCCTCAGCCTCTAGTAACCACCCTTCTGTTTTCTGTCCGTAGGACTCTTACTATTCCAGATACCTCACAGAAGTGGGATGATATAGTATATGTATCCTTTTGTGTTTGGCTTATTTCACTCAACATAATGTCTTCAAAGTCCCCAGGTTCTTTTTATAAAAAAAACTCACCCATCGCTTCTCGGCCTTTTGGCTAAGATCAAGTGTATAAAAAAAAATTCACCTTTACTGAAATATGATTGATATCCAGTTCCTTTTTAAATGCTGAGGAACAAACTCAGACAAAAGGTGGGGAGAGGAGGTGTCTTTCTTTTGAGGTTATCAAGGTTTAAAAGAATCTCTCCTGTTATTGGAAAGATGTGAAAGCTGAGGACAAGCCTAATGTTACTCAGGGAAATAACACTCTGTTAAAATGCAGGAGCCTATGGGGGAGCCTGGGTGGCTCAGTCGGTTAAGTGTCCGACTTCAGCTCAGGTCATGATCTTGTGGTTCATGAGTTCAAGCCCCGCACTGGGCTCTGTGCTCACAGCTCGGACCCTGGAGCCTGCTTCAGATTCTGTGTCTCCCTCTCTCTCTGCCCCTCCCCTCCTCTTGCTTTGGTCTCTCTCTCTCAAAAATAAATAAACATTAAAAAAACATTTTAAAAAATGCAGGAGCCTATCTTATGTCTGTTGAAGGAGCTTTGGAAGCTACGTTTACCCAGATGTTTGCTCAAGGAGGTAGCATTTGCAGAGTTCCTTTAGGAAGAACATACAGTAATCTGTATATAAATTATAAATTGTCATTCTTGATCCTGTAGCAGATTGAACCATATGAAACTGCCAATATTCAAGTGTTTTTGATCTATGAAAACAGCAAGAAAAACAGCCATTCAACATAATATTAAAGGCCCATTTATTACCACAGGCTTAAAGAGTTACCTGATCAGATCCTGGTGGTAAGGGAAAACTATGATTAAATCAACACTGTACTTGGTCTTGAGCTGAAAAATCCTCAAGTGGTATGCGGATCAGGTAAGATACAGGCCAGTTTTCCAATGATGCTCTCATGCTAAAATGCCAACTCTGAGTGCCCAGGAAAACATCTTCTCTTAGTAAAAGCCAGACTGAAGGCCACACAATATTGTGATCACCTGACCTGATTAATACAACTTGAACCTGATTTGAAATTTTTTAAAATTTAAATTCTGGTTAACATACAGTGTAGTATTGGTTTCAGGAGTAGAACCCAGTGATTCATCACTTACATATTATACCCAGTGCTCATTCCAACAAGTGCCCTCCTTAATGCCCATCACCCATTTTGCTAAAAAAAATAAAAATAAAAATAAAAATGTCATGGTCATGGAGAAGAAAGGCTGAAGAGCTGTTCAAAGTTAAAGGAGACTAAGGAGACAAAACAACTAAATGCAGTGTGGGAGCCAGTGTTGGATCCCGGACTGGGGAAAAAGTGTTATAAGCGATCTCGCTGGGACAACTAGCAAAAGCTGCATATAGACCATAAATTAAGTAACAATAACATGTCAAAATTAAATTTTCTGATTTTTATAATTGTACTGTGGTTACACAAAAAAACCTCTTCATTCCTGGGGGTAAAGGGTCATGATGTCTTCAACTTACTCTCAAATGTTCTGGGGGAAAAAAATCAGTGTGTGTGTGTGTGTGTGTGTGTGTGTGTGTGTGTGTCTATAGAGAGTGAACGTGAGTGAGTTGGGGGATGGGAATGATAAAGCAAATATGGCTAAACATTAATAGGATGAAAAGCATACAGGAATTCTCTGTTCTAGTCTTGTAATTCTTCTGTAGGGCTGAGAGGATTTAAAAATAAAAAGGTGGGGCACCTGGGTGGCTCAGTCAGTTGAGCATCTGACTCTTGGTTTGGGTTCAGGTCATGATTTTACAGTTCATAAGTTTTGAACCCTGCACCGGGCTCTGCACTGGCAGCACAGAGCCTGATTGGGATTCCCTCTCCCTCTTTCTCTGCCCTTCTCCTGCTTGCTTTCTCTCAAAATAAAAAAAAAAACAACACATTTTTTAAAATAAAAAATAAATAAGCTTTTAAAAATTGATCTAAACTCAAATTATCCTCTAGTAAAACTGAAAAAGTACAGGATTATAGACTGGGTAAATGTATAAGTATGGCTATGAGGAAGGAGCATAAGTTAACATTTGTGATTATCCTTTTCAAGAAAATTTGCAGATAAGAATGTAAAAACTTATTTGAGAACAATGGTGGTGGCAAAAACAACTGGTAAACTGTCAAGGCAGGAGCCCTGATCCACAGTAGACACTCATCTGTAGGCAGGAGTAACCACGCCATATATGCAGATGTATACAATGATGCCCAGTAATGACTGATTAAACATCTTCAACCATTGAAGGAATAGGCTGGCTCCAGGAATCTTCCATAAGCCCATGATTCTGAGTGGGAGGTACTTATTTGGGGCCATGCCGACAACCTGGTCTTAATTTTTCACTCATGTGGACACACAGAATCTACTTTGTTTCTCAAAATCCATGATAAAGTGAAGTTAACCTAGGTTCCTGATACAAAATTGATCTCAGGCATGAGATCTCAAAGTGATTATCTTTGGCAGACTGTATTTTCTCAAGACGGTCACAAAAATATCTCTCCCAACTCAACATGATCTTTGGAGTTTCTTCCCCCATCCCACTGATTCTAGGTTGGCCTGAGTGCTGTGACCAATAAAACAGAGCAGAGAAGGAATGCTGTGCCAATTCAGGGCCCAGTACTTAAATGGCCTGACAGCTTTCACTTCCTGTCCTTGGGAGACACTCACTCTTGGGAACACTCCCTCCCTCTTGGAACTCAGCTGCATGCTGTGAGATGCCTAAGTCATACAGAGAGGCTATGTGTAGGCACTCTTTTCTGGTTGTCAGCCCCCACTGAGCTCTAGCCAATAGCCAGCATCAACTGCCAGTCAGGTGAATGGGCTATCTCAGACCTCCAGCTCAGTCAAGCCCTAGGTAACTGCAGCCCCAGGTGACAATGAATCTATGATGGAAGACCACAGGTGAAAACCACCAGGTGAAGCCAAGTCAACCTACAGAAAAAACACACAAAAGACCCCAAGAGAGACCCTCTGGTAAGCCCAAGTCACAGAGCTATGAGAATTAATAACAAATGGTTGTTTTATGCTACTAAATTTCGGGGGTTGGGTTGCTACATCAGCAATAGATAACTGAAACATTCCTCAGTGTAATGACCAAGGTGACTCAGAACATATTTCTAACAACCTGAAACCATTAGAGAACATTTCACACTGAAGAATTTGTGAGTACAGGCGGTGCCAACACTCAGAGGCAGGGACGGGCTGGGTGAACGCACTTGGCCACACTTGATTTCCTCTCTCTAGGTTACAAGAAGGAAGCTATGCTCCATCCACATCTTTGAGAGTGTTGCTGAAGCTAGTTTTCTAAAACCCATACAAGTACCCAACAATGCAAACAATGGAAATAAACTTGAGCGCTTAAAAGAGCAATGCCATTAATATGCACAGCCACGGAACAGTGGCTTAATTTATCTGAGATCCTGGAGTAGAACAATGTCCTGTCAGAGGCATTTATCACATGACCTGTCTGAGTTTCTGGATGGGGGTTCAAAGGAACTAACTAAACCACCATTCAAAGCCACATTGCTTCCAGTATTCTTTAAAGATCACACACACTTGGTCTGCACAGAGAGAAGGAAGGTTGAAAATGCCACTCTGACTGGGATTTATTTTGTGTGTGACATCATTTTAAGAATCAAGCATTTCTTTTTCAATATCGAGCGTACAAAAAATATTTATAAAATCTGAAGGTATGAAGAATGAGATAACAAATACCCATACACCTAACAACTAGTTCCAAAGAATGACACTGTAAATATGCTAGAATTTCCCGTGTGCCCTTTCTTGACCCCCTCCCTCACACCCCACTCAGAGGCCATCATTACTTTGCATTTTATATCTGCCATTTTCTTACTTTTTCTAAAAATCATTTTAGCACATTTATATCCATGAAAACAAGCTGGCTAGTTTTGCACATGTGGGACCTCAATATAAATGTCATACTGCTGACATTCTTCTATAATTCCTTTTGCTGTTCAACACTATGTTCCTGAGATCTATCCATTGGTTGTGGGCAACTAGGATCCATTCTTTTCCACTGTTGTGGAGTCTGGCTGGATTTTCAAGAACTTATTTACAGTCTACCTGACTTCCCACATTTCTCAGACCTAGTCCATACCCAGTGTGGTTCAGCCATTAATTTTCACCTGGGGAGAAATTATCTCCTTGAGCGTCTTAAAAACCAAGAAATTTTTGCTTCTCCTTAGACCTCTCAACTTGGTAATTCTGATTTAGAGGTACTGGAGCAAACTCCTGTCCCCAGGGAACTTCCTTTTTTTTTAAATTAACTTGTTTTATTTCTTATTTTTTTAAATTGTCATCCAAGTTAGTTAGCATATAGTGCAACAATGATTTCAGGAGTAGATTCCTTAGTGCCCCTTACCCATTTATCCAATCCCCCCTCCCATGACCCCTCTAGCAACCCTCAGTTTGCTATGGAGACATATTTATGAGTCTCTTCTGTTGTGTCCCCCTCCCTGTTTTTATATTATTTTTGTTTCCCTTCCCTTATGTTCATCTGTTTTGTCTCTTAAAGTCTCATATGAGTGAAGTCATATGATTTTTGTCTTTCTCTGACTAATTTCACTTAGCATAATACCCTTCAGTTCCATCCACGTAGTTGCAAATGGCAAGATTTCATTCTTTTTGATTGCTGAGAAATACTCCATTATATATATGTGTATAACTGGAGTTGGTGGGCGGGGCCGCAGTCCAACCTGATGTCTGCCCCCAGCCCACCGCTGGGGCCACAGTCGGACTGGTGTGTGCCTTCTCTTCCCCTCTCCTAGGGGGGGAATATACACACCACATCTTCTTTATCCATTCATCCATCAATGGACATTTAGGCTTTTTCTATAATTTGGCTATTGTTGAAAGTGCTGCTGGGGAGGGGAGGGGAGGGAAGATGGCGGCGTAGGAGGACGCTGGGCTCACCGCGCGTCCTGCTGATCACTTAGATTCCACCTACACCTGCCTAAATAACCCAGAAAACCGCCAGAGGATTAGCAGAACGGAGTCTCCGGAGCCAAGCGCAGACGAGAGGCCCACGGAAGAGGGTAGGAAGGGCGGCGAGGCCCACGGAAGAGGGTAGGAAGGGCGGCGAGGCGGTGCGCGCTCCACGGACTGGCGGGAGGGAGCCGGGGCGGAGGGGCGGCTAGCCGGCCAAGCGGAGCCCCCGAGTCTGGCTGGCAAAAGCGGAGGGGCCTGACGGACTGTGTTCCGACAGCAAGCGCGACTTAGCGTCTGGGAGGTCATAAGTTAACAGCTCTGCTCAGAAAGCGGGAAGGCTGGAGGACAAAGGGAGGGAGAGCTGCTGAGCCCCCCGGACGGCAGAGCTCAGCTTGGCGGGGAACAAAGGCGCTCGCCAGCGCCATCTCCCCCGCCCATCCCCCAGCCAAAATCCCAAAGGGAACCAGTTCCTGCCAGGGAACTTGCTCGCTCCGCGCAAACACCCAACTCTGTGCTTCTGCGGAGCCAAACCTCCGGCAGCGGATCTGACTCCCTTCCGCTGCCACGGGGCCCCTCCTGAAGTGGATCACCTAAGGAGAAGCGAGCTAAGCCTGCCCCTCCTGCCCCGTGCACCTTGCCTACCCACCCCAGCTAATATGCCAGATCCCCAGCACCACAAGCCTGGCAGGGTGCAAGTAGCCCAGACGGGCCACGCCACCCCACAGTGAATCCCGCCCCTAGGAGAGGGGAAGAGAAGGCACACACCAGTCTGACTGTGGCCCCAACGGTGGGCTGGGGGCAGACATCAGGTTGGACTGCGGCCCCGCCCACCAACTCCAGTTATACACCACAGCACAGGGGAAGTGCCCTGCAGGTCCTCACCACTCCTGGGACTATCCAAAATGACCAAACGGAAGAATTCCCCTCAGAAGAATCTCCAGGAAATAACAACAGCTAATGAACTGATCAAAAAGGATTTAAATAATATAACAGAAAGTGAATTTAGAATAATAGTCATAAAATTAATCGCTGGGCTTGAAAACGGTATAGAGGACAGCAGAGAATCTCTTGCCACAGAGATCAAGGGACTAAGGAACAGTCACGTGGAACTGAAAACCACTTTAAACGAAATGCAAAACAAAATGGAAACGACGACGGCTTGGATTGAAGAGGCAGAGGAGAGAATAGGTGAACTAGAAGATAAAGTTATGGAAAAAGAGGAAGCTGAGAGAAAGAGAGATAAAAAAATTCAGGAGTATGAGGGGAAAATTAGAGAACTAAGTGATACACTAAAAAGAAATAATATACGCATAATTGGTATCCCAGAGGAGGAAGAGAGAGGGAAAGGTACTGAAGGGGTACTTGAAGAAATAATAGCTGAGAACTTCCCTGAATTGGGGAAGGAAAAAGGCATTGAAATCCAAGAGGCACAGAGAACTCCCTTCAGACGTAACTTGAATCGATCTTCTGCACGACATATCATAGTGAAACTGGCAAAATACAAGGATAAAGAGAAAATTCTGAAAGCAGCAAGGGATAAACATGACCTCACATATAAAGGGAGACCTATAAGACTCGTGACTGATCTCTCTTTTGAAACTTGGCAGGCCAGAAAGGCTTGGCACAAGATCTTCAGTGTGCTAAACAGAAAAAATACGCAGCCGAGAATCCTTTATCCAGCAAGTCTGTCATTTAGAATAGAAGGAGAGAGAAAGGTCTTCCCAAACAAACAAAAACTGAAGGAATACATCACCACTAAACCAGCACTACACGAGATCCTAAGGGGGATCCTGTGAGACAAAGTACCAGAGACATCGCTACAAGCGTAAAACACAGACATCACAATGACTCTAAACCCGTATCTTTCTATAATAACACTGAATGTAAATGGATTAAATGCGCCAACCAAAAGACATAGGGTATCAGAATGGATAAAAAAACAAGACCCATCTATTTGCTGTCTACAAGAGACTCATTTTAGACCTGAGGACACCTTTAGATTGAGAGTGAGGGGATGGAGAACTATTTATCATGCTACTGGAAGCCAAAAGAAAGCTGGAGTAGCCATACTTATATCAGACGAACTAGACTTTAAATTAAAGGCTGTAACAAGAGATGAAGAGGGGCATTATATAATAATTACAGGGTCTACCCATCAGGAAGAGCTAACAATTATAAATGTCTATGCGCCAAATACCGGAGCCCCCAAATATATAAAACAATTACTCATAAACATAAGCAACCTTATTGATAAGAATTTGGTAATTGCAGGGGACTTTAACACCCCACTTACAGAAATGGATAGATCATCTAGACACACAGACAATAAAGAAACAAGGGCCCTGAATGATACATTGGATCAGATGGACTTGACAGATATATTTAGAACTCTGCATCCCAAAGCAACAGAATATACTTTCTTCTCGAGTGCACATGGAACATTCTCCAAGATAGATCATATACTGGGTCACAAAACAGCCCTTCATAAGTTTACAAGAATTGAAATTATACCATGCATACTTTCAGACCACAATGCTATGAAGCTTGAAATCAACCACAGGAAAAAGTCTGGAAAACCTCCAAAAGCATGGAGGTTAAAGAACACCCTACTAACGAATGAGTGGGTCAACCAGGCAATTAGAGAAGAAATTAAAACATATATGGAAACAAACGAAAATGAAAATACAACAATCCAAGTGCTTTGGGATGCAGCGAAGGCAGTCCTGAGAGGAAAATACATTGCCATCCAGGCCTATCTCAAGAAACAAGAAAAATCCCAAATACAAAATCTAACAGCACACCTAAAGGAAATAGAAGCAGAACAGCAAAGGCAGCCTAAACCCAGCAGAAGAAGAGAAATAATAAAGATCAGAGCAGAAATAAACAATATAGAATCTAAAAAAACTGTAGAGCAGATCAACGAAACCAAGAGTTGGTTTTTTGAAAAAATAAACAAAATTGACAAACCTCTAGCCAGGCTTCTCAAAAAGAAAAGGGAGAGGACCCAAATAGATAAAATCATGAATGAAAATGGAATGATTACAACCAATCCCTCAGAGATACAAACAATTATCAGGGAATACTATGAAAAATTATATGCCAACAAATTGGACAACCTGGAAGAAATGGACAAATTCCTAAACACCCACACTCTTCCAAAACTCAATCAGGAGGAAATAGAAAGCTTGAACAGACCCATAACCAGCGAAGAAATTGAATCGGTTATCAAAAATCTCCCAACAAATAAGAGTCCAGGACCAGATGGCTTCCCAGGGGAGTTCTACCATACGTTTAAAGCAGAGATAATACCTATCCTTCTCAAGCTATTCCAAGAAATAGAAAGGGAAGGAAAACTTCCAGACTCATTCTATGAAGCCAGTATTACTTTGATTCCTAAACCAGACAGAGACCCAGTAAAAAAAGAGAACTACAGGCCAATATCCCTGATGAATATGGATACAAAAATTCTCAATAAGATACTAGCAAATCGAATTCAACAGCATATAAAAAGAATTCTTCACCATGATCAAGTGGGATTCATTCCTGGGATGCAGGGCTGGTTCAACATTCGCAAATCGATCAACGTGATACATCACATTAACAAAAAAAAAGAGAAGAACCATATGATCCTGTCAATCGATGCAGAAAAGGCCTTTGACAAAATCCAGCACCCTTTCTTAATAAAAACCCTTGAGAAAGTCGGGATAGAAGGAACATACTTAAACATCATAAAAGCCATTTATGAAAAGCCCACAGCTAACATCATCCTCAATGGGGAAAAACTGAGAGCTTTTTCCCTGAGATCAGGAACACGACAGGGATGCCCACTCTCACCGCTGTTGTTTAACATAGTGCTGGAAGTTCTAGCATCAGCAATCAGACAACAAAAGGAAATCAAAGGCATCAAAATTGGCAAAGATGAAGTCAAGCTTTCGCTTTTTGCAGATGACATGATATTATACATGGAAAATCCGATAGACTCCACCAAGAGTCTGCTAGAACTGATACATGAATTCAGCAAAGTTGCAGGATACAAAATCAATGTACAGAAATCAGTTGCATTCTTATACACTAACAATGAAGCAACAGAAAGACAAATAAAGAAACTGATCCCATTCACAATTGCACCAAGAAGCATAAAATACCTAGGAATAAATCTAACCAAAGATGTAAAAGATCTGTATGCTGAAAACTATAGAAAGCTTATGCAGGTAATTGAAGAAGATATAAAGAAATGGAAAGACATTCCCTGCTCATGGATTGGAAGAATAAATATTGTCAAAATGTCAATACTACCCAAAGCTATCTACACATTCAATGCAATCCCAATCAAAATTGCACCAGCATTCTTCTTGAAACTAGAACAAGCAATCCTAAAATTCATATGGAACCACAAAAGGCCACAAATAGCCAAAGTAATTTTGAAGAAGAAGACCAAAGCAGGAGGCATCACAATCCCAGACTTTAGCCTCTACTACAAAGCTGTAATCATCAAGACAGCATGGTATTGGCATAAAAACAGACACATAGACCAATGGAATAGAATAGAAACCCCAGAACTAGACCCATAAACGTATGGCCAACTAATCTTTGACAAAGCAGGAAAGAACATCCAATGGAAAAAAGACAGTCTCTTTAACAAATGGTGCTGGGAGAACTGGACAGCAACATGCAGAAGGTTGAAACTAGACCACTTTCTCACACCATTCACAAAAATAAACTCAAAATGGATAAAGGACCTGAATGTGAGACAGGAAACTATCAAAACCTTAGAAGAGAAAGCAGGAAAAGACCTCTCTGACCTCAGCCGTAGCAATCTCTTACTCGGCACATCCCCAAAGGCAAGGGAATTAAAAGCAAAAGTGAATTACTGGGACCTTATGAAGATAAAAAGCTTCTGCACAGCAAAGGAAACAACCAACAAAACTAAAAGGCAACCAACGGAATGGGAAAAGATATTTGCAAATGACATATCGGACAAAGGGCTAGTATCCAAAATCTATAAAGAGCTCACCAAACTCCACACCCGAAAAACAAATAACCCAGTGAAGAAATGGGCAGAAAACATGAATAGACACTTCTCTAAAGAAGACATCCGGATGGCCAACAGGCACATGAAAAGATGTTCAACGTCGCTCCTTATCAGGGAAATACAAATCAAAACCACACTCAGATATCACCTCACGCCAGTCAGGGTGGCCAAAATGAACAAATCAGGAGACTATAGATGCTGGAGAGGATGTGGAGAAACAGGAACCCTCTTGCACTGTTGGTGGGAATGCAAATTGGTGCAGCCGCTCTGGAAAGCAGTGTGGAGGTTCCTCAGAAAATTAAAAATAGACCTACCCTATGACCCAGCAATAGCACTGCTAGGAATTTACCCAAGGGATACAGGAGTACTGATGCATAGGGGGCACTTGTACCCCAATGTTTATAGCAGCACTCTCAACAATAGCCAAATTATGGAAAGAGCCGAAATGTCCACCAACTGATGAATGGATAAAGAAATTGTGGTTTATATACACAATGGAGTACTACAGGGCAATGAGAAAGAATGAAATATGGCCCTTTGTAGCAACGTGGATGGAACTGGAGAGTGTGATGCTAAGTGAAATAAGCCATACAGAGAAAGACAGATACCATATGGTTTCACTCTCATGTGGATCCTGAGAAACTTAACAGAAACCCATGGGGGAGGGGAAGGAAAAAAAAAAAAAGAGGTTAGAGTGGGAGAGAGCCAAAGCATAAGAGACTGTTAAAAACTGAGAACAAACTGAGGGTTGATGGGGGGTGGGAGGGAGGGGAGGGTGGGTGATGGGTATTGAGGAGGGCACCTTTTGGGATGAGCACTGGGTGTTGTATGGAAACCAATTTGACAGTAAATTTCATATATTAAAAAAATAAATTAATTAATTAAAAAAAAAAAAAAAGAAAGTGCTGCTATAAACATTGTGGTGCATGTGCCCCTTTAAGACAGCATTCCTGTATCCCTTGGATAAATACCTAGTAGTGCAATTGCTGGGTCGTAGGGTAGTTCTTTTTTTAGTTTTTTGAGGAACATCCATACTGTTTTCCAGAGTGGCTGCACCAGCTTGCATTCCCACCCCAGGGAACTTCTTAAGGAGCTAATGATTCAGGTAGTTTTGACAGTACACAAGAAGTCCAGCTGTGTTAGAGTTTACTATTTTTCCTGCTTGCACTAACTAGAGATGACATGTACAGGGCTCTGGAAAACAAGGTCATTCTATTACTTCTTCTTTGCTGAAGCAGCAGGAATATGCTGCAATACAGTGTAGAAGCAGGTATCCCTCATCCTTTATAAGTTCCCCAGATGAAATACATAGCCCAGAGAGGAGAACGTTTAAGGGAATGATCAGTGAGAGAAAAAAACTCATGATTGGCCCAGAAGAAAAGGGGAGAGAAAGGGCCTGAGTCCTTGGGCAAGAACGGTCCTAGCAACACCCATACCCACCAGCCAATCTGCTCTCACCCTCCAGACTCTAGTGCCCTTCTAGCTTCCATCGCACGGACACATCCTGAGCACCTACACTGCAACAATAAATCCCATTGGGCCTCACCCTCGTGGCAGTCTAGCAGGAGATGATACAGTGCAAGAAGGCCTGCTCCCTTACTTCATGCAGGGCTCTGTTCAAATGTCACCTTCTCAGAGAAGTCTTCCCTGACCACCATATCCAGCCAGCTACTACTCCCCTCTACCACTCTATCATCTGACCTGGTTTTATTTTTCTTCGTGGAACTTCTCACCACCTGATGTATTTGCCTTTCACTGTTAGGTAAGCTTCACAAGGGCTGAGAACACTGGACAGAGAGGACACACTCTGTAGGTATATGATGAAGGAAGGAAGGAATAATAGGGGTATGTACATGAGGCTCTGTGAACACGGAGAAAGGGGTAAATTCAGCTTTGGCTGGTTCTGGAAAGGATGACAGCCGAGCTGAGTTCTGAGGGATGAGCAGTTTAAGTTGGACAAGTCTCTGTCCAGACTAGGCCTGCAAGTGTCCTCACCTGCACCCCCAACTCTCCCCCACCTCACTTGCAGCCTGTTCTAGTGGAGACTTTTCTCACTTATTTGGAGGTTCTCCAAAACATATGGCACAGGGACTTGCATTCATTCATTCCACAAATATTTATAAAGCACCGACTAGGTACCCATTGCTGTTCTACATAGAGGGGAAGTTTTTAACATTTCTTTAAATTGAACTGCATTAAAAAAAAGTCTGGGATTTTAAGTCTCTTTGGTCAAAGTGAGCTTTTCATAAAATTCAGATGATATGTCCTCTAAAATATAAAATAGTTCCATACACACACACACACACACACACACATATATAACAGAATACTATTCAGCCATTAAAAAAATGGAATCTTTCCATTTGCAACAACATGGATAGACCTTGAGGTTATTATGCTAAGTGAAATAAATCAGACAAACACTGTACTATCTCACTTGCATGTGGAATCTAAAAAATAACCAAACCAAACAAAACCAAGCTCACAGATCCAGAAAACAGACTGGTGGTTGCCAGAGGGGAGAGGAGGGTGGGGGAGTGGATGAAATAGGTGAAGGGGGTCAAAAGGCACTAACTACCAGTTATAAAATCACTAAGCCATGGGAACGCAATGTACAGGAGGGTGACTACAGTTAATACTGTATATTCAAATAGTGCATATTTGAGAGTTGCTAAGAGAATAAATCTTAAAAGCCCTCACAAAAAAAAAAGAAAAAACATTTATATTTATGTATGGTGATGGATGATAACTAGACTTATGGTCATCACTTCATAATGTATACAAGTATCAAATCATTATTTCGTCCACCTGAACAAATATAATGTTATCTATCAATTATATCTCAATTAAAAAATATAAAATAGTTCCTGAAACACACAATCAAGATTTTCAACATCAAAGAGAGCACAGAGCCCACTGGTAACTTGCTTCCAAAAACTGAATTCTCATCTCTACAGAGGGCAACAATCCCCTTAGTTTACTTTAGTGAAATTTACAATGATAATGATGATGAAACTTGCCAGCTACTCTCCATGCAGGGACCATGATTCAATATCCAGGAAAGACAGGGGTGTAATCTGGAAAAACCCCCATACGAACAGGCTTTTCTCTCTGTTAATGTCCCACACTAACACCGGAGTAGTGACATGTGAATGGGGTTTGCAAGAGAGTAATATCACAACCAAAAACAGGCAATAGGAGCACAGAAAGAATGCAATGGACTTAAAACAAAACAAAAACTTGATACTATTAACTCAGCAATACCTTATGTAAGGATTTTAATTATAGAAGAAAGATATATCAATAACAGTCTATAAAAACCATAGTGTTCTCTGAACAAAATAATAATAATAGAGAAAAAGTCTCTGTTAGAAAGCAACAAATTAGAAATACGAACTGATGTCACTCTGAAATATTTTAAACAAATTCCCAAACATTCATTAAATTTGTTTTATCCTATGTTCTTTGAAAAAAATTGATGTACTAAACAAGTGTCACATGATTCTCTCTATATAAAGAGTTTCCCATTTTCCCAAATTAAAATTAAAATCATAGTTCTCTTTCTTTCTCAGTAAGTACAACTGAAGATGTTTCCATTCTACTGGACTGAGTTATTTCCTGAGTCATTCTTGTTGGTTACTGTAAGAAAAGTATTTTAATGACTTAAGAGAGTGGTTACAGTGTGAATTTGTTTTTCAGTTACACAGTTTCATTGGTGAGCTCATCTAATTCTTAACAAAAAAAATACATAATGGCTTCATTTAAAAAAAAAACAACAAACAACATACTGCTGATGGTGGCTGACAAGTTATTATTGCCTCTCTGTTGAAGACACAGATGAGGGAAGGAAGAGAGTGAGTGTACAAACACATGAAGTTGAGCACCCAAGCACAATGTAATCACTCTAGATGCAGGTGTAAGAGAGTGTCAGAAAAGCAGAATGGAACTGATGGACCAAAGGAGAAAATTCTGAATGATTCATCTCAGTAAATCAGAATCTTGTACTTAGCAGGCAACAAACCCCTGAAGAGCCCATCATTTATCCCAAAGATACACAGACAGTAAATGATATAACTCAAGGTCCAGCATTCCTCCTGCTTGCCTCTTGGACTGGCCACGACTCACGTGGCAGCAGGAAGCACATGCTGCACCGTACAGAGCCCCACCAAACTGCCTTAATGGTCTGACTGTGGCAAAACAGAAAAATGCTTACTTGGATGTCACTGGAGAGGATGACCGCTTAGAAATGCTTCCTGGAAACTCACATCTTCTCAGAGGAGACCCGAGGCCCACGCTGGGAACAGAAGCTGTTGTTCGAGGGCCTCTCTTCATCTTCTCCGTCTGAAGGGCACACAGAATAGGTCAGCCATGGCCCATAACTGGCAATACTTCTACAATTTCTATAAACACCTCAGATAAAAGTGATGCATAGCTTTCTTTCAGAAAGATCTATATGAAGCTACAGTGCTTCCCACAATGGGCATATCTGCAGGGAAGCACCATGAGATCATCATAGTGAGGTCATCCAATAAAAAAAAAAAACCACTTCTGCCCCAAAATGCAAAGACTTTCTATTCTTTGTTCTCTTGCAAAAAGCTGACAACATAACCATGCGATGATTCTGGACATATAGAAACTGGATTACCTGGGGAGGCTGCATGGCTCAGTCAGCTAAGCATCCGAGTCTTCAGCTCGGCTCAGGTCATGATCTCACAGTTCGTGGGATAGAGCCCTAAGTCGGGCTCTGCACTGACAGCTTAAGATTCTCTTTCCCTCTCTCTCTGCCCCTCCCCCACCTCAAAATAAAGAAATAAACAAAAAAAAAATAGAAACTCGATCACTCATCATCAGGAAAATGCAAATCAAAACCGTCATGAGCTATCACCTCATACCCATCAGAATGGCTAAAATCAAAAACAAAAGAAACAACAGGTGTTCGCAAGGATGTGGAGAAAAAGGAATCCTCATGTGCTGTTGGCAGGAATGCAAACTGGTGCAGCCACTATGGAAAACAGTATGGAGGTTCCTCAAAAAATTAAAAATCCAGTAATTCCTCTAATAAGTATTTACCTAAAGAATACGAAAACACTAACTCAAAAAATATATATATGTACCAGGGGTGCCTGGGTGGCTCAGTCATTTAAGTGTCCAACTTTGGCTCAGGTCACATCTTGCAGTTCGTGAGCTTGAGCCCTACGCTGGGGTCCGTGCTTTCAGTGCAGAGCCTGCTTGAGATTCTCTTTCTCTCTTTCTCCTGCTCTCTCTCCCTCCTTGCCCTTCCCCCACTTGCAAACACTCATCCTGTCTCAAAATAAATAAACTTAAAAAAAAAGATATATGCACCCCTAGGTTTATTGCAGTTTTACAACAGCTAAATTACAGAAGCAGCCCAAATGCCCACAGATAGATGGAGTATGTGGCATAAATGTCCAAAAAAAAAAAAAAAAGAAAGAATATGTGGCATATATATACAATGGAGTATTAGCCATAAAAGAGAATGAAATCTTGCCATATGCAACAACATGGACCGATCTAGAGGGTATTTTGCTAAGTGAAATAAGTCAGTCAGAGAAAGACAAATACTCATACGTGGAATTTAAGAAAGAAAACAAATGAAGAAAGAAAAAAAGAGATAAACCAAAAAACAGACTCTCAAATACAGAGAACAAACTAGTGGTTGCTGGAGAGGGGAGGAGATAGGCCAAAGAGGTGAAGGGGAGTAAGAGTATACTTACTGTGATGAGCACTGAGTAAGGTAGAGAACTGTAGAGTCATTATATTACACACGTTAAACTAATATAACACTATATGTCTGGACTGGAATTTAAAACATTTTTAAAAGAAAAAAACTGGGAAGAGTACAAAAATATATAATCACTCAAAAAAACTACAGGTGGAAATAAATGTGGTTTTTAACACTCAGGACAGTGAGCTGTGGACTCTTAACAGTGTACCTGGTGTAACAGCGACTGCAACCCCATAGACTTGTCCCTCTATGTCTTCTCCATGGTCTCTGGTCAGCAAGAGGCAGTAGGCACGGCCTCCGTGCCTGGCATGCAGTGGGGGCTCCACAAGGGTGGTTCCCCTCTCTCCCCATTGCACTTCTCCACAACAAATCCTCATTTGGCCCTCCCGCTCCCACACACGTTAACCCCCTTCCACAGTAATTGACTTTTTAGTAAAACCCAAGGGTCTAACACACTTACTTCTCATGTAAGAACCTCAGGGTCACAGTGGATTTTAAAAATACAAATGGTGGGGCGCCAGGGTGGCTCATTTGGTTGAGCATCCAACTCTTGATGTTGGCTCAGGTCAGGAGCTCACAGTTGCTGAGAATGAGCCCCACACTGAGCTCAGCTTGGAGAGCGGAGCCTGCTTGGGATTCTCTCTCTCACCCTTTCTCTCTGTCTGTCCCCCACTCATTATCTCTTTCTCTCTCAAAATAAATAATCTTTTAAAAATCTTAAAAATACATGTAGTATTATAAAATAAATGCCCAATAGTACAGTAATGTGGTACTTTTAAGACAAGTCCACATGTCATTTGATGCTCCTTGAGTGAGTGTGGGTTGGTCTCAGTGATCTGTTTTTAATGAACAGCATATGGCAAAACAATGGTATATAACATGTGAGATTAGTGCATAAAAGGTGCTACAGCTTTTCCCTTGTGCGTGCACACACACACACACACACACACAGCGCGCGCTCGGTCTCTGTCTTTCTCTCTCAGATTTCCTGCTCTGGAGGAAGGCAGCTGCCATGTCATTTGGACACTCACAAGCAGCTCTATGAAGAGGTACACACAATAGGGAACTGAAACCAGCAGCCATGTGAATGAGCCATTCTGTAAGAGCCCCAGCCAAGCTTTCAGATGACTACAGCTCTGGCCATCATCCTGACCACACCCTCATGAGAGACCCTGAACCAGAATTACCCAGCTAGGCCATCCTCAATTTTTGACCCAAAGAACCAGTACAGTAATAAACATTTGTTTTAAGCAGCTAAGATTTGGGGTGATTTGTTATGCACAACTGATAACTAAAAAAAGTAGTATGGTATGTATAATTTCTAAATAAATATACATAATTGGGAGTACCTGTTCAACATTTGTTTTACTGATGGTATCAGTATTATGTCAAAAATGTTTGAAGGCCACTGTTATGGACTGAAGGCTGACCTAGAACCTTAGTTCTAGTCGCCCGCAGAGGCAAGAGTGGCCCAGAATCAGACATTCTTAAAAGCAGAGAGAGGACACTCAGAGCATTCTTTTTGACTCCTGTCCTCCGGAGGGCAGGCTATAATAAGAACAAGGTCTTTAGGAAGTTGTTCCAAGGCACTAAGATTTAGGAAGATGCAAAAAGTTAAATGGTTTTCCAAGGATGGATGAAATTTTAAACCAAATTCACCACTTGAGCAGTCTCTGGAGGTTGATGGAAACAGAGACCCCACGTTAAGCACAGGGAATAATCACACTGTTAGATAAACCAGTCCCGAGGTGAGTGAGTGGGTTTCAACCTACCGGAGAGGCCTCCGCTCCTGCAGGGGCTCCTTTCCCAGAATCTCCTGTGCCAGATGTAGATGTAGTCTTCTTCCTCTCAGCACTCCGAGTGGGAGAAGACTTGTAAGAAGATTTAAGAGGGCCAGCAGGAGCTACACGAGGACAGGCATGGGATACTAGAGAGTTAAAATATCACAAAGAGATAGGGAGCACAGATGGAAAAAGTAGGGGGAGCAGGGAATTGGGAAGAACACATTTCTGTTAAAATGTGACATGGGCAATCCACATTCTCCAAATATCACCAAACTTTTTCTAGTATATATGCAGAATAGACGCTATCTTGAAAGACTCCCATACTCAATGCTCAAGAGCCCAGTTAATTTCATGAGTTCAAAGTCTGGGCTTTGGAACCAGACAGAACTAGCACTGTCACCAAACAGCTAGATCACTTTGGGCAGATTACTTAACCTCTCTAAACATCAATTTCCTTGTGCAGTTCAAGAGTTAACACAGCAGGCCTGACTACTGTCTTTGGAGAGGCCTACTTACAAGATTGGCCCCTGATCAACACCTGGGAACTTAGATTTCAGAAGGGCTCTTACCCCCTAACTGACCAGTAGCTCACTGTGCCTCTGCTATTTGTGCAAACAACATGACTTATTGTGAAATTCGGGTATATAATTGACAGAGGGTGCCTATGTGACCAGCCCTCAATGAAAACCCTGGGCAATGAGTCTCTAACGAGCTTTCCTGGTCGGCAACATTTCACATGTGTTATCACAGCTCGTCGCTGGGGGAATTTTTTTTTTAACGTTTATTTATTTTTGAGACAGAGAGAGACAGCGCATGAATGGGGGAGGGTCAGAGAGAGGGAGACACAGAATCTGAAACAGGCTTCAGGCTCTGAGCTGTCAGCACAGAGCCCGACGTGGGGCTCGAACTCACGGACTGCGAGATCATGACCTGAGCCGAAGTCGGCCGCCCAACCGACTGAGCCCCCCAGGCGCCCCAAGTTGGGGGGGGGCGGGAATTAAGCACGTCCCGTGTGACTCCACTGGGAGAGGACTCTTGGAAACTTGCACCTGGTGTCCTCTGGACTTTGCCTGTGTGCCAGTTCCTTCTGCTGATGTGCTGTGCAGCCTTCCACTCTAACACGTCACGGCTGTGAGTGCCACCATATGCTGAGTCCTAGCAATCACAAAACCTGGGGCTGGTCTTGGAGACGCTGATACAATTGATGCGAGAAGCAGGAACTGTGAGCTTGACCCTGATTCATTGACATATGGTAAAAGTGGTGTTTGAAAAACAAAGGCTGAAGGGATGGAGGATGGTGACCTTCTGGTGCCTGGTGGCTATGGAGTCAGCTACCATATCACACAGAAGCCAAGCTGTTGTGTGTTGCAAGAGGTGAAATACCTATGCTATTTGAAGATAACCCATCCAACTCCAAGAGCTGGCTTGCTGGATCCCCTGGCTGCTTTTCGCCACACTGGCTAAAGTAAGGGGAAGTAAGGGGAAAAATACAACCCAGGTGATGTCTTTGGTTTTTGTTTTTTCCCTCAAGCGGGAGCGAGGCACAACCTCCTTGTTCTTTGCCATCGGTGGTTTGGCTGGAAATTAAAACTCTAAGTACTGGAACCAGAACAAACCTTCCTACCTGATTCTTTTTGTGCTGACTTTTGTATAATGGAGCCTCTGGAAAAAGGGAGACATGACAAGAGAGCAATCTCCAGACAGAGAGATACATAAGGAGTTTTAAAAATCAAGCCAGGACTATTACAGATACAGAACACCCTGTATACAGATACAGAGCCTAACCTGTGAAAGTATCACGGATACTGGCTGCACCATCTGCATCATAGACAAATGCTCACGGGAAAGAGCTTGTTTTCTGATGGGACCATCTGACATGGGACTGCTGGTCAGCTCTTAATTTCTGATGCAGAGCCTAATTATATTCCTAACTTGTGATTCCTGCCACAGCTGTGAGCTGGGACAGAGTACTCACAGGGAGTATGACCCCTTCACCCAGCCCTGATGATTAGACTCAACACCTGCTGACAAGATTTTTGGTATTTGACTTTCTGGGATGAAAGTTTGTAACAACGGACTGGGAATCTGACTCTACTTCCCTCCCTTCCCTTTCTCCTGCTACACACACTTGAGGAAGGCAATTTGTTGAATGCACCTGTTCCCAAGGAAGGATTGCTTTTTTCTAGGCTATTCATTGCATAAATTAATAAGATTACAGAGATGGCAGTTGATGCAAATCTATCTTGAAATTTTTTTTTGAAAATTCAGGATTTTGTTCCTGAACATGAGTGTCTTTCTGGTTAAGTTAAAATTTTTTGTAAAAATGCTCTTGTCCTTCTGACATTCAACCTTTCCTTATGAAAGGTCATTTTAAAAATAGACGACTGAGAAAATGTAAAGTTTCAATTACTGAATGGGGCACACTGGTAACAATAAAAACAACAACAACAACAACAACAACAACAACAAAACCTAGCACCTGGAATGGTGCCAGGGAGGGGAAGGACATTTGTGATTTCTATTTTCCAGAACTGTTCCTGAGAACTCTCCCTTCTTCTGGAGGAAAAATCATGCTGCCTGTGCCAGCTGCTGTGAGTGCTTCACATTGCAAGTGGACTGCTGAGCCCAAGTTGCATGTGACAGTGGGACTGTGAACCACAGGGTGGGCCAGTTCCTGCAAAGTCCCTAAAGAACACCTCCACATGCTGTCCGCACTCAGCAGGCAACGAACTTGTGTTGTTGACAGAACTGTTTAGAACTGGCCACCTCACTGGAGCGCCTGGGTAGCTCAGTCGGTTAAGCGTCTGACTTCAGCTCAGGTCATGATCTCACACTCCATGAGTTCAGGCCCTGTGTCATGCTCTGCACTGACAGCTCAGAGCCTGGAGCCTGCTTCAGATTCTGTGTCTCCCTCTCTCTCTGCCCCTCCCCAGCTCATGCTCTGTCTCTCTCTCTCTCTCTCTCCCCCCCCCAAAAATAAATAAAAATGAAAAAAATGAAAAAGTAAAAAGAACTGGCCACCTCAGGCAGTCCCTCTGAAAACAAGGACCCAACTGAATTCCTTGGGCCAGACTAAGAACCCTGGGGCGGGAAGACCCTTGGTGGGAAAGACACAAAGGGGACAGGTTGCCCTGTGGTGGCCAACCAATGTATGTCCTGCTGGGGGCTCCCCAACACTGTAAACCATCTCCAGGGGACATGTGTGCCCTCAGGGATTATATTTCTTAAGTTCTGACTACTGTGATACTGCCTCAGCCCTGAAAGACTCTGGGACAGCTTCACCTTTACTGGTCAAGGCCAGGCTGGGCTGGGCCTGAACTGATGCCTTGGGCCAGGTTAAAAAAAAGAAAAAAGGTTCATAGAGAAACTTACTGAGGAAGTTACCTGGCTTTCTAAGACAGACCTTTATGGCTAATGGTCTGTGTTTTAACTGGCTAAGTTCAGAACCTCTAAAGGGCGTAAGTGAGGTCAATACCATAGATTGGCCTCAGCCTGCTGTATAGAATCCTGCTGATGACAATTCTGCTGTAATGGTGCCTTCACCAAGGACCAAGGGGATAGACTGAGCAGAAAAGAAATACAAAGCAGATCTGACTGCTGGCCTTGGAAAGGCTGGCTTACAAGGTTGGCCCGGGCATCAGGGAATCTGGATTTCGGGAGGGTTCCCACCATTAACCGGTAAAAGTAACTAGCTCACTGTGCCAAAGCTGTTTGTACAAATAGCATGATTTATCCTGAACACTTGCTTTCCTTCTGACAGTCTGGAATTTGGGTATGTACCAGGCAGGGGGTAGCTACGTGACCATCCTCCAATAAAAACTCTGGGCAGTGAGTCTCTAATAAGCTTCCTTGTAGGTAACACTTCATACATGTCACAACTCATTGCCGAGGGAATGTGCCCTATGTGGCTCCAGAGGAAGAGGACTCTGGAAGCTTGTTCCTGGTCTTTCCCAGACTTCATCCTATGGCCTTTTCCTTTTGCTGATTTTGTTCTGTAGCCTTGCACTGTTATAGATCATAGTTGGGAGTACTCCTAGAGAATCACTGACCCTTCAAGTGGTCTTGAGGACTTCCTGACACATTCCTTGTTCTCAAAAGGGAGACCTTCCTACTTCTCAGGCATTTTTTCCGTTTAAGAGATAATTCATGTACCACAAAACTATCCTTTAAAAAGTTCATGATTTAGTGGTATTTAGTATATTCACAAGTTGTGCAATTATAACTACAGTTAAATTCCAGAATATTACCCCCAAAACAAACCCTGTACCCATTAAGCATTCATTCCCCTTCCCCATTCCCTCAGTCCCTAGCAACCACTAATTTACTGTCTTTCTGGATTTGCTTATTCTGGACAATTCATATAAATGGAATCACAGAATTTGTAGCATTTGTGTTTGGCTTCTTTCACCGAGCATAATGTTTTCAAGGTTCATCACATAGCATGTATCAGTACTTCGTTTCTTTTTATAGCTGAGTAATATTCCATTTTATGGATATACCACATTTTGTTTGCCCATTCATCTTTTGGACATTTGGGCCGTTTCCACTTTGTGGCTAATATGAATAATGCTGCTAACAACTACTCAGGTACAAGTTTTTGTGTGTTTTCAATTTTCTTGGGCCTGTACCTAAGAGTCCAGTTGCTAGGTCCACATGGTAACTCTATGTTTAACTTTTTGAGGAACTTGCCAGACTGTTTTCCAAAACAAGTACATCATTTTATATTCCCACCAGCAATTTATGAAGGTTACAGTTTCTCCATATCTTTGTCAACACTTACTATTTTTCCTTTTTTCTTTGAATTTTAGCCATCCTAGTAAGTGTGAAGTGGTATCTCATTGTGGTTTTGACATATATTTCCATAATGTCTAATGATGTTGAGCATCTTATCATATGCTTATTGGCCATTTCTTTATCTTCTTTGGAGAAATAGCACAATTACTCAGAAACTAGTAGGTTGCTTCTAGAAATCAGAAGTAGATAAAGGATTATATGTCATGTCTATGTCATCTAACTAAATACACTATCTTGGGAACTAAGACCACACCTGCCCTAATGTGGACACAATGTTGCTAATCTGCAAACAGAGAATGCCAGCCCTCATTAATCTTGCTATGACAATTTGATCCGATTTGGTCAAGAAAAGGTTTTCATAGGGTGGCCTGGAATTTCTCAGACTTCAGTGTATCTGTCTTCCTTACAAGCTCCCAGGTGATACTCATGTTGATGGTCCATGGGCCACCCTTTGAGTAACAAGGCTCTAGACATTTGAGCTCTTACTATTGTAAACATTGTCCTATCTCATTTAATTCTCATGACAGTTTAAAGTAATTCAATTTTATAGATAAGGAAACTGAGCCTTAGAGAGGTTAATGAATTTACCCAAAGTGGAAAGAGCTAGTAAGTGGTAAATCTGGTTATGGTATTCCAGACATTGTGGTTTATAGGCTACGTTGCCAAATCACTCTTTAAAAAAGTGTACTCACCTCCATAGCTCATGAAATAGATTTTTTTTCCCCCTAATCCACATGCCCTCAATCATAAAATAATTTACTTACCTCTGTGACACTTAAAAGAAAAACAACCATAGCAACAGCAAAACACTGGTGGGTAGAAAATGTGATTAACCACTGAAGACATTTCACAAAGTAAGCAAATGGGAAACAAAATACAAAAATTCAGGAATAGTTCATAGATCAACCAACATCACTTTGGGCACTTTTCTCAGTGTCACCAGCTTGGCCTCTTTTACCTGAGTCACTGGTTTGCTCAGAGAGCATGAGTGTACTTCTGCTTCTGGCTAAAGAAGCCTGTGTGGGAGTCAACAGTCGCATAACAAGAAAGGTTTCCATGGGACTAAGGTGTGTGCGATGAGCTGAGGGATGGAATCAAATGAAAATTTTAAAAAGCAAAATTAAAACAAAATAAAATGTTTAAAACAACACAGAGCATGATGCAAATTAACTTTTGGGTGGCAGAATGTGGAAAATAAAAATATTCTAGCAAAGGATGTCTTCGGAGTTCATTATACTAAAATAAAACAAATGATGTCATTTGGAGTTTGGGAGAGTGTGGTAATTCTTTTAGGGTGCGAGAATTCATTCAGTATGCTATTACAGTATTACAATATTACCTGTATCATGTGAAGAGAATTAGCCCATCTCCCAAGATGTAATATGGACTCAAGAAACCATTTACTCACCTAGTAGATCTAACATTGAAAAAAAGATTACTCCTACGAAACACTTTAGGTTCTCTGTTAAAAAACATTTCATTATACACCGATTTTGTTAATGTATAAATATGCATCTGTTCATACTTTTTCCATGTAAATAAGGGCAAAAAATAAATAAGAACTACAAAAATAAAAATAGCCAACTTATCAGCTTAAATGGAAGTAGTAGTAGTCATAATTTAAAATTCAGTAACCAAAATGTCATTTTGGATGGCTTTGGAATATATTATACGGTAATGAATTAACTATTCCATTACTTTGAATTTTGGGGTACCCATTAGCCAGTAAATGGTTTGGGAATTGAAATTTTTCAGTTTATAATCCACAAGCAGATAATTCAGTTGCCAAGAATATGTACTAACATACTGATATCTTTACATAGTAATCATTGCAAATATGAATTTAACACCAATATGTAACCCTGTGAATTAATGAAAACATATGGAATACACTCACTATGGAACAGCTATACAGAGTTAAGAGCAAGTAGATGTTTTCTCATTCACCTTGCAGTTAATTCAAGGTTTCCAGCATTCAGTTCACCCATGAACTGCATCAGGGATCAGCAACACTGACACTTACAGGGTTTCTGACCTGACAGCCTCTGTGCTGAAGGTGCAAGATCAATGCCAGTGAAAAACAACCAGAAAGGCACACTGGCCTATTCAAAGTCAAAACCCGTTTCCTGCTTGCCCTTTGGTAATGCCTGACCTGTTAAATACTTCACTGGCACCTGACTCTTCTCCAATAATGCTTTAAAATACGTGTTTAGGGGCGCCTGGGTGGCTCAGTCGGTTAAGTGACCGACTTTGGCTCAGGTCGTGATCTCACGGTTTGTGAGTTCAAGCCCCGCGTTGGGCTCTGTGCTGACAGCTCAGAGCCTGGAGCCTGCTTCAGATTCTGTGTCTCCCTCTCTCTGCCCCTCCCCTATGCACGCTCTCTCTCTCAAAAATAAACAAACATTAAAAAATTTTTTTTAAATAAATAAATAAAATACACATTTAATGCATGGAGAGCATCATTCTCTTCCCTAACCTATATACTCTGGAAGGTGTAAGTTCCTGCTTTTAGTGACTTATCTGAGCCTCAATTAGAACACGAGCAGTTTTAAATCTATTCAGTTTCTGGAACCGGCACACGTCCTACACATGCCATCTTCCACCTCAAAATGAGTGCCAGAACAGGCCACCCATTCTTTTCTCCTTTTAAAGCCTTCATATTAGTTCTGAACTTGTTTTCAAACAGAAATGGGCAGGCCTACAAACCACAGACAATAGCATAGCCCCATTTTTTTCATACCTGTAAGTTTTCCATGAACCTCAGCCTGATGACTTCTGCTGTTTCTGGCTAATCAACTAGATCACATCAATCAATAACCAGGCAGTTACTTTTTTAACGGTCTTCTCTGCCCACTGGTCAATTAATTCTAGGGCAGGATAACTCCTACATGCACTGTAGAAAATGGAATAGTCTCTTTCAGACTGAAAGAATATCATTAATTCCTGCACCTATTCAACAACGATCTGACTCTAAAGAGTGATGCCACTTTCCAAAGTCCCATTAAGTGAGGTCCTGAGGCTCCCACATTCAGACCACAAGGCTAGGATAATGGAGGTATTTGCAGGAGGCTCAAGGGGTTCTCACAAAGGCCGATGTTAAGACACTCACACTAGAAAAGAGGAAAACTACAGAGACCAGGTCTACTTGTTCACTTGCCTCGGTCTGGGGAATAGGATATTGCCACGGTGGATGAAGACAGGCGCTTACTCATGGGAGGCTCCGTCTGCTTTGGCAAATTCATGGCTGATGTTGAAAGTTTGTCACATGCTGCAGAGAAACGCATTAAAGACATTGGTATTCACACCATTGTAGATCGAGAAACACATATCCCAAAGTGTTCTTCCTGTCCTCATCCACACGTTTCCTAAACTGCTGTGGCACAGCACACTTCTTCCATCATCCTGCTACATACTTAGCCTATCTGGAAATGCCCAGGCCACGGCAGTCATCAGTCTGAAGCAGGATCTTCTCTTCAATTTCAAACGTTCAACCTCACTCAACTGTTCAACTAAAGCCACACTAATCCCACCAGCAAATCAACTCCTTGTGTCCAGGGACTTTTAAGCACATTCAGACTACACAAAAACAAAACCAGTCTAGACACAGAGACAAATCACCACTGGAAAATGTTCTATGGTCTGAGACTGAGCTGAAACCAGACTTTCTGACAGTTATCTACAGGCTCAGGTTGGAGAGAGAAGTAATGTGTACTGCAAGAAGCTGTATTTAAAGCAGAACCACCTTTAGCAGCTGGTTTCTTCCTCTTCTCAAGAGATGGGATCACAATGGCCCTTTCTCTAGTGCTGTGACTATTTATGGTTAGGATTTTAACACATGATCTGGGATCTGGTGTTCTTAACTTGCAGCCGTTATTTTATTTTAGACTGGTTTCTAAATTAAACCATTATAGCAAATGAAGAGGTGCTGATAGTGCCGTGCCACGCCCTATCAAAGCCTGAGGCAAAAGGAAAGATGTATGCCCTTGGCTTTAAAGGAAGCAAACTCATTAATAATATTTTCAAAATCTACTCCTCTCCTCATACTGTTTTCAAATGTGAAAATTGCCATGTTTTACAATGTGTCATCAAATGACAATCTTAAGTAATTTTTAATTGTCTTAAGCTGGAGTGAAATTATAATAAATTCTATTTTGGTATAAATAAAATATTTAAATTTAAAATGATGTGAGATTTGGTGCGCCTGGGTGGCTGAGTCAGTTAAATGTCCGACTTTGGCTCAGGTAACGATCTTGCGGTTCATGAGTTCAAGCCCCGGGATGAGCTCTGTGCTGACAGTTCAAAGGCTCAAGCCTCCTTCAGATTCTGTCTTCCTCTCTCTCTCTCTCTTCATTTCCCCCACTCATGCTCTGTCTCTCAAAAATAAATAAAAATATTAAATTTTTTTTTAAAAAATGATGTGAGTTTTAGTAGACCTACTCAATTTTTCAGCATTTTTTCTGAGTACTTCAATGTTCTGAAAAAAAAATTAACCAGTAGAAATTACATAAAACCAAGTGTAAAAGGGTACACATTTCCCCTTTTGCTGTAGGCTCCGTTATGGCTGACTCAGTATGGTACTCGCCTTTAGAAATTGGATATTTTGTTCATCATGGATTATTACGCATTTAGATTTATTCAAATATTAATTCATCTCGATAACTTAGATCTTTGGTAATGCTTTAAATTGTGTGTCCAAGTCACATATTGTGCTTGCCTCGCCCTGGCCCGAGCCCTGCGTGTGATTCCCAAGGGGTAATTATCAACTCCTACCTACTGCCCCTCTCTGTTAAGGGAAGACCAGTGCCACATTAGAGTTAACTTGGCCCATGCAGCAAAGTGTCTGCTACTCAGCAACACCAGTAAGGATTTTTCTTTGTCAAAGGAATGCTGGAAGCCAAGGATATTTATTCCTACTGCTGTAACTTGACCTTCCGTATTGCTGATAAATACTGCATCCTGTTTACATCTTGTTTTTCTTTGCCAGTCAAAGATGGATTAAATTTCTAAAGTCTTTATTAAATGGAAGCAAAATTTTACTAATTCTGCTCTTGTTCTAGGCACTAAGAATTTCCCAGGCCTGTATCCAAAAACAGAGAGCCTATTAGATAGAGTAAATCAAAAACAAAGCAAACTTATCTCCTTTAGATTTCCAGTGCTGGTACCGATAACCTCACTACCACTCTGTCTCAAACACCTCTTCCAGGAATCTATCATATTAACACACAGAACTCTCTAAGGGCACAGGTTTTGGTAACCAGAAGTGACTGAAACACCTTACTACTTCATGCCTAAAACCAGTAATTAGTGAGAGTATTAAAGATCTAAATGCACATAAGTCAAACACTGACAAGATTTTCAAGCAGCAGTTGGTGAGCTAAGGATGAAATGTCTCCAGGGCACTAGGGTGTAAGGCATGCACAGCTCCACGATGACAGAGGAACAAAGAAACATGGGCATGTCATTCACAGTTCTAGAAAAAAAGTTCTAAGGGGTCAGTCTAAGAAATCAACTAAGAGTGCTTGAGACAAACACGGTGATGGAGGAGGATGATCAGTACAGTCATCACAAAACGCCACGGTGCGGTGAAGCTCAGATATACCGTTGGTGGACTCGGCAGCGGTGGCACTGGTCCCTGGGTCCGGAGGAAGGGTGCTGGATGCTAAACCTAGAGGAGGGGGTGGGGTATTTTCTGATTCACCTACACAGCAAAAAATCAGAGCAAAGAGAGGTAAAAGAAAAAAGTCCCAATTTCTGGTTGAGTTTAGTTTCTAACTAGGAAATTAGAAAAAGTAACTGAAATAGGTTATTGACTTCTCCAAAAGAAAATAAAGTATATTCACTGACAGAGGGTAAAAGCACAATACAGCGAAGTCAAGAAACTGTACTACAAATGGAATCCATCTGTTTTCAGAAAAAGCTAATATACAACTCCTGTGTAACAGAATGACAAAATCACAGTAAAGAAGGCACTGGAGAGGGAAAAGCTACCCAGAGACTAGTAACAATCCACACATTACATTAAGCACTTGAAAATTTAAAGATGAGCATGAACTGGAAAATGAAATAAATAAGTCACCTTGAAACAAAATGGGAAGAGCAACAAAAATTAATAATGAGGAGGGAAAAGCCCCAGCCCCTTTTGGAGGGTAACCGCTGCTCAGCCTTTCTGGGTCACACTGCAGTAGTGACTTAGGCTACTGCCATTTGACCTTCCCTGAAATCAGAGTATACCTAGGCTTGCCATGTGCATCTGGTTAACCAGGCTCTGCATTCATTTTCTTTGCTTTTCTTTTGTTTTACCTCAAAAAGCCCAGTTACTGTATCAACTGCTGTTTGCTAGCAAAAATAATGCACAGACCCCCTTAATGAGAAATACATATACAGGAAGGTTGGCATCACAGCTGATAAAGGTACCTGCAGATAACTACAAAGCATGCCCCAGATCCCGTGGGCACCAGCCTGTGCCCACGATCTTCTGCTTGACCCATGATCTCCCACCTGGGCCCTGCAATGCAGGGATAGCCCTACACTCACCATCACGTCCTCCAGGCCCTGTGGCCAGTGAAGCTCCCCATGAGCACTTCTTCTTCATCTCCAGTTGCTGTGTGCGCTCCAGGGACCGACGCATCATCGCCTCCAGCCGCTCCTGCCCAGTTCACATAAGGAAGAGCAACATTAACCACCCAGCCCCACTGTGCTGCCGAGCGGTGCTCAGGGTGAGTCACCAAATGGGTTTCTCTGTGTTAAGCATCCAAAACCTAGGCACACGTGCTCTACATCACACCAGCGAGATCTTAGTGGGTGGAGAGTAAACAATGCAGCTAGTGCTGGCTCCCAGCCCCAGGGGACAGGCTGCTGCGGCAGCCAGGCCTTGATTTGTTTAAGAATAATGCCAGACAAGCATTAACTCCTTCAGGCCTGTCTCACGTCCCATTTTGCCCTATCTACTAGAACTAGAATTGTGCTCTGGAACCAAGTGCATGCTCTCTAGTAGAAAAGCATAAAGCATTCTCATTTGATAAAATTTAAATTAAAATATAATTTGAATTTTTGTAGCCTTAAACATAACTTTCTGGAGTATACATACATGGCTTTGAGATCTATTTTACCAAGACCCATTTTCATCTTAGAACTTCTTAAAGGGGAATCAATCGTTTTCTACATTGTAACATTTTCCTGCTACATAGTATTCTGGGCATAATGCTGCATATTTCAAAATTTAAAAGAGACAAGAGTAGGGAACCTTCTGGCCACAAAACAAAGCATCGATGCATTCTCAACAGTTAGACGGGGGGGTGGGGGGGGGGTGGTGAGGAGAAGAACTAGACGGTTTCTAGCCAGAAGAGAAAAAACAACAACAAAACAAAACAGGCTTTTCTCTTACCAGAGCATTTATTAAAAAGCACTCTCCTGTGTTACCAAAGTGTTATATTCATAAACTTGGGTCTGACGGCTGGCAAATATTTCCTCAGCACTGGAGTGAAGCTGTTCTAATTTTGCATTCTCCACCACCCCAATGACACTGCAAATACCAAATCCTCTCCCTGACTCTACTACAGAAAGCCTGAAGCAAGGAAAACAGGTACATGCTGATGCCCTTTTGCCTTCATAAAAGCCAACCCTGAGACGCTTTAGGAATCCTAGCCCAATCTAAAACAAAAAGATAACTATTTTCTCATGGCTTGAATAAAAAGCAAGCAAAATTAATTCAGGGAAGCACCAACTGAGTAACCATGACTTCAAAATCAGGGAAAGGCTCCTCCTTTATTTTACTTACTAGAAACACAGAAAGGTCGCTTATGAGGTGTCTGGATCTATCCCTTCTGTCTATACCAGAGAGATGGGATGTGCATTATCTACATCTCAGCTTCCTCTGCATAATTTTTCTCTGAATAGCACTTTGCTAAGACATGGTCTCTCCAGGGACCTCTGAGTAGAAAGGGGATTTTTTTTCTCCTGTAAATCTCAGATTTTTATTTGCTCTAGCTTTTGGCTGAGACTCTACAATTATGAGTGTGCATTTCCTAGCAAAGTCCTGTCCTCATGACCCTGGCCCATTAAATTCTGACAGCCAAACCTCAGGGCCTACCCCAAGAAAAGTTGGGGGTTTAGAGGGACTAGAACGTCTTGACTATTTGACACTTGAAGTACGGTCGCTTGAGACCAGGACTGAAAATTATTTCATTATATGGATTTAACATGAAATATTTAACCAGTGACCTAATACAAGTGTTGAAACCTTTTACCTCGAGTGAATTTAGTATTGAGTGGGTTATGGGAGATTTCCTACATGCCAGAAGGATCTCACAAGACACTCCTTCATTTACTAGGAGATCAATGACAACTAAGAACACCAAGACTTGTCAGCCAAACTGAGCAGCTACATAGGGGTATAATTACAAGAGAATGTTCACCCAAAGCTATACCTACTCCTGGACTGTTCCGTTACCTTAAAGAAAAAAAAAAAAAAAAAAAAAACCTCTGCCATCCACCCCCTACCCACTGAGTTGGTGCAAATTCCACTGTTAGAGATACATTCCTTTGAATCATAAGCAGGTTTATGAAAATGAAGCTATCCTGAAGAGAAGACACAATTACTCTGTGTCACACACTTTTGCAGAGATGATGAAAAACAGGTGGTAATCAAACTCTATAGTATGAGACTTATGGAACTCAAAGTCATCAGAATGGGATAATTCAAATATGTCAAAGCACTGGTCCACTTCACTCTTGTTAGAGGTTAGTCCTATATTGTATTATCGTGTGTGTGTGTGTGTGTGAGAGAGAGAGAGAGAGAGAGAGAGAGACAGAGAGAGAGGGAGAGAGAGAGAAAGAGAGATGAAAGGAGGGAGGGAGAGGGAGAGAGAGATTTTTCTATTCCTTCATTGGATGGAATGGAAATAATCCTAGATTTGGAGTCAGGAAATATGGCTTCAAATCGCACCTCTGCCTGCCACTTTCTAGCCCTATGACCTTGAGTTAATAATTTAACATCCTTGGGCATAAGTTTTCTATCTATAAATGGGGATGATATTGATATTTTTGTAAACTCCCATGTATACTTACCTAAAGTTTTTTCCTCACGTTAAAAAAAGTGGGGATAACAGTACCCATATCACCAGATCACTCAAGTCTATGAGACAATAACTAGCATAATATGTCCTTAACCAACACTAGCTGAATCCAGATTTGAATAGGAAAAATTATTATTATTTTTTAAAAATGTTCATTTATTATTGAGAGAGAGAGAGAGAGAGAGAAAGAGAGAGAGAAAGGGAGAGAGAGAGCACACGTGCGCTCAAGTGGGGGAGGGGCAGAGAGAGGAAAACAGAATGTGAAGCAGGCTCCAGGCTCTGAGCTATCAGCACACAGCCTGATGTGGGGCTTGAACCCACGAACCATGAGATCATGACCTAAGCTGAAGTCGAAGTCGGACACTTAACTGACTGAGCCACCCAGGCACCCCTAAGAATTTGCATTTCTAACAAGTTCTCAGGTGATGCAGATGCTGCTGGTCCTGGGACCTCAATGTGAGAACCACTGGTTAGAGGAAAGGCTGAGCATAACAGAGCATGCAAGGAAGTTCAATCACACCAGAATAACACTATTAATAAATATTATAGCTGCATACTGCATACTGAAATTCCTGCCAAATTCTCGTTCTCCTGAGTATCACTGGATAATCAACAGAGGATGGGGAAAGGGCAAGGTAGATTCTTGTCCTGAGAATGTCCTCTACTGGGTAAGCCTTAGTGGAAGGAAGGAATGAGGGGACCTCACCCTTGACCCCTTTAACTCTGGCCTTAGGTCTGCCTGGATGAACTCAGAGGAGAACCAAGACCAAGGTGAGCCACAGAGTTGGCTGAGGAGTGTAAAAGGCCTCCAGCAGGACACTGCACAGGCAGTGTCGATGACCCAGACAGCCATCTCTAGCAGGAGTGGAGAGCTGGCTGTGCCTTTTCCACTGCCCTTACTACATGTGTTCTGGGGAACAGTGTGCGGACAAGCCCCCAAGAGGTTATCAGTAGGGCTCTGCAGAAGGTCTTTCTCTTTACAAACAGATGTCTCATCTGGCCAGAAGGCCATGTAGTCGCCATGGCCCCATGCCAGCCAATGCCCTCTGAGAGTGGCTAGCTCTCAGTTTAATGAAATTTTCGTTTTTACAGTCAGCTTGGTGGATTTTGCTAGGTATCAAGCAGTAAGAGTATGAGAAGTTGTGATGTGTCAAAAAATCCCACAGAGATGAAGCTACTCTTTGAAAGAGGGCTTTCCTGGTTATCTGTTTAACATGAGGACCATGGAGTTGGCTTCACCAAACCCCATTTCTCAGGGGCTCTAGTCAGGAAACCATACTTCGCCAAGTGGAGAATGGGTGAGTATACTGTGTTGTCAGTCTTAACCCAAGTAGGTGACAAGGGTTTGGTCCAGAAGCCTCAGTCTTGGGAGCTGTGTGGCATGTAAGGATTAGAAGAACCCAATTTGAGGAGAAAGCAGCCTTCAGTGAGGGAATGAGCTCAAGCTCAGTATCTCAAGTGGATACTGGACACCCCCTTCCCCAGGACAGGCCTGACCAGCCTCCAGCCCTTCCAGTCCTCAAAAGCCCAGGAAGCCAGGCTGTTTGTGGTGCCCACTTCGGTACTAGTAGATAGGAAGCCTCCTGGCCAAGTCTGGGGCTCACCCACACAGACATGAGGAGTTACCAAAAGTAACATCATGGCAACTCTATGGACATGGAACCAGACCAGGGCTAGGAGGGAGGGGTGGAGTCAACAGGTCTTTTATAAGCTCCTAATACCAGACCCAGAGATGTAGGACTTGGTGGGCAACCTGAATACTTACTAATAAGCTACAGTAGCAAAATGGGCTGCAATGGAATGAACCATTCCTATAGAGACTTTTCCCTGGTTGACAGAGACAGAACATGATAAGAAGAAGAAAAGATTGGAGAATCTCCACAGCCATGTGCCACGCAGGCAGCAGCACTGCTGAAGATCTCCATCGAACCATGAAGGCAAATGCACAGGGTTTCCTCTGGAAAGGGGCTCCTGAAGTGCAGACCTATCCATCCTCTCCAAAGATCACCCACAAGAATGCCAAACAGATCTCGGTACCAGCAGACTGCTGACGCTGCTGTGGTTACCAGGCCGGCCTGTATGTGGAAAGTCCCTAAGCTCCACCTGGGACTCTGGGGGCCCTGAGGGTGGGAGCAGTGGCAGAGGACGGCTGCTGTTTCCTTGTGTTGCTACACAACCATGGGAGGCCCAGGCTCTCAGCCTTGCCCTTCTGTGTCCGGGGAGAAGAGGGAAGCAAGCTCAGCTTGTATGTGTCATGACAAAGGTCAGGCAGCATCCTCCACTCCCCACCATCACCCATCTTAGGGGTGAAAGGAAACACACAAGGCAAATAGAAAATTATCTGGAAGTGCAATTGCTAAAGATTCAGCTGAAGTCACTGAAGGGAGTCTAATATTTCCGAACATTACTCTGTACAAGGTGCTTTGCTGGGCACTTTCACAAATGTCATTTCCTTCGGGCACCTGGGTGGCTCAGTTGGCTGGGCATGCAACTTCAGCTCAGGTCATGATCTCGTGGCTCGTGGGTTCGAGCCCCACATCAGGCTCTGTGCTGACAGCTCAGAGTGTGGAACCTGCTTCGGATTCTGTGTCTCCCTCTCTCTCTGCCCCTCCCCACTTGTGCTCGGTCTCTCTTTCTCAAAAATAAACATTAAAAAAAATTATTAAAAAAAGTCATTTGTGACCACCTCTGTTTTGGGCCGAGGAGAGTAAGTTAGAGGGTTATGAGCAGCTATGTGACTCGCCCCCAGCTACCAGCTTCCTAGTAGTGGAGCTGGGATTTGCACAGGGAACAGATGAAGCCATGTAGCTATCAGGCCACAGCCAGAAATGGCAAAGTAGGGCTAAGACCCTTGCAATGACTTCCCTTTGCTAAGAGGAACAAAGAAATCGTTATCGTTATCATATCATATGGTATCGTATTGTATTTTAGAGAGAGAGTGTGTGGGCAGGGGAGAGGGGCAAAGGGATAGAGAGAATCCCAAGCAGGCTCCACACTCAGGGTGAAGCCCGACGTAGGGCTCAGTCCCACAACCCTGGGATCATGACCTGAGCCGAAATCAAGAGTTGGATGCTCAAATGACAGAGCCATCCAGGCACCCCAGAAATCACCATTTAAATAAGGGGTGTATAGGCAAAGATGGGTCTAACTGTGTGTGTATGTGTCCATGTGCACATGTTCATGTTTTTTTTTTAATTTAAAAAAGAGGAAGGGGCAAAGATGTATAGTGATAAACCATTCAGCAATTTAAAAAGATACCAAATTTATTCAAATGTCTCTGAATCCTATAGTGCTAGCGATTAACAAGCCTCTATATTGTTCATACTAAACGATGAGTCATTATATCTTATGAATAAAAAATGATCATCATCTGATACAAGGCTATGATTACATCCTTAAAATATAGTTAAGAAAATCTATACCCCAACTATGCTTTCTAAATATATTTTCAAAGTTTAGTAACAAAGGACTCTGCAGAGGTAATTACATTCCATTTCTTTTTAAAAAGGTAACTGGAGAGAAAGGATGATTAAAGCAAGGAACCACATTAAAATTTAAATATACTAGCATCTTTGTAGTTAAAGGCAAACTATTTGCTTTTCCAGCTATGAAATATGAGGACCATCACCCTCTGCCCTCACCCTCTCCTCTGCCTTCAGGTCCCTTCCTCTAGCCTCATGTCCATCCAAGAGGCACAGGCTCACAGCACAACCCCCAGGGCTATATTAGCAGGTCCCTATCCATAATTCCTTCTGAGTCTCAAATTCAGAGAACATTAGGTCTGGAAGAGGCCTCGGAGACTGCTAAATCCAACCCCTCACTTCAGAGATAAGCAAATATCCAGACAGGCCAATTGGCTTGTCCAAGGTCACAGAGAAAATTAACACCTGAGTTGAATGAGTAAGTCTCTTCATTCTTATTCCATTGTTGCTTTCACTATACCATGTCTTGCTGCTGAGAGAAGACATGGTATGAGATGTTTTCTGTACCCTAGAGCTGGGCAGGACACTCAGATGCCCTTGAGCACCAAGCCCCGTGTGAGCCACTGAGAGGCTTGGAGGTCCTTGGACCTTACCTCCTCCTCCCGGAGTTTCTGCTTCCTCTTCTCTTCCACAGCAGCCCTCTTCTGATCCTCCCGCTGCCGCTGCTCTTCCAGTTTCCGCCATCGCTCTTCGATTTGCTTTTCATACTGGAGCTTAGCTCTTTTCTGTTTCTCCAGGATTTGCTGCTCCCGGGCAGCTGGGGGAAGGAAAGCAGAAGAGAGGTGTCATTACCAGAGCACCCCATGCTGTTTGGATTAAGACCAAAATGTAGATACAAGACTGAGACCAAAAAAGGAGCCCAGTGGGATTCTAGGCTACAGTGACTGAGATGAAGGGTTCTGGCATGTCTGCCACTAGCTGGGTGACCCTGAGCATGCTAACCACATAATCCTCTTCTGTGAAGTGGAGACCATCATGTCTGCAAAATCACAATGTTGTGAAGATTAAATGAGGCAATGCACGGAAAGTGCACAGTAACTGCCCTACACATGGAAGCTACAACTATTATTGCTATCCTTAAGTGAGACTTGCCACAATGGGCAAGCCATACACTAGGTTGAGAAATGAGTTCTAAGGGTACATACACTAAAAAACATGTTAACTATGCATTTCTCATAATTAAGACATTGAGCGAGGCAAGGGGGTATAAACTCAAGACACTCCTCTCTCAAGACATTTCCTAAAACTATCTACCTGGCTGTGTCAGGGAAGGGTTCCCTGGGAGACGCATTGTGTGAACCAACCACCAGGAGGCAATCGGGAATTTGAAAGCTCATTTGTCTCAATTCAGTGGGGAAACCACTATTTACCTACCTCCCAGTACCCTGTGGGGAATACATCATACCCTTCTGTCTATAGTTTGCAAGAGGTAAGACAGCTTTTCTCAAATGGGTTCCCATTCTAACACAGAAAATGTCTTAACTGCTTATTTTCTCAGTTCTGATGATGGCCTTTCTAGATGCCCTAGAGAGAGCATAAGTGAGGGCACATAATGGATGCCTGAGGGGGCGGGGTCAGTGATTGTTTCTCATTCTTTACCATCTTATCCACAGTCTCTAGCAGAGTGTCTAGAACACAGCAGAAGTTCAATGTTTGCTAAATAAGTGTAGATTTACCCCCCAGTTCTTCATGTTCATCTAGCAATTGTCCTAGCTCTCTTCCCATTCAGTCATAAACTCCTAAGGATCTTCAGAAAACACACCACCACATCTTTATGCCTTTGTACCTAAATAGCCAAAGGGCACAACTTACCAAGACATTTTTCTCTCTCTTCTCGTCTTTCTTTAGCTAGTCTTTGTCTCTCATCAGATCTTAAAAATCCATCCATGCCTATAAAAAATATAACATGATGAAATTATTTTTCCCTCTTTCCCTATCTGGTGAGGGTGAGGGGCCACTGGTCCCACACCCTGGGTGTGGCCATACACATACATCATCCATCACCATCACCATCATATGGGGGCCCAATCCACCATTCCCCACCACACACACACACACACACACACACACACACACACACACACACATACACGGCCAGGCCCTGAGAGCTGAGGGGTGACAGTCACAGCTTCACACTCACCCATCAAACTGCTATAGTGGCCCCAATCCCAATCCTGGAGAACCACACTCTTTCCCTAGTCCTCTGTCCCCAGGACTGGCCCTGGAGGGAGTCAGAAAGTGCAGTTAAGTGCCAAGAAGGTCTGGCAGTGTGCAGAAAAGCACACCAGGCCTCCCTGAGCCTGGCTCCCGGGGAGATGAGAAGCACAAAAGTGGACACAACTATTACACAGATAGTGAACATTCTATTTTCTGAAGGGAGCCAACTGCTGAGGGACATGTACAAGCTCCTTGAGTAAGCACTGAGAAATACAACATTGAATTTTGACTTTGGAACGGTTCTGTTAAATATGCTTCAATGTCAATCTTAGTATTTTATTTTTTTTACATTTTTTAAAACATTTATGTGTGTGTATGTGTGTGTGTGTGTGTGTGTGTGTGTGTGTGTGTGAGAGAGAGAGAGAGAGAGAGAGAGAGAGAGAGAGAGAGAATGAATGAATGAATGAATGAATATGAGTGGAGGAGGAGCAGAGAGAGACAGGGAGACACAGAATCTGAAGCAGGCTCCAAGCTCTGAGCTGTCAGCACAGAGCCTGATGCAGGGCTCAAACTCTTGAACTGTGAGATCTTGACCTGAGCTGAAGTCACATGCTTAACTGAGCGAGCCATCCAGGTGCCCCTCAATCTTAGTATTTTAGAATCAGAAAAAAAGAAATATAATGTGCTCCTGTTTGTCATTTAAATACCTACAACAAATAAAATGGAATAGAGGACAGCCCCCCTCCACACCCCCTGACACAAAATGTCCAGGAAACAACCTAGGAGCTCCACATCTCTACCCATCTTCTACAGGATCATAAAGAGCTTTTTGAATCAAAGACCAAATGATCTTTATGGTCATTTTAGGATTACAAATAATTTACTGCACTCAGTCACAATCAATCATTCAGGAGCATTACTTATATAACGTTCAGGCACAACATCTTAGAGAAATCAGCTTCTGTGTTAGTACAACCAGATTCACTTTCATGGTGCCTAGACCCTCCTTTCTGGTAATATCATATGCTGACTTTATTGTGTGCCTTGCTGCCACAGTTACTGCACCTCTTTTGGAGAGGTTCCTGTGACTGTCCAGGGGAAAGACCTGGAGACTTGGACTCAGTGTAGGTAGGAGGAATACAGATAGGGATGGATGTGATAAACACCAGATTGTCACAACTTCCCATGAGCATCTGATTTTGCAACCTGGATTGTGTATCAGGCATACTGAAGCTCAAGACTGAAATGCTAGAAAATCAACGTGGACTATAAGTACCATTACCCATGTCTGTTTTTAGTCAACTTTTTTTTTAATGTTTTATTTATTTTTGAGAGACAGAGCATAAGCAGGGGAGGGGTAGAGAGAGAAGGAGACACAGAATCCAAAGCAGGCTCCAGGCTCTGAGCTGTCAGCACAGAGCCCGATGCAGGGCCTGAGCCTGAACCGTGAGGACATGACCTGAGCCGAAGTCAGGCACTCCATCGACTGAGCCACCCAGGTGCCCCATGTTTTTATTTAGTCAAGTCTTAATAATTATGATGCTACCAACAACATGATCATCATCAAGAATCTGAAGGCCCTACAGAGAACAAACTGAGGGTTGATGGGAGTGGGGGGTTGGGGAAATGGGTGATGGGCATTGAGGAGGGCACTTATTGGGATGAGCACTAGGTGTTGCATGTAAGTGATGAATCATGGGAATCTACTCCTGAAGCCAAGACTACACTGTATGTTAGCTAACTTGATGATAAATAAAAAATAAAAATAAAATAAATTGAGGACACTAATCTAAAAAGAATCTGAAGATCCAATTTCTTAGATCATCATTGCTGGCTCCCCACAGTCTGATCTCAAACTCTCTTCCCAACTTGACCTTAGCACTGGCCCTTTCTTCCACACACCTTCTAGCTCAAAACACTCTTTCTCTCACATCCTCCTTGTACCTATTAAAACCCCACCCACCTTCAAGATCCCACAGTTCCCCAGACCCCATGATGCTCTGTGCTCCCATACAGTTGGCAGAACCCTCATTTCATTCTTCTTGGCTGCAGAGTTCTCCTCTGACTCAGTCTCCTTGGAAGGAGGGAGAGGCTACGGAGGCAAGGGTGGCTTATGTATTTCTGGGTCACCTCAGCTCAGGGCACTGTCCCCCAATAGTGCCCCTGAGGTGTACATACAATGCTCAAAGGTAGGTATGTAGTCAGTGAAAGGGAAACAAAACCAGGTTTCTCTTTTCTCTGGCACTTTCAGGCTCTAATATCTCCCTCAAGAGTTTAATTAATAAGATTTTTTCTGTGTGAAAAGTTACAAAGAGAAGCTTAGGACCCCCGAACAGATGCTTGTTTCTGTCAGCACCTATATCAACCTGTCCATCCTAGAGGGACCTAACTTTATTGTCCATGCCACCTTTCAGATGTTTATGGGCCTGCCCTCTATCTGAGGTACAGCCAAAGAAACACTGAAAATGTTCTTCAAAAAGAAGAAAAAAACCTGAAGGTTTAAAATGGCCAAGCACATTTGGAACTGGCCACATTACCCAGAGGCTTTACAAACAGAAGTCACTCTGTTCCTGGGATATGCATGATTTTAGGCTGCCCCCTTGTGGCCACTTGTAAGAGTCACAGCTACAAATCCTTTCCTTTCCAGAAAATCTTCATTATGCTCATAGTCATCATCATGTGCTTCAGAGTAGGAGGTGACGCAGTTCCTATGCACTTCTTGGATTTACTTGGCTCAATCACCCTATAATGGAGGTACTCTATTTCAACCCTCATAGGCTCAGAAATGGAGGCACAAAGAGGTTAATTAACATGTCTGAAGTCACACCATCAGAAAGTGGAGAAGCCAGATCCCAACCGAAGAATCTGACTCCAGGACTCACACTCTTAATTACTGCTTTACTGCTAAGGAAGAAATGTAACAACTTGATCTCCATGCCCATGAATGAAAGCTGTGACCCAGTATCACACACAGGGAAGAAAAAATCTCATCCTTGTCCCAGGAATAAGCCTGCAAATGTGGAGAGAGGTATAAATCTAACTCATCAGAGAAGTATCAAGTAAGCACTGCTGTGAGCCAAGCACTGACCGGCTGGGCGCAGATCTGGCCACTGCTCAAGCAGACTAATTATTTGCTTCCTCTTCAAACTAACGGTTTGGAAATGTTTTAGAGAGGCTGATGCTGGGTGGGTAAAGGGAGTAGCCAGAGAATCCTGGAGACAACTATGAAAAGCAATTCTCCTTTGGCCTGAGGAGGGTGAAGTGACTCAAACAGTCCAAATGGGTAAACTAGAGTCTCTGTACAGTCACACGGCAGCCACAAGCCACATATGACTACTTCAATTTAAAATAATCAAAGTTAGGGGTGCCTGGGTGGCTCAGTCAGTTAAATGTCTGACTTCAGCTCAGGTCATGATCTCACAGTTTGTGAGTTTGAGCCCTTGCGTTGGGCTCTGTGCTGACAGCTCAGAGCCTGGAGCCTGCTTTGGATTCTGTGTCCCCCTCTCTCTCCGCCCCTCCCCACCCTTGCACTCTGTCTCTGTCTCTCAAAAAATCAACATTAAAAAAATTTTTACATAACCAAAATAATCAAAATTAAATGCTATTAGGGGCTCCTGGCTGAGTCAGAAGAGCATGTGACTCTTAATTTTGAGGTTGTGAGTTCAAGCCCCATGGTGGGTGTAGAAATTACTTAAATAAATAAACTTAAAAAAATTAAATGCAGTTAAAAGTTTAGTTTCTCAGCACACTGGCCACATTTCAGGTACTCACTAGCCACATGAGGCTAGCAGCTATCATACTGGACAGCACTTAAAAGAGAAGTCTGGCAGCTCCTTCCTGTGATTCTCTCCCTTAACACTTAGCTACTCTGGGACACATGGATAAGGAAGATCTCATAGTTCTATCAGGGTTGAGCTTTGCTGAATAAGTGAGACTGGGTTAGGGCCTCATTCCTCCACACAGCATCAGCCTCTCCTGATTGCAAGAACTGTCAAGCAATCATTTCTAGAACATTCATTTGAAGAGAAGCCACATAATTAACTCATATCTCCATCTTCTATCTTGTAACTTTCCATGACTCTGCAGGAGCCCCGGCTGAGAGGCTCCAGGCTTATCCTGGGGTAGAGCATGAACCACACAGCCCCTTTTTGTTAGGGGCCATGGACTTAACCAGTTATTACCATTAGTGCAACACAGTCAGAGGAATCAAGGCAGATCATGATTAACACAGCAAAGGCAATTAATACATGAACATTAACAATACCAAGAGACCTCCTCTAAAATCATGGTATACTTATAGGTTAATGCTGAATTTGGTTCCTAAAAGTAGCCTTCTTCCTGTATGGCCTGAAACCTTAAAGTGTTTATAGTTTTCTTACTCAATCATCCTTTGTCCATTGTACTTTGTACTATATGCATATCCTTGTCTCTCTTTTATTAAACCAGAGACCCAATTTTATCTCTGAACCCCATGAGAACAGATGGAGAATAGAACTTGCCAGGGGGTAGGGAAGAGGGGCAGAAGGGAGGAAGTAGGTGGCTACAAAAGGGCAGCATGAAGGATCCTTGTGGTAATGGAAATGTCCTCTATTCTTAACTGTACCAGTGTTACTGCCCTTGTTGGGATAGTATACTGCAGTGTTGCAAGTTAGTGCCATTGGGGGAAAGTGGGTAAAGGGTACCTGGGATCTCTCTGTAGTATCACTTATAACTGCATGTGAATCTACAGTAACTTCAAAACAGAAAGTTTAATTTAAAAGAATCTGGCCCGAGAGTGAAGGCCTTAAGGAAACCCAAAACAAAGAGGAGCAGAGAACACCTTCCTCCAGGTGCCCCACCTAGGAAAAGGACAAGGAGTGCCCATGTCAGAGCCACACCTGCCCCATTCCTGATGCAGTAATGCTTCCCAGGACAAGAGTGTTGAGGTAATGGGCACCATTAAAATGGAGGCCTTTTCCTGGGCAATTCATCCCTATGGAAGTGCGAATGAAACGGGGATACTGAGCAGCTAAACAACTATTTCATGTTAACAGAATAGCATAAAATTTCATGCTTCACTGATGTGCTCTTGCTTGGAGTAATTTCCCATTATCCTTGGGCTGCAGCAACACATTTTTTTTATTAAATTTTTTTTAATGTTTATTTATTTTTAAGAGACAGGGAGAAAGAGTGTGAGCAGGGCACAGGCAGACAGAGAGGGAGACACAGAATCCAAAGCAGGCTCCAGGCTCTGAGCTATCATCACAGAACCTGACGTGGGGCTTGAACCCACGAACCGTGAGATCATGACCTGAGCCGAAGACGAACGCTTAACCGACTGAGCCATCCAGGTGCCCCTGCAGCAACACATTTTTAAAAACTAATTTTAAAATGAATGAATTTTATTAGCCTGAGCACTCTCTCACTAGAATATTAATGAACTGTTATCAATTATTCATGGTACTGGTAATAACCATTATCAAAATACAAAGTTTTCAGGGGAGGCCAGCTGTGTTCGACTTTTAAAAATTAATTGCATTAAATGAATTTTAGGGTCCTCTTGTTGGCTCAGTCAGTTAAGTGTCCAACTCTTGATTTTAGCACAGGTCATGATCTCACATTTTATAGATTCGAGCCCTGCATTGGGCTCTGTGCTGACAGTGCAGAGCCTGCTTGGGATTCTCTCTTCCCTCACTCTCTGCCCCTCCCCCACTTGTGCACGTGCTCTCTCTCTCTCAAAATAAATAAAAATAAGCTTTTAAAAGAATAAATGAATTTTAAAGAAACCTTCCCAATCATACTCATATCAGTGCAACTGAGTCAGTGTCCAGAAAAAAGAAAGGGAACCAGGAATGAAGAGCTTATCAAATGGGAAGTCCAATGCCAGCCAGCCCCCTCCTGTGGGGGCTCTCCCCTCTGTAGACTGGCAGGCATGGATGCATTCACATCTGTGGTGACTCATCTAAGCACATGAAGACCAGTGGTTCTCAACTATGGCTATGCAGTGGAATCACCTTGATAGCTTTCACTTAATTACTTGCTTACTTACTTATTTAATTTGAGAAAGAGAGAGAGAGTGCACACAAGCAAGAGAAGGGGCAGAAGGAGAGAGAAAATCTTAAGCAGGCTCCATACTCTGTGAGAAACCTGATATGGGGCTCAATCCCATGACCCTGGGATCATAACCTGAGCCAAAATCAAGAGTTGGGCCCTCAAATGAATGACCCAACCAGGTTCCCCACAGAGCTTTTAAAAAATGACAGATGCATGCATCTCCCTCCCAGAAGCTGACCTACTATCTCAGGTGTAGCCAGGGTAGTGGTGCTTTAAAAGCTTACATATGAGGGGCGCCTGGGTGGCGCAGTCGGTTAAGCGTCCGACTTCAGCCAGGTCACGATCTCGCGGTCCGTGAGTTCGAGCCCCGCGTCGGGCTCTGTGCTGACAGCTCGGAGCCTGGAGCCTGTTTCCGATTCTGTGTCTCCCTCTCTCTCTGCCCCTCCCCCGTTCATGCTCTGTCTCTCTCTGTCCCAAAAATAAATAAAAAACGTTGAAAAAAAAATTAAAAAAAAAAAAAAAAAAAAGCTTACATATGATTCTAACATGCAGCAGGAGGACTGAGAATTGTCCTAGCCCACTATTCCTCCCACTGAGGTATGCATCAGAACCAGTTGGAGGGCTTATGAACTCTGACTGAGGGATGGCACCCTCAGAGCTTGTGATGGAGTGGTCCTGGGGTGAGCCAGAGAATCTGCCTTTCTAACAAGTTCCCAGGTAAGGCTACTGGTCCAGGGCCCACATCTTGAGAATTGCTGTTCTAGACTATGCTGATCTACAGGGCAAGGCCCTGCCTGTAGCTCCTCTGTGGATGTGCAGAAACCAGCAGAATGTGGGACTCGAAGTGGGAAGGAAGGAATGCAGAGAGATGATCCATCACTTACCTGCATCACCCCCCTCCCAACACAGCATTTCCCTTTGCCACAGTTGTTACTGCCCCACATGCTACAGTCTGGGCCTGTTCATTTACCCCTTGCCCTCTAAGCTCTTGTCTTACCTCTGAATCCCCAGTGCCTTACACATGGTACTCAAATACTTACTGAATGAACAGACCATGAATATTATGTCCCACTGACCAAAACCTCCCCATTTGTAGATCATTTCAACATCCTATCAGTAATATCTATAAAAACAACTAACATTTTTAAGCATCTTTGTACCTGTTATCCTGCTGGAATTAGGCAAGGAGTACAAAGGTAAATAAAGGAAACAGCTTTTCCCACTACGCCTCTTGCCTCTAAAATGAATCTTCCCTCTAAATTCCATCAGTGCTGTTCCTCTCTCAGCCATTTTCCCTCTTTAATCCAAATTTGGGTCCCTCTCTCTTTCATTTGTGGTTCTCAAGCACAAGAAGCTCCACCCTCCACAGGCCCTCTCTCATTGTCCCCCTTTTCAATCCATCTATTAGGATATATAGGCTTCTGGGTTTTTTTGTTTGTTTGTTTGTTTGTTTGTTTAGATTTTAAGTAATCTCTACACCTAATGTGGGGCTTGAACTCATAACTGAGATCAAGAGTCACATGTTCTACCAACTAAACCAGCAAGGCACCCCAATATAAGCTTCTTTTTAAAAAGATTTTTAAAGTTTATTTTATTGTGAGAGAGAAGAGACAGAGGGACAGAGAGAGAACCCCAAGCAGGCTATCAGCACTACCAGCACACAGCCCGACGTGGGGTTTGAACTCACAATCTGTGAAATCATGACCTGAGCCACAATCAAGTGTCGACACTTAACCAAGTGAGCCACCCAGGCGCCCCCTGATAAGCTTAAGGGAAAGGCCCAAGTTCCATTTCTTCCTGTAGCCCTGATGGCCTAGCATAATATTCTGTACACATTAAGCACTCAATAAATACTGAGTTCACAAGCACCTACTATGTGCCAGGCCTGGAGGGGATATTAAGACACACATTTCCTTATTTCCTATGATCCTCTGACAGCATCAGGACAAGGACATCATTCCTGTGGCTTCTGTATGACCTGACCCACTCATATAACTTTAGAAGACTCAGTTTCCCATATTTAAAAGGGACATGGAATGCCAGTTCTGGGGTCTCACCCTCTTGGAACACATCACCATGCTCTGAGAAGGCTAAATCAAACAGCAGGTCTCAGGGAAGTGCTCCAATCAACAGAGCCAATAGCTACCGCCAACTGCCAGCCTCTGAGTGTGTCACCTTGGCCCTCCAGGTGTCCCTCAGTAAATATCTCAAGTGAAAACCTCCCAGCCAAGCCCAGGCAATACACAGAACCCTGAGAAAGAAGGCAGCAATACAAACTGCTCAGTCTTAGTGAGCAGCACTATACTCACACACAGCACTATATTTGTTACACAGCACTATAACCAGAAAACCAGTCCACCGACCAACCAACAGCAAACAAGCAACACTTTCTGATCCCTCAGCATACAGGACCCAGATTATGCACCACCCTAGAATGCTCAGTCTCATGGCCTCACCAACCCTGGACCTTGGCCACTTGTTACACTTCTCAGCCTTAATTGTTCCAGTGATGGTTCATGTAGTTCCCTCACCATGCCCTGGAAGCTGCTCCTGCCACTGCCCCCAACAGAGGAGCCCCCATGCATGGCACCAGCTCAAAAGGAGTAACATAAACATCTTGATATTGACTAGGCCAGTCCTACAGAGACTTCCCACAGAGGCCAAGAAACATGACCCAGAGGACAAAGGGATTAAGGCCCTGTGGCATGCACTCTGAGACAGGAAGTGAAAACGGATGAATTGGTTGCCCTTCTTTCGACCAGTGAACTGCTCTGAGTCACTGGGATTCATAACCTCCCTGGACATGGCCTGTGGGTCCAAGCACCACTAGCTGTGTTAGGTTGCAAGGCGGTGGTCAGCTTGATGATGCAGCAACTTTTATTTCCTCTCCTTCCTTCCCGGGCTCACATACCTTTCCCCTCATTGTCAGTTCCCAGGGAGCATACCCTTCAATAAAGTGCTGGTAGGTGTAAAAGAGGACTGGAACCTGTACGTGAATGTTCATAGCAACATTATTCATAACAGCCACAAAGTGGAAACAACCTAAATGCCCATCAACTATTGACTGGATAAATAAAACATGGTATCTCCATATAAAGGAATACTATTCAGTCATGAAAAAGGAATTGAGGAGTTGATGGACTGTTAATGGGTGCAGGATTTCTTTTAGGGGTGATGAAAATGTTCTGGTATTAAACAGTAATAATGGTTGTACAACGCTGTAAATGTACTAAAAGGCACAGGAGTTTATGCTCCAAAATGGTAACTGTTATGTGAATTATGTTGCAATAATTAAACTCTGAAGAAAGAAAAAGAAAACAAAATATAAAACCACCTTGTAGAGGGCTCCACAAGATTTAAAATCCACGGCCTAGTGGGGTGCCTAGGTGGCTCAGTTGGTTAAGCATCCGACTTCGGCTCAGGTCATGATCTTGTGGTTCATGACTTCGAGCCCCGCGTCGGGCTCTGTGCTGGCAGCTCAGAGCCTGAAGCCTGCTTCAGAATCTGTGACTTCCTCTCTCTCTGTCCCCTCCCCAGCTCATGCTGTCTCTCCCCAAAAAATAAATAAATAAACGTTAAAATCCATGGCCTAGTTAATCTCATCTGTGGCCTTCAAGTGTCCCAACTTACTGGTTTTACTTTTTCCTCTCAAGTATCTAAATGATGTATCTTGTTCCAACAAAACATTTTTCATAGAACAAGAATGCATGTGGCTCATTTGAGCATGTAAAAATCATATATATATATATATATATATATATATATATATATATATATATATATATCTGCCACACAATCTCAAGATCTTTCTTATATTGTATAAAATGGGGAGCAAAAATGATTGTTTCCAAGTTTAAAGAAAGAGAAATAAGTCTGCTTTCTGTTTAAATATATATTTTTAATGTTTATTTATTTTTGAGACAGAGGGAGAGACAGAGTGCAAGTGGGAGAGGGACAGAGAGAGAGGGAGACACAGAATCTGAAGCAGGCTCCAGGCTCTGAGCTGTCAGCACAGAACCTGACACAGGGCTCGAACCCACAAACCATGAGATCATGACCTGAGCCAAAGTCAGATGCCTAACCAACTGAGCCACCCAGGCACCCTTGTTTAAATATTTTTAACTTTTAAAAATGTATTCATTTAATTTTTTTAGAGAGAGCAATCAAGCAAGTGAGCACAAGCAGGGGAGAGGGGCACAGGGGGAGAGAGGGAGAATCCTAAGCAGGCTCCACTCTCAGCATGGAGCCCAACACAGGGTTTGATCCTAGGACCCTGGGACCATGACCAGAGTTGAAATCAAGAGTCAGACGCCACTCTGACCAACTGAGCCACTCAGGTGCCCCATGTCTGCTACTGTTTGTTTAAAAGGGGAGGAGATGAAAAAATGTGAATAAATGATAAATGTGTTATGGTAAATAGTTATAATTATATGAAATGATATATGTGAAAAACTTTCCATTATGCTAAATGCTCATGAAATGTTAGTGGCTATTATTTTTAGGGGGGTTATATTTGGAGATTAAAGATATGGAGACTCAAAATTAAGTCAAGAGACCCACCCACTGTCCTATTAAGTAGGAGGATTCTCATTATTTCTCTGACCCTTAATCCACTGTGAATTTTCCTAGACTGTGCTGCACTCCTTGGGGAGAAAAGGTAGGATCAGATTCAAATCAATGAAGGGCAGGAAGGTGAAAATTCCAGGAAGGGGTAATGGTATATGCAAAAATGCTCTAGAAAATAATAAAGCCTGAAATTTCATTGAACTTCAATCCTACCAGTCTACACTGAAAATCATTGGACAGGATCTAGAACCTTTTTCATCTTTGCATGAGGGTAGTGTTTTTGTTCAGAAAGTATCACATATTCCTGACTCATATTTTTCAATTAAAATCTCAAAAATAATTACAATGCCAGAGGGTCACTAAATTTTCAAATTAAATTTCGTTTAATGTGGAACTAAATCTCAATTCTCAGTAGACCTTGTCAGCATCCACCCATACTTTGAGATGACTGCTTTCTGCAGTGGATTATGATGAAAGCCAACAGTACTAACAGGTAAAGAAGATTCTTGTTTGGCAACCTGATTTTTCTTCAAAATGAAATTCATATCCATTAAAGACGCTCTGAGAATAATAAATCAACCCCAACACTGTTAAAATCAGGGCTTAATCATACCAGTGTACAATGCACAAAAATTCCCCCAAAAGTAAATTTAATAATGCCTGATCGGTACTTTTGAGATCCCAAATCAAGGAATTACAAGTAGAAGAGCTCTCAGAGGCCCAATTCAACCCTCTACTTGGGGGGAGGAGGAGAGGGACGGGGAGGGGAGGGAGAGGGGGAGGGAGAGGGGGAGGGAGAGGGGGAGGGAGAGGGGGAGGGAGAGGGGGAGGGAGAGGGGGAGGGAGAGAGGGAGAGAGAGAGAGGGAGAGAGAGAGGGAGAGAGAGAGGGTGAGGGAGAGGGTGAGGGAGAGGGAGAGGGAGAGGCAGAGGGAGAGGGAGAGGCAGAGGGAGAGGGAGAGGGAGAGGGAGAGGGAGAGGGAGAGGGAGAGGGAGAGGGAGAGGGAGAGGGAGAGGGAGAGGGAGAGATTTGTTCCCTTTCATCCACCAGCAAAAGAACTGTCTTTATCCTCTTGGCTTCCTCCATCTGCCCATCAGATGTGGTGGATCAGTTCTTGGGATTTTGTTATACAGATGGAGGATGTAGGTAAAAGGGCTTCAGGACTGCAAGAAGTGAACCAGCTTTGATTAAGTGACTTTAGCAAGGGGAGCAAACCTACATGAAAGAAAAAAAGGGAGAAGGAAGGAAGTAAGAGGTGGACATGGGAGTCAGAAGCCAAGTTAGGGCTGCCTTTGTGTATATGTTCTGCCTAGGAGGTAAACACAGGAAGGGTTTCAAGAGACTCCTGGAAGGTATGGTATGTATAACACTGGGAGCCAGAAGAACAGGCAAAAAGTTGCAGGTTAAATTCAATCCTCTAACACTTTCCAAATCTCCAGTAAAGATAGAAATTGCTTTTAATCACTTTTGGCTACTGAGTTCTATTTCTTTGGCTATCACATGAATTTCTAGTATTTATTTTAGAAACAAATGCCTAGGCAGAAACTAACTTCAGGGGAATCAAGGATTACAGAGACCCTTCAGTGGCCACCAATTCCACTTTCTGTCTCTGATAATAGCAGAACTGGGCAGCTTCAAGTGCAATTTGTGTCTTGGAAAGATACCATTTCTCCCAAAAGCTTAATAACTCATCTGAGAATTTGGGGGGCAAACACTAATCCAGTGATTCTCAAACTTTAACACACATGAGAAGAATCCCCTGGAAGGCCTGTGAAAAACAAATTGCTGGGACCCACCCTCAGAGCTTCTGATTCAGTAGGGCTGTCAGGGCCTGGGAATCTCCATTTCTAACAAGTTCCCAGGTGATGCTGATGCTACTGGTCTGAGGACCACACTTTGAGAACCACTGATCCAATCGATTTCTCAAATGCTATAATCTTCTGAACTGGTTTAAATTCTATTTTTTTAAAGATTTTATTTTTAACTAATCTCTACACCCATGTGGAGCTTGAAATCACAACCCCTAGATCAAGACTCGCACGCTCTACCGACTAAGCCAGCCAGGTGCCCCTAAATTCTATTTTCAATGGTAAGAAAAAGTCATTATTACCACCTAATTCACTACTTTCAACATGTCTTTTTTTCAAGGATGATGTCATAATTTATACTTTTGAATGAGGCAGGGCTAGAGCTAGCTTTTATGTTCAACAGCCACTGATGTACTAGGATGAAGGTACAGATATCCAGGCATCAAAATAAATTTTAAAAAATGTATACAGACACTAAAGCATCCTTGAAAATAAAGAAGTGGGGAAATATGGAACTACACAAGAATATACACAAATCTATGCTGTTCTTATGTTTTTATAAAATATACTCTTATAGACTTCCTTTAAAATAGCTAACTGAATTATAGTTTCCAGAACATTCAGATGTGATAAGAATATTACTGACTCAAACGATCCCTAAATAATTTTCCTAAACAAAAATTGCACAACATAGAGAATGACAAGTTTTTTTTTGTTTGTTTTGTTTTTTTTTTAAGTGCAGAACTGGGTGAAGTCCAAACAATCGCAAAGAGCATAGCAGTTTGACATTAAGGTCGAACAATAAGAATGACTCTCCTCCTCACCATGGAACCTGGCACATAATCATCACCAATATGCCTCAAAATTCTCTGCAGAGGGTTACTGGAAGAAGGCAAAAGGGTGAAGTACTATAGCAAGTGCTCTCAGTCCTGTCTTCTATACAGTGGAGAGAACAGCAATCCCTATCTTACTCACAAGGAGGATTAAATGGGAGATCACAGGCACTGCTTAACTGTGCTCACCACATAGTAGGAGTTCAACAAATTGAACTATTCCTTGTGAACCATTCCAGCCAGGCTGTTCCTGTTTGGTGCTCTTCCTCTTCCACTACCGAGGTCTTCTGAAAACCAATCCTGCTACCTTTCCTTAGTGGGGCAATTAGGTAGAGGGCATGCAACAACACTAGGCTAAAACCAGGGCAAGCTTTCTTTTCCCATAAAAATTATACTAGAATGGGTATATACACACACACAAATAGATAGATAGATAGATAGATAGATAGATAGATATAGATATAGATATAGATATGATTTCTCATCTTCTGCTAAGAGTATCAATTACCAATCATCATTTGTATCTACACATGTAGACACATGCCCCTTCTGGTAAATCAAAAGAAATGAGATTCTGTCTTTAGCAGCATAAGTAGCTTCTTACTGAGAAAAGAATATGTAGGGGGCACCTGGGTGGCTCAGTCAGTTAAGCAGTCGACTTCAGCTCAGGTCATGATTTCATGGTTTGTGAGTTCGAGCCCCGCATCCGGCTCTGCACTGACAGTGCAGAGCCTTTGGGATTCTCTCTCTCCCTCTCTCTCTGCCCCTACCCCACTCACGTGCTCTCTCTCTCAAAATAAATAAATAAAATCTAAAAAAAATACATAGATGGCATTTCACAGACATTAATTGTTAAGGCTGTATATGATGATGTTCTTCACCACTTCGACAGTAAATTTCCCAATTATATTCATATACCATAATCAGCTGTCCCAGGAATACCCATTCCAGCAACTCAAATAAGCTCCCCAGAACCCAGTGAAAATGTGTCACAGTGCCCAGTTTCAGGAACTATACACATATTCACGGGCCAGACTCTTTTTTTAAAGGTACCATTTATTAAGTTCCTACCTCCTGCCAGGCATTACACTCTCCAAATGTTATTCAAAGCTCACAACAATCCTAGGAGATGGAAGGTACCCCCCTATTTTACAGATGAGGAAACTGACACTCAGAGTTATGAAATCATCCGAAGTCATAGCTGCTATGTAGCAAAGCATGGACTTGAGGCCAGTCTGGTTAACTCCCAAGCTGACAGGCACCAAGTCAGTACTGAGAGAAAAGGAAGGCCACCTAAAGGAAAGAATCATGAAAGTCCAGAAAATTGGAGCTATTCTTATTGGGAGCCAGGAAAATGGGCTCAGCCTGGGCTCACTCAAATCCTTCCTCAGCCCACACTGACAGTGTGACTACTGAGGAGGCTCCTAAGCCTTAGTTTTCTCATCTGTTGACTAGGGAACATAGTACCTATGTTATAGAGTAATGTGAAGTTTGAACTAGAACATATGTAAAGCTCTTAGCATGTGTTAAATGCCTAATAAATATAAGCTAATGGTATCATCACCATCATCATCATCATCGGTTTAGATGTGGCCCTTAAATGAGAATGTAAATACAAGTGCTTAGGACATATTAAGCTCTCAAATTACATTAATGTTCATCAGTATCATCATTATTATCACCCTCGCCACCACCACAATGGCTACTACTACAGTCTAGAACTAGCCCCTGATCCCCCATCATCTTTAAACCTTGCTTTCAAATCAGTAATGCCTTCAGCTTGCACCAGGCCTCTAGTCAGGAACCCACTGGGCATCTCAGGAACTCCTGCCTCTGCCTGCCAGGGCCCTGAATGTTAGAGAACTCTTATGCTAATGAGGGGGGTCTGGGTGAAGGCAATGTACACACTAGTCAAAAATCACCTGATGGTACACTTGAACTGTGTGCATTTTAGTGTATGATACCTATTTGTAATGCTACAACTGCTACAACAGAAAAGGCAAAGTTTAGCGCTGGGTGACCTGCCATATGTCATTAGTGCCCCAGGCTGCAATGAATAACCCTGGATATCCCAAGCAACAACATTCTCACCATGACCATGGGACTCAGACTCTTAAGGGAAGCATGGGAGACAAGAGGTATGCCTCACCAGAGCTAGTGTGGAAACTGAAGTCACTTGCAAAGGTCCAGGGAGGATAGCTCAAAATGCAGGTTCTTAAGAAAGCACCTTGTTATTCAGGAGATAAGGAGGTCTAACAAGCTGGCTCCTTGGTTCTGAACCCTGCCTTGAAAATCCAAGTTCACCATTAACCTTTAATTAACTGTTTGCACCCACACCAGATCCCAGCTACCAATGTCCAACCAGCCTCTTTTCTTTTTTTTATTATTTTTTAAAAATTTCTTCATTTTTGAGAGACAGAGAGAGGCAGAGTGTGAGTGGGGGAGGGGTAGAGAGGGAGAGGGAGACAGAATCCAAAGCAGGCTCCAGGCTCTGAGCTATCCACACAGAGCCCCATGTGGGGCTCCAACTCAGGAACTGCGAGATCATGACCTGAGCTCAAGTCGGAAGCCTAACTGAGCCACCCAGATGCCCCTAACCAGCCTCTTTTCTACAGCCACCAAGAAAACTTCTTTGTTGGATCACTTCCCTATTCATGCGTAAAGCTTGGCTCTGGGGGCTTCTTCTTGGTTCCATCCATGTGGCCTACCCAAAGGTAACCCAGTCAAAGGACCTTGAGCAAATCCTTTCATACCTCAGAGCTTCCAGCTGCTCTTCTGTAAAGCAGGAACGTGATATCACTACCTACCTTAGAGTTATTGGGGGGGGGGGGACTTGTGAAAACATGTGGCAGCAGGAGTAGTCACAGTTGGCCCTGTTCCCCTAATGATATATGAGAACACACACCAAACAAGTTGTGGCAGATGCTCACTGGGCCCAAGCCCTGAGCCACGGAATCATAAGCTCCACATTTCTTTCTAGTCTTCCCAAGAGCCCCACAAAATTCCCCCAGGAAACCCCCCACAACTTCCCTAAGAGGTCACAGTTTCCATTCTAAGACTTGTTCTGCCTTGCTGATTCAACTAGAGGTTGAGAGGAACAAAATCAAAGGTACCTAAAGGAAGACAACAAACAGCTAAAAATTTCAACCCGATTAATTACTAAGCACCTTGATGCACAAACTTATCTTCCACCCTGGCTCTTCATCTGGGAGTCAAGAGTTACCTGGATTTCTGTGTTTCCAAATTATATTCGATACAACTATATATCATTTCAAAAGGACTCAATATGCACAGCATACTCTATTCACAACATGATTTGCTAGTTAAATGAAATCTACATAATTTTCCCTCTACCATTCTGAGTTCTTGGCTGGGACTGTCTGTAATACAAAGAGAAGTGTAAATATTATCTTCAGCTAGAGACCTGTGAGAAATAAGTCCACTGACCCAATCAAAGGAGGGATTCGGAGACTCGCAGCACAGGGAAGCAAGGGTTTAACTGACGTTCTTGCAAGACCGGGTGTCTGTTGGACAGGCACATTCTGGGCAGTTACAGCAGACAATTTACCTTCTAGCGTGCAAGTCCTTCCCCTGATTCCTCGTTGGCTGAGCACCACAGAGGTTACAGCCTTACCCGGAAGTCGCCTGTGCCCATGTAAGGCAAAAAGTAGTCTAAATGGAACAAATGTATATTCCTTGAGGTGATGCAGAGACTTCAGTTCTTTGGTGCATGCTCACTGCAAAGCCCACAAAAATTAAGGCCACGAAATGGAGAGGGGAAGAACGAGGAACCTGCTGTGCAGATATGCCTCTGAGGTAAAAAAGTTTACCCTGGTAATAGCTCTCTTCCTGGTATAGGCCCCCTTTGTATTACAAATTATAATAAAAGTAGACTTGCCTTACAAAATAATCCTTACGTCAAAGAAGCATATTTTTTGAGAGAGAGAGAGAGAGAGAAAACATATGTGGGGGAGGGACAGAGGGAGAGATAATCTTAAGCAGGCTCCACGCCCTCAAAGATGCATATTTTGGGTGGCATATTCTGCTACCCTTCAACAGATAAGCACAGGGCTCACCACAGCAACTGGGTGCCTCCATGCTGCGATCCACCTTCCCAGCCTTTCTTGGCATGTGGTAGCCACACAATCACATCCCCTCCCCATCTATGCCCAACTCCCCCACCCCCATGTGTGTTTCTGGTCATCACAGAATTGTTTGCAGTCACAAGAATTTGGACTCCACCCATTCTGTCAAGGGTGAGATCGATCTCTCTCTCTCTCTCTCTCTCTCTCACACACACACACACACACACACACACACACACACACACACAAAACACCAGAGCAGTGGGATATGGCATGAGGAAAGGGAGCAAACATGGAAAGCAGAGCAAGTATAGAGGTTTTTACCATGGACAGAGCACACAAGGCCAGGCGTCTGAACTTGGCCTCAGGGTCTTTTACATCTGGGGAGGCTCTAACACATGGCACTTTGGTTTGAGTATCCAGAGGCTCACTTGATGCAGGGTTCCAAGAAAGGGGTAAGGCTCCAGTCTGTAGACAGAATGACCCTTGAATAGCCCTCCCATACCCCAGAAAGTATGGAGAAGGCAGCTGGGAACACTGCCTGGGAGCAAGAGCTCTGGAGCCAGGTGGGCCTGGTTCCAATTCCAGTGAGATCAAGGAGCATCAATGGAGAGGGAGGGAGATGGAGAGAGAGAGGGAGGAGGGGAGGGGAGAACAGGAGGGGAGGGGATAAAGGGAGGGGAGGTAGGGAGAGAGGAAGAGGGGGAGAGAGTGTGAAAGAGTAAGTGTGTGTACTACTCAGAATTATCACTCAATAAATGTTAGGCATCAATATTTCTAAGCCTAAACCACCCAGGACTATCCTTCAGTGGTGGAGCAGAGGCAGGTTTTGGGGTTGCACACTTGGAGAAGTGGTTGTTTACAGTGAGGGTCATGTTGTGTGAAAACGCAAGCTCCCAACTCACCATCCTGAGATAAGCCTCAGAAAGGCCTTAGACATCTGGGAAAAGGGCCAAATACAGGGGAAAAGGCTAATTCTTACTTGCTTTTATCAGCAACAAAGTACAAGAGATTTACAAATGTTTCTTTTAAACTGTGGACAGAATCCAACAGGTAATAGCTGGCAAAGAGACATCAACTGTGCATTCCATTATTAGTACAGTCATTTGATGTTCTCTTCAGGGTGGTGTGTATGTTTGATGACCAGGAAAGTAAAAGATGTGTAAAGAATCCCAGAGTGTCACTGGAGGCCCTTCTGGCCAATCTTCAAACCACTCCTGGCTTAACTGCCCATAAGGCCCAGAGTCCCCAAGGTGGCAAGAGCTGTGCCCTTGAGCATAAGTTAGGCAGGCCGGAGAGCTTGTCCTGAGCCCCTTATTTTACCTTTTTCCTGGGTGTTTCCACACATGACATGCTCACAGGCACTTAATGTTCCCTGCATCCTCACATTACGGAGTTGGCAGAAGCCTTCAGACACTCTCCCTATGGATAGTCCCTTGTTCCCAGGCTGCCTGCTTCCCCTCTGCTGTCTCATTGGGCACCAGATCTGAACTTTGACCATAACTGTACAACCCAACCATCCAAAGTGAACCGTTCCTGGTCCAACCCCCCCGCCCCCAGTTTTAGCTCCAAGCAGTGCAACCCTGTATCAGAGATGGCCCCAGTTATACCAGCACTTTGAGGACCCCTGACAGGGATTTGGAAACCCAATCCAAGTCATCAGTATGGTTGTGAGGCATGCAGTTCCAAGAAGTTTCCTTAATGTTAAAACAAAATAAAAAAGATAAATAAAGAGGCTAGGGGAAAAAACACTCTTCACATTGCAATTTAGAGACATATTAACAATTTTCAAAGTCATAACCTCCTGTTCCTTTTTTCCCTAAAAAGCATGCCCAACAGGGTTGCTCCATCCCATCCCAACCTACAGGCCTGGGATCTGGCATCCTCAGCTCAGCCACAATATAATTCTTAAACAAGGGCAGTCTTGAAGGGCATTTTGAGGCCTTGAGGCAAAAAGAGCTTCCTGACTCAGACAGATTATTCTTAAAACCACAGGAACAGAGCAAAACGTGTGCTCTCACTCAGCATCATTCAAGAGCAATCTGCTTTGTCTTTTTTTTGAGAGAGAGAGAGACAGAGACAGAGACAGAGAAAGAGACAGAGAGGCAGAGAGGCAGAGAAAGAGGGAGAGAGGGAATCCCAAGCAGGCTCTGCACTGTCAGCACAGAGCCCAGTGCAGGGCTTGATCCCACGAACTATGAGATCATGACCTGAGCAGAAAAAGTCAGAGGCTTGACTGACTGAGCCACCCAGGTGCCCCTGCTTTGTCTTTTTAAACAGCCTTGCAGATATCTCGAGCCTGTTGATTAAATTTACCCTGCCTCATCTCCCTCCAACCACCCCCAGCAAATACTTCTTTGGAAAAACAAAAGGCACATGAATCGTTTTATTTTAGGTTTATTCATTTTTTGAAAGAAAGAGACAGAGCACAAGTCAGGGAGAGGCAGAGAGAGAGAGAGAGAGAGAGAGAGACAGAATGCAAGCAGACTCTACGCTCTGAGCTCTTGGCACAGAGCCTGATGCAGGGCTCGAACCCATGAACTGTGAAATCATGACCTGAGCTGAAGTCAGATGCTCAACCAACTGAGCCACCCAGGCGCCCCATAAAGGCACATGAATCTTAAAAGTTCTACTTATTGCTACCAGTAGTCAAAAGCTTATTGTGAAAATAGTAAGATAACAGATGTGACACTGACAAGAGAAAAAGTAAAATGTAAATCTTGATGTTTGTTTCTGGGCAAGATTTTTGTAGAGTAAAACAACAAGGCCTTTAGAAGGTATATGGACATATAAAGGCTTCTCTTTGGCTGTTCCACAGAAAAAGCCCCTGCCATTCAAAACAGCACATAAGAAACACCATTTTGTGCACTATGGTTATGTCTGAGCATGGGTGCCTTGCCAATGGTGGCTGTCACTGTTTCTTTCCTTGTTTTTCTCTGCAGTAAAATAAAAACTGATATAATGTATTTTCAAATCCTGCATGTTGCCTTTCACCTGCAAAAACCATCATCAAAGAACAACAATATACTACTGTTATTTAAGCATGCTAGTTCATCAGAACAACCCAGGTTTGGATTCACCACGTTATTTTAAATTAACCAAACTGTTACACTTAAAGGTCACCACACACATTTCTATTACAGCTGACCCAAAACCAATACTTAAATGACCATTGCCTTTAAAAACAGCATGCTACACAAACCTTATACTCTAATACAGAGGTTCTCAACCAGAGGTAACTATGCCCCCAAGTGACACTTGGCAATGTCTGAACACACTTTGGGTTGTCACAACTGGGGTGGAGGGGATGCTACCAGCATCTAGTGGGTTGAGGCCAGGGATGCTAACTAATATCTTAGAGTGGACCCAGGACTCCCCACTCCTCACTCACACACCCCAAATCTATCAGCCCTAAATGTCAGTAGTGCCAAGGTTGAAAAACCCTGCTTTAGTAAGCAGCAATGCATGTGACAATTAGAAATACCTCCCTTTATATACTGTATACACCTTGGTTCATGCCAGATAGCAGTAAGAAAGAAAAAAGCTAGAAAATGATAAATACAGAATAAACAGGATTCACAATGCAGCAGCTCTGTTAAAAAGTAAATTTGTAGGGGCGCCTGAGTGGCTCAGTCGGTTAAGCGTCCGACTTCAGCTCAGGTCACGATCTCGCGGTCTGTGAGTTCGAGCCCCGCGTTGGGCTCTGGGCTGATGGCTCAGAGCCTAGAGCCTGCTTCCGATTCTGTGTCTCCCTCTCTCTCTGCCCCTCCCCCGTTCACGCTCTGTCTCTCTCTGTCTCAAAAATAAATTAAAAAAAAAAGTTAAAAAAATGTTAAAAAAGTAAATTTGTAGTAGTTTTTAAAATTCTTCTTTGGGGCACATGGGTGGCTCAGTCGGTTAAGCGTCCGACTCTTTCTTTTGGCTGAGGTCATGATCTCACTGTTCGCGAGTTTGAGTCTCACGTTGGGCTCTACGCTGACAGTGTGGAGCCTGCTTAGGATTCTTTCTCTCCCTCTCTCTCTCTCTCTGCCCCTCCCCCACTTGCACACATGTATGCTCTCTCTCAAAATAAATAAACTTAAAAAAAATTCTTCAAAACTAGAAAATCAATACATTTCTTATTGGTGTTTGACAGCATCAATAGGCACAGTTAGTTCTCTTGCGCAGGACTGTGACTAAATGCATTAATAGGTGTTAGGGGCACGTGGGTGGCTCAGTCGGTTGAGCATCTGGCTCTTGATTTCAGCTCAGGTTCGAACCCATGGTTCGTGAGATCAAGCCCCACACTGGGCTCTACGCTGGCAGCACAGAGCCTGCTTGGGATTCTCTCTTTCCCTCTCTCTCTGTCCCTACCCCACTCACGCTCATTATCTCAAAATAAATAAGTAAACTTCAAAAAATATTAAAAAAATAGTAGTATTAAAGGTTTTATAACAACTATTATGGAACAAACTGCCCAAGGTCACTTCCTGGATGGCAGTGCAGTGAAACTATGGTACGAATCTGCAACAGAAGCAAAGATAATGCGCTGTCCTGGGGACGAGGAGTAAGAAGGCTTACTTGGCCAGGTCACTCCCTCAACAGGGAAGGCAAACACACTCCTTCTGCCTGTATGTGGCCTTCACAGGCCCTATTAGGCAAAGGAACTCCCTCCTAAGAACATTAATACAAACTGTACCCTTAATCATAATCTCTGCTGATGAAAACAATTCATATTGTGCCTTGTAACAATTATCCCGGGGGTACCAGGGAAGAGGTGAAGAGAGATGGATGGAAGTAGTTTTGATCCCTATAAAATTCAATAGCATTTGAAAATTGGGTTTACTTGATTTGATCAGCACTAAAAGGAAGTTTTATGTTTCTGATCAGAGTTTTTTTTAAAAATAGCAGCTCTCTTTAGGCACTTTTTTTTGAACACAAAGAATCAGTAAAATGTAGGTTGCCTCCTGAATGCAGCCACTGTGTCCCTTTTTATAGTAACAGGAAGGACGTCTGTGTTTCCAAGGCAACCTGAGGTTTCACTCATCAATAAAGCACTGGGTTCTTTCATCAAATACAGTATCAATCATCTGAGGTTTCAAAATGGGGAGTTCTATGCTCAGGACAGGGCATGATGGTCACCAAATGCCAGAACAAAGATAAAGAACGGGTATCAGGCTAAAACACTATTTGAAGTTTTTCTCCAGGTGATCATTCAAGCTGGTAACAAGCCATTTGGTCCAGTTTGATCTAAGGACTTTATGCAGAGAGGTTCCACAAAGAATATAAAAACTAAAGGCATTTCAAATACATGGGGGCTCTGAGATATGGCTTGGTCCCCCTCAGAGCCCTCTCCCCAGTGTCCTTCTACCCTGTGCCTCACACTGCTAAGGTCCACCCTGCACTCCATCCTGTACTCCCAGCCCACCTAGGTGGGTACAGGACCTGGCCCAAAGAAACCCTGTCTTCCTATGTCAGCTAGGAATGAATAATCCAGATGAGAGTTTACGAAGATTTAAACTGGAATGGAATGGAAAGGAAAGGATAAATTATAGCACAGAGAGGTAGATGCCCACACAAATAGGCAACTAAATGGAGGTGGAAAGGAGAGAGCCAAACATAACAACCTGAGGTTCTGGGCCTAGGTAGCCTGGAGAAGAGAGGTGGACACCATTTACAGAAATGAGGAAAACTTAGGGGGAAGATGATGAGCAATGAGTTAAGTATGGTTGTTAAAGAATGTGGGGAGCTTAAAAATAGCTAAATGAGAGATTTTGCCAATAGCTAATTCAGATAATATAGTTTAGAGAATGATAACAATAATGATAATGATGATAACCAACAATGATCATGCCAGGCCCAGTCCCAAATGCCTGACATGTCTAAACTCGTTTAATTTTCCAACAAATCTAGAAGTACGAATATTGTCCTCATTTTCCAGGTGGGAAAACTGAGAGGTTAAACACTTTCCTAAGGCCACACAATTGACAAACAGCAGAAACTAGACACAAACTCAGGCAGTCTGACTCTAGTACTACAGACTGGTGGAGGTGGGGGAGCAGTAGTTGCCTACAGGTGAAAGACAAGGCCTTGCCTTAAAGGCATTACAAAGAAAAATATATTTCACTCTGACAACAGAAATCTACAATATGTACTCAACTCTGGGCTTCTCAATCCTTTAAGGACTGAACTTTTACAACCTGACTTGGACAATAAAGCTTCACAAATCAAGCCCTCTATATTTTCAGAAATTGTATTATTTCAGACACATGTGACTGGTTACTGCTGAACAAAATATCTGAAATCATTTCATCTCTGTGCAAACTGTCAGGGTCTAATTCACAACCAAATAGCCAAACTAGGTTCAAAAATATGTAGACATATCAACTCTAGGGTTTAAGACGGTCAAGATTCTTTTAACTTATAAAAGATTCAGCAACTAAATTCTACATGTTTAAGTTCTTTTAAATATATGATACATTGTTATGTGACAGAAATATACTACAAATAACCTTCTGTGTAAACATAGTTCTGTGCGGTGGCCTGCATGGCTCAGTCGGTTGAGCATCTGACTCTTGATTTCATCTCAGGTCACAATCCTATCGCAGGGTTGTGGGATTGAGCCCCCACTTTGGGCTCTGTGCTGAGTGTGGAGCCTGCTTAAGATTCTCTCTCAAATAAAAATAAATAAATTAAAAATTAAAAAAATAGTTCTATGCTTGGAAGTCATGTCACAGGGCCCCTGGCCTAATAAGGAGCCACTTTTAGCTCCTTATTTAGAGGTCTGAGCATTGCTGCTATACAGCTGGTCCAACTCAAGTCTTTGCAAACTGTAGGTAGCTACCATTATTTTAAATAAATCATGGAGGATTGATTGTAAAGAGGCAGAAGGGAAAGTTTTGAGGTGATGGAAGCATTCTACAATTTGTGGGGTTAGCTGCACAGGTATATAAACTCAAACTATTCACTTAGAATGGGTAAACTTTACAGTATGTAAATTACACTTTGAGAAAGTTGCAATAGAAAGGAAGAGAGGGAGGAATATGGTAGGAGAGGAAAGAAAAAGGAATAGAAAAGCAAACACAAATATAATAAGGGTAGCCACTGTTTTGTAAAAATTTGTTTCAGCAACATTGATATGCACATTGTAGCAAGTTTTTCTAATTGTGGAGTTGTTCCTGATCCAAAAAGCTGGAAAGCTTCTGTTTCAGGGGAATTACATCTAGGAGAGTGCTGTGCAACCTGGATGGGCATCTGTTGGGGATCTCATTATGAGTGCAAGTTCTATTCACTAGGTCTCGGGAGAGGTGAGAATCTGCATTTTAAAGAAACTTCTGGATGATGTGATGTTGCTGGTCTGTGGACCCCACTTTAAGCAGCAAGGAGCTGGGGTACAAACTGAAGCTGAGCTGGCAGGATTACAGATACCTAAGACTGTCATTGTTGAAAGGATTCTTAGAAAACTTGAGTACAGTGTTTCCCAAACAGACATGATCATAAGAACATTCTAGAAGTACTTATTAAAATATAGATTCCCATAATCAAGATAGAATGGTGCTGGCACAAAAACAGACACACAGAACAACAGGACACAATGGAGAGTCCCAAAATGTATCCACACACATATGAGCAATTGGATATTCAACAAAGGTGTCAAGGTAATGCAATGGGGAAAGAATTATCTTTTCAAAAAACGGTACTGAACAACTGGCTATCCATATGCCAAAAAAAAAAAAATGAACCTCAATCCATACTTTGCATCATGTATAAAAATTAACTCAAAACAGACCTATAAAACTTCTAGCAGAAAACATAGGAGAATATCTTCATGACCCTGGAGTAGGCAAGGAACACAAAAAACTCAAAAAGCCCAAGCTATAAAAGAAAAAATTGAAAAAAAAGAGAAAAAATTGATAAATCACACCATCAAAATTTAAGTCTTCTGGTCTTCAGAAAGACATCATTAAGAAAATGAAAAGGCAAATGAGACAAGGAGAAAATATTCACAATACTGATGTCTGACAAAGAACTTGCATCCAGAATATAATAGAAAATTATAAAAGAAAAACACTTGAACCTAACATAACTATTGGAGCATGTGGGTGGCTCAGTCAGCTGAGTGGCCAACTTCAGCTCAGGTCATGATCTCGCGGTTCATGAGTTTAAGCCCCGTGTCGGGCTCTGTGCTGACAGCTCAGAGCCTGGAGCCTGCTTCAGTTTCTGTGTCTCCCACTCTCTGCCCCCACCCTCACTCATGCTTGCTCTCTCTCTCTCTCTCTCTCTCCCTGTCTCTCTCTCAAAAATAAATAAACATTTAAAAAAAACTATTGACCAACTTCACCTGTGATAAAGATGTAAAATTCTGAAATATAAGCAAATAAAAAAATTCTTACAGCTAAATAAGCAGACAACTCAGTAAAAAAATGGGCAAAATACATGAAGAGACACTTCACATGCCAAGAAACAACTGAAAAGATGCTCAGTATCTTTAATCATCAAGAAAATGCAAAGCAAAACCACAATGAGATACCATTATACAACCACCTGAAAGGCAAACAATTTTTAACATCCCACAAAAAAGTGACCATACCAAGTGCTGGCAAGGATGCAAAGCAACTAGATCTCTCTCCTACACTGCAGGTGAGAATGTAAACTAGTACAACCACTTGGGAAAAGAGTTTGGCAGTTCCTTTCCCAGTTAAAGCATACCTTTATCATGACGCAGCAACCCCACTCCTAGGGATTTACCCCAGAGAAAGGCAAATGTATGTCTACAAAGCAGTTTTGCACGTAAATGTCCACAGTATCTACTGACCAAAACTGGAAGAAAACCCCAACTGTCTATCAGCAAGAGAATGGCTAAAGCGGCAATGCAGCAAAAACACTGTCGTATATTCTCAGTACTCCTTAGCAATAAAAGGAATGAATTACTTACATAAACACAACACATACGACTCTCAAACACAGGCCAAATGAAAGAAGCCAGAGAGAAAAGAGTACATTCTATACAATCCCATTTATAGGAAGTATTAAAAATGGCAAATGTGATCTATTGTAACAGAAAGCACATCAATAGTTGCCTGGGGCAGGGGCCGGGGAGCGTCTGCAAGGTGTGGGAACTGACTAGTCTGTATTTTGATTGTGGAAGTGATTCCTGGAGTGTATACTATATTTGTCAGAGCACATCCATTGGTTCACTTAAAATGGGTGCCTTTTCTTGTATGTAAACTATATACAAAAGTATGTACGTACATATATATACACACAATAAAGTTAATTCAAAATGTACAGATTCCCAAACTTCTCAGACCTGGTGAAATGGCATCTCCTTGCAGATAATCTGAATTTCCAACAAGCATACCAGATACTTCTTAGGATCAGATAAGTGAGGAAAATACTATTTTAGTCTACTTCACAGGAGCAGAAAAGGAGGGGCTCATTTCATTGTGAAATGAAGTAGCTTTATGAAGGTCCCAAATAAAGACCAAATGCACCTGCTCACAGGAATGAGTATGTATCATTATTTTACCTAGAAGCAAAATGTAGAGGGAACAGGGCAGCACAGGAGGTGAGATGAGAGCAATGTCCATGACATGCCTGATTGTCCAAGCAGCACTGAGCAGGCCATAATAAAAAGCAGTAAATAAATTCTATTTAAGACAATGAGAGCCTAGTTCACATTAATAAATCATTTAAATACCATTCTTTATACATCTCAGCCTGCTTCTCAGATGTATCCATGGTTTCTGAGAGCTTGAACAGAACCATTTCCCTGGCACACTGAGGGCTCTTGTCTCTTCCCTGAAGAAGCCAAGGTCTCTCCTGCCTCTAGGCCTTTGCACAAGCTGAAGCCCCTGCTTGAACACCCTACCCCCAACCCTGACACACATACTCTGAGTACTCTTGGATGAACAGCTGCTTCCTCCAGTAAGCATTCCCTGCTCTACCCTGGTATCCCAGGAGAGAGCATTCTATCGGTCCCCACAGCCCTCGTTGGTCCTCCTCACTGTAGTTTTGATACTCTAGCTCCATCATGTCTTTTTATCACGTCTACCACTGTTTTCTCTGCACCCACCTCAGAGCCCAGCCCAGAGTATGCCCTCAGCAAGAATTTGCTGTCTGAATACCTCAGATATTACTCTATCCACCTATCTGTGAGACTCTGAAGTCTGGTGTCTCCTCCATCAGCCTCTACTTACTGAATTCTTTTCCTCAGGGGAAGCAAATATCTACACCGGTCTTATGCAGGTCTAAAGGCAAAGGACTTCTAGAGCTCCATAGGGAGTGGAAGGATATGGGGACTAAGCTGGCCTCAGGTAAGTGTCCATAGACAGAGACAGTGACACCCGAAAACCCAGGCAGGTTTGACTGGGGCCTCCTAGGAAAAGCATCATCAAACCAGTTGAGCCAACAGATCTGTGTCACAGCCACTGGGATAACTTGGCGGTCAGTGCTGACAAACCTGGTCCTCATCTGGCACAGAGAACTGACTGGTAAATTTCAGCTCTTTTCTTACGGACCCTGATGGCATGAGTTTTAGGAAAGTATAATCGTTTCAACCAGTCCTTCTCAAACTTGATTTTGCATCAGAATCACCTGGAAGGGTTGTAAAAGCACAAGTGCCAGGCCCCACAGCACCAGATCCTGAGTCAGTAGAGCTGGGGTACAGTTCATGAATTTACATTTCTGATAGGCTCCCAGGTGACAATCATGATGCCAGTCCATGAATCACACTTTGAGAAGTCCAGGCTTAAATAACAAAGACATCTGGGATCTCATTCATCAAGAGGTATTCAGGAAGGGTCTTGGGGTTCCTTCAATAGTTGGAAGATGAAGGACTCAAGATCTGTTTGCTTTTCTACTCAGCCACCCTTCAATGGGTCTCCCCCTCATGACCAAGAGATGGCTGTCACAGCTCCAATATCACATTCTCACAGGAGAGCAGGTGAAGTGGGATGAAGAGACTAGGAGCCAAAACAGGAAGAAGGGAGCTCACTCCTCATGCTCATTTGTCTTTGATCCTAGAAAGACCTCTAGTAATCTTTCTCTGAAGTCTTCCTGGCAGGTACTAGGTCAAATGGCTGCAAGGGATACCAGGAGAGTAGCAAAGGAGAATGAACCACTAAGAATCACTTAGGCTTGGGGTGCCTGAGTGGCTCAGTTGGTTGAGCATCCGACTCTTGATTTTGGCTCAGGTCATGATCTCATAGTTTGTGAGATAGAGCCCTGACTTGGGCTCTGTGCTGACATCATGGAGCCTTCTTGGGATTCTCTCTCTCTGCCCCCCTCTCTACCCTTCTCCTGCTTGCCCACATGCACAATCTCTCTCAAACTAAATAAAGAAAAATTAAAAATAAATTAAAAATAAATAATAATTAAAAGGAATGACTTTGGCTTTAAATGACTCATAGCCTGGCCCCACTGCTATCTACCCCAATACCTGAGCTCTATAAAAAGGAAAGGATGGCTATGGGGTAAGCAGTCAATAGCCTGCCCCACCACTCATGCTCCTGTGTGACTGCCTCACTGCCAGCCAGTAAGAGAGTGTCCCTAAACAATGCCGTCACCAGCATGCTGCTAAAAACCAACCAGGCACCATGCGGTAGCTGTTTAACAAACCTAAACAGCTCTCACAGCCTTTCTCCCTGTAAAAGGAGGTTAGTTCTCTCTTTGCCAGGGGAGAATAAAAGAAGTCCGTCCACTTTTTATCTTTACCAGACTGAGCTCTGGAAAGCCAAGGACTGTGTTGACTCCATCATATATCATAGGTTAGCACATGTCAGGCACTCAATAAACATTTTCAGAGTGGACGAAGAGCTTCATTTAAGTACCTATCCTTAGACTTTGTGAAGGCTGTTAATAGAAAGGCCTTCGGGATATTTTCACACCAAAGGAGATATTGCTTAAATAGAAGCTAGAAGGAAATGAGGACTAACCCACATGACAAGTAGAAAAGGCTAGCTGTTGTGGAAACAGAATAAAGAGTATTATAGGGTTGTGATTCAGGAAGGCTCATGTTTAGACAGGCCATTCTACAGACACTGCCATGGAGGAGTGGGGGTAGAGGTCAGCAACCTCACCCACACTACATGTGGCAGGGGTGACAACCAGGCTCCAGCTCTTCTGCCGAACTTGACTGAATGGCAGTGGCTGCCTGGAGCCTGGTGTTGGAAGGACGATGAGGCCACTTGCAGGTGATGACTTGAGTTTAGCATGAGGCAGGTGGGATAAAGGAGTGTCACCATATGTGTCACGCACTTTTGTGAGGGATGTTTAATTGACCAAAAGAAATTGACTGGCCTGGTCTCTGTGTTTATTTGAAGGTGACACAGAGCAAACTCACCATTCTTTCCCAGGCCTAGAAAGACTATTCAATAGGTCTAACCCATGAAAGGCAGCATGGTGTTTGCTTCAGTTGTACTTTTTTCTATTTCTTAATACAATTTCAAGAAGTAATCCCACTTTACTGATGGGAAAGTGAGGTCCTAAAAGATATTTTCCCAAGACAGCACTGAGTTAAGGGACTGAGGCTGTATCCAAAGATGCCTCTGGTAGACACTCTAAAGCCCATCTCCTAGCCCTAACCTCCAGTGGGTCAAAAGGTTTTAGCCTGTACCACACTGCAACTGACTCTGATAATCCAGAACCAGGTCAAAAGTGGTTCTCTCAGGCTAAAACAGACATAGGACTCTACCATCAGAATGCTTACCATTTTCTATTTTAAGAAATAAACAAAAACGAAAAGTTCCTTCCCAAACAGAAGTTTATTCTATTTCTTTCAACCAAAGTAGACTCTAGAACACAAGGAAAGGCAGGAAAGATCTTGTTCTAAGAGTACACTGTGCTTCTCTCACATGGCTCAGAAAATTCCACAGAAACGGCCTGCTGATACTCGTTCTGTCAGCAGCAATATGGAGATGTAACAGAATAAGAGATATGCCTGGGAATAAACGCTATTGATGTCTTTTTAACACCAAAAACAATTAGGAGATTCATTAAGTAGGATTGTGACTACCGTTTTTTGTCAAGGTTATTTGTTTTGACAAAGATGGTTTGTCTTGAGTACAGCTACCAGTGGCCAATAGTAAATGACAAAATGTTTTAATTTTCCCACAAGAAATTATAATATCTACCATTCCCAGGAAAAACCTAACCTTAGCCAAGTATTTCCTGTGTGGATTTTGTTTTTAGGTTTACTTATTTATTTTTGAGAGAGAGAGAGAGAGAGAGAGAGAACACAAGTGGGGGAAGGTCAGAGAAAAGTAGAATCCCAAGCAGGCTCTACACCATCAGCACAGAACCTGAAACGGGGCTCAAATTTGCTAACTGTGAAATCATGACCTGAGCTGAGATCAAGAGTCAGATGCTTAACTGACTTTGCCACCCAGGTGTCCCTCCTGTGTTGATGTTTAAACTGATACCATGTTTTATGAAAATTATTTAATAAAATTTATAGTTCTCAAGAGACAAGTAAAACGTGGATGTCACCCAGCCTCTGCTTCCCCAGCATTAACTGCCAAGCTCTAGGCACAACTGTAACACCAACAGGGCTTGAATTCCATTCATGAGACTCTGGTTTATTTCTTATAGAACTTAACCTGGTGCCTTGTATATAGCAGGTACAGAATAAAATATGGCCCCTTAATACCAGCTAATATTTATTGACCTTTCACTCTTGGCTAGGCACTGTATTAAGTGCTTTGCACATGTTATCTTATTGAAATCTCACAACAACCTCATGCAGTCAGATTTATTAATCTCCCCTTTCACAGAGGAGAGGAGTCTTCCAAAAACGGTGAAGTGCTCAAGGTCACCTAGGTAATAAAAGGAGCAGAACCAGGATTAAATCCCAGGGCAACTGACTACAAAAGCAAGAAAAACACATACTAAGTGAATAAAATTATTTATGCCCCAGTGCACCAATCTTTTGTCACTGCCAGTAACAGTGATTGGCACGGTAGAGACGGATATTTGCAGATTCTGAAGCTGCTCTATGATTAAGGACTACTAAATACTGTTTATGTTAGAGAAGCAAGTTACTGAATTTACATTAGAAACTGCATTTGATTTCTGTTCTGGAACTTACACAGGATCAGGGATCAATCCTAGGGCAGCTTCCAGTCCAGGGGCTCTCACTGACTTAGCTCTCGAGGTCCCAGCAGCCCAGCCAGTGAAAAGAAAGCTAGCTTCAGAGTACAGAATGCATTCCAGGGCTCAGCAGCAGCTATCTGTTCATCCTTGCTGTTTTTGGATTAATTCCTGCAGCTGTGCCCAATTCACTTTGAAAGCTGTTTCAGGAAGATTTATAGCTAACCTGCTAGTATCACAAGAGTTAAAAAAAAATAAATAAATAAAACAGAAACAATAGGCAAATGACAAGAATGCAACATGGAGGGAAAGTTGGGTGAGTGACTTATAGTACAATTTAGGGGAGGAAAAAAATCACTGTTGGGGTGCCTGGGTGGCTCAGTCAATTAAGCATCTAAATTGGCTAAGGTCATGATCTCGCAGTTCACGAGTTAGAGCCCCACACTGCATGGGCCCCGCTTCTCTCTCTGCCCCTCGCTCACTTGCGCCTTCTCTCTCTAAAAAAATAAATAAAAAAATCACTGTTAACCAGGATGTAAGACAGTTCGCCCCAAATCTGTAGAGATAGAGTAGATTAGTGACTGGGTTGCCTAAGGCTGGGTGTTGAGAAGAAAGGGTGAGTGACTGCTAAAGTATGAGGTTTCATTTTGGAGTGATGAAAATGTCCAAAAATTGATTGCAGTATTGGTTGTACATTGCCCAACTCTATGAATATGCTAAAAAAAACCCACTGAACTATATACACTTTGAATGGGTGGACTGTACAGTATAAAAAAAAGTAAAGAGTGCTAGCCAATTATCAGAAGACCACAATAAAACCATCCCCAAAGCATAAAATATTAAAACCACAACTACATGGCAAGAATGAGCAAAAATCAGAGCGCCCTGATATGAATGAATGGCATACACAGCTGACCCCTGAACAACACAGGTTTGAACTATGCAGGTGCACTCATATGAGGATTTCTGTCAATAAATAGAGTACACTAAAGAGTAAATGTATTTTCTCTTGATGATTTTCTTAATAGCACTTTCTTTTCACTAGCTTACTTCATTGTAAGAATATAGTACATTAATACATATAACACAAAATATGTCTTAATCAACTGTGTAGGTTTATCAGTAAGGTTGCAGGTCAGCAGTAGGCTATTAGTAGTTAAATTTTGGGAGAGTCCAAGTTATATGCAGATTTTCAGTGGCACAGGGGGTTGGTGCCCCTAATCGCCGAGTTGCTCAAGGGTTTACTGTAATAACAAAAGTATATGAGTTGTAGTATTTGCTGCAAAGCAGAGAAATCAGAAATCTAAGAATCCATATAGAAGGTATTTATTGTAAACAATATGTTTGACGTTTGGAAACCAAGTTGTTTTGTAATTTGGAATCAGAACCAGAGAAGGAATAGAACCAGTTCCAAGACAGGGAAAGATATCTGGCAAAGCAAACATAAGAAGCGTGATAAAAAAGAAAGAAGCCACGGCTTCCAGAGCATTCCTGAGGAGTCTGACCCATTTGTGAGGTTATTCAACATCCCGTTCCATAAAACAAGGCCTCACAAGTAGCTGAAAATATGTCAGGTAGCAGGGGAGCCTTTCTGAATTTCAGTCTAAAAGCCTCATAGTGAGCAAGAGTATTCTTGCTAAAGACTGCACAGCATTCCAAGGATTTGGTACAAATATCTTTTTTTTTTACCTTTATTTATTTTTGCTAGACAGAGAGAGACAGCACAAGTGGGGTAGGGGCAGAGAGAGAAAGAGACACAGAATCCGAAGTAGGCTCCAGGCTCTGAGCTGTCAGCACAGAGCCCGATGCAGGGCTTGAACTCACAAACTGCGAGATCATGACCTGAGCTGAAGTCGTATGCTCAACCGACTGAGCCACCCAGGCGCCCCACAAATAACTTTTTTTAAAGTAATCTCTACCCTCACTGTGGGACTTGAACTCATGACCATGAGGATCAAGAGTCACATGCTCCACCAACTGAGCCAGCCAGATGACCTGCAAATAATAAACCTCTTTTTTTTGAGTCTCATATTTATCCTGAAAGCTCCCTTCCTTCCACCTAACCTGCCTTCAAGATTCTGTCTCTGAGCCAAAGCATAAGAGACTGTTAAAAACTGAGAACAAACTGAGGGTTGATGGGGGGTGGGAGGGAGGGCAGGGTGGGTGATGGGTATTGAGGAGGGCACCTTTTGGGATGAGCACTGGGTGTTGTATGGAAACCAATTTGACAGTAAATTTCATATATTAAAAAATAAAAAAATATATATACAAAGAAGAAGTGTAACACAATCTTCGGCAAGATAAACAAATCTGAACATTTAAAAAAAAAAAAAAAAAAGATTCTGTCTCTGTCCCCAACTCTGGTTCCAAAGAGACTATAAAAACCAGTGACAAGGGGCACCTGGGTGGCTCAGTCTGTTAAGCATCTGACTCTTGGTTTAGGCTCAGGTCATAATCTCAAAGTTCGTGAGATTGAGCCCAGCATTGGGCTCTGCACTGGCAGTGCCAAGCCTGCTTGGGTTTCTTTCTCCTTTCTCTCAATAAAAATTAACACATTTGGGGAGCCTGGGTGGCTCAGTCGGTTAAGTGTCCGACTTCGGCTCAGGTCATGATCTCGCGGTTTGTGAGTTCGAGCCCCGCGTCGGGCTCTGTGCTGACAGCTCAGAGCCTGGAGCCTGTTTCAGATTCTGTGTCTCCCTCTCTCTCTGACCCTCCCCCGTTTGTGCTCTGTCTCTCTCTGTCTCAAAAATAACTAAACATTAAAAAAAATAAAAATTAACACATTTTAAAAAAATACAAAAAAAAAATCACTGACAACTGGGGATGATTGTACAATCTTGTGAATACACTAAAAGCCACTTTACAAGTACACTTTACAAGGGTGACATTTTTTTATATGAATTATATCTCAATAATTTTTAGACTATTTCCAAAAATCAGAGCCAAACACAGAACTACCATATGACCCAGCAATTCCACTTCTGGTATGCATCCCAAAGAACTCAAAGCAGGGACTCAAGCAGATACTTAGACACCCACATTCACAGCGGCACTGTTCACAAGAGCCAAAAAGTAGAAGCAACCCAAGTGTCCATCAACAGATGAATGGATAAATGTGGTCTATCCATACAATGGAATATTACTCAGCCTTAAAAAGAAATGAAATTCTCATATATGCCACAACATAGATGAACCCTAAGGACATTTGCTAAGTGAAATAAGCCAGGCACAAAAGGATAAATACTGTATGATTCCACTTACATGAGGTACCAAGAACAGACAAATACACAGAGACAGAAAATTGTACATTGGTTACCAGGCATTAGGGGGAAGGCATAATGGGGAGTTACTGTTTAATGGGTACAGTTTTTGTTTGGGATGATGTAAAGTTCTGGAAAAAGACAGTGGTGATGGTCACACAATACTGTGAATGCACTTAATGCCACTGAATTGTACATTTTACTCTCAGGGTCATTTCAGCCCCATGTAGAGATTACTTAAAAAAAAATAAACTTTAAAAAAATAAAATAGTTAAAATGGTAAAGCTTATGTTACGTAATATTTTACCACAATTAAAAAAATCAGGGGTCTCTCACCTAAGAATCCACACTTGGTAGCTGCTTCAGGGTAATATGGCAGTACAAAAAACACTTCAGAAAGTGAATACCCTTTTTGTATTACAAATTTGAAGTCAAAATATTTTACGTGCATTAGTCAAGTTTCAGTTGATTTGGCAGTTACATGTAATGCTTATACATCCAACTTGGGTCATTTGGAAGAAGGATCAAAACCATAACAGCATGGATAAACATCTATGTTTTCCTTTCTCTACTAAGCAGCCCACAACTTTAAGATAACCTAAACCAGTGCTGTCCCATGAAACTTTCTGCAATGAAAGGAATGTTCTGCATCTGTGCTGTCCAATACAATAGCCATTAGCCACATGGGGCTACTGAGTACCTAAAATGTGGCTAGTGCAATTGAGGAGCTAAATTTTAAATTTTATTCATTTTTAATTAATTTAAATAGCCACATGTGGCAATTGGCTATCATACTAGCCAGCACAAAGTCTAAAATCCTAAACTTACAGGGGCGCCTGGGTGGCTCAGTCAGTTAAGCATCCAACTCTGGCTTGTGACTCAGGTCATGATCTCATAGTTCTTGAGTTTAAGGCCTACATCAGGCTCTGCGCTGATGGTGTGGAGCCTGCTTGGGATCCTCTCTCTCCCTCTCTCTCTGCCCCTCCCCTGCTTGTGCTCTCTCTCTCAAAATACATACATACATAAATACATACATATAAATTTTAAAAATCCTAAACTTGCAAACCTATAGTAGGCCACTCAACTCTCTTATCTTGCCAAAAGCCACATACAGGTTCCACAGTTCCGGAAAACTGAATGATCTCTTGAGCTCTGGGCCAATTTGTGAAGCAAAATATCTAGCAGTGGGTGTCAAAGAAGAGTAGAGGACAAAAAATAAGAATTTTCCTCTGTTCTGTGTCTCATGTGGAAAAACACTAACTACACAAACTGAAAAGGGTAACTTCACCCAGTACAATGAGAAACTGGACCTAGGATGAATCTCTGACATATTTATAGGAAGAGGAAAAGAAATGCCACTGGCTGAACAGGCTCTTGAATAGGACACAACTGTATCCCTCAAGAATTTCAATATGTAAATTGAGCTCTGAGTGGGAGAAAAAGAACCACCATTCCTATGCAGAAACTGGAGAGCATCGCCAAAGACAGGTCTCCAGTAACAATTTGCTGAGTACCTGGCAGGGTTGTCCTGCTAACCACAGGACACTTAAGGGACTGTGAAGACTTACATAGGCACAAAGACTGTCCCCAGGTCCTCTGCCAAAATTAACTGCTCATCTACGGCCTCATGGTCCACTTTTGTATTTCCATTTATGGTACTTTTCAGTGTTAGACCTGGGTTATATTAAGTTACAGAAAGCCTATCTCACTAGGTAATTAGTTCCTTGGAAGGCAAAGCCAGTATATAAATACATCAACATAAGTACAGTGATATAAATGTATGCCATATATATCTGTGTGTGTGTGTGTGTGTGTGTGTGTGTGTGTGATTTAAATTTTAAGTAACCTCTACACCCAGCATGGGGCTTGAACTTACAACCCCGAGATCAAAAGTTGCATGCTTGTACCAAATGAGCCAGCAAGGTGCCCCCAAAATATACTTTTTATATTCACAGACATAAGGTCTGGGGTCTTATATTTGAGGCGAAGATGATGATAACCATTATCACTTACCTCATGGAGCACTATCTATGCAACACTGTGCTAAGCACTTTCCATGCACTACCTCAATATAATCCTCCTGTCAATCCCATGAGGAATTTCTGTTATGATCGCCATCTTATAAGTAAAGAAAGTGAGGCTAAGAATAGACCAAGAAACCAGCCCACGTCCGCATAGTTAATGGCCAAACCAGGAACTGATCAGATTAAGGTCTTACACGGTAAATTCTTTTTAAATTTTTTTATTTTTTAAATTTTATTGTGGTAAGAACACTTAACATGAGATCTACATTCTCAATATACTTTTAAATGTACAATATAATATTGCTGACTCTGGGTACAATGTTGTACAGCAGATCTCTAGAATTTATTCATCTTGTTTAACTGCAACTTTGTGTCCATTGATTAGTAACTCCCCATTTCCTGCGGCCCCCAGCTCCTGGGAAATACCAATCTACTCTTTGATTCTATGAATTTGTCTATCTTAGATATTTCATATATCTGGAATCATATAGTATTTGCCTTTCCAAGACTGGCTTATTTCATAATGTCATCAAAGGTCCATCCATGTTGTCACATATTGCAGAATTTTCTTCTTTTTTAAGGCTAGATAATATTCCATTGTATATATATATACCACATTTTCTTTATCCATTCATTTGCCCATAGACATTTAGGTTGCTTCTACACAGTAAACAGTGTTAATATCCCTAAGATCCTGATTTTAATTCTTTCGGATAAATACCCAGAAGTGGGATTGCTGGATCATATGGTGTAGTTCTAATTTTACTTTTTTGAGGAATCTTCATACTGTTTTTCATAACAGCTGCACCATTTTGCATTCCCATTAACACTGCACAAGTGTTCCAATTTCTCCATTCTCACCAGCACTTGTCTTTTTTTTTTTTTTGACAATGGCCATCCTAACAGGTGTGAGGTGGTATCTCATCAGTAAATTCTTAACTGAATAAAGAGGTGAAAAGGCTACTCTACGAGTAATTTGTACAAAGAGAGAAGGAAAACACCAATGCCACAGGAGTAAACACCAAACAAAAAGTCATGTCAAGAAGGTTAAGGAACTGGGCCCCACAGAAGGTCCCAGGTCTCTTTATGGAGACTGGAAAGTTTTGTCAAAATGATGCTGTGTGGTTGTTCTGCCTGTCCACAAAGGACACAGCAAGAGGGGAGGCATTTAGAGGAGAGATGCCTTGTATGAACATAAAGGACTTCTTGACCTAGGAAGTAAAGGGTGCCCTGCCAGCCTCAGAGAATGTGGAGCAAAGATCCACTGTCTGTCCTAGAAAAAGTTAACATGCACCTGCTTACAGGCGGCAGCACCCCACATTCTCCCTCAAGATCCCCTCCAGACCTGGAGTCCACAAGGAGAATTCCAAAAAGCCAGGAATACAGACATATGACTTCTCCACAACTTGAATACACCAGGTAGAAAAGAGAGAACATCCAGGAAGTCATTGGAACACTATAAACATAGGCACAGCCCTGTTGAGCCTATCCCAACCCTCCTGGTGTGTGTGTCGGCCACATCACCCAAGGCCCAGGCATGCCTCCATTCTGCCACAGCTGGCTTGTCTGCAGATCAGCCTGTGAATCACGTGCGTACTTACTCAAATCACTAAAGCTGTAACATTGTCAGCATGTCTAAATAGGGACCAATAACCCCAGCATAAGCCCAACATAGTAACTCGGACACTGAGCTAGTATTTTTCTCAAAAGACCAACTCCTTTATGATCTAAATAAATACTGACCATCCAGGTCTTGTCGAACAGAGAAGTTTTCTCTTCAGGGCCAAAGAAGTCCTCTGCCACATGGGATGGCAAGGTTTCTCTCACACATGCCACACCCCAGAGGGTCAAAGTAATGCCAAGCTGCAGGAATTCTGCCAACACCTCAGTGGCCTGGAAAGATAAGATTGAGGCCTTGAAACCTTATAGCCCTCATGAAACCAGGTGTTTTGCCCAGCAAAGTAGACTAGGGAACAAACTAGAACACAGAAAGTGGTTACTCACATCAGGATGTTCCTAAAGAAAGCCACAATCCTGTCTGCCTTTTGTCTAATACTAATTCCTTCTTCCAGGTTTCTCTCTCTAGTGCCAAGACATTTGCACCCACCACTCTGTGTCTGGGGGAATTCGAAATTCTTTTCTACTCTGGCTTCACCTTCCTCAGAAATTCCAGCCTCAAGTCTTCAAAGTGGGTTTAAGTCTACACACGCTACATTCCTTGCAATCGAGAAACCCTACTCACCTTCTAGTCCTTCCTTCTGCAAGCCAGAAGCTGCAGTGTGTTGCTATACTGGAGCAGAATCTAGGGAAAAGGAAAAAACTTCAGATGCTGTAAAAGGTCCAAGATCAGACTCTCCAGAAGCCTGCCTGCCAGAACTGCACTCTCCTCTCATTTACATATTAAGGTGAAGTCATGTCCAACCAACGCCCTCAGGAGTTGAAGTCTACATCTCCTTCTAGAGCATTACTGACTTATAGATTAACTATCTTGGGAAAGACAACAGCATGCAGAAGCTAGAAACCAGGTTCTTTGCTCCGGTCCTATTTTTCATTTGGGAGAAACCCTACTTCAAGCCAGAGATGGGACTATATGCGCAGGCTTTCATTACTTTCATTTTCTTTAGCTCTGCTCACTTCTGTTGAAAAATGCCCTCTGTCATTTATCATCCAAGGAGGATTTATTGAACCAGCTACTACCTGCCTCATGAAGGATGTGTGGTCTGGCCAAGACAGAAGCACGTAAACAAATATTTAAATATGGATAAGCTGCAAGAAAGCTGTACCAGAGCAAAGGAGGACACACTGCCTGGAGGTGGTAGCTGTGGATGTACCCCACATTCAAACCAGAATGGCTAAAATTAAAAAGACTGGCAATACCAAGTGCTGACAAAGATGTGGAGGATCATGCTTTACTGATGGGAATGTAAAATAGTACACCCATGTACCATTCTACCATGTAGGCAGAATAATGCCCTCCCCCTCATCCCTGTTGAGGTGTCCACTTCTAATCCCTGGAATCTGTGAAAATGTTGCCTTATTTAACAAATAGGCCTTTGCAGATGTGATTAGGTTAAGGCTCTGGAGATGGAGAGATTAGCCAGGATTTTCCAGGTGGGTCCAGTGCAATCACAAGGGAGGCAGGAGAGTGAAGGTGAGAGAGAGGAAATGTGACAATGGAACCAGAAGTTGGAGAGGGATATTGGAAGATGCTATGCTGCTGGCCCTGATGACAGAGGAAGGAGTCACAAGCCAAAGAATGCAGACAGCTTCTAGAAGCTGTAGAAGGCAAGGAAATGGGTTCTTGCCCTGAAGCCTCCAGAAAGGTTCTAGTGACACATATTTTAGGACTTCTGACTTCCAGAATTATAAGATAATAAATTCATGTTTCTACAAGCCATTACATTTGTGATAAATTGTTATAACCACAATAGGAAACTACTTCCAACTGTTTGGAAAACAATTTGGCACTGTCTGCTAAAGCTGAACATATGCCTACCTTACGATCCAGCAATTCTACTCCTAGGTATATAAGCAATAGAAGTGCATTTGTATGGGGGTGCCTGGGTGGCTCAGTCGGTTGAACGTCTGACTTCAGCTCAGGTCATGGTCTTGCGGTTTGTGAGTTCAGGCCCCATGTCGGGCTCTATGCTAACAAAGAGCTCAGAGCCTGGAGCCTCCTTTGGATTCTGTGTGTGTCTCTCTCTCCCCCTCCCCTGCTCATGCTCTGCCTCTGTCTCTCAAAAATAAATAAATGTTAAACAAAAAATTAAAAGAAATGCATTTGTATGGGCACCAAGAGATGGGTACCGGTAGGTTCACAGTAGTTTTAGTCAAAAGAATAAAAAGCTGGAAAAAGCCCGACTGTCCATTAACAAGAGAAAGGACAAAACAAACTATAGTACAGTCACACTATGGAATACTACTCAGAAATAAAAAGAAATAAACTGCTGATATCTACAACACGGGTGAATCTTATAACACTGAGTGAAAAAAAAAAACAGACACCAAAAAGTATATACTTGATGAAAAGTTCCTGGAGATGGATGGCAGTGATGGGTGCACAACAATGTGAATATCCTTAATGCCAATGAACATAAAAACTGCTAAAATACAGCGGTTATCAACAATAGCCAAATCATGGGAAGAGCCCAAATGTCCATCAACTGATGAATGGATAAAGAAGATGTGGTATATATACACAATGGCGATGAAAAAGAATGAAATCTTGCCATTTACAACAACAACGTGGATGGAACTGGAGGGTATTATGCTAAGTGAAATCAGTCAGAGAAAGACAGAAATCATATGATTTCACTCATAGGTGGAATTTAAGAAACTTAACAGATGACCATAGGGGAAGGGAAGGAAAAATAAGATAAAAAAGAGAGGGAAGCAAACCATAGCAGATTCTTAAATACAGAGAGTAAACTGAGGGTTCCTGGAGGGGAAGTGGGGGGATGGGTTCAATGGGTGATGGGCATTAAGGAGGGCACTTGTTGTGATGAGCACTGGATGTCATATGTAAGGGATGAATCACTGGGTTCTACTCCTGAAGCCGAGACTACATTGTAGGTTAACTAACTCAAATTTGAATTAAAAAAAAAAACAACTTGGGGTGCCTGAGTGGCTGAGTCAGTTGAGCACTGACTTCGGTTCAGGTCATGATCTGATGGTTTCTGAGTTCAAGCCCCACATCGGGCTCTGTGCTGACAGCTCAGAGACTGGAGCCTGCTTCGGATTCTGTGTCATCCTCTCTCTCTGCCCCTCCCCCACTCCCGTTCTGTTTTCTCTCTCTCAGAAATAAACATTAAAAAAATCTTAAGCAAATTAAAAAACTGCTAAAATAGTGAGTTTTATGTTATCTATATTTTGTCACAATAAAAATGGACATGCTACATGAATCCATTTTAATAAAGTTCAAAAACAAGAAAACTAAACTACAGTGAAAAGAGGTGAGAACAATGGTTACCTCTGGGGGGGGTGCTAATGCCTAGGAAGACGCGGGAAGAAGCTTTCTGGGTGCTGGAAATATTGTTTTTTGATTTGGGTGGTTACACAGGTGCATAAGCAAACATTCATCACACTGTATGCTTAAGATGTATGTACTTTAGTTTCCAAATGCCAGTCCCAAGTTTATTTGCATGTGATCTGATTCACCTGCATTAGCATTATCAAGAATGTAATGGCAATGGAAAAGAAAAATCCACCAAAAGTGTGTAGTCAGAGAAGGCTTCAGGGAAGAGGTGAGGTGTGGGCCAAATACTCAAGGATGAATGGCAGATAGAGAGAGGAAGGGAATTCTGGGCACTGGAAGAGCATGCCCATGGGCAGGGAGGAGCAAGCGTGTATAGAGTGTGCTGGATACTACAAGCTGCAGGTGGTCACTGGCCAGAGAGAAGGGCTGGAGTGATAAGTGGGAGCCCCATCCCAACATGTCTGGGAAACCCTATCAGCAGTTTGGACTGTACACACGCTAGGCAGATGTCAGAGGAAGTTAAGTAAGAGAGACACAAGATAGATCCATGACAGGATGATGACCTGGATAGAGGAACAGAGACCCCCCGCCCCCAAGGCTCTTGTAATAATGGTCAGGCCCCAGATGACAGGTTTGACCCAGACAATAGGAATGGGATCATAAGAGACGAAGGAGGCAGAACTCCCTACCTGGTTGTAATGGAGGAGGGAAAGGAGAAGGCTGGTAAGTCTGTTGGCTCTAAGCCTTTTTGACTGGTGATCCTCATAACACAAGGGTGAAAACCAAACTACCCTACCCCCTCCCTCCTGATCCAGCAGTGGAGGATCACAGTAGCTCAAGAGTTGGAAAGCACCAGTCGGATTTCCTAGCATACCATCTGACAGACAAGCAACTAAGGTCTTCTCATGGGCCCACACCTGAGGCCACGGTTTGTAAACAACAAGCTGGAATGAGAGAGCTGAGGCTTATCTGCTTTGGTGAGTATGTCCTAAAGAAGAGGGAACATGACTCATTTGGCTGTGGTGCCCAATGCCCTCCAAATGCCCTCACCAACCTTACCTTCCACCACAGGGTTCTCTGGCCTAGGCTAATAGTTTCAGTCTCTGCCAATCTGTCACTAGAAAAGTTCTCCCCACAGCCCAACCAAATCCTGTGCAGCTAATGGTTTCATCAAATGGTTTGGTAATGCCTTGTGAGTCAATCCAATTTATCCTCCAACCAAATTGTGCAACCAAAACTGAGGCAGGGACAGAGAGGAGTTGGCTGACCATGGACACCCCAGGGCCACCAGGAGCCAGACATAAGTCTTGGCTAGTAGATTCCATCAAGGACCTACAGATCTGATATGAACAACAGAGATAACTGCTGGGTTCTGTTCTTGATGGCCTGTGCACACCTGAGAGTGGCTGAATGACAAGGGCCAAATATCAGAACTTGTAGAGGAGAAACCAAGAATAGATGGGTTTGAATTAACTTGTTTGAGGCCTAAAACTTATTCCTAATTTCTGATCCTAATCTGGCAAGGTTAGTCAACAGTTTGTTAACTGTACAGTCCAATTCAAGAGTCACTACCATGTGTGTCTATTTAAATTTAAATTAAAAGGGTGCCTGGGTAGCTCTGTAAGTTGCATGTCTGACTCTTGATTTCGGCTCAGGTCATGATCTCAAGGTTCGGAAGACTGGGCCCCACACTGGGCTCTGCACTGACAGTGTGGAACCTGCTTGGAATTGTCTCTCTCTTCTCTCTCTGTCCCTCCTCTGCTCATGCTCCTCTCTCTCTCAAAATAAATAAATTAAACTTAAGAAATGTATTAAATTTAAATTATCTAAAATCAAATACAATTAAAAACTCAGTTCCTCAGGGCTCCACAGCCACATGATGACTGGTGGCTACCATATGGAACAGACATAGAACATTTCCATCCTCCCGGAAACTTCTATTAGACAGCGCTGGTCCTCATGCATGGTATCTCCTGCTTGAATTGGTCTGATTATAAGAGGTATTCACGCTGAAATCATCTTTACACACCAAAGTGGAAAGAATCCTTTTAATTTTTAACTAATGAAGATGAAATTAGGTATCAAAAAGGACATTCAGCACTCCTTAGTAGAAAGGCACCAATCAAAGGTCCTTCAGTCAAAACTGAGAGGAAGTAAAAAAATAATGAAGAAAAATGAAAGCTAACAGGGTACAGTGAAACAGTCCACATTCTGCTCTCTTAACTGTTCTTCTATACAAAGAGCTAATCTCATTCCAGAAGATTAGGAATATGTGGAAATTAATGGACCATTAATAAGCAGCAATTATTCTTTAGAAATAATTCATGACTGACAAAAACAAAATCAAATGAAATAGAAATTTAGGTGGGTGAGAAGGGAAAAAGAGGAGAGCAGAGACATGTTTTGCAGTAATAAGACTGCAATCAGAATCAGTAGTTTTGTAAAGAGAGTTTTTAGTCTGAGGATGTAACTAAAACAGCTTAAATAATATTGGTTACCTAACTAATGAAAATGATCACCTAAATTTTGTTCATGACACATACCTCCACTGGGGGGATAATTGGTAATTATCCAAGTGGAAGTAAAGCTTCTACTGAAGGCTGTCATAATATTTCACCACCAACTGTCACCCTTCACTGGGGCTCAAGAGAACCCAACACACACAATTAAGATAGAAAAGAGCAAAAACTCACACTACTCCCATGCACAAGGATGGTTCCTTCTAGCAAGCAGAATGCATGCCTGGGTGCTCATGAAAGAGGACAGGAATCTTGGGGGTAGGGGGTAAAAAATAAGTCCAAGAGAATCCTGTTTTGTCTAGTTTACAATTCAGATGGTTGTTTCAAGTTAAGGGCACATATTAAGGTGCTGTTGTGAAACGGGTACAAAGCACTGCTTAATTAAGGGCTTTAGGTGCCTGGTAAAAGACACAAGCTACAGGGGCATTTCCTGCTCTGTACTTATTAATTTCAGGTATTCATTTATGCCCTCTTTCTCTTTCTCCTTCTGCTTATATAAAATAGAGCAGAAATAAATATAAAAAGTGAGTGAGAAAAAGAAAAACAAGAGTAAAGATAGAAAAATGGAGCTAAGAAGAAAGTTACATACGGCTCTGTGTTGACAGTGTGTAGCCTGCTTGGGATTCTCTCTCTCCTTCTCTCTGTCCCTCCTCTGCTCACATGTTCTCTCCGCCCCCGCCCCCCCCCCCCACCCGCCACCTCAAAATAATAAACATTTTAAAAAAAACAAGAAGGAAGCTTATCCAATATACCTACCACAGCAACTGGGGTTCCACGCTGGTAGACTTGCTAAGCTAATAGTTAATTCTTAAAGACTTGGTGTCAAAGGTAGACAAAGACCAACTGCTCAGGAGAAAGACAACTCAGCCTGGGCAAGGACTTGTCCCACAGGCCCTGCAAGTGAATGCTGGCTAACTGGCTCTGCCCAACTAAGTCCCTTTATAATCAGTGCCAGCTTTCTCACATAATCAAACCCAGGACACAGGAGGTGGGACCAGCCCAAGAATTCACTGGAACTACCCAAAAATGTGGTGCCCAGAGTCTGTCCTGTGAACCAGCAGGAACTTGTTGCTCATCAACAGTTTCTGTAAACAAGTGCTAGGAAGGTACAATACCAACTCTGGGGGGAAATGACCAGATCTGACCTCACAGAACCCATCCCAATGCAGCTCAGCAAATCCCACCCAGCAGAGAGGATTCCCCACTTGACCCCAGCACTGAACCTCGGAGACCCTGAGCCGGTTAACACTGCTGTCTCCTCCCACCTTTCTATCAATATTATACCACGCTTTCCATGGATAACAGCTCAACAATTACCATAAAGTCAAGCTTACCCTCTTTCCACAGCCTGTCAAGTCCCCATGACGACAATCTTGCCCACACTGGGGAATGCAAAAGCAACTTCTTCCTTCAAGAGCCTGGGGATCAAGCCTGTTTGGCCTCATTGTAGGGGAGACCATTTGTATCAAAGTATCCTTCCATTTCCACTAAGCCCTCCCCTGCTGGACTGAATACCACAGCACATATTCTGCTCTTCATACCACCCTCCACAGCACTCAATACCGCCATGCCCTATGGGACTGTGGTCTCATTCCTAGACCAAAAGAACTTTCTGCCATGATGGAAATGTTCGACATCAGTGACTGCTGTCTAATATGCTAGCAACTAACCAAAGTTGCTTACTGAGCACCTGAAATGTGACTAGTCCAAATGAAGATGTCCTGGAAGTACATAATATATACTGGTTTTGGAAGACTCAGTGCAAAGAACAGATTGTGAAATTTCCTATTAATAATTCTTTATATTAATTACATGTTGAAATGATCATATTTTGGTTATACTGGGTTAAATAAATTGTTTTATATTAATTTCACCTGTTTATTTTTACTTGTTTAAATGTAGCTATTAGAAAATTTAGGATTACATGTGTGGCTAGCATTCTATTTGTATTAACCAGCATCAACCTATACTACTTAGTATTTTTCTTTAAAATAAGTTTTCATTTTCTACTCATTCTGAAAATATTCATGAAATTACAGTTTGATTAGAGTTTGATGTACTAGTTGCATTTTTACAATAAAGTTTTTAAAATCCACAGAACTATTAGCCTAAAATTGAAAAGATAAATTTATCCACAAGTAACCTAAAATCCTCTTGTGTACCATACCCTTTAGGAAATGCTGGCCCAGGGCAGAGCTACTGAGCGTGGCCTGTGGACCGGTGCCAGTCTTCCTACTGTTTGTCATCACTCACAATAAGGACATAAATTGAGAGCATGCATTTAGACACATTTAGAGCAATGTGACAGTGTAATCTAATATCCACTGATGTCTTGGAATCTAATATCTAATCTAATATTAAAAATCAGGAGTTGTATTTTCCATGTTTTTTTTTTAATTTTTCTAGTAAATCTTTTTTATTGTATTTTACCAAGATATTAGTCAATAACAGATTGGAAATTAGGAAAAAAAAACCCAACCAAACTGCCAAAATTAGTTAGAGATACACTGGCTTAGAGTATAAGAGAATCTTCCATGGGCCTTCCAGAGTGATGACCGAAGAACTGCAATCCTAAGTAACACCCAACAGTGTCCAAATAGAAGTATACTAAGGAGATATTCCAGAGCCCTACAATAAAGGCCGGCACAGGAAGAGTGGGGAGTTAATACCTGGGGAACTAGAAATCCTGTTAAATGGAACCTCTCCTCCTCTAAGCATTTTAACTAATAAAATTTTTACTAAAATTCTAAGAAATGTGGGTTCTCATTACCACTGGGGAGAAAACTTGTGTACCAAGGAAAAGGCACACAAAAGCCTTAAAAAAATATGGACCAATAGCACTGAGGTAGATCTCAAGAGGGGTGCAGAAGATGTGAGAGGCACGGTCCACGTGCTAAAGGAGTTTGTTATAATCTATCTGGAAAGGCACAATGGCATGAAGGTTAAGAATACTTAATTCTGGAGTCAAACATAGTGGCTTGCCACTTACCATATGACCTTGAGCAAATTACTTAACCTCTCTTACATTCAAAGTACTTACCTGTTGCAGTAGAGAATCTCCAAAAATGGAGATTCCTCCTCTACCAGTAGGCGCTTGCCACTCCTCACATCAAGAAGTAGAGTCTATTTCCCCTCCCCTTCAATCTGGGCTGGCCTTGTGACTTGCTTTAACCACTGGATGCAGCAAAAGGGACATTCTGGGACTTTCAAGCCCAGGCCTTACGACAACTGGCAACTTCTGCTTCCTCACTCTTGAAACACAGCTGCTTTGCTGTGAGAAGTCCAGGAAAGACTCCCTGTGATTAGACACCTGGCCCATGACAGACCATGTTGGACACTTCATGCCCAAGCGAACTCTCAGCTGACTGTGACTCCCGCTGACGCCACACAGAACAGAACCACTCAAATGAGTCCAACTAACCTCCAGAATCATGAGAAATAGTAAGTTTGGAGCGGTTTGTTACATACCAATAGAGAATTTAAACATCTCTAAAATGAGGATAAAAAAAACAGGAAACAAAAGTATAAAGAGTGGATGTGAGGAATAAAGTAAAATAAGGTATGACAAGTGCTTATAATGGTGCTTGGCACAGAAGTTGCTCAACAATTGCCAGCTGTTACCATCTGAGGAGCTAAAATGAACACACGTATGCGCAGTGTGTAACTGCAGGCTGTCTGGGAGGCTACATACAGGTTCTGCTGCCTTTCAGGCCCCGGGAAGTAGAATGCATAGAATGCCAAAAGGCAAGGCTTTGTGGTGAAATCAAGTATTGGACACCTGAAAGATGGAGAGTACAGAATAATGATTTCTAAAACTCTGATACATGAAGACCTACCCATGAACTGCTGGGCAAGAACATATGTATGCTCCAAAGGCTGAAGACCACCACGGCAGAACCCTAGAGGTCTCTACAGAGACAGGGTAGATGGGTGGCTGCCAGTGCTTAGGAAGCAGGTGGCAAGGGATAATATGGAATGACTGCTAATTGTTATGGGGCTTCTCTGCGGAATGATGAAAATGTTCTAAAATTGATTGTGGTAATGGGTGCACAACTTTGTGAAAATACTGAAAACCAGTGAATTGTGCATTTTAATTTTTTTTAATGTTTATTTATTTTTGGGAGGGAGAGAGAGAGAGAGACAGGCAGACAGAGTGCAAGCAGGGGAGGGGCAGAGAGAGAAGGAGACAGAATCCGAAACAGGCTCCAGGCTCCGAGCTGTCAGCACAGAGCCGGACGCGGGCCTTGAACTCAGGAACTGTTAAGATCGTGACCTGAGCTGAAGTTGGATGCCTAATGGACTGAGCCACCCAGGTGCCCCAAATTGTGCATTTTAAATGGGTGAATGTATAGTATATTAATGTTGTCTCACTGAAGTTATTACTGCATAGTAAAGAGGAGGGTAAAATGAAGAGGGTGTAAATGACAAAAGACCAAGAAGCATTCCATAGGGTTGTATGGGGCTGAAAGATGCCAGCCTATTTGGGATTAAAAGGAAAAGCAGGGGCAGCTGGGGGGTTCAGCTGGTTGAACATCCGACATCTTCTCAGGTCATGATGTCACAGTTTGTGAGTTCAAGCCCCGCATGGGGCTTGCTGCTATCAGCTGAGAGCCCGCTTCAGATCTTCCGTTCCCCTCTCTCTGTCCCTCCCCAGCTTCTGCTCACGATCTCTCAAAAATAAATGAAACATTTTTTAAAAAATTTTTTTCAAAAAGAGGAAAATCAGGTATTTTCAGATAGCGAATGAACCCAGTGCCAGCTAGGAGCTGTTTACCCTGGGGACAGACTCTGCCATTCCAAAGGATCATGTGGCATGACTGCTTGAAAGCTGTGTAGCTCACTCATACCTGTCTCCCTTTGGCTTAAGCCACAACCTGAGCTCTGCTAATCATGGGGCTTTTAAAAAGAGGAAAACTTCTTAAGCAAAAATGCTTCCTGACAGGAAAGGAGATTAAGGCCTTCATTGACCGACCTCAGAGGTGGATGAGTTCTGCACCCTAACTTTATCCCGATGTAGGGCAGGAAATGGAAGATATGCAAGTGGAAGGACAATGAGGAACCTCATCTTTCCTCACAGCAATGCTCTCTTTATTAAGGAACAGTGGGCAAACGAGTTCAACTCAATAAACAATATTCACCAATCAAATGCACCAGAAAACTCAACAGGCCCTTAGAAAATATGCTCCGTAACTCCACTATGACGGGGCGCCTGGCTGGCTTAGTAGAGCATGTGACTCTTGATCTCGGGGTTATGAGTTCAAGGCCCCTGTTGGGTATAGAGATTACTTAAAAATAAAATCTTAAAAAAAATCCACTATCACAAACCCCACCAACACACTTCTTTAATCTAACTCATGAATATTTACTGAGCTCTCAACCCAGTATAGCTATTTCTAGCATAATGCAATTGTTAAACATCAGTTATAGATCTACTGCGTGCAGAAACTCTGAAAAGGGGTAGCATGACCATGCAGCCATCCTCTGTACCAGGTGGCACTGAAAGAGGCACCTATAACCTAGATCCGGGCCTTGCTCTCAAGCAATGATATAATGGGAAATAACTGCTAACTAGCTTGAGTACGTACGTGTGTCAGGCACTGCTTTACAGATACTAGTTCCTTCGTCCTCAGAGCACTGCTTCTATCTCCCCATAGAGGTATTGTTAAGTCCATTTTAAAGATGAGAAAACTGAAGCTAAAGATGTCAAATGACTTCCCTGAGTTGAGACCGCAGGAAAGTGGCAAGGTGGCATTCACACCCAGGCATTCTGGAACTCAATCTCCTTAGCTTCAGCAACGGCAGAAGCCACCAGCACCAGGTCCTGCTTACAGTGGGCACTCAAAGAACATCTGCTGAGAGGAACTGGAAGGTTAATGTAACACAGGCAGAATAAGAGTGCTTCACTGGAGATGCTGCAGGCACAGACAAGAGGAAGTTCCTTAATTCTCAGGGAGAGGAGCCTAGAGAAGGTGAATCCTGGAAAGGGAAAAGAGAAAAGGGGGGCAGTTCAGGCTGAGCGAAGCACAGACCCTGTGTGACACTGAAGCAGTCTGACAGCTGAGATCCAGTGATTCTATCTGCTGGCTAAAGGTATTTAAGCAGATCCAAGCAACAGGCGCTTGCTCGTCGTTAGTTATATGGTACATATAACACAAGCAACTAGAAGGAACCGTTTATTTGGTGACTTTCATCCTGGCAGTAAACAAAAGGAAAGAAAGAAAGCATCACTGCTGGATAATGGGAACACACATAGGATTTCAATTTTGGAAGAACCTATCATTGAAAGAAACAACCAGAGGTATTCCTGTGCCACCTTCTACAACAGCTCCTAGGAAAACCACTCACCAACTCATAACCCCCAAATGTGCAGGTTGAATCTCATTAGGAATGGATCCCAAATGATGAGGCCTCCGGGCAACCAAGAATGATCTGTATCCAGGATGGATTATAATAAAACCTCAACAATCAAGATTTTTCTGAGGATGACATTATTTTTCTAAGTACCTAGCCTCACCAAGCCTTCGAAAGAGCAAACCATCGTACTACCTGGTACCTAAATGATACACTCCACAATTTTTCCACAACCACTGTAATACATGTAAGTGTAATATTTTAAACCTTCACACGTCTTTTCTCCATGGTTCCAATTCCAAATAAAGGGAAACAGCTTTAAGCTAATCTTAATATCAGTAGAGAGTGCATTAAAATAGTTCTATAATAAAGTTTCCTACTAGAACTTAGTAAGAATGCCTCCTTACTAAGTTCCTTCAAAAAATTTAAATCCCACAGATAAATTGCAAGCACAACCATAGCATTTCCGTGCCTTTAAAACATGGAAATAACCTATTATTTAAATTCCCAATTTAAACTGTGAGCTTCCACAACCTTTCCAATATTTTCTTCCACTAGGTCTCCCTCCCCCAAGGCTGATTCTGATGGGTAGGTGGGTTGGTGGGTTGTGGGTGCTTCCCTAGCAGACACATCTGAGTTTCTCAAATTAAGCAAAAAGGATGAAAACAGAAGTATACATATTTATAGTATTTATAACACTAACCTGTGATATTTGTTAAATTCTGCCTTTAAAAAATGCATGTTGAAAACGCAAATTGGGGAAGATTTAAGCCACCACCTTCTGTGAATGATGCGAATGAAGGCCCAATCAGAAAATATCTCCCACCCACCATGAAAAGCATGTTTTAAGTGACTAAAGAACATTTCCCTTGACTTCTTTGCCTTCCTTGGTTCACCTCATAAAAAATACTCATATCTTCACTATGTGATAATTCTTCTAGCCACATACTTACCATCTGTGCGCTTTTGTGGTATGCATGTTCTACTACAGTAAAAAAGATGTTTTAAAAATAGGTCACATTAACTTAAAAAAAAAAAAAAAAAGGTGTTGCCAGGAAAAAACAGCATGAAATCGGTTTCCACGTTGCTTACACCCCCGCACTACCTGCAACCACTTCACAGAACGTCAGAAGACATGAGACCTGCTTATCTAAAATTCTACCAAATGTCCTCAAAATCTCCCCCTGCTTCGCTCATTTTGGGGCAGCCAGTCCGGAGACCAGCCGTCCACAGCTCCTAGCAGTTGCAGCCTCGCGGGCTGGGAGATGCAGTGGTCGCACTGCCACTTGAGGGGGCCTGCGGCCCCACCAGACCCCTGGGCAACGCACCCGAGGCCTGCGGGAGCGCCTGCGGGTGCCAGGGGAAACCGGCCTGGGGCTCGCGCTCCGTTCGCCGCCTGCAGGTGGGTGACGTACCGGTTCTGCCCCCGGGATGCCGCGAAGCACGAAAGCCGGCCACCTTCGCGGCGGGCTGCAGCTGCCGCTCGCGCGCATTTCCCAAGACGCACAGTGGGCGGGAGCGCAGGCCCCGGAGACCCCCCGGAGCCCGCTCGGCCTGCCCCAGTGCCCCCCGCCCCCCACGCCGGCTGCTCCGCGAGGCATCCAGGCTTCCCACAGCAAACATACTTGCCACCCACCTTAAGCCACCCCCGAGTGCACTCACTCACTCAGGCCACCTGAGAGGGGACCCTGCCACTGGCACCTCGAGCGACGCGGCCCTGGGTACCGCACCCAGTCGACCTGGAGCCGGGGGAAGGGCGTTTAGCCCAGCACCGCGCTGCGTCCCCGCCCCGCGCGCTCCAGAGCCGCTACCCTGCGCGGCCCACGGCGGGTCCGCCCCGCCCCTGGGGGGACCTGAAGCCCCCACGCGTCCGCCGCACCCCAGGGGCCCTACCTGAAGGCCGGTGGTTGGGCGGCGAGGTCCGCACCGCACCCGACTCGGCCATCTTCCCAGGGAGAGGGGATCCCCGCGCAGCCCCCTCGGTCCCCGCTCCAGCCCCGCAACCACCGCCGCGCTCCATAGGGACGCGCGAACCACACAGACGCACTGCCCCAGCCGCCGCGCCGCACCGGACCCGCGCGCGTCCGCACGCGCACGCGTCCTTCTCACACAGCTTGCGCACTCGGCGTGCACGTGCGAAGTGCGCACCGTTTCTCACGCCGCGCACGCGCACCGCGTGCACAAGCGAGGGGCACACTGACCCTCACACAACACAAGCACGCGGCATGCACATGCAACGTGTGCACTAGTTCTCACAGCACGCGCACAT